>NC_134701.1:232941100-233570266 GCF_043290135.1 Rhipicephalus microplus
AGTAGCCATATATATCCTGCTATTTTCTCTTTCTTCGCTTGTGCCTCCCTTCGATTCCTATTAGTATCACATTATATTTCTCAACTAAAAATATGTAGCTTCCTCCTTTCTCCCGACGAGAATCAGCCTTCATAAGAAGAACCTTTGTCTAGAATGGTAAGTAGCAATGTGTTTCTTCTGAAGCACTCTAGCGGGTACGCAGTCATCTGTTTATAGCCCAAGTGCGCTAGTATAAAAAAGGCAGAAAATGAAGGTTCTAGAGAGAGCCTATTATAAGCGCTATGTGCAGAAATACGCACATTGAAGCCCATGTTCCCACATCGCTCCCCCTATCAAACAAAGAACGAAAGTACACTTTAATAAATTTCTTTTAGTATTCATGCGTTTGCCCAATGACGGCCCGATTAACAAAATGAAATGTGACAATCACACGAACTGTTTTATGGCATCGATGGAACGAGGAAATCGCAACTTAAGCTGACTGCCAACAGTAACTATTCTATGGCCTGTTTTATAGAAGCACAAAGGAGGGAAACAAGGGAGTTTCCTTCTGTGTAAGTAAATAATATCGAATAGCCACTCAGCTCATGTGAACATCACAAAATAGTTACCCTTTCTGTGATACCCCGCAATGAACACGATAAAGAAAATATTAACAATGTTTCTGCTGAAGGGCACTGAAAAAAAAAACCTAATGTGATTGAACACTTACCAGTCAATGTGACAGCGAAGAGGGATACATTCATGTCATGACTGCTTAGTTCTGTCTTCTTTCAATCCAACCTGCGAAAAAAAGATTACGATTTAAACAAGCTGTAAAGATGCATTAAATAGATGTGTGATCTCGAGTTCCCTGATGAGAGAGAGAAAGAGAAAGAACACATTTATTCTGTAAAAGTTTTATTCAATAAGTGCTGGCACATTCTGGACTTTGTGAGAGCCGTGCAATGAGACGAATGGGACTTGAATGAAACAAAGTTCATGAAGGACTCCATATTCATGCAGTTTAATTGCCGCGTTCGGGTACAAGTTGTTGTATGAAGCTTTACTGAAAGTCAGCATGGGCCAAATGGACAACGCTTTTCACTCATGAAACAGCGCATAAAGCTTGGCCGCCCTTCATAACAATCATGTGTCGCGTCAGTACTGCTTGAAGCTTTGTCCTTGCTTTGTGTAACAAACCAGATGATTTGAAGATACATTGATCTGTAAATCCGGGTTCTGTTTGTGTATTTAGAAAAATTTCTGAACTATTTCGAATACTGTGTTTACAAAACGTGGTTAACAATTTAGAGTGCTTGGTACTCTACTTTGTGAGAGCATGAAGCCGTCTCGTAGCGGAAATTGCCTGAAACCTCCAGTTTCAACTGCGCATTTGACATATTTTGAGGTGGTTTCACCCAGTAGGTGAGGCAATAGCGATAGCAACTCATTAACCTGTCATACATGAACAACAAGTGGTAACCGAGAGTGCCCTCCTCTTTTGAGCCTCTTTCCCCGCTCGCAAGTGTGCCGTATTCACGTGGCTCAAGCAGTGGGAACCGCTGTTATTCAGTCACATGGCGACTATGACTGCTGCATCAGCTCCTTTAGTTTAGCGCAAACCATGTGTCACCCCTCTTCACAGCTCAGCACACCGCGCCTAGCTAGTGGCACTAGTCAATGTCGGTCCTCAGAAGTTGTGTTGCAAAGTTGACGAATTCCGCTGCAGCGTCTTGTTGTGTGGTGGCGGTGCCGTACGTGGCGTCCCTACCCAATCGAGCTCGTAACATAAGCTTCTCGCACACCTACCTCCATAAACTTGATCTAACGAAACCCACTTTAACGAAATTTCTGGTATAACGAAGAGATGTGTACGTGCGGACATTACAGTGTATTGTGTATTCCTGAAAGCTAACTGCAAATTACCATGTTATTCTCTCTGTTGACTCCGTTCACCTTATATTTACTTGTTCGCTTTTCTTTTTGGGTAACTCTTTTTTTGGGGGGTAGAACCTGTACAAATGGCGAAAAGGCTATAAACCTCAACTGCTCCAAACTAAGCACCTTAGAACGGAACCCAAAAGAAGTAACCACGCCCTAAAGATTTCAATTTCCCAACCCATAGATTTATATGTCGTATTCAAGCCGCTTTGACGAAATTAAGTTATCTATGAAGTCAATGAGTAAATCAGGGGCAATTGCTGCCAAATTTCAAAGTGTCGTGCTAACAAAAGCCGTGTAGTTACGACCCTAGTTTTGTCGCAGATACCCCCAGTGAGTATGTGTGAACTTAGCGCATTCACAGTTGGCGACACCTTCGCGTACTAGATGGTGATAGAGGCTGTTGTGGTTATTGTCTTCGTAAATGCTCCAAGGTGAACACTTCAGCGGTCGCTTTGATCATTTCATGGGCTATGCGACCGGTTGCACTCATCGTCTCCTCGCAACTTCCTTGCTGGCCAAGTCTCTTTCCTCCTTTGTATGTAGAAGCCTGTCGTAGCAGAATTTACGTGACACAAGGTCATCATTAGCACGACATGAAAGACTTCACGTCCCGGTAACTCCCACAGAGAGTCCGCACCTGCAGACAAGAAATGCGGTGGTATCTGTTTGCTGTCGCCACGTCGGAATTGTAGGTTTAGAAAGACAGAAAAATTTCTTCCTAGATATTTAAACAGGTAAGCGCACGAGGACATCGTCCTCGTGCGCTTACCTGTTTACCCCAGAATTGTGAAGATGGCCCACAGCCCCTTTCAGTGCCCCTATTTTTTGTGCGCTTGGGTGCACAAGAAGGTCACTGTACCGACACGCTTCGACAAGAATCAGCCGCTTCCGTTATCTTACGAGTTTTTCCTGTATAACGAACAAATTTGAGCTTGATCGTCACTTCGTTAAATCGAGTTTAAGCTGTACAAAGCCTTTTTTGTAGTTTGTTCGGTCTTAGAGGCTATACCGAAGCAAAGTTTTGTCTACCAGTTGAATGAATGAACGCGTCACTGGTGCATATTGGTCGATCAATCAAGTAAACAATGATTAACTTTAATTGAAAGGAACATTAATTGTACAGGGGTATTTAGGCACAAAGCCGGAAAGGATCTGATCATGGATTTATTTATACGAAATGCCACATAATGCGTGATGAGCACGTTCTGCATGCGAAGCAGATTTTTGGAGCGTATATCAATCAATCAACGTTACAGAATACGTCCAGCTGCGATGCTGGACAAGGTCTCTTCAATAAAACTGGAAAGAAACGTTTCTTCCTGAATATCTCCAAACAAACACATTGGAACTTCGCAGGCCTCCAAGTTCCACATGCCCACAGGCTCAAGCTTGCAGAGCAAGCGAAGCGCATGAGTTAGTTCGTTCCATAAACGAGCCTTTATTTGCTTGGAGACTCAAATCTTGGAGACTCAAAGCGTCAGCATAACTTAACGCTTAATGCATTATCGATCGCACAGGTTAGTGTATGGCCGCCTTTAAATGCTAGGGGCATACCTAGCAAGATGAATTTTTTATCGTTGCACTAGGAGCTCTTTCTTGGGCATTCATGTGAGGCACTTAGTGCTAACTCTCTTGAAATTTCATGGTACGTTCTTAGGAAATGCTACGAAGTGTAGCGAAAGCAATCAAAGCGCACTAAAGTCTGCAAAACTGCGTTTTTTATCCCGTAAGTTAAACAAAAACTCGGAAAGCTTTTTGGCTATCTGCCAACGTTCTTAGATGCTTTAGTTAATGACGGTGAAAGTGTAGAAGAGTGCACAGTTTTTTTTTCTTACTGCACTACGTTGAGGAAGCTTTCACCATATTTTTTAGGAGCGAAGCTCCTAAAGGCGTGGGCTGTGCGTCCCCTGTATGTAGCCACCTCTCGTTCAGTTCTAAGTATTACGCTAGCCACCGCCCGATCTAAAGGGTACAGCCATACCCATCCGCCCATCCGTCCATCCGTCCGTCCGTCCGTCCATCCATCCATCCATCCGTCCGTCCATCCGTCCGTCCGTCCGTCCGTCCGTCCGTCCGTCCATCCGCCCGTCCAAAAAATGCAAGATGTTACAAACTAGACGGCGGTACGTGTAGCTGATTATGAAAGATGCGAGGTGTTATAAAATAGGAATGATGCCACATATGGCGCGTGTCATCGTTCGATATAGTGCGGCGACGTACGCTAGGGGGAGCGTTGCAATAAAATCGAGTGGGCAAAATGTACGGAGGATTCATGGTTTATCAGGTTTACCTCCGGAGCTTCGCCCACTCATCATCATTCACTTCGTGGATATGGCTGCATTTTTCCGTCTTCATTGCCTGTGCACATGGCGCATTCATTAACAGATATACAATAAATAAAGGAGAAACATTAACAAAACAGAAAAGGTAAAAGTGTCAAAGTTCACAGGCTTCTTAAAAATTCCTTCATCTATAGCGAGAAGAAACATTGCTGGCGGCCAAAGTTCGTCATTTGTTAGCAGAAGGTCTAAATTTATTCAATTATATAATTACGTCAACACTTGTCACGTGCATAAACACAAGTACAATTTTTAGAGTGATTCAAGAAGACGTACGTATCAGGCCTAAACACAAACGTCGAGCGTGATTAGACAAACTTTACAACCTCTTCATATTACGATAGAAGTGCAGGTCACTTATCTATAAATACCTTTGACTTTACAAAGATCTAGCACAGCCTGTATGTCTGTTTATGGACAGTTAATAGACTTGACACACAGCTCGAGAGAAAGCTCTGTAATGTGGCGTTAGAGTTTCATTTTTCTTGTCACTTGCTATTGAAGGAGTACTGGTATATGGCCTGACGTGGCAGAAAGCTCGAATATTGCCTTTTTATAAGTGCTACAGCAGACTCAATTCTTGGGCCCCCGAGTTGCCCCCTGAAGTATATATTTCGCACAAACAATAAAAAGACATAGGAGGACCGCAGATAGGCGCATAGTCTCACCAGCGCGGTATTCCAGTATTTTCTTTTCGTTGCTGTAAATTTGCGGCAAACTATGTTATTTCACACTGAAACATTTCGTTTATATTGAAAGGCTAAGAGTTCGTGCATGAGAACAACCCTTTACGAAAACGAAACGTTAGCAAGAAGTCCCACGTGGTGATTAGTTTATGCTAGGTCCCTGAAATTTATGCAGGTGAGACAGTTTATTTGTTGCAGAATCCCTCCATAAATATGCTGCATTCAGAGAAACAGATTAAACGTAGAATGTTTCGAGCCTTGAAAGCACTTGACGTGAAGATGACACTTATCTGGTTATGAGCGTAAACAAAATATATAAATGACAAGTAGTGACTATGGTATTGTATGAATGAAGCCAAGAGGATGATAACGATAAATCTCACGCTATCGAAGGACTACTGCGCTCAGCGTTGGTACGCCCTACCACCACTGAAATAACAAAATTAGTTACGGGCTTCTGCACCAACTAAACTAAGGCTTACTACTAAGAAGAATGCTTACAGCGGTGCTAGAGAAACATGAAACTTTGTCATGACGAAAGCTACCGGTACGGAAGCGATGGCAAGGACAACGTAGAAAGTAAGAATAGATTACAACAGAACCACGCGTACAGCGAAAACGTAACCGTAGCAGACCAAACACTTCTTTTATAATCAATTTTGCGATCTGTAAAGAGCTTCACATACTGCAAGAAAAAAAGCTTTCGGTAACCTTGTTGTGACAAACACATCGGGTGAGGTTTGTTCATACGGAACTACGAGTGCTCTCACGACATTATTGTTAAGCCAGCTGGCATGCACACGTAGCCAACTTGTAATTTCAACCACTAGCCACTTTAAACCACAAGGAGCTTTCCTGCAGTCTGACCTACAAGGCCGTGCAGATAAAGAAGTTCACACAATGAAGCTGTCAGGGTACCTGTCACAGACATCCTTTTAGAGCTTACCAGTCGGTGTTTGTGAGAGCATATTTTTCTACAACTTAACCAACCTAGTCCCGCCACGAAACAAGATTGAAGATAGAGTAGCACACTTCATTACGCTCATAGATCTGCAAACTTATGGAAACATATTTCTGATATACGTTTCTCGTACAAACATGATATATCCGTCTTCCGCCATCTTCTCTAGTTCTCATCCCTGTTCTTTGCAACACTAAATAATGCCTACTCCACGTGAAATACTGGAACGGTGTGGTCACTCACGCCAACCTCAACTTCAATAAATATGTTTTTTTACTCACCATTAACATTGTCCGCAAGCGGTTGACGCTTCGAGTAACTTGTTACAATAAGCAGTAACCTTAATTCTTTTTTAAATATCTGCCACTAGTTTCACTCAGCCGAACAGTTTCAGAAGCCGTGAAACTGCGGTTCCCCCATGTTTCCTTGGTAATCTACGATATAAGCTTAATAGGATAATGCTTGTAGTCCTAACCTAATGAATTTCGTATTTTGCCATTTTCTTTTTTACTTTTTTGTATCGCCTGCCATTCTTGCAATACCATTTTGAACTCTCCGCTCCACATTCTGGGTCAATCCCTCGGAGTGGGTATGATCGATATATTGAAGGAAAAACAAACAAACAAGCAGTACGCGGTTCGAGTGTCTAGCTTATGCGAGTAGTATGCCAAAGAAAATACAGAGAAACTAAATTCGCCTATTACTTGGACGATTCCCTGTATTAGGTATGAGCCATAAGAGGAGAATAAGAACAAAAAAAAAGGAAAATGTCAATGCAACACGAAATAGTGTGATACTAGGCAACTGAACGTCATCCTAACTGGATTACGATTACGTCTACCTGCGTTAAATATACAATGTGCCCCAGCTATCTTAAGCCAATTACGATGCGACCAAATGCATGTTGCTGACCGTTTCCTAGAGTAAGTCAGACTATTTTGCAGCGAAATCTGTTATGGTATCACCTTCCGGGTCACGCGCAGTTGCATGTGGTCCGCCGTTGCCGCCACCGCCGGTGTCTGTAACCACATCGCGCAAAATTAGAAAAAAAAGACTTTGCACCAATGACACAGTGGGGCTTAAACCCGGGCCCGCTGCGTACCAACCCAATATTCTACCACTGCGTTACGCCGGTGCTTGTAACTTGTCGAACTTGCCTTAGGCAGGCATGACCTAGCACCAATGGCACAATGGGGCTCGAACCCGGTTCCTCTCGGGGCCAATCCAGTATTCCATCACTGAGCTACACTAGCTTTTTTTTTTTTGAATCACTGAGCTACATTAGCGCTTGGAGCTGTTGTCATACTTGCCTTAGGGAGGCTTGATGTCGGGAAAGCAATCGCGTATACGACTTATAAAGCGTTTTACAACAGCGAAAGAACAACCAGTCGTCGCACAATGAGAATAGCGTAACGAGTCAGCCGTGCAATGCTCCAACCCAACACAAATTTTCGTTCTTGTTTCCCTATTTGCTGTGGTGCATACCCACTTCAGCCTTGATTCCTCATCGTCGTCAGCCACTGCATGGACAATTGGCGCAAAATTCCTTGCAAGCGTTTAGCGCATACCACGCTTCTCAGAATAATGACGAAAAATAGCATAGCGAATGCCCGCCTATTGCCCAAAAGCTTATTATTATTGCCGTTGTGGGTACCAAGCAAGTTTGCTTGCAGTTGTTACCAATTAGTGTTTTGAAAAGGCTCTGAAATACCGCTATTCTAGCTTTCGCTGTGACGGTGCTGCGACTACCACACAGGCCTGGCGTTTTTTTTTTGTTGTTGTTCTAAAATAAAGTTTGGTTAGATATGTTTAATTAACTAACTTTTAAAGGAACCAAGACAGATAGAATACTTCAATGAGAAAGTTGTAGATCGGTTTGCGAAACCTCTGATTAGGCACTTTGGAACAATATATCTGTTAAATATTCGGGTTTTTCTGATTACTACAAATGCCAGCGAAATAAAAAAAACACCACGTGACAAACTCGGTCGCACGCCAGTGCGCATGATGATTCTAGTGCTTCCAAACGTTCCGCGTACTGTTTCTAAAAAAGCTGCAAAAACTGTAAATTATCCTTTACTGTGAAAACACTGCATCCTGCAAGAAGAGATGTACCCGAACTTTCCGCATCTGCAGTTCACGCACAACAGCCTTGCTGGCATAGAGGTTGCAATTCTAAATGCCAAATTGTACTTATAAATCCAGCTTCTCATCTTATCTACATTTCGTATGAATACGCCTATAGATGAATGAAGCTAAACCCCTGCATCAGTGGAATATATTCTATACTGAATGACTGGCCAAGGGTGAAACAATCTTTTATTAACGTCTTCTTGCACCATCAAAGAAGTTCCGTTCCCCTCCCTTTCCCTTCAATACGTCAGTATGCGGAATTATTGGAGATTTATTTAACATACAGACAATGTGCAGTGCAAGTCTACATTCCACATTAGTTATAATGTATAATTATGAAATAGATGATGGCAGCGCGTGACCCGAGTTTTGATCTCATAATATCTTTCGTTGTAAAAACGCCATACTATATTGATGCCAGTTATAGCTAAATATACATGTTTATCAATAGCGCATGACACAAGAACGAGCGCTCTTGAGCGGAGACAGTGCAAAAGTAATCTTCAACACTTTAAGTGCAGTTGAAGAACTCGATGCTGCTTTATTTATTTCAATGCACACTTCGTGCAGCATTTATTTTTTTTTCTGTCATTTGTTATATTCGACGCGCAAAATCGTTTTCCTCGGCAAACATCTCTGCCTACTCATCTTAGCAGCTTGTGCGACTTGGCAACGGGCAACGGGTTTCGTCGCTTGACTGCTATACTAGCAGTCAAGCGACGAAAGGAAGCCGGATAAAGAAAAAAATACATATAACCTGCAAAGCAAGCTAGAGCTTCGAATGCGGGGGTGCAGAAAAGTGCTCGCTTCATTGTCCAATGTATTTCTTTTAATTTTTTTTTCATTCAGAACGTTCCGTTTCACTTAACTTAAGAGTGCGAAATGCCTGGGCTGACTCTAGCGTTGTTTGAACGCTCACTTCACTGCCGCTCTAATCCTTCGTAAAGAGTCGTAATAAATTCCATCATGAGCGAAGTTTAATATCGACCGAAGCAGCGTGAAGCTTTGATCAATCGGTCAACTTCCGCTACGCACTGTCGAGCCCCAGCACTTTTCTTCATTTTTCGCATCGAAGCGTCTGCGTCGCTGCTTCCGGCCAAATCAATGAGCGTTGAGGGCCCTCAACAGAACCGTTAGCAGAGTCTTACGAATATCTATTTTGCATTTTTTTAAACTTATAGACGCAGCCAGCACTTTTCTAAAGACCGCCTTTGAGAAGGGTGTGTAAGAGTGGAGATACTGAGGGGTAGATACGTAGATTATTTCGCCGAATTGGGGCCCTCTTCTTTTTAAAAGAAGCTATACATGAGGAGATCGAGGATGTGGCAGCTTTTGTCTGACTTGAAATGCAATAAAAAAGAAATGAACGAAGGAAACAAGAGAGAAGAAAAATCGGAGAGGTTACTCAGCATGAGATTACCAGAATCTTACCTTACACCAGCGAAATGAATGGTAATTTGAAGACCAGACGTGTAAAAAAATACAAGAGAGATAGGGAGAGACCGACAGTACGTTGGTACCGACAAGAAGTATAAACTTCCGAAGTTGTTTTTCAGTTGTGCATATGGTTTAACACTTCATAAACTTTGACGCACGGGTTTTTCAATTAGCAATTATTTCAAAGGTAAATTTTTAAGCATGGTAGTGCCAGAATGACAGAACATTCCTAGGTGTTTCAGAAAAAACGACCACACACGCACAATGTTTCTTTTTTCCAATCTACCTCAACATACGCCTTCCAACGTCGGCAAAAGAAAAGAAAAGTATAAATTTAGGCATCTGAACAATAAATCGATGAGTTCTTTCAAGAAAAGCTGTCGAATGAGGGGCCCGGTTGGGTCTCATTATCATAGGTTAGGCACGGTGAACGCGATCTCGCCTCATGGAGTATAATTGAGTGCCGAGAGGTGCACCGTGGTATGCATTTTTTTTATACCTTTGAAAGAGTTCATTGTGAATTTCATGTCATCATGCTGGCATTAGGAATAGAATGAGTAGAACTCTGGGAACATTGAAGATAAGAGCAAGCCAGCCTCACATGTGCATGAGATGGTCTGAGCCCGACAGGAAAGCATCTCTAAGAGCTCAAAGAAGCTCTGCTAGACGCGCATTAGGTACGTAGGATCTGTCTCATAGAAACCGCATGTGTCCAACAAACCAAGCCCCCTACTTTGTATACAGTGATCTCAAAATATATGGCTGCGCAACTATAACGCCTCTCCAAGCTCACTATCATTAGGTTGTATTTCTAGCACACCTTCTCGTCATAGTAATCACTGCGAGGCGTTACTAAATAAAAATTTTTTCATCAGATTTCATACAGTTATATTGAATACTTTATCAAGTTAAGGAGGTGCCTTGAACTAGATCATAAAAAATAAATTGGCAGATCTAACGTACAGTGAAAATTAATGATATGTGAAGCAGGAATAAAAAAGGTTGATACGCCACTTTAAAATCAACGTCACCTTACGAGGTGGAGCTAAATAATGCCGTACATGACTTCCGTGTCCTGATTATTATGTTTGGATGTGTCCTTTACCTTCGCCATCTATTCACGTCACGTGATACCAAATTTAATATATGCGAAGCTAACGAAACGGCCATGGACATGCTATGAGCGTTGTCATGTTCTTACATGACACGCGTGTCAGGATTATCATGTTTGCACCAATAATTTATTTCGTCATCGATTCACGTCACGTAACATCAAATTTGGTATATTTGGAGCTAGCAACACGGGCGCGAGCGCATAATGAAAGGCTAAAGATACTCCAATGTAGCGTTGACGTGCGCGCACGCTGGGCACAGTGACGCTACGTTAGCCATACGCGAGCACTCTATTTTCTGACGCCAGGCGTGACCAGCATCCGTCGGCGTGGACCGACAGCAACCGGCGTGAAATGCGACATGCTGCGTTTTGTGCCGATGTGTCACCCAGACAAAATTGCGTCCCCCTCTTTTCGTGATAGAGGGACGCCGAATGCACTGAAGCGCGCTTGCGTCAAAGCAACGCAGCGCGGCACGCGCCTACGGTAATGTGGCAGGACCGGCGCCTGGCGTGGCAGCGCCGGCGTGACGCGGCAAAATGAACGCCGGCGAGCACGCGCACCGCGTCACGTTGAAATGTATTGGCGCATTGACTGTGGCATGTAGTCATGTTCTCACATGACACTTATCTCATGATTATCATGTTTGCACCAATCACATACTTTCGTCATCCATTGGCGTCACGTAAGACCAAACTTGGCATATGTGAAGATAGCGAAACGGCCGTGATCGCATCATAAGTGTGGCATGTAGTCATGTTCTTACATTACACGCATGTCGTGATTATCATGTTTAGATGCGTCATTTACCTATATCGTCCATTCACGTCACGTAATACTGAGTGTGGTACATGTTAAGCTAGCGAAACGGCCGTGAGTGAATCATGGGCATAGCATGTAGTCCTGTTGTTACATGACACGCATCTCGCGTTTGTCATGTTTGCACCAGTATCATACCTTCGTCATCCATTCACGTCCCATAATACCAAATTTAGTGTAAGTGAAGCTGGCGAAACGGCCGTGGGCGCGTCACGAGCGTAGCATGTAGTCATGTTGTTACATGACACCCATGTCATGACTTTCATGTTCGGGTCTGTCGCTTGTGTTGGTCATGTAAACATGTGATATACCAATTTTGAAAACATGTCTTGTGACTTAAACGACCACAAGAGCTGCAGGACCATGAAATGTAAATCATGACACTCATGACATACGTATCTTGATTTTCACGTCATGACTAGCTAAATATATTATTCCTACAGTCATGTTATGGCATACCAAGTTTGGAATTGATACCGTTGTCGAAACGGCCAGGAGAGCTAAAAGTCGTAGACAGACAGACAGACAAACAGACAGAGAGATAGATAGATAGATAGATAGATAGATAGATAGATAGATAGATAGATAGATAGATAGATAGATAGATAGATAGATAGATAGATAGATAGATAAATAGATAGATAGATAGATAGATAGATAGATAGATAGATAGATAGATAGATAGATAGATAGATAGATAGATAGATAGATAGATACGCTCTATGTCGCTGAAGTTCGCTAAGCAATGCTTCGAATTTCAATAATGCACCAATTTCACTCCAATATAGTTCCTTGAATTGTTGGTGGACCAAACATTTTATCATTTACGCTATCAACAAAATCGGTCTTTTGATATAACTGGCCATATTACAGCTACACCTTACAGATACTACCTACGAAGCAGACACCTGGAGGGTTACAAAGTGGTGTCAACCTAAATTAAGGGTGACGCATCGAGGAATAGAAGAAAAATTGATAGGTGTAACCTTAAGACACAGCAAGAGTGGGTGAGGGAACAAACGGGTGTTAAGAATATCGTAGTTCAAAACAACAAGAGGAAATTGGCCGGAGCTGGGCACGTAGGGTGTAGACAGGGTAACCACTTGTCATTAGGGGTAAATTACTGGATTCCGAGAAAATATTAACGCGCGAGTGTGGACAGAAAGGTAAGTGGGTAGATAAGAATAAGAAGATTGCAGGTATAACGTGGCAGCTGCAAGCACAAATTTGATTTGATTTGTGGAACATTGGAGAAGACATTGCCCTGCATTCAGCATTTACCTTTTCTAACCTGAGCGTGGGGATTTTTTTTTTGTCAATATGGTGAGAATAACCGCTCTAAAAAGCACAATTCTAATTCTTCTATTATGCACTCAATTGAACACGCTATACTTTTACGTTTTCTCATTAGATTATAATGAAGACGCTTTAAACGAAACGATGTATTCACTCTGAAGGCAACACTGCAGCTTTTTAGCATAAGTACGGGTTTGAAAACTTTTTTTTTGTTACGCCTGCGCTCTGCAATAATATGTTCCCCTAACAGTCGGGCAGAGCTGCTGCATTAATTCTGATGACGCAGGTGCCCCGAAAATGAGAAAAATATTGCGCAGGTTTTGTTTTGGAAGCGCATAGTTCCTGTTTTATTGAAAGAAGTCAGGGAGTTCACCCTGACGAGATCTTACCTTCCAGGCTTACCTCCATAATTTTTTGACAGGGCAAAAACAAAAACAAGAAAAACAATACTAAGCTGAACAAGCTACGACAGTCGAACCGGTAATTGTGCATGGAGTAAGCGTCTCTGCAGCTAATTTACGCATTCTGCGACTTCCGTTCACCTTAGTCTTTAGCTCATTAAGGAACATACTGGTGCTGCACACTTCAGACAAACTCGGTTAATTAGCGCACCTCCACATTCTCGCAGATTTTACCACAGTAAGGGACGCTCAAGATGATATCAGGAGTTTTATTTGCCACTGTGAAGTTACGTGCAGGCTGAGCAATAAGCGATAAAGACAAAATAGCACCCCATAAACAACACAAGTGCTGAGGAATGTGTCGCCAACGATGCACTTGCCATAGCTAGTGTTTCTGTACACTAAACATGTCCTCCTGCAATAAAAAAAAGAGTTGTGTTCTACTTTACATACTGTTCGCAATCTGCCGCAGGATTCTTGATCTTCGTTCGTAGTCTTATTAAAGCACAGTCATAGCCTGACACGCACTTCCCACACACTCCGCTAATTAGAGGACAGGAGTCTCTTGGAGCACATAGAGCGCGGTGTCGGTAAACCGGTGCAGAGAAAAGGTTAAGCCAACGCTTTCCTGACTTGACTTATGGGTGAGGAAACCGTGAGACTGCATTAGGTACGTTGGAGGACTGCGCGACTGTTGGCACGTTAGTGCTCCAGTCGGCTGCTTGGGACACGAAGCTCTAGATAAGCACGACTGTTAAGTTGCTTCCAAATAAAGAGCTCCAAAATTTTCTCTTGTGTGTTTGAAAAATGGTTGACAATTTAGAGAACCTTACGTATACTGCGCAGGGCAGAGTTGAATGGTGGAACATGAGAGAGGCCTTTCTCCTGCAGTGGACGTAGTCATGCTGAAGATTACGGCGACGACGACAACGACTACGACGACAATGATGATGTTGATGATGATGATGATGATGACTTACGCTGTACTATGGGAGAGCAGCAAGCCATCCCTAAATCGCCATAGACATAGTTTACTCGCACCGATGGGTGAATAAAATGATATAAACTGCGTAAATTACAAAACACTCCTAGGTGTGGCGAAAGCGCGATTCATGGCATTCCATTGATTAAGCTCTTTACAAAGATTCGCTTCCTGTATAGTTAACAAGTTAAGCAGAATTTTGACATGCATTCATAATTATAGTTTAGTGTATGCACTCGTTATAATATTTTGGCATTCACCCACGTTGAATACCATGATGATGTGTTTTACCTCAAGTATTATTTATATGAAAACTCAACTAAGGAAAGAACAGGTGAGAGGACAGGTAAGGATGTTCACTAGCCTAGAAAAACTAGTACGCTGCAAGAGAGAGAGAGAAAGAGAGAGATAAAGATGCAAGGAAAGGCAGGGAGGTTAACCAGACGCACATCCAGTTTGCTGCCCTGCAGTACGCTGCAATGCACTGGAAAAAGGTATGGGAGTGCTTCAGCGTACTGGGAGCGCTTAAAGATTTTTGATAAAGGAGAAAAAAAAACGATGGAGAACGGGGGAGAACGGAGCACACAGAAAGTGACACTTCGCCCAGATGCATAATCACCATTGGTCTATAAGGCCGGTGCAGGTCTGTTGTCTTCATGAATATGACGAACGCCTTCCTCGCCTTCACCCGTCATGATTTCTGCGGACTACAATTCCGGGATGGCTATTATAGATACATGGTATTCACGTTGCGATCCGTCAGCTGTTTACAAATTATGTATTAACGATTCAAAAAATGCCAGAATAACGGCGATTAACAATTTTTTTCGCAAACTTGCAGAGACAAGGCATGACGTTTTTCGTTTATGATTTCTGTCATGAAAAATATTCGTACCGACGTTTATTGCGAAGAGCGCCCTTTATTTTAGTGGTTACGATGAATTGGACCATGTCTGGTGGATCGTGTGAGGTGTAGTGCTGAATGTACCAATACTGAGGAACAGTGACGTCACATTCGTACGGAGAGCAGCATCTTTAAAGCAAGAATATAGTGTCGTAGTGCAGTATACTATAACATCGTGTGTGATTCTCCTGCTACTCCTCAGTATACAGCGACTCGAAAATGAATAAGGATGACTTTCATTTTGCAGCCATATCAGGCAAATGGTAAAGTGACTCTGTAAGCTTTTTTGTGCTGTCACGTCGTCGAAGTAGACGGGCTCGTTTATCATAAGTGTAGATTTAATATATTTAGCGTGCAATTCGTATGCGTGGGTAGGCTCACGTGGATACTGAATAAGCTTCTTTCGTATTTTGCACAGCATCTATCAAAAATGCATCAGCATAATATCTCTCAAAGTGGTGGAAAATAGCGGGATTGTGCTTATGACGTTGAAATCATGTAGATGTAATAACATTAGCCTGCCAAGTGCGCACAGCATGCAGCACGTACGGTTTATCGTCCGAAGCATATCGTCTTATTCGAAGAAGTTGGCACCAGAGCTATGTGCAGTGGACTACCTTCTCTCTTCGAGATCACACGGCCGATGAAATCTGCCGCCCAGTAGCAAACACTCGTAATAATAGATTAAGTCTTCAAGTCGGTGGAATAATCCAGGCAGTTTTTTTAACCTCAAGGCAGTTATTTTGAGCCCCCTTTAAATGTACAATGTTCCTGGTTTGGCCCTTTTTTGTGAATTGCAAGATTAAAAAACTTGAATCATAATTTTTTAGCCACTCACCCTTTGCAGAAAAAAAACTATAGGGCACTTGCTTTCACAGTTTCTGAAGCTCTCATGATTCTAAATTTATGTTTACTACTACTGACACCCAAGCTTGATTGCCATGAAACATTGCGGCATTCTAAGTGGTTGTAATATTATTTTTTCCTATATTCAAAGCCTCGCCTTTTTAAATTTTTATTTTCAATTTGTTTTAGCTGCAAATATTATTCCTCAACTCGACGCCTCTGTGCGTGCTTTATATAATTTGCAAATCTCCTTCTTTTAAAGGAATGCTGTAAAATTCGTTAGCTGTTGCGACATTTACAATGAAAATGAGCATTAGATCTGAGATTGCTCGCTAGTTCGCTGGTCATCCTTGCTCAAATTATGAATAGAGTGTGCATTACTTAAAATAGCTTAACTTAATGATGTGTTGCCAGAACCAATTACGTCTATAAAATACCAAGCATACATAGCACAGGTATGAGAGGTCATTACTCCAAACACTCAAGTACCTTCATTGTTTTCTTTAGGAAGTGTTAGACAAACAATTTAGTGTTTTTATAAGTGTTCGGCTTTTGGCGACTATCGAAAATGCTAAGTTTTGTCATTCGTCATGATTCAGCATTAAAAATACCTAGAAAAACAAGAAAATGTTATTTTCTTACGATTTCACGATTCAGCCTTGAAAATGTCGAGCAAAACAAGGAAATATTACTTTCTCACAATTTCATAATTTAGTAAGTATGTGGACGTGTGCCAGCAGTTGCCATTTATACTATATAATTGCATACAAATATTGAAAATCTTGAGAGTGTTCAGCTATCAAACAGTGCTGATCTTTGCTAATAGTGCTGCTAGGGGTTAACTATAACATTCCAGTTGTATGCCATTTTCCCTCTTTATGCAATTAGTCCCCTCAGCCATGTTTACTCACGGGGAGTGTCGCCACCACCACCATCACCACCACCATCACCACCACCGACATGGTCGAAGTTCTTATTTCACTAAGGCTTGTTCACCAAGCCTTTCGGTGCAAATAAAAGACACGTAAAGAGACGTCAGACGAAGAAGTGGTATAGTTTTTCACAGAAGACGTTTTGCATAGAGGTACTGTCCAAGAATACTGCAAAAATACTGTCCGTCCCATGCTTCATGCTGCGTTCGTGTTCTTGAAATTGATTTATAAGCGGTGTTTAGCATCCCAAAACTACCATCTACCATATGATTATGACAGAAGTCGTAGTGGAGGGCTCCGGAAATTTCGACCACCTGGGGTTCTTTAACGTGCACCCAAATCTGAGCACACGGGCCTACAACATTTCCGCCTCCATCGGAAATGCGGCCGCCGCAGCCGGGATTCGAACCTGCGACCTGCGGGTCAGCAGCCGAGTACCTTAGCCACTAGACATCCGCGGCGGGGCAACTTTCTCGATATTGATGTTGATGCAGTTGCGTCTCATGAAAAAGAAGATTAATCTTGACAATTTATAAAAAAAAAACCAATGCACTCGATAAATTTGTGATGCCCACGTGGCTCACGTGTGCAACGACGCATTCGAAAGCATTGCGTCCGCAGTCGTGCTCATGAAAGAGCACCAGTATCCCGATCATTGAAAAATACTTAGTATGTGCCGTTGCGGCTGAAAAGCCTGGTCTTTCGGTTCCAACGTGCGAGCGCCCCGCTTCAGGCTAGGACGCTATCGCGATCAATTGGCCATTAATGAAGTTAATAACGCGACAGCGTTAAAGAGCTCGTTGTGCAGAAATTCCGGTGTCGGATTCAGCGTCGTTGGTCGTGAGCGAAACGTTATCATTTTATGCGTGACCAATAAATCAGGAACGATGCAAATATGATAAATAAATATTAATGAATTCCTGGAGCATACTGAGGACAAAACCAGGGTCGCTAATCACTGAGTGGGGATCATACCCGGGTCGTTTGCGTGGCAAGCGGATGTTCTGCCACATGACGGCGCCTCTGATTGCAAAAAAAAATCACAGCATATCCACGGAATGAATGATGATGAGTGGGCACACACAAAAGGCACACACGGTAATGTGCCTATTGCCTTAAGACCATGTAGTGGGTGCATAGCCAAATCGAAAAGCTTTTATGCATTGTGTTTGAAATACGCACTATGAACAGGGTGTTGCTATCACGTTGAACTTCTAAAGGTGAAGCTTTAGAATCCCCCACCTTTTTTTTTTTTTATCCATCCATCTATGTGCCGTTAAGAGTTCATGTCTACATGTACTTTTTTGTTCTTGTTTTTCATAGAGTAAATATATTGCTACACTGAAAGAAATTTTGTTTTTATTAACTGTGTGTGGCTGTCACTTATTTCCATGTCCCGTCTTAGAGCTGTTTTCCGGAAGTTCGTAAGCCTTTCTTAGATTAAAAACGCGGGTTCGCAAAACTTGACGAGTCGTTTTGCAAGTGACTGTACCGCAGATTGAGTTAAGCCTCTGCAGTTGTGTCCGTTCTCTGAACAGTAGTGTGCCGCTGCTGTAAGTCGTGGATATGAGGCGTTTTTCTTTTTTTCTCAGAGAGAGCGAAATGCAGAAGCCAAAACTATGCTAAATTTCCTGGGAGCGTAAAGCAAGCCTACGTATTTTCAACTTCTAAAACAGTTTCAATCAAAATTGAGTGAATTCCTTACTGTAGCATTAACTCGAGAAGCCCGGTACTATAATTAAAAATGAGCCAAATGCTCCAACTGTTTCAATCAAACAGCCGCATTCATTCAACCAGCACTGCTCCAACAATCAATACAAAAAAATCAATAAGGACTCACTTAAAATGTTTAATTTGTGTCCTATATGCTTTATTATGGTTTTTACGTCCCACAATTAGGTTTTCAAGGGCGATTTGGCACTTACTGAAGGACAGAACTTTCAATGACAAAACTCGATTATGAAGAGCAAGAGGCTGGCTTTCCTACTTCTTCTTGCCATTTAGTGATTCTTCTCAAGTTTAGCGCTACAGCATGATATTCCCCGTCCGGTCCAACTCGGTATATTTGAAATAAAGTGCAACATAAACTGAAGATAATGAACATCTATCCATTCCCTAAAAAAATAAAAAAGTGTTCCGGAACGGCATGGCATAAAATAAACGGGAACGCTTTTAAAGGCCATCGATGAATGCCAAGAACAAAAAAAAAACGCTGATGACAGTCCAGAATAGTGCACTTTTTCCCAGAAAAGATCAATCGCTCTTCAATTCTAGAAATTGCCATTAAGCCGATGCGACGAAGCATGGCACCGACCAAAGCACAAAGATGACGTTAGTTAAATCGCAAAATATTGCTCTCCCGTACATTAAAATTATTTAAAATATTTCACGAGCTGATTTATGTCGAAATGAAATGTTACAATCTATATGATCTAAATGAAATGTTTAGACCTGAATACAGACAATATGGGGTTATGTACATTTTACCCACAATATAGATGATGGTATTTAGCAGAGATGAAAATACTCACAAAAACTTGTTCAAGCAGGCCCGTCAATAATGCCAGCAGAAAAAAAGGTGCACTTTCTCAGTTTCAGTTAAAGTGTTTTGGTCTCTTTTAGAACAAAAAAAAAACGCCTCATATAGTTAGAACAAGAGATGCTAGTTTCGGCGTTGTCCGATTCAAACATGTTTCCAAATTGCGCCTCTGTTAAACTCTTATCGGTCAAGGGGGCTGCTACTGCCTCTTTTGCTGGCATGAAAGGCCACTGTTATGGAATTTGAGATTCTGCCGAAATTCGACTGTGCCCAAACTAGCAAACCCCTAGTATGAAAAGCACAGAACATGGCATATTCATTAGATTACAGTAGTTCTCCCGCAATCGAGCCTAAAAAGAAAAAAAAACAGTAAAATATTTCCTAAATGGCAGGCGTATAAAAATCTAAATAAATAACAAAGGCTCCTTGAAGCAATCAACTTGTTCAATGCCTGTTATTTCTCAAGAGAGTAAATAACATCATCAGGAGATCCAGCTAAAAAATAATCGTTTGATGTTTCTCAGAGAACCTGAAAAGGGTGAAGCTGCAGGAAGAGACAGTGAGATAAAAAAACGAAAAGCTAGCAACGCCGTTACATTTACAATAGTAAATTTATTAGTTCTAATATTCTAGCGACACTCGATATTTCTCTTTAGATAACCAAACTTAAGAACTGAAAAAAAAGGGAACAAATGTCGTTTGTTCGAAAAGCACTTGTTCTAGAACGAAAGCTTTATTCTAGCTTTAAAACAAACAAGGTGTTTCATACGCAGTCAGATAGCCATAGTGCCATAAAGAGTATCGCTTTGTCTTCGCTGTGTGATCAAACGGATGTTTCGCATCCATTTATTGACCATATTCTTCAGTTTTGCTGCACATATTAAGCAATATGAACATAAGAATTCCTCAGCTTTAATGAAAGAGGAGTTTCAGGCCAGCTGTAATGAGTGAAAGTAAGCATGATGAGCAGATATCTCATAGCATTGCAGCACTGAATGGGGGACGCTCTTGCTGGCTATTTGCCTAATACTTTCAGTGAAGTTAAAACTGCGTGAAAAAGCAAGGACAGCTGCAAGGAACAAGGAACACATTAAGAACGCACTCATGTGGCATCTTGATTGTTTCTTCTGGCATTTTTTTTCACGCAGTTCTAACCTCACTGACTCTAGATACCACACCTTTCTACACTGTTGTACATTTCCATTCCGGCCACACTATTTATACCATGTTTTAAAATTCACACAGAAGCTTTACCTTTAAGCTCCGCGAGACACCGGTAATCTTATAAGAAGGTTCAGCGGGCCTAATCCCGGGTGGGCTAATTGGCTCCAAACTTCCTGGACGAAGATTGGCTCCATGAGCGTTAGCAACGTAGTAAACAAGCGTGGGTACTTATGGGTGTTTCCTGCCCTGTATTAAGAAGGACTTCGGGCAGCACATGCATGTATTATACTGTGAGCCACTTTCAAATCACGGCATCATATCACAGCTATAATCACCATGCATAGAAGTTCCAATTGTTCATAAAGTTTGCAGCCTAGCTAAGTTTTTACATCACTGCGATCATAGTTTTTCCTGCATATTAGGTTTACACTACGGCCATTCAGCAGAACTACCAGTTAAGTAATAATTAGAAAAATTAAATCATGCTGCTGTTTCATCCATGCACAACAAAGAAATTTCAAAAAGAAAGCTTTTCCTAAAGTTATAGAGAAGTTTACAATTGTATTTTCAGCTGTTGCCATTTTTTTTCGAAACGCGCATGCTTAAAAGGGCCCTGATATACCCTTAGACCGTGGGTGCTTTATGAGAAAACGCATAATGCCTGTACCAGACATTGCTGTGATCCCCGCAGGTAAACTTTTCAGTCGCCTGCGACAAGAAGAGTTCAAAAATGGTGCACGAAATAATATGCTACTTTTTTAAGTGTCATCTCTTGATACATAGGCCCATCTTAAGTCTCTTCGGAACGGCCAATGGCTGCTGTATTGCTCTGAAGGACATATTTCTGCTTTGGTCGACAGCTCACATACAGCGGAGTTTGAATAAGGTGCGCCCCGAGGTACACAGTTCCACCACTTGTCAGCCACGTTCTACGCAGCATGCTAGACTTGCACGTAGCCCTATACGACGCACCAGCTCGCACATCCAGCGTGCGTCTCATGTTAGACGCTAAAAACTATGACGTGCGCTGACGATACTTTTTTTCCTTTTGACCATTCCATCGCCCCGTGTATCTTCTAACACGTTGGCACGACGAAGGAAGAGATAGGGCACATAAAGCTCACGACAAATTCTTGCAGCTCCGCTTGTTCTCGACGAAAAAAAAACTTGCAACAATACAGCCGCACGGCAATAAACTGAGGTGCAAGCGATTTGATCATTACTCCTAAATGTTAATTCCAGGTCGTCAAATGTGGGTGGAGAATAGATGTTTCTAATTCAAGAGCGAGCCCTAAATAGCAGCAAACAAAATCTTTTCTTTTATTTCGTGTGACAATAGCACTGATTTGTGCTTCGTAGAACGTACCATCACGTCAACTAGTTTTTCTCTTTTGTTGAGACGCAAGTGGCTGCAAATATATGCATCCATTTATCCAGCAAAACACGTCTCTAAAGCTTGTAATAAAACTAGACTATAGAGAAACGTCAGGAGACAAGTTAGGCGGTAATTACATGTTGCGTAAACATAACAGTTGTCTACATGTCATTGCATATCCAGACTTGGTTTCGGGAGTGAGATGGTGCAGAAGAGAGCTCTCCATTAAGTTCCAGTTTTTTTTATCTTATAGGGCAATTAGGACCAAGTGATGCTCCATCGCTTATAATGAACCCAAAACAAATTTCTAGGGCTAATAGCGCGTTGATTTAGCGAACTACTTGATGGCCCACCGATTTGTTTGCACAGCTGAGTTTTTGGACACATCCGCTGCTGCGATTTCTAACCAAGTGGTGCCCAGTACACATTTTTTTAACGTACGGCCTGCAGGCAGCGTAGGGAGATTTACAGTGATCAGACAGGAAATGAAAAGCAAAGCCTTTTATCTTTGCTTTATATCACACATAGTATCAAAAGTGTGCTTTATTCTAAGGTCACACTGTCTCACCTTACTCTAACAGCGTAACTAGCAACCAAGACTTAGCATATCTCATATTGTCACGGGGTCATGACGTGGCCAAAGACAGAAAACTTCGTGTTGGGATTTAACTGTTTATTTGGGCGAACCTGTGCCCGGTAAAGGGAAAGTTTAATTACAGCAGCAGTCTTGCACAGATAGCAGTCTCGGACTGATAGCGGCGAACGCAGCGTCGGCCTTCGATCAACAACTGACAAGCGGCGAAGCGCGTCGGCATTTCTACTCCCGCCGTCGAATGTTCTAGTGCTATCGCTGGCGGCGGCGTGCGTTCCAGAACAATCTGTACCATTCGCACAGTGGGCGTGATCTTATCGAAATGATCTACTACAGTCCGGAACCCTCTAGAAAACTGCAGGCGCGGTTTGCGCTGAGAATCGTGTGGTGTTTTGGGACGATAACAAAAACTTGGGAAATGGAACGTGGCATTGCCCCCCTCTGAAAAAGGCATCGTCTCGATGCTTTAACTAAAGATGAAGGTACAATAATAATGCAAGAAAGTACAATGAATAAATTACGATACAACAATAATACAAAAAAACACTGTTTCAGTTTGTTAACACGCATGAAACGGCTTGAGGCGTGCGACATGGACGACGTCAGGTCGCGATCGGCGTCGTTGAGAGTTCGTGATGCCGTCGGGGACAACCTCGTAATCAAGTGGGCCGAGACGTCGAACAACCCTGTACGGTCCGAAGTACCGTCGCAGAAGCTTTTCACTTAGTCCACGTCGGCGTATCGGCGTCCACACCCAAACACGTTCACCGGGCTGGTATTCCACGAAGCGTCGTCGAAGGTTGTAACGGTGGCTGTCGGTCGTTTGTTGATTTTTGATACGGAGCCGCGCAAGTTGTCGGGCTTCTTCGGCGCGATGAAGGTACTCGCTCACATCGAGGTTTTCTTCGTCGGTGACGTTGGGTAACATGGCATCGAGCGTCGTTGTCGGGCTCCTTCCGTAGACCAATTTGTATGGAGATATCTGCGTCGTCTCCTGCACCGCCGTGTTGTATGCGAAGGTCACATACGGAAGAATGGCATCCCAAGTCTTGTGTTCGACATCGACGTACATTGACAGCATGTCGGCGATCGTCTTGTTAAGCCGCTCGGTGAGGCCGTTGGTCTGTGGGTGGTACGCTGTCGTCCGGCGGTGGTTTGTTTGGCTGTATGCCAAGATCGCTTGAGTTAAGTCGGCAGTGAATGCCGTTCCTCTGTCGGTGATAAGGACCTCTGGGGCGCCGTGACGTAGGACGATATTTTCGACGAAGAACTTAGCTACCTCGGATGCACTGCCTTTTGGCAGGGCTTTTGTCTCGGCGTAGCGGGTGAGGTAGTCGGTGGCTACCACGATCCACTTGTTTCCGAAAGCCGACGTCGGGAACGGCCCCAATAGGTCCATACCAATCTGCTGGAAAGGTCGGCAAGGTGGATCAATTGGCTGCAGAAGTCCCGCTGGCCTTGTCGGCGGTGTCTTGCGTCGCTGACAGTCCCGGCATGTCCTCACATAACGAGTGACGTCGGTGGTAAGACGTGGCCAGTAGTACCTTTCTTGTATCCTCGCGAGCGTGCGAGAAACACCGAGGTGCCCTGCCGTCGGATCGTCGTGCAGGGCCTGCAGGAGTTCTGGTCGCAGAGCTGAAGGCACCACAAGGAGATACTTAGCCCGAAGCGGTGAAAAGTTTTTCTTTTGTAGAAGACCGTTTCGTAGAAAAAAACGACGCAAGTGCGCGCTTGAATACCTTCGGGACTTCGGCGGTCCTGCCTTCGAGGTATTCTATTAGGGCCTTAAGTTCCGGGTCGGCCCGCTGTCGTTCAGCGAAGTCGTCGGTAGTTATCATTCCCAAGAAGTAGTCGTCATCCGGGTCGTCGGGTGGTGATTGGTCGACAGGCGCACGAGAGAGACAGTCGGCGTCGGAGTGTTTTTTTTTGCCGGACTTGTAAATGACAGTAATGTCATATTCTTGAAGTCTCAGGCTCCATCGTGCGAGGCGACCTGAAGGGTCCTTCAAAGTGGCTAGCCAACACAAGGCGTGGTGGTCGCTCACAACTTTGAAGGGCCTGCCGTAGAGGTATGGGCGAAATTTCGACGTAGCCCAGATGATGGCGAGGCACTCCTTTTCTGTTGTGGAATAATTTGCTTCTGCTTTGGATAGCGATCGGCTGGCGTAACTAATAACCCTTTCAAGTCCGTCAGCCCTCTGCACAAGAACGGCGCCAAGACCTACGCTGCTTGCGTCAGTATGTATTTCTGTCTCGGCGAATTCGTCGAAATGGGCAAGTAACGGAGGCGTCTGGAGGCGATGTTTAAGCTCCTGGAAAGCGTGTTCCTGTGGCGTTTCCCACTTGAACTCCACGTCGGCCTTGGTAAGGTTAGTGAGAGGATCGGCGATGCGGGCGAAGTTTTTCACGAACCGCCTATAATAGGCGCACAGGCCCAGAAATCGGCGCACGGCTTTCTTGTCAGTGGGCGGCGGGAATTCGGCGATGGCGGCTGTTTTCCGTGGATCAGGACGAACTCCAGACTTGCTGATAACGTGCCCCAGAAACAAGAGCTCCTCATACGCGAATCTGCACTTTTCTGGCTTCAGTGTAAGTCCGGAAGTCTTGATGGCTTGAAGTACAGCTTCAAGGCGCCGAAGATGCTCGTCGAAACTCGAGGAAAACACGACGACGTCGTCCAAGTACACAAGGCAAGTCTGCCAGTTCAATCCTGCCAGTACTGTATCCATAACGCGTTGAAAAGTTGCAGGCGCTGAGCAAAGGCCGAAGGGCATCACCTTAAACTCGAAGAGGCCGTCCGGTGTTATAAACGCCGTCTTCTCTCGGTCTCTTTCGTCGACTTCGATTTGCCAATAGCCAGTCTTGAGGTCCATTGACGAAAAGTACTTGGCGTTATGGAGCCGATCAAGTGCGTCGTCTATTCGTGGGAGAGGATACACGTCCTTTCTTGTGATTTTGTTCAGGCGGCGATAATCGACGCAGAAACGTAGGGTCCCATCCTTTTTCTTCACTAACACCACGGGGGATGCCCATGGGCTGTTGGACGGCTGGATAATGTCATCCCGCAGCATTTCATCAACTTGTCTCTTGATGGCCTCACGTTCTCGCGTCGAAACCCTGTACGGACTCTGACGGAGTGGTCTGGCATTTTCTTCGGTTATGATGCGATGTTTCGTGATTGGGGTCTGCCGAATTTTCGATGACGACGAAAAGCAATCTTCGTATTGCAGGAGCAGGGCCTTGAGCTGTTCTTGCTTATCGTTCGGAAGTCTGGGATTGACGTCGAAAGCTATGGGAGGGGCTTGGTTCCTCTGAGCAGGTTCCGCAGAATCGGCGAGGGTGAAAGCGCTGGTGGCTTCGACAATTTCTTCGATGTATGCGACTGTTGTTCCTTTGTTCACATGTTTGTACTCATTGCTGAAATTTGTGAGCATAACCGTTGCTTTGCCTCCCCGCAACTCTGCAATTCCTCTTGCGACGCAAATATTTCGGGTGACCAACAGATGCTGACTGCCTTCAACGACGCCTTCGAAGTCAGGTGATTCAGGAGCGCCGACTGAAATAATGACGCTTGAGCGAGGCGGAATGGTGACTTGTTCTTCCAGCACATTCAAGGCATGGTGTCCAGACGGCGTGCGCGGCGGTAGTGCTTCTTCTGTGGATAACGTTATCGACTTTGTTTTTAGGTTGATGACAGCACCATGGAGGCATAAGAAGTCAATGCCAAGGATGACATCTCTCGAGCAACGCTGTAGGACTACGAAGTCTGTAGGATAAATACGGCCGTTAATGGTGACTCTCGCTGTGCAGATTCCTGCAGGCGTTACGAGATGACCTCCGGCTGTGCGGATTTCAGGGCCTTTCCAAGCAGTCCTAACTTTCTTTAACTTCGCGGCGAACGACCCACTGATGACAGAATAGTCGGCTCCAGTATCGACGAGAGCGGTCACATTGTGGCCGTCGATAGGAACGTCGAGGTCGCTAATTCGCCGTCTCGCATTACAGTTAGGGCGTGGCGTCGGGTCACGGCTGCGTCGGCTTGTTCCGCTGCTTCCCTGTTGCGTCGTCAGGCCACCTTCGGTAAGTGAGCTTTCGCCGTCAGGGCTTTGCCTGTGTGGCGTTGTGTTCGGAAAGCTCCGTCGCGGCGTCGTCGTCGTCGGAGGATCTTCGGTAGTTCGTCGCACAGCAACCGCACCTCCACCGGTTGCTGCCCTTAGTTTCCCGGATACGGGCTAGGAGACCGGCCCCGCGTTGGGCCAGAGTACTGTCGGTGGTGCGGTGACGTGCGGCGGCTGGGCGACGGCGAACGCGAAGGGCTTCGTGGTGTCCACCGAGTTCCTGTCAGGTAGTCGGCGATGTCACGTGGTCGTTCTCCTGGCTGTGGACGCGGTGCGTTGACGGCGAAGCCACGCAGTCCCATCTGTCGGTACTGGCAACGGCGGTATGTGTGTCCGGCCTCGCCGCAGTGGTAGCAGAGCGGGCGATGGCCAGGGGTGCGCCAGACGTCAGTCTTCCTCGGTGCACTGCGCTGGGCCGCTGGCGAACGGTATGACGTCGGTGGGGGTGGTGGCGGCGGTGGCGTCTGTCGACGGAAGTTCGATGGGGCGGCGTTTTGGCGTGGACGGGGAGGAGCGTTGTGGCGCAGTGCAGCGGCGTAGCTCATAGCTTCCGGCTCGGGCAGCGGTGCGTGGGGAATTTGAAGCGATTGCCGAACTTCTTCTCGCACAATGTCGGCGATCGAATCCACTTGAGGCTGCGCCGAAGGCAACAGCTTGCACAGCTCTTCCCGCACGATCGCTCGGATCGTTTCACGCAGGTCTCCGTAGTTACTGACTTGAGCAGCAGCGCAGTCTGCAGTCAGGCGACGATCATACTGTCTGGTGCGCATGTCCAGGGTCTTTTCAATAGTGGTCGCTTCGGCTACGAATTCTTGGACGGTTTTCGGTGGGTTTCTCATCAGCCCCGCGAAGAGCTCCTGTTTGACCCCTCGCATGAGGAAACAAACTTTCTTTTCCTCAGGCATGTCTGGGTCAGCGTGACGGAATAGGCAGGTCATCTCCTCTGTGAAAATTCCAACCTTTTCGTTTGGTAGCTGAACCCGGGTCTCGAGTAGAGCAGCGGCCCTCTCTTTGCGAGCGACGCTTGCGAACGTTTGAAGAAATGCGCCGCAGAAGACATCCCACGTTCGGAGCGTGGACTCCCGATTCTCTAGCCAGGTCCTTGCGGTGTCTTCAAGGTAGAAGTACAAACGACGGAGCTTTTCCTCGTTGTCCCAGTGGTTGAGGGCGGCCACACGGTCGTATGTTTCTAGCCAGGTTTCCGGGTCTTCAAACGATGAGCCATGGAACGTTGGTGGTTCCCTGGGTTGATGAATGACGATCGCGGGCTGCGACGCTCCGGTTGTCATTGTCGCTGCAGTCGAGGTCATGGTCTTCGTCTTCCGCGCCTTGTCTTGTAGCAGGCCGTACTCCGGTGGGAGACCTTGCTGTCGGCGGCTCGTTCGCTGCTCTTGGTTGGCGTCGGTGTCTTCTCCGCGAAGGGGGCTGGGTTCACGGCTTGACGGGGGCGTCCGGTACATGAACGAAGCAGCACCTCCACCAGATGTCACGGGGTCGTGACGTGGCCAAAGACAGAAAACTTCGTGTTGGGATTTAACTGTTTATTTGGGCGAACCTGTGCCCGGTAAAGGGAAAGTTTAATTACAGCAGCAGTCTTGCACAGATAGCAGTCTCGGACTGATAGCGGCGAACGCAGCGTCGGCCTTCGATCAACAACTGACAAGCGGCGAAGCGCGTCGGCATTTATACTCCCGCCGTCGCATGTTCTAGTGCTATCGCTGGCGGCGGCGTGCGTTCCAGAACAATCTGTACCATTTGCACAGTGGGCGTGATCTTATCGAAATGATCTACTACAGTCCGGAACCCTCTAGAAAACTGCAGGCGCGGTTTGCGCTGAGAATCGTGTGGTGTTTTGGGACGATAACAAAAACTTGGGAAATGGAACGTGGCAATATAATATACAACCATTCAGTTAAGGGCTCAGGTATAAAACATTGGCGGCATATCTACGTGCGTGGCTGGCAAAGGTTGTCGCGACGACCTTTTCCCTTAAAGCAAAGTTACTGAAGTCACAGAAGGCAGTCACTGATAGGTGGCAGCACCACTTAGTTAGAGTGACCGTATATGCCCCCTACGGGAGCAGAGTATAGCACATAGGTCGGCCATATTGCCTGGTTAGCAACAATATTTACGCGGCGAAGCCGTTCTTTGTTCTCTCAGACATCTTGATTAAAGGGACCGACAACCGACTTTTTTCGATCCAGCTTTTTCCTGCGCGACAGACAGCTTACCCTTCGTAGTGATCGTAGCTGCACTAGTCAATCCCAAGAGCTCGTGGTCATTTTATAAGCAGCATTTTTCGACCTGAAACACTCTGAACACGCTAATGTCTTTTCATCCGGCAACGCTTAGTATTGATGGTGATGCCGATAGCCTTCTTGGTGGCTTATGCATGCTGTAGTTGTTCTTATTTCGCAGAATTTCCTGGAACTATGCTTAACTACGTTTATTTTGCGCTTTAGGAATATTCGTTTTGCCATTACAATAAGACGGTGTGGCTCTATAGAGCTTCTCTGCATTTGTACCGCGTCGCCAAGCCAAGTAATTGAAAACAGAACTGCGCATATGTCACTCAAAGGCAAACTTTGATGCGTACTACTAACGCAAGCTTATACGTATACATTTATAAAATATTATATTTGCTATAAAGAATCAAACAATATTACAGTAGTACTCAATAAATAGTTGACCGTGTACATTAACGCATGGCCACGTGACAGGGTATTCATGATTATGTTTTTGCCACCAGAGATGCCACAGGCCAATTTTCGCGATTATCAATGAAGAAATAAAAATAAAAATCCACTTCTCACGAGAAAAACGGGGTTGGTTTGAGTCACTCCAAGGGACAATCTTTCCATCCACGCAGTCATCTCAAGTCATGTTGTGGGCAGTTGTGGGTCCCTTTAAGCGTGTCGCCGATTTCCAGTCGACTTGGCTGGCGGGTCAACGACCGGCGAAGAATGAAGAATGCCCTGCTTTCGGGACTGTAGAGTGGGAGTTCAAAAACATCTTCAGGGGTGAGGCTATTAAAGATGTGGGTCTGTCTTTTCCTTATATGCACGTGACAGCCTATAGTTCATCTTTTGTCAACTGCCCACTACTTCATCCTTGCAAACAGCGCACTACGCCCCATCACCGATCCACCACTTCACCAACCATAAAGCAAGTACTGTGGAGAAGTAGCCAATATAAAATGCAATATGGTCATGTACTTGTATCCAGGTGCACGTTAAAGAACCATAGATTGTCCCACAGTGTCCATGCCTTGTTTGTACGTGACCGCGTATAGTTGCACATTTGCAAACGGTTCACTACTTCGTCCTTGCAAACATCCCACTACACCCCATCACCAATCCACCACTCCACAGACCATAAAGCATTAGAATGAAGGTGGAACGGAAGCGACACATAGCTGCCATTTACAAATAATAAAATTTCTTGTTTAATAATATACAGTGTTTCTCATGTTTTTGATGATGTAGTGGGCGATATTCGCGGATGATTCATGGTTTAGCGATAAAACCCTCCAGCGGTTCTTCCCACTTATCATTAATTACTCCGTGCATATGCTGTCATTTTTTTAGTCTGTTTGGTAACGCAAAGCGTGAAGGCGAAGCGTGATGCCGAACAAGATGCACCACCACTGCCGTATGGTCAAGTGGCGCCAGCTATGGAAGGTAAGCAACAACTCTCAAACACAAAATATAGGCCCTCCGAGATTTCAGGAGTGTCCCACCGAGCCTACAACATTAACTATGTCAGTAAGCTTTTCAAATTTGTTGCTGAATCCACCCAAATATTTTGCAGTAGGAGCTTAAGTACATGAATTTAAAGCAGATGAAAGCAACAGTTCGTAGATAATGCCCTACGGCGTGCACGACGGTCACTTGATAGATTCCAGGTGGACGGTAACCACTTTCGGCGGTGCAGCCTGTGCACCAGCTTCTCCGCAGTGCATGGTTGCTAGGGGCGTTAGAAAACAAATGGCTACTCTTATACCTAAAGGTAGCATCTACAGTGACTCCAGCTTTTGTGAAACTTAGAAAACACCCTTTTGTTTCGGTCATAGCGTCGCATTGCCAGCACCGCGTAATAAGCACCGTGGTCTTCACAATTACGTGAAGGCATTTCAAAAATAAACTAACCCGCTACCTTACGGCCCCATACTGATGTCGCGCTAAAGTATGCCTAATATTTGTTCTTTGATTGACAATGTCAGCAGGTATGAACGCTGAAACTATGTCAAGATGACTGGTCACATTGGAACGACTAGAAATTCTACTGAATTTGGTGACACACAGAAAAACAGGAAAAACGATGCGCGCACGCACGCACACGCACGTGCACGCACACACGCACACACGCACACACACACACACACCAAAATTTCTCCGTCGAAGTGTCTCAAGAAAAACTATCGCCTTTAATCGCACCACAATCAGGAGTCACTTGATGTCCCACAGGCTTGTAGACAACCGTAGTTTTGATCCCACACAGTGTGGACCCTTAGCAGCTCCGACGCTGAACCCCTTCGCTGTCTCCCAACCCTGGCTGTGTAATTGTGACTGCTAACATCGATGAGCATATAAGGTTCTTCCTGGAATCACGTCCACAAAAACAGACTGTTAGTGGCTCATCTGCCTCCTAAATCTTGTTCATTCTTCTTTCGTAAAACTGAAGTAAATAGTTTTTACAAATATGCAACACCTGCTCGAACCTAAAAACTTCTTTACAAAACTTCTGTAGAAGGTGTAGCACAGATAAACTGTGAAAAATCGCCTAATGAAAAGAACCGCCGATGCTTAAGAACATGAGTTCTATTGAAAACTGATCAACTGGAACCTTTTCAAAATTGTTTTAATTTACTTAACAGAATCCAGCTGGCAAAAGAATCAATAAATTTTGAACTTCTATATTTATTGTATTGCGCCATAAGTGTAAAGCAGTAAAACAGAGGGAACAACATAAAAATGATATCTTACAATCTACCTTATTTTCTCGTCAAAATATAGCCTGTTTAGACTCTTAGACCCCGTCTATTTTTATTTTGTGAGAACAATAGGCCCCCACGAAATATTTAACGGAAAATATTTCTACAAAGTACTCACAATGTCTCAAGTGACCGAAAGTGCCATGTATATCTATATAACACTCGAAATAGTTTTCGGAACAGCTGTGTGAAAATGGAAAAACCGGGAGGTAAAAGAAGCTTAGAGGGTGGCCTCACGAATGCTGAATTCTAGCACAACTCTGGCGTTCCGCGTGTAAATACTGTTTATATTGATGGAACGGAATGCCCTACAGCTTAATAGCCACACAAATAGTTTGATTTGTTTTTTTTTTGGTTCAGTGTCAGTTTCAAATAAATAATTCTTTTTGTGTTTTCACTAGTCGTGCGAAACAGCCAGCTGCAGATGTGAACGCGTGAATGTCATTCCGGGCTGCCACAAGGCACGCTTCCTTAATGCAAGTGCGATTCACCTACTTTTTCTCCTTTTCCCGCCAGCTGCAGACAGGTGCGTATGATTCAAGGGATTCGGAAGAAAATCCGAACAAGCGTGTGCCGTCCACTCACGGCCATGCAGGCGTTTTCTATTTTGGGACAGCGGTGGTGGCGTGTTCTCAGCGCTCAAGGCGTAGATCGATTTAACTGGAAATTGGCGGCAAAAGATTCAATGTAATATCAAATATTTCATATCTGAGCTTTCGGCAGTAGCTTTACGCGCGTCGGAAGCCTACGCAGAAAATTTTGTTGCCCTACTCTATAAGTTTGTGCACATACGAATATTGAACAACTGGATGTGGTACGCCAGTACACGTCAATAAATGCGCGCCTACATTCGTGTACATATCTTTCCATACAAAGGGCATGCATACAGATGTACGCGGGAATGTAAATATCAGGAGAAAAATGTTACAACACAAAGACACATATGCGTGTGGAATAACACAAGTAAAGAAGAAATGGGTTTGCGTTTTCCTTTTTTAAGCGTTGGTTCTTTTCGCGAGATTATGCTGAATGGTATATGTAGTCGCAAGCCTCTCTCAGAGCTGAGGTTTCTACATTTGCCATTCTATTTCGCACTAAATATTGTCACGACGCAGAAACCGTAGCAGTTGAATGCAGGAGAACTCATAATAATTACACCATAACACTGGCAAATTGCTCTTCTTCTTGTTCTTGTTGACCTTGTGCCTCATACTCACTGTGGGAGATTGGCGAATATTTGAGTGGTCCTATAAAATCTTATTCAGTTTTTGAGTAAAGGTATAAAATGAAAATGTTACAAATTCTAGGACAAAAATTTTGATTCTCACTCAAATGTACCGTCTATAAAGTTTTGTATTAGTAACAGATGATAACCTAGATCAAAAGTTTAAAAAATAAGAAAACTTATGCGTATGTCGACACAGAAGGAAAATAATTTGTTTGTTTGTTTGCTTGTTGCCTGTGTGTATTGGCAAACACCCACTCTTGGGGAGTGGCTACGAGATCTTGTAGTAGCCTATATGTGACACACTGATTGAGAGCTTATTGTTAATAGAACAAAATTAATAAAATAATAGAGATAATGATAAACAAAAAAATTAAAAATGAATCAATTGGAGAAAAGTAGAGCTAATACTATATTAGAAGACCAAAATTTGGAGTAGACCAGACATTTGAGTTTATCTCACCTGGTGAAAATCTAATGATTGTGTGACTTTCATTCACATTATCAATCATATCACAAATATTCGTCAAAAATATATTTAAGCAGTCGTTATATTGGCATGCGCTTAGATTCTTCAATAAAATTTCAAACGGCAATAAATAAGTTTCTGTGGCAATATCCCAAGCCAGAGCCGCTAAAACTTAGAACATTCTCTGCAGTTAAGTTTAAGCCTATAGTGAGAAACGGAACAACTTGAAGTCTGTTTCTAATTATTGAATAGTTCCTACATAAAACAACATAATGCTCTATTGGTTCTGTTTCTTCGCAGAATGGGCAAAGAGGAGATATCGCAAGACCAGCTCTGTGTAAATAAAAGTATAATGGAAAATAATCACGTGCAAACCTCGTATTTCTATCTCGCTGCGTGTGCTCTTTGTTGTTCTTTTGGTGCTGCACATTCAATGCGGCAATATCTATACTTGCTCTCACTCCAACAATCGATTTTGGTGATCATCTCGTCTGCGTTCGCCGGCTTTCGTTGCAGATATTCTGCATAAAAGAGAAAAAAATATTTTTTTTTTCGTTACAGCAGGATTCGAACCGAGATGTCAAATATGCACAGCTGCCGTGCAGTCACTTATCTATTCTCAGTTGCCGTCAACCAAACTAACCCCTCTGAGTACCCATTCTGACTAGCTGACCAAGCCCGGCAACGCACAGTTTCCGGAAATGGTCAGTTAGTGAGAATGGTCTACAATACCCAATTAGGAGAAATTAGCCTTCCTTCGGCTTGGCAAACTGGTCTTGAATCTTGATTTCTTGACTAATATAAAACACGCTAGCAACGTGTACTCTGCTGTTCGAGCAAATGTGGTCACATATTACCGAGAAATTTAGTTTGGGATGACGCTGTGGTCTCTACACTATTGACGCTGACTGCACACTCCTACTTACTTATTACTTTGTTACTTGGCAGATTTCCTCCATCTGTTATATCGGTGGTATGCAAGGTGACTCTCCTTGCCAGCTGAAGCTGCTGTTTGTTGAATTGGTGTTGCACATGAGTCCATTGGTCTTATATGGCGCAATGCCAAAACGAGAAAAAAGACCTGTCGACCACATCGAAGCAGCAGCAGTGTCGGGATTCCCTTTCGTCATTTGATCACTGCCCCGCGTTCAACGCACGTGTCTTAGATCTTTTCACGTGGATCACAAATGCATTTTATTGTACATATACTTTCGTTTTAGTGTACATGAATCGGCCTATGCATGTAGCGACTTGTGTGGGTTGAGTAACAAATCATTCAGAGCGTCTCGCTATGCAGTGCGCTTATTTTGAGGTATCATCTCACTAGCTGCTATACTCTAAATAAACAGCTAACTGTTGCTGCTCCACATTGTCTTGTTGTCGTGCTTATTAAAAACGTCATGCTCTATATTTTTCAATGATTCCTGAAAACAAATCTGGAGTGTATGTGTATAGTGTAGTGTGCGATAACATTCTTTGCGATAGAGTGAAATAAAAAAAAAGACACGCAAGGCCGGCGCGGAAGGCTCTGCACAGTCACAGCGAAAGCTAGCGGCCTTTCAGAGCTTATTGTAAACACTCATTGGGTAACTGCTGCAAGCACACTTGCTTGATGTCTACTAAGGCATTATTATTAACGATGTCTGAGCAGTAGGCCGGCATTCACTATGCTATCCTTCGTCATTCTTCTGAGAAGTGTGGTATATCAGCTAAACACTTTCACGAAACTGCGTGCCAGTTGTTCATGCTTTCGTTGACGACAATGAGTAGTTATATCCGAAGTGGGTATGCGCCACAGTTAATAGGGGAACAATAACAAGCTTTTGTGATGGTTTGTAGCATTAGACGGTCCACTCGTTACACTATTCGCACTGTGCGACGACTGGTTGTTCTTTCGCTGTTGTAAAATGCTTTATAAGTCGTATTAACGCGATTGCTTTCCCGACATCAAGCCTGTCTAAGGCAAGTTTGACAGAATATCACAAGCACTGGTGTAGCTTAGTAGTAGACTGCTGGGATGGCATCCAGCGGACCCGGGTTCAAGCCACACTGTGTCAGCAATTTCGCACGATGTGGTTACGCACACTGGCGGCAGTGGCGGCGGCGGTCAACAACTGCGCGTGGGCCGAAAAAGTATCTCATAACAGCTTTCGCTGTAACATGTTAGCGAGATTCACGCAGTGCATAATGTTAGCCAAGTCAGCAAGGCGATTGCAAAAGTCACTTGCTATACCAAAGCGCATTCTGAATGTCGGCTACACATTTGTTTCAGAGATGTGAAAAGTGCAGATGCTTAAGTGCATCTAACAAGAAAATGTGGTCTGCCAAGGTGCCGTAAATTGCAGCAGGTAGCGCTAGTCACAACTTTTACAATTCTCTCGTTAATTTTTGAACTGAGAGTTCAGTTACACTCAATGTCCTCGGCTCACTTAGCCGGAGCAATGACCTCGCTTCATTTGTCTTCTGTTTCTCTAATTCTAAAGTGTGACAAGTGTGAACAACCGTCATAACTGTTACATGTTTTTATTTGACTAACATTCTTAAAATGGGCACGGTGCAGAAGCCGACGTGAATTGATCTTACTTTTTTTTTAACTTGACTCTGGCACTATGCACGACCTCTCTGCGTCTTCTGTCACGCGGTGGCGTCTGACGTTTAGTGTGCCTCGTATGCTTTTTTAAAGACAATAGTCTTTCTTGGTGTACTTCAACGTGAAAATATTGGTTTGTCTGTCTGTCTGCCTGTACATTTGCCTGTTTATCCGCCCCAACGATACTCCAAACAACACCAAGAGATACCCCAAACAGCCAACCCCATCCATAGCACCCACCAATATTGCTCAAGTTTCAGAGTTCATACTTGTGTGATTTTCAATTGAAAAGCAATTATTGTGCATATTTTAGGCACCATAAGAACTCGTCAATATTCTGCAGGTGGGTCTTCATAGGGAATGCATACATAAGTAATACTAAGGACTGTAGCATTTATCACGCTGCGCTGGCAATGCAACTCTGTAAGCTCAAAAAGGCAAGTGATTTCAACGCTTTGGTAAGACGACAATGCGGTGGCACCTGCCCGTCGCTTTGCGCACAACACCTTATAGCCTCTGAAACAGGCATGCACGCCTTCCTTCGTTTTCGAAGATAACTGCCAGATAGCGCTTGTGTCTAACGTGCCTCAATGCGCTAGTTCGCCTTCGCTGCATGGATGAAGACTTTCGAACGCAGCGCCTCCAGAACACAATTCATCAATTTTCTAGTGCAGGACATCAAATAAACGTTTCATTCACTCTCCCCGGACGCATGACCATGGTCTTTCGATGACATTTGCAGTGAAACATGCAGGTATGTGGCCAGTGGTTTCTACTGAATTTACTTTTTATGCTTTCTATATATAGGTGCATATACATATCTTGAACATAACGGCAATGGCAAAAACTAGCCAAGAGTGTCCATATAATTGCTATCGCAATAAAACTGAAAAACTCAGCGCCTACCTTATAAGCGGGTTTTTAGAGTCGGCCCCCAGAACCTGAAGCAAGTCACTTGGCTCTGTTCGAGCTAACCATATAGATTGACGAGTGCTTCTAGCAACAAACGTCTAGTAGATGTCTAGTGTGAAAGAACAAGTTGCGCTAGCATTTAATTAACACTTAGCACGAGAAGACGAGGTTCACGATTTTCAAAGTTCTGCACAATTAGTTTTAAAGACACACTGTTTATGCAACAGACGTAAATAATTTTGTGACTCTGCCTATCCACGCTACAGGTAATAGGAAAGCCACAGAAAGCAATTTCGCGCAAATATTGATTCTTATTGCAGTACTGAATTTTACTTCAGTGGCATGTTGTAGCTGTTATTGGGAACACCGAAATCGAAATATATGAGAACGCGTAAGTTCAATTTCATTCCGACACTGACCAGTGAGATGGTAAAATTGAGGCGTTTCACGGCCGTTTTTTTTTCAGCGTCATATTTCAGCATTGCCCTGTTGGCGTGGTGAGAAAATCCTGAGCCACAACTCCATTTCACGCTCCAGTCAATGGCTTCATCCAAGCATTATTCACGAGAGGATCGAAAGGTTGCACGTTATATAATGTGTAAATAGGTTGAACGTCAAGGCGCAATCCCATGTGTCCCAGTGTTCGAAACAAATTGTTTCACAGAGCACAAAAAAATTGGGTTGCATCGCAGTCAAAGTGGCTCGCTCCATCTTTTATCGTGGGGCACTTTCAATTTTTTTTGCCCCACCGTGGTGGTCTATTGGCTAAGGTACTCGGCTGCTGACCCGCAAGTCGCGGGAGGAAATCTTGGCTGCGGCGGCTGCATTTCCGATGGAGGTGGAAATGTTGTGCTTAGATTTGCGTGCGCGTTAAAGAACCCCAGGTGGTCGAAATTTCCAGAGCCCTTCACTACGGCGTTTCTCATAATAGTATGGTGGTTTTGGGACGTTGAAACCTACATATCAATCAATCAATCAACACTTTAAATTTTTAAGGCATACACCATACTATGTCCTAGAGATTTGGACATTTTAAATGGGGCCCTAAGCCAGCTGCTCCTTCAGCTGGGGCTAGCGAAAGTTTAATTAAATCTCCATATGGCCTGAAGGTGAGTCCGTTTACTGCGGTGTTTTGAGGAACAATCGCGGCCGTGTACCAACCCCCGTGGTGAGGACCGGAGGCACGGACTCACCTTACGCGCACAAAACAATACGCACACGAAGTATATTGCCATCACGTTAGCACCGAAGCTCTGGACTCGAGGGTCATTATCACCGACTCAAACGGTACTTGCCGTAATTTCAAACAGGGGTACATTCCGTACCTAGCATACGAGGGTTCGCTATGCAGCCAGTCCCTAGATGCTCCCACGTACCGTAAGCGGTTTTCAGGGCTCTATCGCATATGGACCTCGTTGTTTATGAGTCGGCCGACGCCGCTGCACACGCCCTCTTTCTCCGGGCAACATCTTCGTCCCCTTACGATTCGGATCTCGAACCCAATCTCGCTTACACTTTTAAGGAGGTCACTCAGTTTTATCGATTCGGTCGTCAAATTTATTGCAGACACATAAGGGCCTCGCGAAGGCGGAGGAGCAGACCGTTCTTCGCGTTTATATCAAAACTTTTTTGTACCCGGCTATTCCGAAACACTTCAACTCTGCTTGCATAAGGAGCTGCCCGCACTGTGAGGTCAATTTCTGTGACATTTTCATCACGGTGAGGGCGTCAGAACATTTCCTACTTCACCGCTATATTCCCAACACTTCTCTGGGGGACTGAGACGCAACCCTGTTTGAATGCTCGGATCTGACGGCCACACGGGCCTTGGTTGAGTATGCCCGAGCTGCAGCCGACGCCAGTGGGCTCGCGTCAAGGGGTGCCCTCCTAGTGTTTGTACGGGTTGCCCCCTTAAGGACTGCTCCCCACCCTCCCTGTATACAACTTAGAGAATTAAATGTTTTTTCCAGCTCCTCTATGTGCCCTCAACACTGGACACCACAGCGTTCGATGGCGCTAAACGAGTCACGTCGTTTAATCAACCTGTATTACCCTTTCACAATACAGGCCCTCACCTTTTAAGTGCGAAGCCTCACATTCAATCAGACTGCGGATCTAGACTGTTTTATGCCCCGCCGCGGTGATCTAGTGGCTAAGGTACTCGGCTGCTGACCCGCAGGTCGCGGGTTCGATTCCCGGCTGCGGCGGCTGCATTTCCGTAGGAGGCGGAAATGTTGTAGGCCCGTGTGCTCAGATTTGGGCGCACGTAAAAGAACCCCAGGTGGTCGAAATTTTCGGAGCCCTCCACTACGGCGTCTCTCATAATCATATGGTTGTTTTGGGACGTTAAACCCCACAAATCAATCAAATCAATCAATCTAGACTGTTTTATAAGACAAAAGTCACACACATAGTACTCTCTGCTGCCTTGGTTGCTTGCCGCATTTCACTTGCACCCGCCTTGACGTCCTCTACAACACTGCCGTCTTCTCTTGTATGTATGTTGTCATCTGTAAGCATACGTTTTGCAGCACCACAGATAACGGAAAAAAGAGTGTTTTCTATAGTGAAAGAAACGCCCCTTCGTACGGTCATCGGACTGAAGATAACTGGGAGCAAATACGCATAATACCGCCACAAATGATCGCCGTCGTAAGGCGTGAGCACAGCGTGTAGTCTTGCCGTAAATAATAATAGTTTAGGTTCGACACGAACCACGGTACGATTGTGAAAAACGCCGTAATGGGATGGGGGGAGCTTCGGAAATGTTGGCGATCCGGGGTTTTTTAACGCCCGTTTAAAATTAGGCGGCGCGCGGGTGTCCAGCACTTTGCCAGCGCTGAAATTTATTTTATTTATTTTTATTTACAGTATACTGCGGTCACAAAGAACCATGCAGGTGGGAAAATATACAGTTTTATATTTACAAGCACAAATGGAGCCGTAAGGCACACAAGCTCACAGAAAAGGGAAACAAAGCAATCTTATGGCATATCTAGAAGTATTACCAGCGCAGCCTGTCAGAATAAAAAAAAATAATACAGTTCTCAGGAGAGTGACGCACACTATAAGAAGTATAAAAGTAAACAAAAAAGAACTCTTCCCGGAATATGTCGGGTGCGTAAATGCAGTATTTGCAAATTATGAAGTAACTCCGCATCAATAAAACACGTAGTGAAAAAAAACTACGAAATGGAAAAGTGGAAGTGATGAACATTCACTGGTTTACTGCATTTCTAAATCCATAAGTAGCGCACTTTCAAATGCATTTGCAGATTTTAAAAAAATAATATTTTCAGGCAGCGAATTTCAATCGGAAATGGTTCGTGAAAATAGAGGGTACTTAAAAAGATTAGTGCGCGTTTGATAAGGCAGTAGATTATGTGCATGTCGATTTCTCGATGTACGTCACAAAAATGGCTGAATGGCACGTGACAAAAATGGTATGCGCATTCACAATAACTCTGTTGTGATAAAGCATAAATAAAAATTTGTCTTGATATTTTCCTGCGCTGCTCTAAAGTTGGAATCATATTTGCCAGCATTAAAGATGATGGTGAATCTGTTCTCTTATAATTGTTGAATATGAAGCGTACTGCCCGCCTATGTATCATCTCGAGCCTATGCTTATCTTTTTTTGTAGTGGGGATCCCAAATTATGCTCGCGTATTCAACTTCAGGCAAAACCTAAGTTTTGTAGGCGAGAAGCTTTGAATCGGGGGGGGGGGGGGGGGGGGCGTTTTTCAGTCTGTGCCTAATTAGGCCAAGTTTGTGAGTAGCTGCTGTACAGATGTTTTCGATGTGGGAGGACCATGTGAGTTTGTTGGAGATCGTCAATCCCAAATATTTGTACTCCGTGGCTTTTTCGACGGTGTCAGCATTAATTTTCTACGTGTGCGAAAAAGGTTGTCTTTTATTGCTTACGCGTAGCAGTACAGTTTTCTAGAAATTCAGGTGTCGGAATTCAGGACATTGACCATGCTGTGCACCATTCGTGGATTTTTGCTAGACTAGAGTTTAAAGAAATTTGATCATTTTTGCATGTTATATTTTTGAAAATCAAACAATCATCGGCAAACAGCCTAATTTGCACATCAGGACACACAGCCGCGGTTATATTGTTCACATACATGAGAAAAAGAAGTGGTCCTAAGACGCTTCCCTGAGGCACACCAGACGTAACTGGCAAGCGCGTGAATGGGTATCCATACACATAAACAAACTGAGTTCGGCTGCAGTTTGACTGCAGTGAATGCGGCTGCAGTATTGTGCTATAGGGATTGCAGCGGCAAACTTGCGGGGTGCTGCATCCTCTTTCAGCCCCCTTTGTCTCTTTTTTTTTCATTGCAAAGCTGTTCAAAGCTGGAATAGTCAACACTACCGGTTGTTCTAGATGTCAGAATATGTTTTTTTACATTGAAAGCCAGCCAAATATTTTCAGGAGGTGGTCAATGGTATGCGGCCTAGAGATATTCCTAACTGGAAGTGCTTAGGCAGATGATATATATTTCAAAGGACAGCATTGACCTTATGGCATAGTGCATTTGAACCTCTCATTAGCGAGACACCAGTTTTTATGTTTAATATAAGAAGGTAGTCTTTATCATGTAATTAGATTACGCTGCAGAAACGCAGTAAAAAGGTGAGCACACCGTTTTTTAGCTAGAGTTGCTTAAGTAAGCACTAGTAGAACTATTCTACTGAAATAACCATGAAGCTATTACCTTGGCGAACAATGTCGCCACCACAATTTTCTGAGGAATGGCCTGAACTCCATTTGTTCCGAGGGATATCATCTTCGAGAAATGAAGCCGCTTTCTGCTTGACTGCCGTCAGCTATCCACCAGACCTACTTTATTCACAGCTATTATTCACCACTGCATCTCCGACTGCCTCCACGCACTTGTTCCGCTGATGAGCTGACAATTCAAAACGATCTTGAAGGTGAACCCATTGCCAGAAAATGCACTCATGGCACTACCGGGTAGCATAAGGGAGAAACCTGGATGCGACACAATCGTTTCCACGTAGGTTGGGGAACAGCTACGCGAAGTGTTTGACTGGGACCTTTTGCACAGCAAATAGTTCCGGTTCCGTTAGCTCAAGTGCGCATGCACCGAGCGCATCATACTCAAGGCACCATGTGTAGCGTTTAAGCATTCCAGTAGAACTGAGAAGAATCCAGCCACTTTGACGGTGCCAGATTGTTTGATAGATAAAAAAAAGAAGAGATATTGTGAATAAACGAAGCAATCACGAATGTTACGAGTAAAGTGTCCGGTTGCATAACTTGACGCTGGTGTACAGGAATACAAAGTTGGAGGAGGGTGAAGACTCGGAGAGCATGGCATAATAAATCGGTTCCAAATCTGCATGTTACACCACAAATGTAGTCGAAACACGATAGTTTTGCGTCTGGAGAGACTGAACAAAACGTTTACTTGATGTTCTGCGCAAGAAAATTGGTTAAGGGTATTCTGTAGGCGCTGCGTTAGTGTGCCTCGAGCGTGTAGCGGAGGTGAACGAGAGCATCGAGGCACGTTAGACACAAGCGCCATCTGGCAGTTATCTTCGAAAACGAAGGCGTGCAGCCCGCGGAGAAAGATGCGCGCCAGTCTCAGAGGTGGTATGGAGAGAACGCAAAGCGACAGACAGGTGCCACCTCCGTGACACCATAGCAAAGCGTTGTAAACAACTTTTTCAGCATCGCGTTGCACTGTCAGCGAAACCCGCTAAAACGCTACATTCCTTAGAGTTACTTGTGTGTGCCTCTTCTAGTATAAAGGCAGACATACAAAACTTTGAATTGCTGTTATGGCGCCTCAGATATGTGCAATAATTGCTTTTTTAATTGACAATCGCACAACTATGAACGCTAAACATTGAGCAATATTGGCGGGCTCTGCGAATGAGGTTGGCCGTTCGCTGCCGTTTGAGGTATCGTAGGGGCAGACAAACAGCCAAATGTACCGACAGACAGACAGACAGACAGACCACAATTTTTCCGTCGAAGGTCCCCAAGAAAGACTGTCGTATTTAAAATATACATAGAGAGGTGCTGATGCTCTCTAGGCAACGTGTTAAAAAGCGCAATACCCGCGCGTCCAGATTATGTTCGGGCCATTATCAGTTTTCTTGCAGCTTAGTCGGTGCCCGCTCAGAGGACGCTACGAAGAGCGGTGTCAGTCGTCTCAGCAGCAACGCGCGAGCTGCGAATTCTGCATATTATTGCTTACATGTGCAGCCAAGCTGTTTTGAAGCGAGGCTTTTTTGTTGACGTGCATTTTATGCTCTTCCATCGACGAAGGGGGCATCGAATTGCTCGGAAGTGTCTCAAACAGCTATAGACCAAGTTTTGTGCCAAGCTGCCATTCGTACCACCACACTTTTATGGAGCTTGACCCTCTCTTTAAGCTTCTGTGCGACATTGATAGCCTATAGCAGTGGCACTAACGTGTACTTACAATGTGTGATCTAGGCATTTTTCAAAGGATACGATTTCAACCACATATCACGCAGAAATCAAGGAAAGGGTGCTCCTTGGCGTGCCAAAGAGGCATGTTATATTTATGATTGCAATCCCCACCTAATTTCCGCACTGTCCTAAGCACTTCACATGGTGAAGTATACCTACTCTGTAAAAAAAATTACTCCAAGGGCGAAGTAAAACGATTGTCCTCTAGCGTCCACCCTAATCGCAGCGATTTTCGCTCCGGACATGAGGAGCAAAATGTTTGCTCCAGCTCACCGGAGGAGATGCGTGGTGCACCCGTAGGGCTTTTAACAGATATTTCACCACGGCTGACCGGAGCAATTGTGTAAAATGCTTGTCCTCTAGCGTCCACCCTAGTCGGAGCGATTTTCGCTCCGGACATCAGGAGCAAAATGTTTAATCCGGCTCGCCAGAGGAGATGCGTGGCGCCCCCGGAGGGCTTTGAACAGATATTTCACCACGGCTGACCGGAGCAATTGTTTAAAATGCTTGTGCTCTAGCGTCCACCCTAATCGGAGCGATTTTCGCTCCGGATATCAGGAGCAAAATGTTTGCTCCGGCACGCCGGAGGAGATGCGTGGCGTACCCGGAGGGCTTTTAACAGATATTTCACCACGGCTGACCGGAGCAATTGTGTAAAATGCTTGTCCTCTAGCGTCCACTCTGATTGGAGCGATTTTTGCTCCGGACATCAGGAGCAAAATGTTTGCTCCGGCTCGCCAGAGGAGATGCGTGGCGCACCCGAAGACTTTTAACAGATATTTTACCACGGCTGACCGGAGCAATTGTGTAAAATGCTTGTCCTCTAGCGTCCACACTAATCGGAGCGATTTTTGCTCCTGACATCAGGAGCAAAACGTTTGCTCCGGCTCGCCGGAGGAGATGCGTGGCGCACCCGGAGGGCTTTTAACAGATATTTCACCACGGCTGACCAGAGCAATTGTGTAAAATGCTTGTCCTCTAGCGTCCACCCTAATCGGAGCGATTTTCGATCCGGGCATCAGGAGCAAAATGTTTGCTCCGGCTCTCTGGAGAAGATGCGTGGCGCACCCGGAGGGCTTTTAACAGATATTTCACCACGGCTGACCGGAGCAATTGTGTAAAATGCTTGTCCTCTAGCGCCCACCCTAATCGGAGCAATTTTCGCTCCGGCTCACTGGAGGAGATGCGTGGCGCACCCGGAGGGCTTTTAACAGATATTTCACCACGGCTCACCGGAACAATTGTGTAAAATGCTTGTCCTCTAGCGTCCACCCTAATCGGAGCGATTTTCGCTGCGGACATCAGGAGCAAGATGTTTGCTGTGACTCGCCGCAGGAGATGCGTGGCGCACCCGGAGGGCTTTTAACAGATATTTCACCACGGCTCACCGGAACAATTGTGTAAAATGCTTGTCCTCTAGCGTCCACCCTAATCGGAGCGATTTTCGCTGCGGACATCAGGAGCAAGATGTTTGCTGTGACTCGCCGCAGGAGATGCGTGGCGCACCCGGAGGGCTTTTAACAGATATTTCACCACGGCTGACCGGAGCAATTGTGTAAAATGCTTGTCCTCTAGCGCCCACCCTAATCGGAGCAATTTTCGCTCCGGCTCGCTGGAGGAGATGCGTGGCGCACCCGGAGGGCTTTTAACAGATGTTTCACCACGGCTCACCGGAACAATTGTGTAAAATGCTTGTCCTCTAGCGTCCACCCTAATCGGAGCGATTTTCGCTGCGGACATCAGGAGCAAGATGTTTGCTGTGACTCGCCGCAGGAGATGCGTGGCGCACCCGGAGGGCTTTTAACAGATATTTCACCACGGCTGACCGGAGCAATTGTGTAAAATGCTTGTCCTCTAGCGTCAACCCTAATCGGAGCGATTTTCGCTCCGGACATCAGCAGCAAAATGTTTGCTCCGGGCCCCGCTGCGGTGGCCTAGTGGCTAAGGTACTCGGCTGCTGACCCGCAGGTCGTGGGTTTGAACCCCGGCTGCGGCGGCTGCATTTCCGATGGAGGCGGAAATGTTGTAGGCCCGTGTGCTCAGATTTGGGTGCGCGTTAAAGAACCCCAGGTGGTCTAAATTTCCGAAGCCCTCCACTACGGCGTCTCTCATAATCATACGGTGGTTTTAGGACGTTAAACCCCACATATCAATCAATGTTTGCTCCGGCTCGCCGGAGGAGATGCGTGGCGCACCCGGAGGGCTTTTGACAGATATTTCACCACGGCTGACCGGAGCAATTGTGTAAAATGCTTGTCCTCTAGCGTCCACCCTAATTGGAGCGATTTTAGCTCCGGACATCAGGAGCAAAATGTTTGCTCCGGCTCGCCGGAGGAGATGCGTGGCGCACCCAGAGGGCTTTTAACAGATATTTCACCACGGCTGACCGGAGCAATTGTGTAAAATGCTTGTCCTCTAGCATCCACTCTAATCGGAGCGATTTTCGCTCTGGACATCAGGAGCAAAATGTTTGCTCTGGCTCACCGGAGGAGATGCGTGGCGCACCCGGAGGGCTTTTAACAGATATTTCACCACGGCTGACCGGAGCAATTGTGTAAAATGCTTGTCCTCTAGCGTCCACCCTAATCGGAGAGATTTTCGCTCCGGACATCAGGAGCAAAATGTTTGCTCTGGCTCGCCGGAGGAGATGCGTGGCGCACCTGGAGGGCTTTTAACAGATATTTCACCACGGCTGACCGGAGCAATTGTGTGAAATGCTTGTCCTCTAGCGTCCACCCTAATCGGAGCGATTTTCGCTCTGGACATCAGGAGCAAAATGTTTGCTCCGGCTTGCCAGAGGAGATGCGTGGCGCACCCGGAGGGCTTTTAACAGATATTTCACCACGGCTGACCGGAGCAATTGTGTAAAATGCTTGTCCTCTAGCGTCCACCCTAATCGAAGCGATTTTCGCTCCGAAAATCAGGAGCAAAATGTTTGCTCCGGCTCGCCGGAGGAGATTCGCGCCGCACCCGGAGGGCTTTTAACAGATATTTCACCATGGCTGCCCGGAGCAATCGTGTAAAATGCTTGTCCTCTAGCGTCCGCCCTAATCGGAGCGATTTTCGCTCCGGACATCAGGAGCAAAATTTTTGCTCTGGCTCGCCGGAGGAGATGCGTGGCGCACCCGGAGGACTTTTAATAGATATTTCACCACGGCTGACCGGAGCAATTGTGTTAAATGCTTGTCCTCTAGCGTCTACCCTAATCGGAGGGATTTTGGCTCCGGACATCAGAACAAATTGTTTGCTCCGGCTCGCCAGAGGAGATGCGTGGCGCACCCGGAGGGCTTTTAACAGATATTTCACCACGGCTGACCGGAGCAATTGTGTAAAATGCTTGTCCTCTAGCGTCCACCCTAATCGGAGCGATTTTCGCTCCGGACATCAGGAGCAAAATGTTTGCTCCGGCTCGCCGGAGGAGATGCGTGGCGCACCCGGAGGGCTTTTAACAGATATTTCAACATGGCTGACCGGAGCAATTGTGTAAAATGCTTGTCCTCTAGCGTCCACCCTAATCGGAGCGATTTTCGCTCCGGACATCAGGAGCAAAATGTTTGCTCCGGCTCGCCGGAGGAGATGCGTGGCGCACCCGGAGGGCTTTTAACAGATATTTCACCGCGGCTGACCGGAGCGATTGCGTAAAACGCTTGTCCTCTAGCGTCCACCCTCATTGGAGCGATTTTCGCTCCGGACATCAGGAGCAAAATTTTTGCTTCGGCTCGCCGGAGGAGATGCGTGGTGCACCCGGAGTGCTTTTAACGGATATTTCACCACGGCTGACCGGAGCAGTTGCGTGGCGCCACCGGAGTACTTTTTACTAGCATTTTCCCCTGGCAGGCCGGAGTGATTACGTAGCACCTTCGGAGCATTTTCTGCGGGTTTTTCACTCCGGCTATCCGGAGATTTTGTTTCTATGTTACCTCCAGAGTATTTACAAATGTACTTACTTCATCCGGACAGAATTTGAGTGAGGTGGATCAGTGCTTTTTTAAAGTGTTTGCTCCACTGTTTCTTTATTGTATGCTGATCGTTTCACACATTGGTTGAATGAAGGAAGTCTCAATTTCCATGCAAGCACTGCAGAATTACTGCGTATTTTTTTCCACAGAGCTCTGGCAAATGAAATTCAAGAAACCACTTGAGTTCTTCTCCTTGGATTTATTCAAGATAAGCTGCCATTTCTGGAATTTACCCAGCATTTTGGAAAAGGAGACAAGAACAAATAAATATGTAAAAGGCCGCCAAAAACACAACACAATAAGACAAATCCTATGAAATCAACAGCACTCAAGTTTGAAGCGCAACGCTTTCAAATGAAGCCAATAAAGCTGCATAAAGATGCACGACAAACGAAGAAAGCGCGGCCACCGAGAACAACTCTTCACCATCCTCAAAAACCATCTATCAGATTCATTCGCTACGCAAGGATTGAGCTGATTGATCAGTCAGTCAGTCAACGAACTTTATTCACATATAGTCCTGAGGAGCCGATGCCGTTCTAGAGGGCGGGTTGGCTGCGGGCCGCACCCACGTTGGGACAGGAATAGCATGCTCCTTCCCCAAACTGCGGGCCCTCTGGACAGCCTGGATTTGGACCTCCCGGTCTGAGCTGGTGATTTCAGTCTTCCAGGCGTTCTCTGCAGTGGGAGGCTCACCATCACACAGCGCCGTGCATTGCCAGAGCATGTGGATTAACGTACACTGTCTCTTATCGCAAAGAGGGCAGTGAGGCTTTATGCTGTCAATAAACTTACTGTAAACTCGGGGCGACGGGTAAGTACTGGTTTGCAGCATTTGTAGAGTGATTGACTGGGCCCTCGAGAGGTGTGGGAGCGGGAGCGGGAACCTATTTCTGGACAATTGATAGTGCTTTCACATTTCGTTGAATGTAAGGAGGGAATCAAGCTGCTGGAGGCTTTCCCGCAAATTAGAGGCCGAATTCCCGTCATGGAGGGACAATGAGCGTGTGCGGGAATGGGCAGACTCATTTGCATTAGGCATAAAAGGGTGGACATCTTTGATTGATTTGTGGGGTTTAACGTCCCAAAACCACCATTTGATTATGAGAGACGCCGTAGTGGAGGGCTCCGGAAATTTTGACCACCTGGGGCTCTTTAACGTGCACCCAAATCTGAGTAGACGGGCCTACAACATTTTTGCCTCCATTGGAAATGCAGCCGCCGCAGCCGGGAATCGAACCCGCGACCTGCGGGTCAGCAGCTGAGTACCTTAGCCACAAGACCACCGCGGCGGCGTGGGTGGACATCTTTGCCTACGTGGGCAGGAAACCAGGTGATGTGACCATCGATTGCAGTGCCATTTGAAAATTTGGTAAGAATATGGTCTGCCTGCTCACAAACTGACCCGGTCACGAATGCTCGTACAGCAGCCCGAGAGTCAGTGAAAATGAACGTGCGCTTGGAATAGCCACGGCCAGTGCTATAGCAGTCTGTTCCGCCCTGGCCGGCGTAGTATCTCAAAGGGATGCGGCCGTGAGGAGTTTACCATCAAGGTCAATGACCGCAACCACGAAATTGGCTGTTCCAGAATACTGTGCTGCGTCAACGAACGCCACAAGTTCAGGAGTGGTGGAGAGTCGCTCGCTAGATTCCATGCCGACCAGTTGTGCCTTCGCGATCTCCGACGTCAGCGTAGCTCTGACCGACTGGGCTGGCCCTACGTAACCACCTGACGCCGACCTCCGACGACAGCGTAGCTATGATCCACTGGACTTGCCCTACGCCATCTCCTGACGCCGGCAAGAGCTCTCGCAAGTGGCGCCCCGTCCTCGGATTCCTGTGACCGTGTTTTCATCTTTCCTATCTCTCCTATTCCCTCGATATGTCCTCGCTCACTGGCTCAGCGCATCTCTCTCTCTATATCTTTAATTATATACTTTTAATTCCTCCTCACTCCAATTCCCTGTGAGCTACTGTTGAGGTGTCGCACCCTGATGCAGACAACTACGGGGCTCACTTTTCTCTTATTTTCCCTCTTATAGCCACATTTTTCTCTCTCTCAGGAGTGGTAGCAGCGGAACTGAGGAGCGACCAAGCCCTAGAAACCCGGCGGCGTACATTGTAGAGTGGGTGAAGGTTTTTTATTAATTTGTGATACCGTAATCTACTCCCTCAATTTAGCAGGGAGTTGTATTTTTTTTGTCTGCGACCAAAGTGGGCTCACAGCCTAGGAACTCCAGAAAGCGCCTGCCAGCTTTGGAAGAGGACAGTTTTGCAGCTTGAGTTGTTTCTTGCACTTCTGCAATCTCGTAAATGCATTATGTATACAATGGCCTTGAGGTAATCCTCAATAGTGTTGTTTAAAAGGAGTAAAACTTTTAACGCATTTGATAATAATCACATCCAATTTCCTTTGCTCTCTCCTTTCCCATATGGGCGCTGTGGCAATGTAATTTATGTTACTCACGAGAAAGGCATGGACAACTCTCATGAGAGTGGCCTCACAAAGCCCTCCATGTCTGTTAGATACCCACCGTATAACTTTAACCACGCTGTCTGCCTTCGCCGTAATGCGGGTCAAAGCGTGAGTGTTACTGCTGTGCTCTTCTAGGAACATGCCTAATATTCGGATTTTGTCCACTCGGGGGATCACTTGCCCTTGTCATGCGTGAATTTCGATCCTTATCTCTTCCGGCGAAACTGAGAAGGTAGTGAATTTGTGTTTCTCTGGCTGTGTGTAGAAAAGAAGCTCTGATTTGGCAGTGAACAAGTGCAGCCATGTGCTATCCAGAAACTTTTCCGTGCACCTGAGGGCTTGCTGGAGGGAATCCTCAACGTATTCATCTCTATCCCCCATGCACCACATAGTAATATCATCTACATAGAGCGCTTCTCCGATGCGGTCGATATGAGTTAGCTCTAGCGAACGTTTGCTCATCGCAATGTTAAAAATAAGTGGTAAATTTACTGATCCCTGAGGGGTTCCTCGAGCTCCAGGAAAAAATTCTTTGAAGCAGAGTTCCCCGAGCTGAATGGTGGCAACGCGATCCCTGAGAAAGGAGCGGACGAACCCATAAAAGCGGGACCGCAACCCCAATTCAGAGATCATATCAAGTATGTGAGCATGTGAAATATTATCGAAGGCTTTCTCGAGATCGAGCGCTAGAATGCCACGAATAGCTCTGGTGTTTATGTCGAGAATTGGATGTTTAATCATTTTATTAACATCCTGCGTAGAGAGCGCTGGACGAAAACTAATGAGGTATAAAGGAAAGAGCTCGTTGCGCTCACTGTAGCGGGAGATTTAGTTAAGGATAGCATGCTTCGCGACCTTACCCATGCAAGACGTGAGAAAGATTGGTCGGAACCTGTAGAGCCCGGGAGGTTTATCAGGCTTAGAAATTAGGACGACAGAGCCCGTTCGCTACTCCTGTGGCACCTGCACGACTCCCAAACCGGGTTGACCTCATCAGTAATAACTCAATAGATCTATCATCCAGATTTTTAAGTAACCTGTTAGTAATACCCTCCGGCCCGGGAGTCGACTTCCCGTTAAGACCAAAAAGAACTACTCTGACCTCCACTATGCCAAAGGGGGAGTCCAGCTCCACCTTCACCAGACTGGAGAAATCTGGGCAGTCTGCCCCCGTGGAAGACCCCAAGGGGAGGTACCTATTCACCAGCTGTTGCATGATGTGATCATCAGAGAGCCCAGCAGACCTTTCCTAGTTAATGAGACGGTCAACAGTGTGTCTCTGATTAGCCTTAGCTTGCCTATCTCTAAGGAGATGCTTGAGAATGTTCCACTTGGCCCCTACTCGCATCTGCCTGTCGACAGCATTACAGACCTCATCCCATTGTTGTCTGGCTATGGTATGACTATACGATTCAATCTCCTCATTGGGTAGAGCAATTTTTCTTCTGAACCACCTGTTGAGTTGCTGCGTACACCATTTATAGAGTTCTTGGCTCCAAGAAGCCTAGCTAGGCGACTGTCCATGCGATCTGTTTCATTATCCGTGTGCACCACCCTAGGGGAAGTTTTAACGTCTGCCTTAAGCTGCTCAAATAGCTGGCCAAGATCGTGGTAGTTATTCTCATCCCGCTTTCGAATTTCCCGAAAGGTGTCCCAATCAACAATTTTGCAAACCCGCGGCGGCGGTGCCTTAATCTTGAGAGAGACCAACACAATGAAATAATCACTCCGCAAGTTCTCATGCAAGTTCTGCCAGAGGGGGCACTCGACGTTCCTGACAAAAGCCAGGTCCGGCGTGGTGTCTCTCGCTACAGAATTTCTCAGACGCGTAGCAAAGTTGTGATCAGTAACCAGTAACAGGCTAAGATAATTATATGCTGCAGAAGCGCCCTCCCCTTAGCCATGTTATGGATATAGCTCATGTATGATGATGCGAATTAAAGTCGCCAGCTACAGTAGTAAACGGAGCCGAGCCGCCGATGTTAGAGGCTTTTCACAGAAGCGGATTAAAAGTTTCCCGAGTGTCTGATGGTGCGTTATAAACGTTCAGTATGAAGAGGTGCTCCTTAAGCCGAGAGTTTGGAATTAACTTCATAAATATGTGTTCTACCTTTAAACCCGGACGTACCTCGCGAATCTCAAAATAGAACTTTTTGGAAACAAGAGTGGCAACCTCTCGTCTTCCTTCCCCCCAGAAGGCCACGGAGCGATAACTTCGGAGGGTCACTTCTGCTTTAAGGGTCTCCTGGAGGAGTACTATGGCTGGCTTATTCACCTGCGAGCTAATGAATTGCTTCAAGAATGCCCTCTTCCTGAGGTAGCTCAGGCGACTCCATTGCCAAATTATCAACACCTTATTTTCCTGCGCCTTGATTGCTACATAAATTTTATTCCGCCACTGCCACTCTTGCAAAGAGGGTCTGGATGACAGAGCTCACACCACCGATGGTGTCCTTAATTTCACGGACCACTCCTGTAATTTCTTGTTTAAAGTCGCTGAACTCCTTCTCAAATTCTATTGGAGGGTCAGCGGCCTTTCACTTACCGCCTCTAGGTTGCGCCTCTGCCTGCTGAGTGTTCACTGCCCCGTCCGCCATGCGTTCACGCTGTCTAAGCTCTTCAACAAGAGCTTTAATCTCCTGACGATCACTCCTCAGAGTTGCATTCTCATGCTATATAGCTGCTGTATCATAGTGGTATCTTGCTCTGGAAACTGGCGCTGCACGATAGTACGAGACTCACGTTGGTGACCCACTCGATCAGCCCAGGTATGTTCTTCCTGAATCCGGACACAGGAGGCCGACCGATTCCTCGAGCGAGAGCGGTGACCCGCACCCCGCCCAAGAGTACCAGGTTCACCCCCTGGTTGTACCGAGACCCGGCTGCTTACTGTGGCCCGAACTGCCCACGCTGCTTGTTTGCTCTTGTGCGTCATCGTATTCTACGGCAAACGATGTAAGTGACCTGGTACCTGCTTTTGCAGACCCGATCCACCGTCGGATGCGTTCCTCCGCAGATGGAGCACCTTGGGTGGCAGGTGTGATTTTCAGGAGGTGGTGAGACCCCGATGTTCCGGCGGGTGATGACGGTGTACAAGTGGGACAACCGTCCTAGCGATGCCCCAGCTTAACACAGGTTCCACAGGCGCCAATCTGTCGTTGGTAGAGGGTGCGCCGAATCAAGGTCGTCCCACACATAACGTAGTTTGGAACTTTCATTCCGTCAAAGAGGATGCTTACCGTCGGCGTTTGCTTGATGCGCTGTACTCCAAGAACCTTCGGATTTCTTGCGTGCACGAAGAGCTCGCCAAGGCGATCAACAGAGAGGTCAGGGTCAATATCCCGAACAACTCCTCTGCACTTATCCCAGGGTGGCGTCACGTAAGTTGGCACTTCGTGTAGCTTTTCTCTCACCCGAATTTGCTTCACTTTAGGGTCGGATTCCGCGTTCCCAGCGCATGGCGTGCTGATCACAACAATGTTCTGCGTTTCCTTAGCACAAACATTATCCTCTTCAGCCTGTGGTGGGCCGAGACAAGCAGCCATCACCAAAGCTTCGGTAACCTTCAGTAGACTGACCTTGCCCACGTCCATAACTCCTTTGGGGAGGACGACAACCCTGTAGTGATCTTTAGGCCGTCACGGCAGACGCGACGCGGTGATGACCTTGTTTATCAGCCCCTTCGGGAGCACTGGGTGGGCGGCACTATTGCCGGCATTGGGACCAGGGCTGTCAGCGGCAGTAAAATCCTGACGCCGGTTCTTCCATGAGTGGGCTATAATCCATCCGGAGGCTTCATCCTCCTGCCTGTACATGTATTCGATGAATACCATGTCCTCGAGCGGCATCTTCACAACGCCACCATGGCATGGCGCGAAAAATCCCAGTCAAAGGGCGAAAACGTGGCCTTCACACATATGTATTACATTTCTATGTTATTTTTAGGTACCATGTGTTCGTGGGAATTCACTAGTGGTATTCAACATGTTGCAAGTTCCTAGTTTCAATTAAAATGGTGTATTATATTTGCATATATGCTAAACATATGTATTATGTTGGTTTTAGTGTTACTGCTGCCTTGTGAGGGCCTTCAGGCACATTCAAGTTGTACTTTGTAGCTTTTCGCCTGAAGTACCCCCAACAATTTCGTTGGAAAATAAAAGCATTTTTGATTCTGATTCTGATACCCAAACAAGTTGCACTAGATCTTCGGGATCAACTGGTTTTGATGAGCCGAAAAAAGTTAGGTCAATCGGCAAACTTTTCACCAAAAACATTTAAAAAAGCAGGAGACATTGCGAGTGCGTCTGCTTCGCGTCTGGCAAGCGGCGTTCTTTTCCCAGCTGATTGATTCCTGCGTAATTTAGGAAACATAAATATTTATACATGAGAACTGAAAATCATGCGAGAGGCATGGAAAAAAACACTAAAGCCATACCCATAATAAATCCTATACAGTCTGTGAGTCAATGAAACTAAACAATTTTTAAATCTTACCAGACACACGCACACACGCTCACGCACACACACACACACACACACACACACACACACACACACACACACACACACACACAAAGACAGGATAGGCTTTCAATATGAAGAATCACATTCGATGTAATCCGGTGTGAGACAGCCGCAGCATGATATAAAAAATGGCAGCGTATCAAAGGAGTGAATGATGGAGAGCGGGGCGAAGCATTCGTCCGTCCATTCGTTCTTGCTTCCGTCCATCCATGCGTGCGTCTGTGTGACCGTTCATGCGTCCATCCGCCCGTCCTTGCGTACGTCCCTGCGTTCGTCCATGTATCCGCTCCTGCGTACGTTCATGCATTCATCCATGCACCTCTCTGTGTGTCCGTTCGTCCGTCTATTCGACACTCCTAGTACCACCATCTCGCAGCTTTTCATCTTTATTTCCCCATATAAAAGCACCGCCATCCAACGGATATTCCAAGGACTAAACGAGAGGTGGCACACGCACACTTTCTTACGGCTTGCGCTTCGGGCCTACTTCCCCCTTTAACCACCTCGAGTTCATGGTATATACTAGTTCACTGTATTCATGGCACTGCGGTTCAACGCTCGCTAAACCTTTCTGAAACCAAGAAGGTTACGCCTAGCGAGTATAACGTAGGAACCTTTTCCTCTCAGATAGCACTCAATGAGAATGCCAATGGCTGCTAATGGGAAATGAGAGACAGGGGAATTCGGCTTTTACTTTCTTACGGCTTGCGCTTCGTATCTACTTCCCACGGTTAACCACCTCGATTTCAAGGTATATACTAGTTCATTGTATTCCTGGCACTGCGGCTCAACGCTCGCTAAAACTTTCTAAAACTAAGGAGGTTACACCCAACGAGTATAACGTAGCTACCTTTTCTTGTCAGATAGCGCTCAATGTACATGCCAATGGCTGGTAATGGGGAATCAGAGACAGAAGCATACGGCTTGTAGTTAACGCGCACGCTGCAAATTGTTTTCGTTCAACAACGCACAGGAGAAATCTACCACCAGCACCACCTTGGAGGCCAAAATCTAACACTTGTTACACACTACGACTATGACTACGAGGGACGAACGGGTGCCGCTATAAGGAGCTTCGGCGTTCCAGTCTTCAACGCGGTCAGCGTTCCGGCGGCGTTGCTGCCGGGTGTCCACTCGCGACATTGTCAGCCAGTTTTTTTAGGCCTGATCCTATCGTCGTCAGCCCCTGCCGGGACCAGCGAGGATGGCGTTAAGGCCGGCAGCGCTCCCGCTCAAGGAGCACTGCTTCAACTTCACCGTCCCGGAGGGGACGGCGTTCGTCGACGAGATCATCTATGGCCTCGAAGACGTCATGGGGAGAGAATGGGTGCTCTTCATGCAAAAAAACCTTGGAGCTTCAAAGTTCCTAGTTGCGGCTTGGTACGGCTGCACAAGCAACCAAGCTGATGGTAAACCAAGGATTCAAGTTACAAGGTCACAAGGTACAAGTTGAGGCAGTCAGGGCGCCAAGCGTACAAGTCAGTGTGTTCCGCCTCCCGGCGTGCGTGTCAGATGACGCAGTTATTTCAGCTCTTCAGCCATATGAAAAAGTGAAGGGTATCACATTTGTTACCTTGCAAAGGCATCAATCAACGTACACTGGTACCCGCATCGTCCGAATCGAGACGGCCAAGCCCACCCCTAACTTCCTATCAATTCATGGTCACTGCGTGTAGCTCGAATATCGTAGTATGCGCAGAGTATGTGCACGCTGCAGCAGATAAGGTCATGTTGCGGCTACTTGCACAACACCCTTCTGTCAACAATGTGGCACCTTCGGACATACATCTGAGGATTGTGTGTCCAAGTGTAAGCGCTGTAATGGGGACCACGCGACGAAAGATTGCTTCCGTCCCAAGTCATACGCAGACTCAGCACAGAGCACCTCACAGTCACTGAAAGAATTCCCAGAACTTCGAGAGAGTGCTTCGAAGAAAACAACCCAAATTAGAACCTCCACGCACATGGAGGTTTCGCAACGCAAAACCAAGCCATGGCCACAGAAGATTCCGGATTATTGAGATGAAGACAGCGCAACCGACAAAGATTTTATGACGCTAAGGCAGAAGACGCCAGCGGCGTTGATGCCGCGTCGCCATGCACAACGAGTGACAACGACGTTTCTGTGCTGACTGGGGACACCGCAGCGTTGTCATCTCACACAACGTCGTCAGAGGAGCCCAGAAATGCTGTGGAGACGCCGAGTGCGTCTGCTACGTCTTCATCAGAGGAACTCAAGGCCACAGAAAACAAACAATCCTCGAACGCATCACCGCTGGAGCAAGCGTCCCAAGCATCTCGGAGCGCTGGCCAACCGGAAAAATCACTCCGACCTTCCGAGGCCACAAGTCCAAGTGACGAGCTCCATGGACGGCCCCCTGTGGGCCTGGAAGGGAGCGTGAAGACGACGCCTACAAAAGAAGTAAAGACCACGTCTTTAAGGAAACCTAACACGCCTTGCACACACGCTGTACAAGCCCAAAAAGAAGCATCCGGCAAGACATCCAGACATCGTAGGAGCCGGTCACCATCATGAAAATTAAGGAGGGACAGATTTTCGCCAGCCTCACGATCGGTATCTTTGTCTTCGGAAAATAGGTGTTCTCCCGACAAGTTGCCTAGAGCCACAAACTCTCAGCGTAGCAACCAAGCCTGGTAGTTCAAGCAGTGGAAGTGATGTCACCACCTCCGGAACAGCCAAAAAGCCCCGAGTGGATTCGCCAAACCGAGATCCATCACCTGATGCGGGTGAGGACCTAATGTTTTTTTTTTAATTTGTGCTGCCCACATACATTCTTTCTGCTTCCTGTTGTCTGTACCGTTGCAATGCTTGCTTTCCAGCCGTACAACCACTATGCATTTGTTGTCTCTGATGCATGCAAACTGTTTAGTATTCCAAATGTTACTGTCATTCAAGATGGAACCTTCATGTGCCAATTTGTGAGTACTATGCTGTGGTGAATATGCCCTGTTGTAGTAATTGCATCATGTGAGTTACGTTGCATACTGCGTGTACTATTTCTGTTAATATTTGCGTTGCTTACTGGGTCCGTTCTATCTGTGCGCGTGAGTAAATCTGAGCGCCAGTCCTTCGAGTATTATCACGTTGATTTCGTCCACTGCCGTTTGACACAGGAGAGGCCGTGCCGTTCCCTTACGCATCGCTGTAAAGAAAGGAAACAAACGATTGTTTTGTTTCCCCCTTAATTTATTTTAAATGAATAAGCTATCTTTCATGACTTTCAATGTTCGTGGTTTCAAAGATCTTGTAAAACAACAGGGGATAATGAACCTTGTGTGCTCGCTCGGGGTCCACGTGCTTTTTCTGCAACAGACCAACTTTCGAACGTGGCTCGACATCATAACCTTCCGCACTAGATCTTCGGTTGAAGCCTTCGTCTCCTTAACTCAGACGCTGTCACGTGGCACCGGTGTCGTGTTTCTCAATCCGAGGTTCAGGTAGGGTGCGCATTGCCTCTTCGATGCAGAAGGCCATGCTATTGCGGTGGACATGTGGATAAACGACCAGAAAATCTGATTCACCAGCTTTTATGCGCCCGTGGATAGGTCTCTTGCCAATGACTTTTTTAGAGGTGCCAGGTCATTCCTGCTAAATTCAGCACCGAGTATGTTGTTATGTGATTTCAACTGTGTTTTTTATTCCATTCGAGATGTCCGCGGCCCTAGTCAAGGACAAAGCACATGCCATTTGAAAGAGTTGCAGAAAATATGTAGAGAGTTGAAGCTGGTCGATGCATGGACAACGCTTCACGGGAACACCTTTGGAGCCACGCGCGTTCATGGTACGTCTCAGAGCAGGATTGACAGAGTCTCTAACCCTAACGAGCTCGTCGCAAGTTTAGAGACATGCGATGTCATTTATTTAGCGCCTGGGCAACGCAAGCTCAGCGACCACATGCCAGTGCTGTTCACATTGAAGGCCCAGGTGGGAAGGCATTGCTCCGAATTGTGGTGAATGGATTCATCAGTTTTAAATGATGAAGTTTTGGTATCTGAAATGCGCATGAATATCTATGTGTCTTTGGAAGACACGCCGCAGATTACGCCGACAGCATGGGATCTCTTGAAGGCCAGATGGCGTGTGATTGCGCAGGAGACCGGGAAAATGCGCAATGCACGTCTAACATCACAGATGAATGAAACATTGAAGCGTATTCAAATCGTTGAGCGTGCAGATAATCTGACCGGCGCAATTCATGAGTACATTGGGGCCAAAAAGGCTAAATATGACCTCTTGTTGAGGGCAAGGTCCGGGGCTTTTAAACGCGCAGAGGAACTGCACCTGCCTACGGATGAACTAGGTAACTTGGCATACGCACAGCGAGTAGGGGTAAGGAAACACCAGCCCAGTATTATCGGTGCAGCACGGACAGAGTGTGAGAGCATCGTCACAGATAGCAAATCAATCAAGGAGGTCTTTAGGGCGCATGTGGAAGGCTCTGCTCTGCAGATCATCGCTCCAAAGACAGCAACCAGCATCAAAGAATCGCATACTTTTGCGAAGGCTTGCCCACACTGTGTTCTGAGGCGTCTGATATGCTCTGCGCTGAGGTGACGAAAGATGTTTGGCAAGCCTTGAGGAAAATGAACACTACTACGGCTCCAGGTCGAGACGGAATACTGACGGGGTTTTATATAACTTTCTTCGACGTCCTAGGCGACGCACTTACTGACATGGTTAACGGGTTCATTGTTGATGGGCAAAAGCCGAGGTCTTTCAGTGAGGGCCGTGTAGTCTTGCTGCCAAAGGAGGGCATGGATTCTGACGATCCACGGTCATGCAGGCCGATTACCCTCCTTAACACGGACTACAAACTTGTAGCTACGATCCTTGGCTTGAGGCTAAAACCTTTTCTGCCTGATATAGTGTCACCCGCGCAAACGTGTGCAGTGCTGGGTAAGTCAATTTTCCAAACACTCACTCTGATAAGAGATTTGTTCTACTATGCCAACGCCAAAAACGCTACTGGTGCTTTCGTGTCATTGGATCAAGCTAAGGCCTTTGACAGGGTCGAACATGACAACCTATTCTGCGTACTTAGAATGTTTGGTTTGCCTGAGCAGTACGTTCGCTCTATAAAGCTTCTATACATCGACATGACCGGCCGACTTCTCATCAATGGCGTGGAAACAGCAAGCTTTCCAGTAACAAGAGGTGTTCGCCAGGGATGCCCAGTGGCACCGGTGCTCTTTGTTCTTTCCATAGATCCTCTCCTTAGGAAAGTGGCAAAGTGCCCTAATATTCAGGGCTTTCAAATGACAGGTCTGGAGTCAGTTAGCATCACCGCTTATGTGGATGACAACTCTGTGTTCGTGCGAAACCAAGCCAGTTACCGCGCTTTCTTGGAGCTATTCGAAGAGTATGCCAGTTTATTGGGGCTTTCCTGAATGCAGAAAAAAGCAAAGCCCTTCGTTTCGGTAGCTTCCACGGCTCTTTCCCGGGTGGGTTTCAATACGTGGATGCCGTAAAAGTCCTCGGTATATACTTTCAAGACGGGGAGGTGACCAAAAGAAATTGGGAGGACGCCGTACATCGAGCCACGCAGGTCTTCGCGTATGCCACTGACTTCAATTTGTCACTTGACGCCAAAGTGACGGTGGTGAAAACCAAAGCATACGCATATGCTTTTTATATCGGGCACATTGCGCTCACACGCAAACTTTTTGCGAGCCACCTTGCGTCATTAGTTGGAGTCTTCCTATGGCACGGGAAGACACCAAAAGTTCAACAAAAGTTTCCTAAGCTCCCAAAAAGTTGTGGAGGACTTAGTCTGCCAGATGTTGCGACATTCACAAAGGCACTTGCAGCTAAAACAGCTCACAAATTGTTTCAGGACAATGACTATCCTGGCCGTAGCTTATTGCTATATTGGACCGGAACTGTTGGGGCCGCATTCACGTCGGAAAGGTACCAGGGACCTCAAGCAGAACACCCACATGCCTTTTATAAGGCAGTAGGGGGCCTCAAGCGTTCGGTTGACGGCGACGCCACCGAAGAATACTTTGCAAAGCTCGCACCCGCACGCATTAGCGAAATGTTAATCAGTCGCTCAATTACTGACGAGGAAAAACAGAGATGGAGGCCCAGAGTGTGGAACAAATGGCGGAACAACCACGTACCGGAAATATTTAGAGAATTTGATTGGCTGCGGTGATGGGACGCGTTGCCCACTCGTCAGAGACTGTTAAAGTGGGGCGTCGTTCCCAATGACCACTACACGATCTTTGAATGCGTAGCGGCCAAAGGCGCGTGGCACGTCGTGTGTCGTCAATTCGGAGTGTGCATTCCTTCGAGTCAACAGCGCAGAAGGGGCTTATTTGAACAACTTGTACTGTACGTCACAATGTTCATCTTGCGGCGTCGCCGCTGTATGGCCGAAGCACGGCGACGACCCCAACCAGCTGCATACCCAACATTACAGAAGATTAAAAGGATCATGGTTCGGTACCTTACCGAACAGATTGAAACTCAGGGTGAAGAAGCATTTATCAGAAGATGGCATACACGTTTTTTTTGGAGTTCGGAACGGGAATATTGAACCTCCTTGACTGACGTTTTAACTCGGGAGAAAAATTGCTTCTCGTCGCACGTAATATGTGAATCTGTTTCAATTTACTAGTTTTTGCATTTCTTTTCTCTTTGTTTTTTTGAGTGATTTTTGATGTGTGAGAATATTGAAAGTGCTGTGTGTTACATCCTGTCTATGTTCTCTTGTTTGTACACGCCACTGAAGTGATTTTGTTACACCAGACAGTCGTACTCACCTGAAATGTTGTTACCAGTTTGCAATAAACTTCCCTGTTTCGCCCCTGAAAATACACCTCCTACCGCGAAGAAAGCTCGAAACTGGCCAATGTTTTCTATATATTTTTAAAGCGACAGCTCTACCTTTTCTGATAGCTAAAATGATATATCTACAATGCTCGGAGAAACTAGGTCCTACGAAACGGCGATAGCGGAAGTACTAAACATCCGCACATAATCGAACATGTCAAACTTGCATTAGCAAGGGCGCACTCTTCTGCTTTCTCGCACATCGATCGTGCTGGTCGTCACGTTGAACTACATCCCTTTGAAGTGGTTTGTGGCGGAACGCTTTCCGTTTTTCTTGGCGAAATTTACAACAGCGAACTTCAATTTCGACGTTCATATATTTGCTTTATCGCAAGGGAACCGTCAAAACACGTCGGCCGGATGGCCAAATCTAAACTCCCGAAATCGAGCAAGCGCTCTTTGCAGTGCGCACTCAGAGAAAAAGGGGAACGCTTGGCGCCAGAAGCCCTCGCACGCCTCCGAAGCAGAAAGTCGTCCTTGCCGTAACGCGGGCGTGCATTCTCGCCATTATCGCAGTGGTTGAGATGGGGAAATAGAGGGATGCATACGCTCGAGCAGTTCTGGCGACCCATCAGCTGGTTTGTGTTCAGGTGCGGTATTCTAGGGACCCCGGTTCGCGGGAAATCCTTGAAAGAAGGGACTTCGTACTCGCAGCCTGTTTGACTGTGCTCGTCTGCTCGGCGAGGCGTACACCTGGGTGAAACATTGAACGGTCCAAAAGTGTGGGCGCCAGTGAGCTGACTCAGGCGTGTCGGGGAGCGTGAAATATGCGAGTAAATATTTTTTTGAAAAGTTGGCACAATATAGAGGTGCGCAAATTATGCGAGGACGAATATTATGCGCACAAATACTGTATTGTATTTCAATACGAACAGCTTCAGGCACAAAATAAGGAAAAGTTCACTACAGTGTAATGAAATAAATAAGCAATTAAAGTCTTTAGGCCACGGAAGGTGATGCATGTGGAGGCGTCACAACGTGTCAGTGCACCCTTTTGAAGAAATTTTATTTTCTCCTCTTCTGCGCACAGACCACCGTATTTGCATTGTCCAGGTCACAACTACGTTTCAGCACTGTTCGCACTTCTGTCTTGCGCAAAAAAAAATAACTGCAGCCACAACAACAGCAGCCCGACTGAAAAGAAAAAAAAAAGAGCAGCAAGGACAGTAATCTCTCTAATCATCAACACAGAAAATACAGGTAATTTTTCAAAAGCATGCCTTCTCCTTTTTTTTTTACAATAATGTCCCCTCTATCATAGAATGTTGAGCCGAGCTGCCATATGGGTTTTTCACAGGAACTTCAAGCGCCGCATGACTCGTTCTGGCAAGCCACTCTTTTTTAAAGACAATAGTCTTTCTTGGGGACCTTTGACAGAAAAAGTTTGGTCTGTCTATGTGTCTTTCTGTACATTCGTCTGCTTGTCCACTCTTTACGATACCTGAAACGCAATTAAATGACCAACCCCATCCACAGCGCGCACCAATATTGCTCAAGATTTATCGTTCTAAGTAGTGCAATTTTCAATTAAAAATCAATTATTGCGCATATCTGAGACGCCGTAACAACATGTCGATGTTTTGCATGTCTGCCTTTATACTAGAACAGGCACGCACAAAAAACTCTAAGGACTATAGTGTTTATCGCGCTGCGCTGATAGTGCAACGCGATGCTCAAAAAGGTATGCGTTTCCAACGCTTTGCTACGACGACACAGTAGTGGCACCTGCCCATCGCTTTGCGTTCTACACCTTATCACCTCCGAGACTGGCGCTCATCTTTCTCCGCGGGCGCGCACGCCTTCGTTTTCGAAGACAACTCCCAGGCGGTGGTCGTGTCTAACGTGTCTCGATGCAATCGTTCGCCTCCGCTACACGCTCGAGGCACTCTAACACAGCATCTCCAGAATACCATTCACCGATTTACTTGCGCAAAACATAATAAATAAACGTTTTTTTCACTCTCTCTAGACGCAAGACTATCGTCTTTAGATGACATTTGCAGTGTAACAGGCAGATTCAGGCCATTTCTTTTTGCACTCGTCGTTTTTAGTACCGTCAGCTTGTTTCGCCCCTCTCTTTTGTTTTTCTGAAAGCACCACGTCCCACGAGGATTTCAGTATACTTCTAGATTAATATCTCAGGTACCACTTATCCTAGCAAAATAATTTTGTTCAGAAGCATGAATGCCTGTATGCGTAATAAATGTCTTTACCAAACAAATTGCCCTATTTCAATCCAGTACATTTATAAAGAATAAACCCTGATTTTAGTTATTCAAGTTTGATTAGTTAGGCTTACATATTCTGTCAAAATAATTTTTACGCAGTGGTGGACTTCGACCTGGTGTTAATTGATATGAAAAGCAGACAAATGTTACCATGCATGTGTACTAACAAAACCAAAAATATTTTAACTGATTAAGTTTTCCTAATACGAATATTGACGCTTTCTAGAATAAATATAAAACTTTAACATTTTCTATTGTTGCATATCTAATCAGCATTACAAATATTACAGCGACTTGATTCAACTTACCGAAGTTATTATGGCGCAAATGCAGGCCATGAAAGGACAAGTACAAGAAAGTGAACAATCACAATCGCTTGTGATGTTCACTTTGTTTACCTCGTTTTTTTTTTGGCGCAACATTTACGCCATAATGAATCACTACTAACTCACTCATCATTCCGTTTTGCTTTACCGAAGTTATTATTATCGGAATTTCACTTATTTCTGACCTACCTTCTTGTGAATTTAGCCTAATATTGATCACATGTTTGGTTTATTGACCCAGCAATATCCAATCTTTGCACTACCTAACAAGAATAACAAAGGTGATTCAAGAAGGCCTCACTCACAGTTTTCTCGCCCCAACCAGCAACCGCCGGGTTCCTCAACACTCGCAAGATCACAATGTGTCGTTTGCTGCCAGGAACCATCACACGATTACCGTTCACAGAACTCCCTTCTGTCATTGATAACCTTCATCACTGCTCGTCGCTTGTGATATCCAGAAGGTGCTCAGAACGATTTCGTTTTTGCAACGTGGCCGAACGCTTCGCACAACCCTCACTGCACCGGCTCTATCTGTGCCATGTTGATTTGTGGCGAACAGCCTCCAGGTGGCGACGCTACCTAGGTCGCTCCTCAAACAGCCAATGAATGCCGCTGAGCGATGAGCGGGAGCAATTGGGGAGCACCCACCGGGGCAAAAGTGATGTGCCGGAGCATTTTCGGAGTAACGACGGGAGCCCATGCAGGGGATTGGCCCCGTTTTCCTCCGATTTTCTTCGTCCTGCACCCACTGGAGGAAAACGGTGGAAAACGAATGCATTTGTTCCGGTTGAATCCGGCTTTAGTGAGGCCACTGGAGCAGAGCAGAGGCATAATTTCCCGATTGCTCACAGCTAGGTATATTTTTGTTTACAGTGTGGAAAGTCACTCCGGAAGAGAGAACCTCCTGTGCATGCGCCCTAACGATGCCGTCAGAAAGTCGGCAGCATCAATGTGACGCAAAGGCGTGCCCAGGGTTCCCCATCAGCAGTGAAGGAGGAAGGGTGAAGGTTCATCCCATTTACCCCTCCCCCATTACTAAGCCGAACTACCGGGGCAGATTTTTGGTGAATAAAGAGGCAGCCCACCGCACCCCCCCCCCCGATTTCCTGAAGTGACAAATGAACGTGTCGTATCGATGTTAACACTATTAACATACATAATAGTATATAAAATATGCCAAATAATATCTTCATAGAAAGATGTTGATAACTGCTTAGAGTATACGCTCTAAAACCCCGATTTTATTACGAGGAACATCATATGTGGAGATTTCATGACTAATTTTGCCAGCACTTGCATCTAGCACAAGGGCCTTCTTTGCCTTTGGGCCCCACTGAAAGGTGGCCACCGTGGCCATAAAATATTTTGATGGAACCTGTCGAACGTTTTTGTTAAAATTATCATTACTTTCATGCATGTATGAATGCCTTGAAGAGATGAAACTACATGCGTGCCATCGGAACTTCGTGCACTTTGCTGCCCAGTTTATACGCTTTCTCGCCATTCCCCCCCCCCCCCCAAGGTATTTTCATCTAAACATATACTTAAACTTGGTACACCATTCATTTTAATCTTAAGAATAACACATTTTTTCCCACCTTGTGGAGTTGTTGGCACTACTACGAGCGTAAACGTCGGGGAGGCAGGTGAACTTCAAGTCGCCAGCACCGCTTTGTTGGGCCCGTTGACCACGGTGCCATATAATGTCCCACAGTGGAGTACGCCTGGAAGACGTAATATACTGTGGTGGCTTAGGCGGACGCAGTGCGAACAACTGAACATTCTTACGCATTGGGAAAGGATAAGAAACACATTGCGAATGCGTACTTGCCATGAAGGAAAAATCAAAGTGTGCGTCGTAACGAGGCAGAACGACGATGCTATATGAACCCTACAGCGTAGTGAATGATTCCAAATTATTTCTGACTAAAGAAATTTTCTAATATAAACCTGTTTCTTTTTTTCCCGTCTCCTCATATACCCTCCTCTTCATGGTAACATACCGGTTTTCTATGCTGAGGTAGTAAACGTCTCTGCGTTACATTTCTCTCCCGATTTTCTTGCTTAACCTGTTTAGACAGGTGTTTTGCATTTCGCCTTGACCGTAATGCAGATGGGGCATCTGAGAATAGAACATATGTTCTAGAGACCATCAGCTCAAAAGCCTTTAAACTACCCCGGCCTTAAACAACATGGCATGTTTTGTGTCATGTAAGAACACTCGCATTAGCTCAGAGGCGTAGGCAGAATTTCTTTTTTTCGGGGAATGGGGGGGGGGGGGGCACCACTTTTATTTAAGGTTAGGGCTGGGGAGGCAGATATGAGCGAGTGTCATTTTGGGCTATCTATGGCCCGGCGGAAAAGAATTCTGAGGGGGGGGGGGGAGGAGAATGCAAGGGACCGGTGCTCTTATTTTATTGGAAATGACGGTGAATATTGTTTAAAATTACCGCCATGGTTACGATGAAAACATAGCAAAAAAGTTCAGGTTAATTTCGCCAAGTTGTTATAGTTTTTTCATGACATGCGCAATAAGTTTTAGTGTTTATGCATCAAAATACGTCCGTGGTGGCGAGTCATGATGTCTTGTTCTCAGGCGTATTGAGCTATCTTCAAAAACCTCTGTTTTTTAATCGTGAAATTGGGTAAACTGAGATGAGAAAGCACCATTTTAATTTCATGCCATGCCTACGAAATGCAATCAGTGAAAGACACATTTGAGAAACGCTGCAACAAACTTACATTAAGCAATGCGACGAGTTGAATAGAATGAACAAAAACAGTATAATAAGCATAAACAGGTGCCCTGCCCGTAACAACACCCAGGACCACTCGAATTACGAAACAGATTATTAAAAGATTTCTCTAATGTACCAGTGAAAGATGTGCCCCCTACGGTAGTTTGTGTTGAAACAACAAGCAAAGTATATATACAGGAGATATAAATTTATAGTACACATGGCTTTGTTTTGGGACAGTAAAGAACATGTTAGAACTACATGTTATAGACTGCATAATTTTACCCCTTGGTTTCTCAATTTCAGCAGTTCTGCGCATGTCCCAGTGGCAGCTAGATGAGGCACACCTGTGAGGAAGCTTACTGCATTTCTATCGCCACAAGAAAAGTGTTTCGTCGAGCTTGTTTTGTTTGCACATATATATATATATATATATGGTCGCATTTCGATGGAGGCGAAATGTTAGAGGCCCGTGAACGGTGCGGTGTTGGTGTACTTTAAAGGGGTGATGGCACAGATTTTCAAGTATATTCTGTGTTGAATGGATTCATTCGTGCAAGTTTATGGACAAGCTGGCGAAATACCAGCAAATTAGGTCAAGCTGTTAATTTATAATCAAATATCTTTATAATCAAGCGAGCGGCCTAAGAGTCGGGCAACACTGTCGCGATCGCTAGCCGTGTTGTCACGAACCACTTGCTGGGCGAGCCGCTGCACGGTCTGCATTCCGGAGAACAATCGTGTTCCGTGGTCAGCTGCGCTTGCAATCGATCATTTCCTGCGTTGTTCAACTTGCCACTGTAACTAAATGACTTCCAGGAGTTGAAACAATGCCACCGCGTCATCCATGTAGCGCTGGTACTTGCAGCAAGCAATATCGGAGGTCAGAAAGTATCCTGTGAATGTGCAATGCATATGCCGGTTGCTACTGCAAATAAATATTCATTAAAACTCCTCACAGGCTGTGCCATGGTTGAGCGTCACATTTGTTTTTTTGTTTTTTTTACTGGAACCGAAAGCAATCGACGAAGTTGCAGCAAAGATTCGTCAAAATTGTATGTCGTGAGTCCCTGGCGCCGCAATGACATGCTGTTCGCTACGGCTTATATAAGCGTTTTTTTTCCTTTGGTTAAAATAAATGCTTTCATTACATCCGTAACAAATAAAGAAGTAAGCTCTGAGCCTGAAAAATTTGATGTTTCATGTGTTTATCATCCCGAGCCCACAGTAAATGATCAAAGGACGTCAGACTTAGTTTGAGACGTATAACAATAACCGTACACTCCGCTGATTTCAGAAAAGCATAAATAAAGATTAGGAGGATTCAAATAACAGCCTATCAGGTAAGTTAATAAATAGTACAACACATGCAAAGTGTCATATAATACTTCGCATCATTAGGAATTCTTCTCGGATTTGTTGTCTAAAGGTTTTGTCACCAATGCGCTGAAGAGTCTTTTCAGTGGAAATATTGCAACAATACTTTTCACTATCTATGACTGCTTATACCAGTCAGCGTTTTTTTTTTATTTAATGAACTTGAATGCTCTTATTCCATCCGTAACAAATAAAACAGTAAATTCGTTGCCGGAAAGTTTAACGTTTCATGCGTTCACGATATCGATCTGTTAGCATTTGATCAAAGGACGTCATACTTCATTTCAGGCCTATCACAATAATTGGAAACGCTGCTGACATAAGGAATTCATACATGAAAATGAAATATCTTCAAATAAGATCCAATGAGCTAAGTTGAAAAATTGTTCAAGAAATGCATAGTATCTTATATTAGCGCTCATCATTAGAAATTCTTCTCAGACTCAATGCGGCTATACTAATAATCAAAACATGCAGAATGTTCTTTTGCCAAAAAAGTACATTCCTGTCTAACTACGTTTTAGAGGTAATAGAATTCGGTCTGAAAAAAAAACTGCTGTGCTCGTAGCACTAAGGGAGGCTCACTGAGTGCGCCACCTCAACCTACTCATTCAAAATACATTGACAACCTTTATCTTGTACATGAATACACGAAGAGTAAAATGATGATCAGGAGTCATAGCAGTGTCAGCGAAAGTCAGTAGCAACCTTTCAGAGTCCACGGCAATTAAACGAAAAGTTTAGCAAAGTTTCTCATTTTGTACTTCGCCTTGGGGTATGTCTCTGATTCACCATAGCTCCATAATTAACGCTAAATTGTCCCGGCATTGATCAGGTCGACTTCCGTTTCATTCCTGGTCACTTCGACGATACTTGCGATAGGCCGAAGTCTCTTAGAAGGTAATCACCAAGAAATGTGAGCTTCGATGATTGCGACATTCGCGAAAATACGCGTGGTCTAATTTCTTGGAACGTCCGCTTGGGTGCGCTGAAATCGTGACAATGCTTTAGCTCTTTTTTTCTTCCTTGAAAGACAAAAAAAAAAGCATGACCACAATGAAGCTGCTCCGTATCAAAGAATCAGAGAAGTATACTGTGTTTTTTTCTATTTCTTTCGATATTTACTAAGTCCTTAATTTGCAAAAAAGCAGGCATTAGTATCGCTTTCCTGGGTGGCAATTGTACGCCAGCTGCGTTTTCTATTTCTTTATTTATTCTTTACTTTATTTATTACAGAAGAGGCGGGTGGTGAAGACGATGTAACTTGAACCTGTGACATGGTAGGACCCGCGATAATGCGGCCGTTGCGGAGTTTTGTGATAGATACAAGGAAGGACGAACACGTCCACCACAAATAATAAAAAAAATTCGCCTTCAACTAAAGGTGGTTGCCGTCGCCGCGAAAGGAATAGCGTGCCATGAGCACGGCAGCAGATGGCGTGAAGCGACTGTCCTCGTTACCACGTTCTGAGACGATCTCTCGAAATCGTTTTCTCTCCTCTCGACCACCAACCGAAGTTTGGTAGCCACTAGAATGCCCTAAAACTTCCTTGAGAATAAAAGCGACGAAAGCAATGTTAAAGCATTGAAAGATGATACACTTGCGTACACAGATAATGATGTCGCATACCCCACAGGACTGCCCTGCTGACAGCAAATTGCACCTGTGCTCCCCACTTGTTCATGTCTGACTTTTTTCGCCGGTAGCTCACAAAATCGCTGATGCCTTTCCACAGTGTTGGGTAATGTACCAGTTATTGCCAGCTGGTAACCTTCATCTCTTTCCTTCCTCTTCAATTTGTTCTCGCCACCAGGTCGATAAAGAGACGTTTTAGTTAAATTGATACGCTACATAGCATTATTGAACACTACAGGACACTACATCATGCCCGGCTTAGAAACCGCACTTAAACAGATCACACTACTTCTCTTGTATAGAAAATACCAAGACTCCATACATATATACGCTGACAAATTGGTTCAGCCGAACAGTTCAATCGGAGCAGTCATGATACCAAGGTTGGTCACAAGGATCAAATTAATTCCAGACATCACACGCAACAACATCAACGGCACCAGAATTGACAGCACTTCGTACCGCATTGCAATTTGTGATTGGTCAGCCTACCCGCAAGTGGACTATTTTCTGCGACTCGAAGGCGGCCCTGCAGTCTCTACTATGAGCCTTACGCCGTGGACCACATGAGCAGCTGGTGCTGGAGATAGCAGAGGTTATACACCATCTCATTGAGAAAGGGCACCAAATTGCATTTCAGTGGTTACCCAAACACTGCGAAATCATCGGCGATGAACGGGCCGATCGAGCTGCCCGCTCAGCCGACTCAGAAGATCATGAACTACCACTACTACTTTTTAGGACAGATGCTGCACCAAAGCTCCGCTGGCTTGCTCGCCAGGAAACCACATCACAATGGAATCAGCCGCACTTCAAGCATGCCCGACTGTACTTGCTTGATCGTACGTTAAGTCTTCAAGTCCCGTCGAGGCTTTGCCGAGCAGATTAGTCCCTTTTATGTAGGCTGTGGTTGGGCGTTGCGTTTACTAACGCCTACGCTTTCCGCATTGGGATGGCCGACACCGCAGCCTGTGGCCACTGTTATCACCAAAGAAGGAACCATCCAACATATCCTTTGTGGCTGCCTAGAGTATAATATACAACCACAATGTCTTCGCGGAGAACTTAGCAAATTAGATAATCAACCTATGTCCGAGGAAGTATGTCTACAATATTGACAAGATGCAACTTCACAGAAGTATCTTAAAGACCTACTGCACTTTTTGCGGTGGACCGGTCTTTCTGAATGGTTGTAGCCCAAACGCCTTTCATGTGCGTAATTTCGTTTTGTCATGAGTGCACGTGCGTTTTTTTCTTATTCTAAATCTACCTCCTCTTTCGAGCCCATATTTTCCCTACCCCAGTGCTGGGTAGTAAACCAGATGCCAATATCTGATTGACCTCCTAGCCTTGCCTTTTCTCTATATAACTTTCTTGTTATTCACTTCAGCAACCACGGACAGCTGAAGACCCTTGAGAACAACTCTGTTCCCACTTCTCTGAGGCGGCTCTTTTCAGCCTTCTGCATAACACATACTAATGGAAACTAACCACGATAGCTGGTGTATACCGTTAACAATGGCACAAGGTGGATAAAAGTACTTACGCAAATGCTTAGAGGTAAAGAGAGAAAGTACGAAGGACATGCGGAGTGGATGTGGTCCGAGTGAGTCACGTTTCAGCCACAAGCACAACAACTATGCGTGGTCTGGAAGCAGTAACGAGCCGGCCACTTTTGTGATTAAGACTCGCTTATCGATTACAGTTCTCATTGCTCGGGGCGGATGCCTTGTCTCGCTTAGTGGCGTTAGTGGGCACCATTAGTTGGAGATGTGGGTTCCTTCAGGCGCCATGTGCCTTTGCACTGCCAGTGCCCTGTGCAGCGTTCCATTCACGACGTTGCTTTTCCTAATGTATACGCAATGCAGTTCTTTTCGCGGTTGAAAGCACTGGCTTTTACTGACGTTTTCCATTTGCCCATTCTTTCGGGAAGTCGAAGCTCTGCTGCTGCCACACCGTAATTCTCTCTCGTGAAACTTTGTTACCGAAGAATAATTGCTTCGGATAAGTCGCTGAAGGAAGGCCCTCATCATTGTTTCTATATGCTATTTTTTGGTGGTTTCTTAATGAAATAATAAAAAAAGACAGATCTTCTTTCCGCTTCCCAACCCTCATTGGTCTAATGAAATATGCGGCAGAGCTTTTGATATTTGTTTTTCATAGAAGGCAAGAACTATTAAATCGCTCGAGAAGTACTATCCTGTTCCCAAGGGAGTCATTTAATGTCAAGGGCAAAGATATTTATACCATCGTTCACAGCTTAAAATGATATAAGTATCTTCCAGCTTCACAATGTGTACTCTACGGCATGTTTAGTGTGGCGACATCGACAGTTTTAGTTGAACAGTGCTGAGAAGCTACTCTTTCCCCAAGTGCATATTCAAAGGCCTTACTTGCACAGTAAAACAATTAAAAAATATTCATGATCGTCTGTGCTGTGCAACGAATGATCTGAACGGTTCTTTCAGATAACAGTCGCGTAGATGCATTGCAGGCTTTTTAACACCCTTCTCTCCATCTTTCTCTATTGTTCATGCCGGCTTATAGTGGTAGCATATCATGTATTGCAAAAACACAGAAACAAATGTATAGGTAAACAGCAATTATGCATGCGCAAGGGTGATGCATGCTTAGATAGATTAGTAGTTATACCTTGGAAAAACTATACCGCATCGGCCATGCGTGAGTGTTATGTAGCGCAGAAGGAAGTCAACTTCATTTTTAGCAAATGAGGAGAAGGGAACCGAACGGGCGAGACGTGAAAATGACAGCACAACCATCGATGTGTATTGATATAATTTTTCCCCCAAGTCTTTTATTCTATTCTTTTTTGTACCAGAAGAAACACGTGTTTTGCAAACGTTCAAGTATCTCCACGTTGACCTCTGCCTACTCACTTTTTTTTCCTTTTCATTTCTTTTCCTTTCTTCCTCTTTCTTTATTTTCTTTCTCATTGCTATTTGTTAGTTTTGTTTTTCAAGTTTCCCTTCTCTTTCTCTTGTCTTTGCGTCCTCTCACTCGGTTAGGAAGACGAGGATAAAAAAACGCGCATCGAAGCATAGTAAATGTTGTGTTCACGAAGGGTGGTCTCTGATCGAAACGTTGACCATTAAACAGTTTTAAACAAGCTTACTCCTTTCCTCCCCCCTGCCCCGCCGCGGTGGTCTAGTGGCTAAGGTACTCGGCTGCTGACCCGCAGGGCGCTGGTTCGAATCCCGGCTGCGGCGGCTGCATTTCCGATGGAGGCGGAAATGTTGTAGGCCCGTGTGCTCAGATTTGGGTGCACGTTAAAGAACCCCAGGTGGTCTAAATTTCCGGAGCCCTCCACTACGGCGTTTCTCATAATCATATAGTAGTTTTGGGACGTTAAACCCCACATATCAATCATCAATCAATCCTTTCCTCCCCCCCCCCCATATATGTATATATATATATATATATATATATATATGTGTGTGTGTGTGTGTGTGTGTGTGTGTGTATGTGTGTGATGAAAGTAATATATATACGAAGATGACGGCAAGGACAATCAGTGATGCCGACAGCAAAAATCAGCTGAGAATGTTCGTATAATTGCTATCGCAATCGCTAGGTCAAACAATTGCTCCGAGGATTGTCTCAGCATCGCACCACTAGGGCAGAATGTGCCCTTTTTACCTGACCAAGGCAATTTCCCTTTCTGCGGAGACACGTATACCTTGCTATACCGGTCGGGAATTTCTCCAGTTGCACGAACAGCTTAAAATTAACCCTCCGCTTCACCTTTCAAGGGGAACGCCGCTCTTTTCGCCGTAGTCACAGACGACCGGGGAAAACTGATTGACGAACCCAGTCGGATTGAAGTAGCAAGTGGGGACCTAGAGTAACGGCTCCACTGTCTGAACTTTCCAACAAAACAACGCATAAACTTTTCTATTTCAACAACTACAGTAGATACACATGCAGATATAAAGATATTTGTGCTATAAGCCTGGTTTCACCTTCTTCATTCAGTCAGCTATACTACCGAGTGTAGCCCATTAGAAGCCCATGAGAAGTTTTAGAAGTTCTCGGCTCGCACACCATGCATCTCCTTGAGGAATCCTAGTGCTTTGCTTTAGCAAAAAAATGTCCTACTATAATAGGCAAAAGGTAAATTTGAGCCACAGAGAAACTCAGTGAGCCATGACGGGCTTCGCAGAGGGCAATCCCCTGTTACTATCCACCAGCCGAATTTTTTAATCTGCAAAACAAACAAAACAAGTGCACAAATGTGCTCCCGCATATCGCCTCCATACAAGAACGTTGCCGCCTCGCGGGAACAAACCTTACACGTCTGTTCGTGCTCAGCAGTGCGATGAAGCTCGCATGATAAGCCATAGAGACGGCTGCACTCAAGTATGTCTGTGATGTTCCGCCCACTACTTCGCAAATTGAAACTTGGTCATCATTAGATCTCATGTTTTTTTTTCGACGGTGCTCATGCAGTGATGATATATACTAGTAGGCAATCACAGTTCGATATTGGAAAATGAATCTTTCAGTAAATTCGAAGTTCAAGTTTTTGACACAGCCTTTGCGATACTAGGGATGTTCCGAAACAATGCCCGGTGTTATCACGAGGCTCACTTTCTGAGTTACGAGAAGCCCATGCCTATATGATGTTCTCTGATACCCGTGTACAGATTCTCGGAGTGACTTTGCACGCACTGGTGGCTGGCTTTAAAAGTTACAGGTGCGTATATTCATTGCAGCAGACATGATAATGGGAGAAGACTTCACGCTTTCATGTAGTTTGAGAGGTGACAATGGACTCCAGCGCTTCCGGAGTTCATTGTCATGTCTCAGACGACATGGAAGCGTGAAGTGCTTGCGCTAAGTAGCACGAAATGTGACTAGACGGCTCCAATAGACATACTGATCTTAAGCACTTTGCGCAAATTTTTTTGTCAATTAGATTCGTTGCCACTTAGAAAAAGCAAGAAGTGGTGCGTCAAAAAAAAACAGACACTGTCCACACAGTGATTTTATCGTTTCATACCTTAAGACAATTTTATAGTGATGCCGAGAAAAACAATAAAAAGATAGCTCCTTCTTTCACCCGCTTCTTCTAGCGCTGCCCAATGTATTTAACAGATGTTGATCAGTTCATCGCAATGTTGACCTTGAGCTAATGTTACAAGCGCGAAAAAGGAAGCCTGCTGTCAGCGCTGTCACTTATTAGCGTGAGGCGTTGCGAAGATGCACGGAGATAGCAATGCGACAATAGAAAGGTTTTTAAGGCGAAAGCCTTATATGTCTCATCAAATGTAGAAATTGGATGTCTGCGTCGGCGGCGTCCACACGAGTGATACAGAAACTTATCACGACGTGCTGTCGTCAACGTTTGCCTTCACAGTTCGCCAACACATGTGGCTTTACCAAGTCGTCACTATGACATCGTGACGTCACGTTATGTGACGTCACATGATGACGTCATCATTTGACAGGGTGTTTTTGCACTGTCGCTATCCTCAGGGGGCCTATCGTGGGGGCACTGCAACACCACGTAAAGAAAAAAAGCTTTCAGAAGAGGTGAGGGAAAACAATACATCGACCGTAGAAAGAAAAGGAGAAGATAGCTTTCGCCATTAATTCGTTTTAGGTAAACTCACAAGGTACCCTGCGGGCTTTTGTTTTCTAGATCAATGCGCTGTGAATCGTGGCTTTACTTGATTGCACCATTTGAAAGGCGGAAAACAAAAGAATTTATTGCGGATGCGAACTTCCCACGTGTAATTCAAGCGCATGCCATTTTAGCAGTTTCACCTGCTTTCGCGGAAGGGGCTTTTCTCGTGCTTGTCAGTAACGTTAAATGCATATAGTTGTGGCTACGCATGCACAGTCGCAGAGAAGTGGCCTCAGGAAATGAACTGATATCGCTGCCATTGCTCTCACGCTCGAGCAACAATGGAGAGCGAAGTGCTGGAATGGCGTACTCCATTTACGTAGCCCCTTTACCGACGAATTATTATGCCATTGTGAGAAACAAGTAAAATTGCGTGGCGTAGTTCCAAGGCACACAGCGTAAAGTTCAAGTAAGCAAACTAGAAGAAACGTTAAAAACTGAAACATAACTAAAATTTAAGTTAGTGGAGATAGGTTTTCTGGTCAAATGAGTGAATTGTTGTGCTTCCTACGAAAGGTTCGATGCCTCTTGGAGATCTTGAAATATTGACCTCTGGTGATTACTACTCAGCACTGAAATTCAACAAAGTTCACCCGTAAAACCGAAACCGAAGTTCTGTCGAACTCAACTAGCAGAATACCATATTGACGATACTGTTTACGAGGGTAATTGTGGTATTGTTGTTCTGTATTTGTTAGCGTATGTGTGCCAAGTTTGCTCTAATTACGAAGGAAACACGTACAAATTTGAAGTGAAGTGAGTGAAGGGTAGTACAAAAACGCTCTCTCATTCTAGACGTCTCGAAGAGTTATGGCAGTTGCGCTCTTCCGAGTTTTATTTTGCAAAAGTTATGTTAGATTTTTTTCACATTTTAATAGTCAGTACTTATTGCCAGTGGCTGCTTTCGTAAAATATAAAAGCGACTTTGGGCTCTTTGTAGCAAGGGATGCGATTTTTCTCAGTTGACGTCACCCCAAAATGCCGCCGAAAACTTAGTTTTCCTAATTTCTCTCGTAACTGATGCCTCCGCTCAGCTTGAGACCTGCCCTCAGACAAAAAAAAAAGCAATCGTGAAAGCAGCAGGAAAATACTTCATTTCATTTACTTTGGAAGACTTAGGACGCATGTCTCAAAACACCGTGTATATCTTTGCAATGGTCTGCGCGTTTCAAAGTTTTCACCAATTATACTGTAGATATTTCGATAACACAAAACTCCAGAACAAAGACAACGCTTTGTTGGTACTTGATTAACAAAAGGTAAAAAGTTCTCTCTGAAATACAAACAGGCAGACATACAGATTTCTCTATATCACGTTCCTTAAATATCAAACAAACTAAAATAAAGAGCTATCAATGGCCGACCCAGGGAAAAAAGTGGGGAAATATAGTGGCTTCCCTCTGATGTTCGCCTGAAGCACAATCTCAGGGAGCTCCTCTGTCATGGTTTTTTTTTCTTCATTACTCTCCTTCGACATCGCTGCTCAGTCAGAAAGTCTAAAGCAAAGTGTGAGCGTGTCTGTCCTTCTTTTTTTTTCGGACTACTGTGCATGACATGTCATCGATCACCCTTCTCCTCTTCCTTCCGTCTGTCGTATGATCTATGAAAATAGTGAGAGGCACAAAATATATCAGAAACAAGACTAAAAATAAAGGCAGTAAAGCATAGTCTAGTCTCTCGTTTTACCGCTTCCTTTTTGCTCTACAATGTAAGACGGGACCATAGCAACAAAATTTGAATAACTCGCGTCGATCAACGTCAGAGCAACAGACCTCCCTTGAACATCTGCTTAGGCTTCGTGTTATTTTTTTAGTTTTTATGAGGGATGGACACATATGCCCAGAAGAGTGCTTTTAAATGTGGATATCTGAATATATTGTTTGAAAACTTAAAGCACAGATGCTGAGCTACCACGTTTATGACGTAACGGGATATTTCGGAGACACGCTAGCGAAAAGGCGAAAGAAGTATTCCTGAATACAGGTACAGCAGTACAGATTCTGAAATACCTGTATTCTTTCATTGTCTGCAATGACGTTAGGTGTAGCATAGTGTCCTATATAATGTTGCAGGGCATGGAAACATCCAACCTATTTATTCACTTGCTACAATACCTAGCACCAAAGCCACAGTGCGGCTCGAAACCCGGGTCTGCTGGGTGGCAGTTGAGCATTCTACCACTGAGCTACGCTGGTGCTTGTGAATTGCTGGCAAACTTGCCTTAAGCAGGCTTGATGTCGGGAAATCAATCACGTTAAGACGACTAATAAAGCGTTTTTAAACAGCGAAAGAAACCAGTCGTCACATAACGCGAATAGCGTAGCGAGTTGGACGTTTAATGCCCCAACCCATTTCAAAAACTTGTTCTTGTTCCCTTATTAACTGTGGTGCATACCCACTTCAGCCATTATTTCTCATCTTCGTCGGCCACTGCATGAGCAATTGGCACGAAATTCTTTGCAAGCGTTCAGCATATACCACGCTTCTCAGAAGAATGACGAAAAATAGCATGGAGAGTGCCGGCCTACTACCCAAAAGTTTATAATTAATGTCCTAGCTAGTGGGTATCAAGCAAGTGTGCTTGCAGTAGTTACTCAATGAGTGTTTTGAAAAGGCTCTGAAAGGCCGCTCTCCGAGCTTTCACTGTGACTGCGCTGCGCCTTTCGCGCAGGCCAGGCGGTACTTTCTCTGAGAAGGCAGCTGTGTTAGTTGCTAAGCGCACTGAGTTTTTAAGCAGCCTCTCTTGTAAACAGCGTTGTTTGCTCTGGCATCAATTCCGCAGGCGCAATGAAGACCTGACAAGTGACACGTGACATGGAGGCCTACTGTGGCTTTCGAAAATACCGTTCTTCAGAGGAGATATAGTTAGAGTCCCCCAAGATCGCTTCTTCCAGCTGCATAAACAGACGTTGAAGCAGGGACTGCTGCTCGGAGCGTCATACACGAGACTGTAGCGAGCACCCGTCACAAGGGCCGAAAGGGTCACCCATCAATAAAGCTGTCACCAGCCTCCATTTTAGCAAGCCGTAACAGGCGAATCAGGCTCCGGTGATTGGGGATCCTGGTACTATAAAGGAACGTTGCAGGCTTGTAAATAGGAACGCACTCTCTGAAAACCTGTAAAAGGTGGGGGGAGTGGGGCGGAAATGAATGTAGTCACTTTCGCCGCGACTGCGAGAACTGTTCTTGGAAGTGCCACGGTTTTCAGAAATCATCACACGCGAGGCATTGAAACCCCTCTCTGGAGAGACGTCACGCGTGTGGGTGGTGACAAAATAATGGCTTGGTACTCGACAAAAAAATATTAAGAATTGCGGGCGGAACCTTGAGAGGCCGCACCTTTCATCGGCAGAAAACGCCAACACTGATCCCACTAATGTGCCGTCAGCTGCGTCATGAGCTTTGCCTCACGGGCCAGCCTGTGCTTGGGTGAAAATCACGACCGACCTTCCCAAGTTACCGACTGGTGGCAGGCCTTTCCTTGTTTTTCACACACACACACACACACACACACACACACACACACACACACACACACACACACACACACACACACACACACACACACACACACACACACACACACACACACACACACACACACACACACACACACACACACACACACACACACGCACACACACACACACACACACACACACACGCGCACACACACACACACACACACACACACACGCACACACACAGATTAAAACCTTCATTTTCAATTTAGAAGCATGCCCCATCTTATTTCAGGCAAAAAATGAAGATGTTACAAGGTACCCGTATCCTGCATCATATCTCGATAGAACTGCTACATCGTAAATCTGTTTCACTACTGAAATACAAGTACCTTTTTAATGTAGTTAGACGCGATAATTAAATACGTTTGACGTGTATTCTAAATAATATATAAATATTTTCCTATCAATGACCGACACTGGCATGCAAACCGAGAATACAGCAGCTGCCCTTTGAGGTGTGCGTGAAGCACAATCGTAGTGAACTCCTCTGTCATGGTTTTTCATCGCTCTTTGACATCGGTGTTCAGAAAGAGTGTCTTGAATAGAGTTTGGGTGTGTCTGCTTTTTCTTAGTTTTTTTTTTCACAGAACTGCTCTGCCTGACGTGGCATCGACCATGTCTCTTCTTTTCCTTACCCTCACTTTATCATCAACGAAAATAGTGAGAGGCGTGAGTTACGATATCAGTGACTATTCAGAAAAAGTATAGCAGAAAAGCGTCGTGTCTCATTTTAGCACTTCGTTTTCGCTATTTTTATACATATGTGAGTCAGCACAATGCAAGCCGTGACTCGAACAACAAAACTTCGAGAACTCCCGTCGTTCAACGTCAAAGCAAGAGACATGTCTTGGTAATCTCCTTATGATAACTTATTACCTTTTTTTAACCTCGATTGTCACTAAAGTGTTCTGGCAATGAACACGTAGCTGGTAAAAGGTAAGAAATGATCGCTCATATATGCGTTTTTATTGTTCAGCATAGTTCCCCCGCAAAGTGATGTATACTGAGGCTTACTTAACATCCGGGAATCTAGGATATTTATTAACGGACAGCTTTTGTAAAGGAAATTTTATTGTTTATTGCGGAATTAACGTAACTGTTTAGCCTATGCACAGTGACACCTTGGGGATGCGCTCACGGCTTGGAAGGATATCCAGATGATACAAATTATTGTTTGGTCCCAGCCAAGACCCGTCACTGCCACCTCACCTCCTTATTGAAGATTTTTCCTCTAGCGTTACATTACCCAGGCTCTGAAAACTGAAGCTTAGTTTCGGCTATACACCACGTATGGAGGCGCTTTTTGACTATATGAATCCGTAAATTCTTCGTTAAAGAGCGATTGCATCAGAAATTACCAACAAGTCAAAAGCTATATATATATATATATATATATATATATATATATATATATATATATATAAAGAATAATATTTATGACCATATTGAACTAAGAAGGCTGCTCAGAGTTTTAGCCACTCGAAAATTGTTTATTCTCTCTTTCTTATTTAAGATCCCGTACTGCTTGCCTTAACCCGTACGCATCAGCATCAGCTACTGCATTCATATACATTCACTGCAAAAAAGAAAAGCAGGCTATAGTGTCGTTTTTATCAGCACCATTTTCGCCAGGATCGTGAAGTCTCAGCCTTGACTGTGGTGATCCTTCTCTTCCTACTCATTTTCCTATGCCTTAGTCTTTACCGAGTAATCAAGCATTATAGTAAAATTTGTTGTAGTTTTTTATGTTTTATTTCTCTATAGCATTGCTACTAAACTGCACTGACTTACTGAGAAATAAGAAAACTATATATACTATAAACGCTACGGTTCTTCGAAGGTCGCACGCAGGTTTGGTTCCTGCTCGCGGCAAGTTATCTTCAGCCACTTTTCTTTCTTCACATTTACATGACAATTGGTCTAATAACATCCCGTATACGTTCCTAGGCATTATTGTCTGTTAGATCGCATATATATATCTATATATATATATATATATATATATATATATATATATATATATATATATATATATATATATATATATATATATATATATATATATATATATATATATAATGTGGCCGCTGTGGTAGCTCAGTGGTTAGAGCATCGAACGCGTTATTCGAAGGTCGTAGGTTCGATTCCTGCCCACGGTTGGTTATTTTTTCATCCACTTTTCTTTCTTCCTATTTACATTCCATTGGTTCTAATAACTTCCCCTGTACATTCCTTGGCATTACTGTCAGTTAGATCTCATTATTATTGTGTTAAAACACGGAAAAACGAGCCCTTAGGTATACACTTCTTTCCCTTATATATATATATATATATATATATATATATATATATATATATATATATATATATATATATATATATATATATACTTCTTGTTTTGCCCACTTTTATTTTCGTACCACCGAGCCGGACTGCTGTCAATTGAGCTCGTTTCACATCGCTCTTTACCTGGCTCGTAAAAACAAATAATTTGTTTTTGGTACGCAGGCAGCCCGGGTCTTACAATTAGCATATGTAGGACCATCCAGGCCTAACAAGACAAACTACGGTGCACCACTCTATAGCCGAAACTTACCTCACATGAACAGCTCTTTTCATCTGGAAAGTTCCTTGAATAATCCTCTTCATATGTCGTGCTTTGTGTTGAAGGATATGTGGAACGCTATTCTAGTGATGAGTTTTTTTTTGTTGTTTTAGAACCTACGTAAGACGATCTTTCAATCTCGCATTTCATTTATTGGTCTCTGTTATCACACCCATACTTGTACATTGTTCAGATATAACTGATGTATGATGCTTTGATTTACACGCGTAAATACGCCCTAGCAATGAATGTACTAGGAATATTGTGGCGTGATCTTCCTCCCTACATAGTTGCCACCTTCAGCGCTTCACGGATAGTACTTCGGGCGTTTTTCGTTTTTTTTTTTTATGGTCTCGCACATATCACCTTAAGGGATGAATATCGCATCAAAAACCCTCTGTACCGATAAGCGCAACACATGTACAGCAAGTAATAGTATCTATACACTGATGCAACTGCCCGCGCACCGAAATCTGCCTCTTTGAACAACGCTTGCCTCGCACGTTTCGTCGCACACATCGACAAAGTATTACGTACGACGCCGTCTTCTGACGCTGATGATCACGTGTATACTCAAGTCCCTCGGTGATTGCCGAGCCTCTATAGATAGCTCGCTTTAAATGTGTGCTTAGGCTCCAGATAGGCAGAAAGTAAGTTTTCGTCGTGCATGCATCACAATACTTGCTACGGGTATTTATTTACGTCCTAGTCTCTTTTAGCTTACGAAAGCGATTCATGATGCACAAAACCGCCCATCTTCGCCTAGCGTGCAAATGGCAAAGTTAAAAAACGGGGATTCTTCGTGGTCTAGATAGCAGGCATGTAAAAGATATCAGAGAAAGCACTAAAATATTTTAATATAGAGACGCAAAGCTGGCAGCGTGATGCAATATCCAGCGATTGATTGATTGATATGTGGGGTTTAACGTCCCAAAACCACTATATGATTATGAGAGACGCCGTAGTGGAGGGCTTCGGAAATTTAGACCACCTGGGGTTCTTTAACGTGCACCCAAATCTGAGCACACGGGCCTACAACATTTCCGCCTCCATCGGAAATGCAGCCGCCGCAGCCGGGATTCGAACCCGCGCCCTGCGGGTCAGCAGCCGAGTACCATAGCCGCAATATCCAGCGATCTGACGGCGTTAGAAGTTTTCTTCTCTAAGCCGAATAAGCTCGCAGGAAAACATAGGAGCAGTAGCTGTAAAAACTGATGTAGATGGCCGTGCTGTAAAAAGCGTACAAAGTATAGAAATTGTTGATAGAAAATGAGTGATCATCAATTACAAGGTATACCTATTTTTAAATTTCACACACCTAATTATAACATGAACCTAAAAAACCGTCTTCAAACCGGGGGCAAAAGGTACGAGACCGACAGATTGGAAATGACTTGGTTCCCAGTTTTGATCCCCCAAAAAAGATGAATCGTGGTTCAACTGTGAAGTTCTTTTTCTGTAAAATGTGTGAGAAGTTCCGTTATACTTTCTGGCAAGGCGACGATGGCTGATTTTTGTTACTTTTTTTCGTGCTCTTTGTGGGATTCCATTGAACTAATTCGTAAGTTGTAAGGCACATTTTCAGAGACCACAAGTACACGTGTTTACATAGTATCAGAAACGAAATGTACATTAAACAAGCTCTTAATTTTTTCTTGTTACAAGTGGAGCAATTCTAAAAACACCTCAAAAGATGCTCTTTTAATCGTAAGTAACTATGAGTATTTGAACTTGTACTAAACTTTGTGCTTAAAGGGACACCAGCGAATGAAAAATTCTTCGCGGACCATTAAAGCACAACTTCAGAACCCCGAAAACATCACTCATACCGCAACACGGGTTTAGTAAGCCAAAAAGCGCGCGAAAAAAAAAAATGCCAGTGGAGACGTCGCCTTGAGAATTCCGCATCAAACTCCATGACGTCATACTTTTCTAGAGCGTCTGCTGCGCCCTACTTAGCGTCTAATGAAAAAATGACATAAATCGTCATCTGTGGTGCCTTATACTTGGATTACGAAGTTTCAAAACATTTTGCTGAGCATTTATCCCCAAAATATTGTTACGAGGTTGGTTGCTTCTGAGCGAGATGTATTTGCAGAGTAAAAACTACAGGCAAGAGACACAATGGCTGATTGGCCCAGTCGCGCGCCTGTCAGTCGCACCTCTTCCTTTTCTTCCTCTCCGTAGCAGGACCCCCGGGCGTTGGAGCGCCGTCTCGGCGAGAGTCCGGAGAAGTGCGACAGAAGTAGGGTTTCAAGCGCGAAACATGGACAATGTCAACTAGTGACGAACTTGGTGACGTATTGGAGTGCAATGGCGCTATCTCGTAGGTTACGTCGCTAACTTGACGTAAGACTAGGTAGGGTCCGGCGTATCGGGACAAAAGTTTTTCGGAGAGACCTACACGGCGACACGGTGACCAGAGGAGCACGTGGTCACCTGGGGCAAACGTTATATTTCGATGCCGGTGGTCGTAGCGGGCTTTTTGCATATCCTGTGACCTGGTGAGGCGAGACTGGGCAACTTGACGAGCCATGTGAGCCCGATCAATGGCTTCGCGCGCGTACTCGGAAGGAGATGGCACGAGAGGCAAGGTGGTTTCAAATGGCAATATGGGGTCGCGACCATATAAAAGATAAAAAGGCGAGAATCCCGCAGTGTCATGTCGAGAGGAGTTATATGCGAAGGTCACATAGGCCAACGTTGTATCCCAGTCTCGATGATCATCGGAGACGTACATCGAAAGCATCTCTGTGAGCGTGCGGTTGAGACGTTCAGTTAGGCCATTAGTTTGTGGGTGGTAGGCGGTAGATAGCTTATGGGCTGTAGCACACGATCGAAGGAGGTCATCGACAACTTTGGACAGGAAAGAGCGGCCGCGGTCCGTAAGCAGCTGTCGGGGTGCACCATGGTGTAAGATGACGTCATGAAGAAGAAAATCCGCGACGTCAGTGGCGCAACTGGTTGGCATGGCCTTTGTTATCGCGTAACGGGTCGCATAATCTGTGGCGACGGCAATCCATTTATTTCCTAGTGTCGTCGTCGGAAAAGGGCCAAGAAGGTCGAGTCCCACGCGATGAAATGGTTCAGAGGGGACTTCAATTGGGTGAAGATATCCAGCTGGCAGCAAAGAAGGTCTTTTCCGGCGCTGGCAGAGGTCGCAAGTGGCGACATATCGACGTACGCTGCGGTACAATCCAGGCCAGAAAAATCGACGTCGCACGCGGTCGTATGTGCGGGAAACGCCGAGGTGTCCCGCTGTTGGTGCGTCGTGAAGTTGTTGAAGTATGGCAGGCCGTAGATGACGAGGGATGACAAGCAGAAGCTCAGGGCCTTCAGTGGTGACGTTGCGGCGGTAGAGGATGCCGTCATGCAGCACGAACATACGGGATTCAGCGTCATGGCTGTCAGACTGGATGGCGTCGATGATAGTGCGCAATGACTCATCCCGTCGTTGTTCGATGCGCATATCGCTGACGTCTGTAAACGCCATTACTCTGCTCTCCAGGTCAGGCGCAACGGGATCAGGAGGATCTACCGGATATCGAGAAAGACAGTCTGCGTCCTTGTGCAAACGGCCAGACTTGTAGCTGACGCTAAACGAAAATTCCTGAAGCCTCAGAGCCCAGCGAGCCAGACGTCCAGTCGGGTCCTTCAGAGAAGTCAGCCAACAGAGGGCGTGGTGGTCCGTAACGACAGTGAAAATGCGACCATATAAATATGGCCGAAACTTGGCGACGGCCCAAACTAAAGCTAGACACTCTCTCTCGGTGATGGAATAGTTCATCTCCTGGGGAGAAAGCAGGCGACTGGCGTAAGCTATCACGCACTGTCTACCGTGGTGCCGCTGAGCGAGAACTGCGCCGATACCGTGGCCACTGGCGTCGGTGCGAACCTCTGTGGCAGCAGAAGGATTAAAGTGGGCAAGTATGGGGGGCGTAGTTAGGTAGCCGATGAGAGCGGCGAACGCTTGAGCCTGCTCAGGGCCCCATGAGAATGTGGTATCCTTCTTCAGCAAATCTGTCAGTGGCCGGGCAACGTCAGCGAAGTTTTTCACAAAACGGCGAAAGTAGGAACATAAGCCGACGAAGCTACGGACGTCGGATGTAGAACGGGGCACTGGAAAGCTACGGACGACGCGGATCTTTTCGGGATCTGGTTGGACACCATCGGCGTTTACAATATGGCCCAGAATGGCAATCTGACGGTGACCAAATTGACACTTCTTGGAATTGAGTTGTAGCCCAGCTGTTCTGAAGACTGCGAGAATTGCAGCGAGACGGGTCAGGTGGCTATCGAAAGTAGATGAAAAGACTATCACATCGTCTAGGTAACAAAGACAAGTAGACCACTTGTAACCACGCAGGAGAGAGTCCATCATTCGTTCGAATGTGGCAGGGGCGTTACATAGTCCAAAAGGCATGACCTTAAACTGGTATAAACCATCTGGTGTAATGAAGGCCGTCTTCTCGCGGTCCATTTCATCGACAGAAATCTGCCAGTAGCCGGACCGGAGATCTATAGACGAGAAGTATGTAGCCCCGTGTAGGCAGTCCAACGCGTCATCGATGCGTGGTAGCGGGTACACGTCTTTTCGTGTGATCTTGTTTAGGTGGCGATAGTCAACGCAGAAGCGCCATGTACCATCTTTTTTCTTCACAAGGACGACAGGGGAGGCCCAAGGACTACTTGATGGTTCTATGACACCTTTGTTGAGCATTTTGTCCACTTCTGCTTGGATAACTCTACGCTCAGTGGGGGAGACACGATAGGGGCGTCGGCGAATAGGACTGGCGTCACCAGTATTTATACGGTGCTGAACAGTGGATGTTTGCCCTAGAGGTCTGTCGTCGAAAGAAAAAATGTCGGTATATGACGCGAGAAGGCGATGGATGTCATTGGCTTGCGCAGGGTTGAGGTCGGGTGCAATCATCTTCGAGAAACGATCTGGCCGAGAACAGGTGCTGTTCGCTACTGGGGACTGAAGTAAATCAATCTCGGTGGTGAGCGCTGCTATTTCGAATTCGTCAGCATTAGATACGCTGGCCAAGAACATGCCACGAGGAAGCACTTGAGGGCACAAGCTGAAATTGAGAAGTGGAAGCGAGGTACAATTGTCAGTAACAGTCACAAGCGTATGGGGAATGGCAATGTTGCGGCTCAAGAGGACGTCGGCGAGAGGAAGGAGGACATATTGACCATCGGGAACTTGGGGCTGTGCGGTCAAAACGACGAAGGTGGCTGCCTGAGCTGACAGCCGCACATCCTGAAGAGAGCACAGGCGCGGCGGGGCAGTGGGGGGGTCAGCGACTATCTGAGGCAACTCTAGCTGAAGAACGCCTGTAGCACAATCGATCAGAGCAGAATGATTCGACAAGAAGTCCAGGCCTAGGATAATGTCATAAGGGCAGTAATCAATCACGGCTAAAATGACAGAAGTAGTGTGGTCCTTTATACGTAAGCGGGCAGTGCACAGACCGAGAACCATCGGCGTGCCGCCATCGGCCACACGGAGCATTTGTGCAGCCGCTGGTGTCAGAACTTTCTTTAAACGTGTGCGTAGGCTTGAACTCATGACCGAAATGCTTGCGCCGGTGTCGACAAGTGCTTGTACAGGTTCGCCGTCTACTTTAACGTCTATTACACTTCGTCTGGTGGGAACGGAAAGAGGATTTGCTGCGGAAGTCGTCAATGCAGCACCACCTCCGGGGGCTGCATTTCTCAGTTTTCCGAGACAACGCGGCCGGAAGCCACGGGGGACGAGAAGCGCCGTGGCTGCGGCGAACGGGACGATGGGCGACGTGTTTGCGGCGATCGAGACTGGTGCCCACGTGGTGAAGGCGAGCGGCTGTACCAAGTGTTCCGAGAATGGTCAATGGCATTGGGCTCTTCGGCAGGTGGAAAGGTGCGGGCGGTATCGTCGAAACGGGTCATATTGGTCGTTGCGCGATGTGCCGAGGACCATGTGTTGCGGCAGTAACGGGCAATATGTCCAACGCGGTGGCAGTTGAAACATATAGGGCGGTCATCTGCAGTTCGCCACTCAGCCGGGTTGCGAGTACGTGGAGAAGACCGTCGGTCGGAGAAGGGCATCACGAAAGGGCGTTCGCTGACTCTAGGCGCGGTGACATGGCACACGGAATGCACTCCGATGTTTTCAAGCTCCCGGCGCACGATGGCTTGAACAAGAGGAACAGTAACAGGAGTGGCATCGGTACTGCGCGAATAGAACGCCGAGGGCGCCATAGCTTCCAGTTCACGACGAACAATGCGTGTAAGGTCTCCCGGCGGCGATGCACGTTGTGGTGTTGACTGGTCCTCGCAAGTAGATGTTGCAGCGGTGTTTGGGAGTCGAGCGAATGTTTGTAGAATGCGGCGACTTTTCACTTGCTCGAACTGACGACACTCTTTGATGATCGCGTCTACGGTGGAACAGCCCTTGCACATCAGGAGATTGAACGCGTCGTCGGCAATCCCTTTCAGAACATGTCCCACCTTGTCACCTTCTGTCATGTCGCTTTCGGCCTTTCGGCAGAGGGCCAGCACGTCTTGAATGTAAGCGAGGTATGACTCCGTAGGGGATTGGGCACGGCAGGCCAATTCCTTTTTGGCGGCGATCTTCCGACTGGCGGTTTTGCCAAACACCTCCCGCATCTTTGCTTTGCATTGGTCCCAGCTTGTGAGTTCTTCTTCATTGTTCTCATACCACACCTTGGCCGTGCCTCTCAAATAGAACAGCACATTAGCCAACTGAAGTGTGGGATCCCATCTGTTCGGCACACTCACTCGTTCAAACATGGCCAGCCAATCGTCAACGTCGACGCCATCGGTTCCGCAGAATGTACCGGGATCCTTGAGAGGCGTGAAAACGTACGGTTGCGACGCCATGTTCGTCGGAGACGCTGACGTTGACGCGGAGGGCTGAGCATTGGCCATGGCTGGAAGGGCGATGCGACGTCCGCTGCGGAGCTCCGTTGCCTGATGGTTACCCAGCACCTCTCACCAATATGTTACGAGGTTGGTTGCTTCTGAGCGAGATGTATTTGCAGAGTAAAAACTACAGGCAAGAGACACAATGGCTGATTGGCCCAGTCGCGCGCCTGTCAGTCGCACCTCTTCCTTTTCTTCCTCTCCGTAGCAATATCAAAAAGGCATTTTAAAATTTCTGAGAATATGTCTAAACATTTGGGAGCAAAATAAAAAATTAAACTTCAGGCTTGATTTTCTCCGCTATTAATGTGCTTATGATTAATCATAGTGAAATATATGGCATTAGAGTTCTCAAGTGCAGCTTGTCAATCTAAACGAAGTCATTGTTTCTCTTTGATGTCCCTCTAAGAGGTCGAAATTGTGTACGTATTTTTTGACACACGTCTCCTGCTCATCTGGTCTCCTGCTTCATTAAACAAAACCAACAAAATAATTATAATGGCTCTTTTCATGACTCCTCATTTTGCGAAGTATAGAGCGACAAAGACGGTAGAACGATGTCAGTAAAAGACATCGTATAATGGCCTGTTTGGTGACAGGCCTGGGCCGTCAACATGCTGTCAAGATTCGCTCGTGTCTACTTTACTGAGGCACATATGAAAAATGGCGTTCGCCATCGTGTGCCTAGCTTGGATATTCTCACAACTGCAAATAAAGTCACTCGTAAGCTATGCGTCGGCAAAGTGTAGTCATTGCTTGATTCTATCTTTGGCACGATACTTTGATGACGTATATGCTTCTTGTTTCATTGGCGTGGAGCTTTTTTTGTTTATTTTATCGCATTGTTGGAAGGATTTTAACGTGCGACGAAACCCACATGTACCACTAAACGCTAAAGGTGCTAAAAATTTCCATTCGCAATTCTTGTGTGCCTTGAATGTTTGACGCCTTTTATCTAAGTGCACTAGTGACTCATACCACTACATATCTTATTCTTAAAAAACATCAAGTGATTTTGGTTTCCGGTATTTTATTCATTTGACCATTAAGATTCTTTTTTACTGATGAAGGAAATCATTTTCCTCGTTTGACAGCAATACGGACAAAGGAGGTTAAAAATTAAAAAAAAAACTTATAGCGAGTGGTGTAGTTAGAATGCTGTGCCAAATGGGGCACTGCTACCACTTAATACGGTAAGTGCATAGCACAGATTCTAAGTGATTGCCATTCACAAAATCATCACTGTGGCTTTTTCTAAGCTCCCCGATGGCTTCAGTGTTTGAGGTAAGCATGTATGATTTGCCCGGAACAAATAGGAACTTGTAAAGGAAACTCGGCGTGCGTCATGAGAGTGCAACACGCACGATACTTTTGCTGCGTTTTATCGAGTTAGTGCGTGCCAACACTCAAGCGATACATGTCGGCTGCAGTGACTTACGTCAGGTTGTCTCCTCTTTGAGATGTAGTGACGAAGTGATGGTGAGAGGAGCGACCACCCGCTCTGAGAGGCAGTGGTGCGATCTTTTGCACGGCTCGGGTGTCAGCTGCATGTTTACAAAGTGGTATTAGCAATTTAATGGTAAATATTGGGATTACTTTACTGTTAATTGATTTTAATTACTTTAGTGTTATGGGACGTATGCATGTGGGAGAACGCTAACATCATCTTAATACATAAGAAAAGACATGACAAGGACTTGAAGAATTACAGGCCGATCAGCTTGTTCTCTGTAGTATACAAGCAATTTACAAAGGTATTTGCTAACAGAGTAAAGAAAACATTAGAATTCAATCAACCAAAGCAACAAGTAGGATTTAGAACAGGCTACTCAACAATCGACCACATTCATACTATCAATCAGGTAATAGAAAAATGCTCAGAATATAACCAACCACTATACATAGCCTTCATAGATTACGAGAAGGCGTTTGATTCAGTCAAAATATCAGCCGTGAAGCAGACACTGCGGAATCAGGGCGTTGATGAAGTATATATAAACATCCTGGAAGAAACCTACAGGGGATCAACTGCTATGATAGTGCTTCACAATGCAAGCAATAGAATACCAATCAAAAAGGGTGTAAGGCAGGGGGACACAATCTCCCCAATGCTATTTACCGCGTGCTTACAGGAGGTTTTCAGAAGCCTAGAATGGGAACAGTTAAGGATAAGAGTTAATGGAGAATACCTTAGTAACCTGCGCTTCGCCTATGACATTGCATTGCTGAGTAACTCAGGGGATGAATCGCAACTCACGATTACGGAGTTAGACAAGGGGAGCAGAAAGGTGGGTCTTAAAATTAATCTGCAGAAAACGAAAGTAATGTACAACAACCTCGGAAAGGAGCAGTGCTTCGAGATACGTAATAGTGCACTTGAAGTTGTAAAAGACTCTGTCTACTTAGGGCAGGTAATAACCGCAGAGCCTAACCACGAGATTGAAGTAACTAGAATAAGATTGGGGTTGAGCACATTCGGCAAGCACTCTCATATTATGACAGGTAGATTGCCACTATCCCTCAAGAGGAAGGTATATAACAGCTGTATCTTGCCGGTACTTAGCTACGGAGCAGAAACCTGGAGACTTACAAAGAGAATTCAGCTTAAATTGAGGACTACGCAGCGAGCAATGGAAAGAAAAATGGCAGGTGTAACCTTAAGAGACAAGAAGAGAGCAGAGTGGATTAGGGAACAAACGGGGGTTAAGGATATCATAGTTGAAATCAAGAAGAGGAAATGGACATAGGCCGGGCATGTAGCGCGTAGACTGGATAACCGCTGCTCATTAAGGGCAACTAACTGGATTCCCAGAGAAGGCAAGCGGGTTAGGGGGAGACAGAAGGTGAGGTGGGCATATGAGATTAAGAATTTTGCGGGTGTAAATTGACAGCAGCAAGCACAGGACCGGGTTAACTGGCGAAACATGGGAGAGGCCTTTGTCCTGCAGTGTACGTAGTCAGGCTGATGATGATGATGATGATCACTCTAGTGTTAACTCATGCATTGATGTGAACCCGACTTTGAGCATTGCTAGGTATGTTTTAGGCCTGTATTGGACACTTGATTTTGAGCGCGACCATGCGACAGAGAGCCTGAATGGACAACCCTGGCCTCTATAGTTCTAGACACTCAAAACGTATACAGGGAGATCAACTTGACGATGAATAGCCAGTTTACTACAACGTTAAATGAAATAAATAAGGCTGCAGAGAATGATAAATAACTAAGTGCAGAGAATACGATTGAGTGAGTAAGTGATGAGTGAGTGAGTGAGTAAGTTAAAACACATGTTCATTGACAGAAAACGAAGAACGCACGACGTCTGCAATTATTATGCTCCTCCTACATAATGAATGACACGCGCGCCAAAAATTGAGCTCTTAACGCTAATACAACACTTAATTCTATGAGCAACACTAAACACATGAAAATAGTGAAGCAGGAATCACTAAACCTATTGGAGGGACTGGTTGTAATAATATCAACATTTTTAACATTTGTAATGGCCTCGCCGTCATTACTGAAATCTGGCACATTGTGGTGGAGTGCTATGAAAATGTATACCGATTATTCCACACGGTATTGTCGAAGTTAGAAATTGCTCAAACTTTTACAGGGGACCTTTTTTTTAAATGTACAGTGAACGAACAAGGACCGGAACACTACACAGTAAAAAAGATAATGTGCTGTATACACAATAGCTTTAGTTCATAAGGGCATTCACCAGCACGTGTTGCTAGCGATACACTCTCTAAAGTATACCACGATTAGCCAATACTTTTGCTATGAAGCATTCTAGTGAACGATATTTTTGTACACACCGGACATGGCTACTTTAATACGACTGCTCCTCTTCGCTGCAGCTGTACCACTATCGTACCTCTTCAAGAATGATGACGCTGTGCGCCCACTGAGTCAGAAAAAAGTTTGTGTTGACCAATTTTGTAAGTGTATGTAGACCGGCACCAAAATACCAGAACACACACAGGTCGCGCAAAGAACGCACGCTGTGGAGAATCGATGGATAGAGCACAACTAAAGGTAAATGCTGAAGAAGATTTGGCGTTTAATATCCGACGAGCCCGAAGGCTGCTATAAAATAGGAATAATGATCACAGCAGAACTTCGAAAACTGGCGAGTGCATCGAAGATGCAATTACTAAAGGGGAAAAGATTTGAAACTAGAAGAGCTTCATTACAGAGCAGTCCGGATCCAGCTCATTACTTCTCCTAATGAGTGCTCGCAAATTGCGTAAATAAGTACGTATTGATGGTAGATGTGACTGGTCCACTAATTAGCGTGCTATTGCAGAATGTATATATCAGAGAGAAGGTGAGCCAACTACTTTTCCTGCGCCGGATCGCAAGCCACTTGCTAGCACAGTCACTTGGAGCAATCAGGAAGTCGTGAGGGTGTGGACATGATGGCTGCTAAACCTGTTACATATTGATCTAAAAGCAGTGAGTTGGGAAAATGTGTAGTGTTCTTTTTATCGCAAGAACTTCATATTTTCCTAGGTTAGCCGCCATACCGAGGGCAACAAAAATGATATAAGCCGACCCAGTCATTCGAATGAAGCATAATTTTTTTTTTGTTGGGACAAGATACGTACCATGTGTACTGCCCCTTTCATTACAAGTGCTGTCTGATTATAGTTGTCTTCATAAACTCTTCACCCACATTTAAAAATAGATAACAAGTAACATAACATGCACATTAGAATGTCGGGACTCTTTTAGAAAACATCTATGTTGCCCTGCACAGTATGTCCTTGCGACTGACCTCCCAGTGGCTGGAAACTGTTTCTTACGGCAGCCAAGGAACTTTTGAATCCTGTTAAACTAGCCGCCCAATCTGAAATTCAATGCTTTGTCAGTAATCTGAGTGCAAGCATTACTTTCAACTTACGAAGGATTGCCGAGCAAATATAGTCGAATAGGGTTCAAAATCTGAACGTTCTAAAAAATAAATATTACTGAACCTGTCGTACAGTTAACACGTTATTATTTGTAGGTTATTACTGTTAATAATATCCTTAATGTTCATGTTTTTAGGTTAATGAGGTCCTAATAAACTAGCTATATAATACTCCGCTCATAGGTGCTCCTTTTTTATCTTATTTGTTTAGAATAATTTTGCAAGAAACTAGACAAGGAAAGAAAAAAAAATCAGAAAACAATATAATCCCGACAATTCTCTTACTGTCTCGACGTATTTACCGGCCTTATTCGTCTCATTTACTTTATGCACTGCATCGCACTGCGTCTTCGCTTAAGTGTTATTGTCTTGGCTTTGTTTTCTGAACGCTGAAGGCAAATTATCTGTTTCTTGCAATCATGCCCTCGTGACTGGTGATTATTTTTCTGTCCTACCTTATTATCCAGCCAACGTCCGTGTAAACAGAGATTGCGTATTGATGATGGCAGGGCTTCAAAGCTGCCCGATCAGAACCATTGCACAAGGAAGACGCTATATTATAAGATTTTTCATTGAGTGCTTATATAAATACTTAAAAATATTTATACAAGTTTATATAAATATAAAACTTATATAAATATTTTCCATTGAGTGCTTTCATAGCACTTGTACTTTAAGCTTTTTAAAATCTAAATACGAAATCCTGCAAAAATTAAACTATATTTAAGAGCGCACACAACGTCTCGTACAAAGTATAAAAAAAAGCTGAGGAGTTCTACCTGTTTGGTGCAACGATGCGCTGGGCTTGTTCACCTTTACTCATCTCATTTCAAGCACTTGGTTTCCAGTTCATGTTTTAAAGCGGATCAGACGGCGCAATTTATCGCAAGTCGGAGCAGATATTTTGCATTGGGAGGTTAACGCTGCCTGGGAGCTAAATAAATATGAAGAGGCGAAGGCCGGTGAAGAGGAGCAGTGTTCGTACAAGCCGCGCTATTTTTTACCCATAGAAACAGAATCTGTGCTTAAAGTTTATCATGGGACACTTTCACCAGTTACGTGCTCTGACCAAAAAAAAACAACAAAAAACAGGAAAGTGCTCTTACTTCTTTCTTCGTCAGAAAACGTCCAATATTTGGGCGAGGCAAGGACATAAAAGCAACCTGGTGAAACGAGAGATTCATAGCACAATTTACCATAGAATTGGTAAAATTTGTAAAGAAAAGAGATATACAACATTGTTCAAATTGCTGCTAGAACAGTGGGGCAAAGGCAATTAGTTTTGAACATTTCTGTGCAGACAAGTTGCAAGTGATTTCTTCAACCTAAGTAAATTAATCGGGGCGAAAGTATCTTCTTGTTGTACTACGGATTCTTGTAATTTACGGCAAGCCTCCGACTTTCAAAATTATTAACTCGACATGCGAAATTCAAGCTTAACGTTTTTTGTTGTTTTTTAATTGCTCACATAGCGTGCGTTTGACACCAGATAAAAGAGGATGACGATTGAAAGGCAGGGAGGTCAACCAAACGTCCATGTGGTTTGACACCCTTCATTGGAGGGAATTAAGGGATGGAGAACAGGTATTGTCAGGGTACCTATAGGCGCCTGCCTATTTTGCATGTACAGATGATCGCTTATCTTTGACTATCTTAGGAAAAGCCTAAAAACCCATGTCCATTTATTTGTCTACAGTATGAGAGCTCCGATCCGGGATTTTCTCTTGCAAAAACCCGACAGATATAGGATTCTCAAAGTTCAGTCGCAGCTATCTTGCCTTGACACAATTTTTCTGTGCCACCTGTGGTAAGAAATGGTTTTCACGATGACATGCTCTTTTCGCATGGGATAAGCAGACAACTCCAGATGTACCTCGTGCAACAGTGATAAAAGGACAAAATATCTATCGTGTTGCGGCGATCGTTTTGCGACCAAACTCAGCGCTCTTTGCACTGCACGGAACAAACTACACAACAGAACAATCGTGATGTTTCGCAATTTGTGCCAATGCTTCACTTACCATACTTTACTTCTGTACAGTAACAAAAAAAGTGTTCATGCGGCAAAAGTGTGCTGGACTGGTCTAGATGGTACGTCAATAGAACGGAACAAAACAATACTGTGGTCTGTCGAATCGGAAATGTCATTCCGTGAAGTCACGTCCTTTTCTGCCGGATGTGTCTGGTCAGCGATCTACTTCCGGCTGTCTCTGCCGAAGATTAGGTGGCAGCCGTCATGTCCGTTGCAAAAATCTATCTTCTTCTTACCCACCCCTTCCTTTTTGGCCAGCTGATGTATCCCTAAAGCTACAGTATGAATCCTACCTACATGCGTATAGATTTTATAACGAGGGACAAATGCTTTGTGTTTCATTAAATTATCAGCCTCCTCAACAACTGCCTCGGGGACGCACTGCTAACGCTGCAAATGAACATTGAGCTCTGAGTCTTCCCTCGTTCTTAATACCTTTCGTCTATGTTTTATCTGAGACTAATTATTTTTAGACGAGAAATGTTTTCTACCTATATATTTGTTTGTTTGCTTTTCAGCAACAAAACAACCAGAAAATAAGATTCCTAATAAAATAGTGGTCTGTGCGGTTTCAAAGCTTTCGTTCTCAGGCCGGATGCTGTAGCTGGAGGCTAATAGAGTTCTGTCGGAGATTCCAATGCTTTCGAAATAAATGGGGTCTTTAGAATGGTGGTAGCACCCTTGAAGTAAATCACGTCAGAAATGAAGTAATTTGGCAGAAATCTTGTTATCCCGGAAAAATGGTGACTGAAATTTAGTTGTCCTTGATTTCAAACATACAACCGTCCATTCTTTGTAAAGCACACTTTTGTGCAATGACCAGCATTGCTTTCAGAACATACTGCATGAAAAAAATTGTGAGGTACATAAATACCCCCGCTCGATTAAGAGCAAGAAGTTCAATTTTTGTGACAGAATTACTTCTTGGGGATTTCATTGTAACCTGGAGTTGATTTGAGAAAGCAGTCCACGGTACAATTTCCCTACTATAATCATTGAGGTATTCGAAACATCTTTTGCTTTCTCCTTGACTTGCTTTCTTCTTTTGCTGTGTGTTTATTGATTTCGTGTGAAATCACACAACTACGCCAGCTGACGCAATTATTGTTGGGTATAAGAGGGATTGCGCCAGCTTTCTATAGACAATACTCTCCCCCCCCTCTCTCTCTCTACCACAAGACAAAATTATTGTAGCAAATGGCTGACAATAAGGATTCACAATGCAAACAATGTTTCTTTCTATAAGCTATAGATTAAACCTATTGAACTTCTGACTTCATTTATTTTACTCCGAGTGACAAGAAAAAAAATCATAGCAGTTTGCTTTTTTTATTTTTTTATTTCTGTCTTTATCTCAGCTTCTTTTATATGTTGTTTTATCTCTCTCTATTTTGTTCTTCTTCTCGCTGTCTACTTCTTGCTTTTTCTCACTCTTTTGTTATTATTGCTCATCATTTCTTTCATTTGTCTTTTTTTGTACATGCTTCTTTCTATTTCAGCCCCTTTTATTATCTTTCTTTGTGTTTCTATCGTTTTTATTTATTTCTCTCTTTTTTCTCTTTCCCTTTTTTATTGCTTTTCATTATCTTTTTTTCTATATTCCTCACGTGTTCATTCTCGTTTGACCATCGCAAGTGTTGTACACGGTAGTGGTTTCTGCACAATTACCATGACGCATACTTACCAGAGAAGCTTTGGGTACATGGAGCACAACTTATTGATAGCTTCAACAACTTCACTGTAATAAGAAGGGAGAGAGCGCAAGCCGCTTCATAAAGGTAGCGCGTGGTAATTCGTGATGATAATAGTTTTTCACGACGAAGCACCATTTACCAACACCTTAAACAGCTTCGCCCTCAAAAGAAGCTTATGTACACTTCTACATAGCCGTGTCTATGTTGGTGTTGTGTTACCTTTCATAAGCAATTTGAGTAGCCGTACAACACGTAAGGCTCTGCCGTATTGGGTAAATACCGAAAGCATTCACAGGCCACGAACACTTGAATAATTTTAACCCCTGTCTCACCCTCCTTTTTTTAGAGTGAAATCTGTTGTGGGATCACAACATGGATCACGCACGGCGCTGTAGTTGTCCGCCACCGCCGGTGTCCGTAACTAGTATCAAAAGAAAAAAAAAGCGTCAGTAAATAAAAACACCAAGGACACAGCGGGGCTTCAAGCCAGATGCACTGCATGTCAGCCCAGTATTCCATGAGCCATGCTGCTGCTTAGGACATAGGCTCAATGTTGGCTTAGGTAGGCTTGATGTCGGAAAAAAAATCGCGTTAATATGAGTAATAGGCGTTTTAGAACAGCAAAAGAACAACCAGGCGTCATACATTGCGGATAGTGTAACCAGGGGGTCGTTCAATGCTCCCACTTATAAAAAAAGTTTGTTCTTGATCACCTATTAACTGTGGCGCATACCCACTTTAGGCATAATTCATCATCGTTGTCAGCGACTGCATGGACAATTGGTACGCCATTCCTCACAAGTTTTCAGTAATTACAACGCTTCTCAGAAGATATACGAAGGATAGCATAGCGAGTGCTGACCTACTACTCAAAAATTATTACTATAATTGCCATAGTGGGTACCCAACAAGTGTGCTTCCAGTAGTTACCCGATTAGTGTTTAGAAAAGAAAAGACTATGAAAGGCCACTCTTCTAGCTTTCGCTTTGATTGTGTTGTGCCTTTCACGCAGGCCTGGCGTTTTTTTTTTATTTGTCTGCACTGCAAAAAGAAAAGGGAGGTAAAGCTAGCAAAGAAGGACGAAAGGAAGGCTAGTACAGAAAAAGTACACGCTTACACCAACCGACGATTGCGCAGCCCTCTAAAGATATTGACGGTTAGCTTCGATAGAAAGCCGCCCCTGTATGGGCCAACTCAGTGATTCGAGCTTTTTTTTGCCGGAAGGTTGCCGCCCAGCTGCAAGTATAGAGAACGACACTCGTTGTTCGGAGTGGCAGCTGCCCGGTATGCGTTTTCGCGCTGCTACGTATCGAACCCGAAGAAACGGCAATGGTGCACGCACGCACAGCTCTGACTTCCGCCGAAAAAGACCGCCGCCGCTATTAGCTAACTTCGGCAGCCCTGGCGTAAGGACAAAACAAAACAAGAGTAGAGACGGAAAAATTCATTCATGTCATTCAAAGCTCAGACGAGGACGTCGAAAAGGCAATGATTTTAACCGACAACGCTTTTGCGCATTGTGATGCGATGGTGATGCGACTGGTGCGCGTAATTGTGAATGATTGAAAAGTGCGCGAAATTAAAGGATGGCCGAGTGCACGTGCTGGGTCGCCTGAACAACGACGACGCCGAGGACCGGTACACGTGAGAGCGTGGAGCGCAAGCATCCAAGACCATAAAGCAAACAAGGGCCAATGGCTGATCACCACGGAGTTTTGAAAGGCCAATCGGGACGAGACAAGTGTGCCCCAGAGGAAGCCAATCCTGAAGGGCAAAAGAGCTAGGAGTTCGAGGTGAACGAGGCAAGAGGAAGGTCACAGCTGGGAGCTGAAGACAGGCAGTCGGGTGGCAGACCTGAGCCTTCTGGACTTCACCCGGTCTGGACCTCCGGACAACGCCTTCCAAGGACGGCGAGCTGCCTCAACGGTCGAGACCAAGGCCTGCAGATTCCGGTGCGGGTGCAGCAACGGCAGTTCGGGTCACGGGCCTGAGCCTTGCAACCAGCCACCTCATCGGGCGAATCTGGGCCGCCACAGGCATCACCGAGCGAGTCCCGTTCCATCGTCGCCGCCAGCGAGCATCGGTACACGCCGTCGCCACCATTACAGCAGCAACGTTTTGGTGAGATCGAACTTGCTCTCTTCCCTGCACCGCCGAATCACCGCGTCAGAACTGCATCATGTAGCTGTGACTTTCCGTCGGCAGTTTCGGGACTTTAGATGTTTGTTTTCCTTCTAAAACCCGCTTTTAGCCAGCTACTCATTTCTTGTAGTTTGTGTTTGAGTTTTGCTTCAGTTCTGCAGTAAATGTTTAGGTGTTGTTTGTTAAGCAAACGGCTTTGTCCTTATTAGAAAAAAACTCTCCGGGGCTCAACCAGGAGAAACAAATCAGCAACAAGAACCCGCATCACAAACTGGCGTCCGCAGCGACAGGACAAAGCCGTTTGCTTAACAAACAACACCTAAACATTTACTGCAGAACTGAAGCAAAACTCAAACACAAACTACAAGAAATGAGTAGCTGGCTAAAAGCGGGTTTTAGAAGGAAAACAAACATCTAAAGTCCCGAAACTGCCGACGGAAAGTCACAGCTACATGATGCAGTTCTGACGCGGTGATTCGGCGGTGCAGGGAAGAGAGCAAGTTCGATCTCACCAAAACGTTGCTGCTGTAATGGTGGCGACGGCGTGTACCGATGCTCGCTGGCGGCGACGATGGAACGGGACTCGCTCGGTGATGCCTGTGGCGGCCCAGATTCGCCCGATGAGGTGGCTGGTTGCAAGGCTCAGGCCCGTGACCCGAACTGCCGTTGCTGCACCCGCACCGGAATCTGCAGGCCTTGGTCTCGACCGTTGAGGCAGCTCGCCGTCCTTGGAAGGCGTTGTCCGGAGGTCCAGACCGGGTGAAGTCCAGAAGGCTCAGGTCTGCCACCCGACTGCCTGTCTTCAGCTCCCAGCTGTGACCTTCCTCTTGCCTCGTTCACCTCGAACTCCTAGCTCTTTTGCCCTTCAGGATTGGCTTCCTCTGGGGCACACTTGTCTCGTCCCGATTGGCCTTTCAAAACTCCGTGGTGATCAGCCATTGGCCCTTGTTTGCTTTATGGTCTTGGATGCTTGCGCTCCACGCTCTCACGTGTACCGGTCCTCGGCGTCGTCGTTGTTCAGGCGACCCAGCACGTGCACTCGGCCATCCTTTAATTTCGCGCACTTTTCAATCATTCACAATTACGCGCACCAGTCGCATCACCATCGCATCACACGCATTCGGCCTGTAGTCCTGACCCAGTGGTAAAACAAAGAAAAAAAAAGGCAAAGATGTGATCTCGCGTTGGTTCTTGGGTGTGAAATCACTTCCGAATTTCAAACGAGTGGGTTGCGCACGGCGCCGCATTTATAAAGACGACGCCCTTGGTTGATGCCAAATCAACATGACGGGTGTGGCACACGGCTTTGGTGTCAGCCAACTGTAGCCCCTTTTGGGAATCACACACCGCGCAGTGGTTTCGCGAAAAGGCCGAGCGTGCGTTGGTGCGATAAAAACGCTGAGTGCGTAAACAAACCACGCCAGTTTGGTAAATGGGCGATACAATTTTGCTTCTCAGTGGTCGACCATTGTTAGGCTCCCAGTTTTGAAAGGCGCATTCTCCCGTAGACACAATTGGCAGAAGGACCCAGCTACGCGAAACGGAGAGGCAAAACCTGCGGTGCAGAATTATCCTTTCTGACTAGCATCTGATAAGTGACAGGGTAAATGAAGATCGGTTTTGCACTCTTCAAAATACAGTCATTGGCTGGCCAGTCTGGCACAATCAGTGATCACGAATTTCAGTGAAAACTCATTCAAAGGTGCCCGCTGTATTGGTCGATCGTTTGGTTCAGTAGTATGTTTGTATTGATACCGATCGTTGACAACACGACTGCATCGTCCTATTCGCTTCCTTGTTCACTTCCATGTTCCAGAGCGGTATATACAAATCAGCCAGTGGTGAATCCGCGTAGCACAAACGGACCACATGTGCTTGTTAACATATTGCTCCTCAAAACAGCGGTTGGCATTCAGTAGGCAGACTGACACCTTAATGGAGATGAACTTGTCGAAAGGGTATACGATGATGTTACTGTGCCTAGAAATTTTACTATCGTAGCAGCAACAATTGATTCAGCTCGACTACCCTGCTTCTCTGTTCAAGTCTTTGCTGTGACGGCTCTTTGCTGCTTGTTCTCACAAATAACGTGAGAATATAAAACACCTGAATTTTCGTGCCAATTTTTTCCGGCGTACCATACTTAATTCATGAATAGAGAAAGACCGTGAACATATAATTACCAGTCTTCAAAGAGTTGAAAAGAAATTGTGGACCTCTTTGAATACGTTGAACATATCCCAAAAACTTTGGATTTTTTTAACTTCGTATATTCGTGATTTAGCTCACAATTCCTCTCGCCCCTTCACCATTGAGTTTCCCGCTTTGAGAACACATATAGGGTCTTCCACAAGCGAAGCGCTGGGTCTAAACTAATACTTCTTCCTCTTTTTTTATACCCAATCAGAAAGAACTAAACATAAGCTTGCATAAATGACTGATTTTTGGTGGCTTCACGAACTCTGTATTGAGAATAGATGGTCTGAATGCAGAAAAGTGGGGGATAACACCTTTGATTTTATACACGCCATTGGCCGACCAAAACGAAGTCTTTCTATCCACTATGCTCTTAGAACTTCGTTACAGGCTGCATCATCATCGTCACTTTCTTCTTTTCATTCTTAGTTTTTATTTACCCGGTGACGAGCGGGGCTATTTTACTTCAGCAACTACTTCACCCATGGGTTAGCAGATCTTCGAAACTCCAGGTAAAAATATAAACTTAGGATACTACATATTCCGACATTCATGATTTTTCATATTCTTGTTATTATAAAGTAAGGAAACCGACATTATGACGACACAGGAGTCTGACGCTCTGACCAATCAAAAAGGGTGTAAGGCAGGGGGACACAATCTCCCCAATGCTATTTACCGCGTGCTTACAGGAGGTTTTCAGAAGCCTGCAACGAGAAAAATTTGCTCAACCGATAAATACTTCTTTTCAGCGGTGTTCCCGAAGTTCGGAATGTTTGAAATAACATTAGCTCGAACTCACGAACTCACCTTTGCGACTGATATCATGGGCGAGTGTGACGGAAGAGCTATGCATACAATTTTATCCTGGGTCCTGCAGCCTACCTGCTGTTACCCTAAACTGATGTGCTTATATTACTTAAGTTATTTTGCTTCAGCTCCAATCGAGGAAAAGTGTCTGCAGAGTTAAATTCAACGTAATGCACTTTAACGATTCTTCAGAGCATGCCGCCTAAGTTGAAGTTTTTTTTTTTTCGTGGCAAACTTCCCAATTCCACCTTCTAGGCTTCGCAGCCATTTCCTTTAAACGCACAGCGGTTCCAGCATAAAGAGGTACGAAAATTGCACTTTCATGACATCAAATTTTGTGATTTTAAATTAATTGCCCACCCACTCTCTTTTTTTTATTCTACAATAAAAATATCCCTGATTCTCAACAAACCTGGGGCCGAATTCACAAAGCTTTCTCTTTGGCTACGCATTTTCTTAGCCAAAAGTTCTCTTATCTGGAGGGATTACTATAGCGCGGGTATGAATTTAACTTATTCGGCACTTAAGAGGGCAAGGAGGACACATGATAGCTGATGAAACGACAAGGAAAGAAAGAAGTGTGTGCCGATAATATCAAGGTAGCACGCAAAGCGTCTAGCATCGAGAGTATACGATGACAGCCAATGATTTCCTGCATCTAAGTTTCAGTTCCGCGAGCGTCTGCTACAGCGCTTACGGGATGCCGCGTACGTTGTAATAGGCGTTTTGGCGGGCTGTGCAAAGCCAAGCACTCACCTTTCATCAGCGACTGTAGCTAAAAACGAAATTGCTCGATAGCCTTAAGTCATCGAGCAATCCATGTACTATCTCGCCAAGTACAAGTAAACAACACTCCAGGTGTACCACATAAATGAAACCACACATAAATCGATGCATGCAATGTTTGAAAATGTGCCTCGAATGTCTTCCCCTATTTAAAGCGACCAGTTACCTTACATTTCATTGAAGCTGCGCTGCTACTTAACTAATTCGTTGCAATCTAGCACGGTATAGTGGTGAACGTAAGGGTGTTTTGTACCTATAGTCAAAGGTAGCCTTTGTTACAATATTCTTATTACAAGACACATGAGCGACTTTGGTGCCTGCAGACGAATTGTGCGGAAATAGATAACAGCAGTAATCAAATGAAATTGTGAGCGCAATTTCGCTGGTTTCATGCACTGCAGAATTTTTATAAAGCCGGAATGCGAGAACGTGCATACGCTTACGCTTAGGTATATGTCTACGTAAAATGAGGGAGACTCGTCGGGAGGTGTCTCAGTGCTAATGCTTTTCACAAAACACGGTGCAAATATTTCGCCCAGCGTTGTTTGAGTGCGCAAAGCAAGGGACGTGTATACGAGTCTTGAGGTCGAGAGACGTTATCACACGTACGAAAAGGATGAAAAGAGAGAGAGACTCTCGTTTCGGCTTCGCGAAAGCTTGAAATTGATAGATAATAAAGACAATTTTCTGGCCCAGCAGACGTCAGGGAAAGTTGATTGATTGATTGATATGTGGGGTTTAACGTCCCAAAACCACTATATGATTATGAGAGACGCCGTAGTGGAGGGCTCCGGAAATTTAGACCACCTGGGGTTCTTTAACGGACGTCAGGGAAAGTCTCCGCAAAACAGGGTTAGATGCTCGGAGAGCATAAAAAAGTGGAGTACGCGTTATATGAGAGTGACAGCCACTCAGAAAGCGAGATGAAGTGTGACTGTCCTTAGGTGTGAGAATCAATGCTAATTAAGAGAGTTGAGTTAATGAGCCAAACTTTCCTAAATAATGATAACGAAAGCAAACTGAGCATTCATCTAGTGAAAGTGACACTAGTGACAGTGAACTCATAATAGTTGATTAGCGTTGTCACAGGCCGATATATATTTTTATTTTCTTATCTATATTCGGAAAAGTATGAGAAGGTAGCGTACGTTAGAGCCGGCTATACCAACGTCATGACAGTAATGTACAAGAATAAATAGCGCACGGTTATACAATCACACGTGGCGGTTTCTATCTTCTAGTAACCTTGGGAAAACGCATTCTAACTATTTTTTCTATTTTTGACAAAGTTTCACGGGACGTTTTTGCATTTGGCTTCATTCGAAGGAATGACGATATATCAGCAATAAGGCGAACACAAGCACTGCTGCAGTGGACGAGCGGTTATAGCGCTCAACTACAATCTAGGAGGTACTTGGTTCGATTCGCAGAATCACTGAGCACTTTTTTTTTCAAGAGGTTGCCCGGCCTGACATTATGCGTGGTGGCGGGTACTAAGTTTTTGAGAAGTAGGCTTTCGCACTTGCTTCTTTCACTCCCCTTTTGACCCAAAAGCGCTGTACTGTGCTCCTTCAAAAATTAAACAATTCAGGGTTCATAATTTTCTCCTCCATCCTCTCTTATCGCAAAAGTGTCCAGTGCTGAAATACCAATATCATACCTGGTATATTACTTTTCACGTGTTTGGATATTCGACCGGCAATCAGTCTTCACGGTGTTTTGAAGAAAATCTACACATGCAGTGAGCTAACTGCTTGCAGCCAAGTTGACTGCCTTTGTAGGGACACGCTTTCGTGCTAATTTGATGGGCATCATCACATGCAGCAAGACCAAAGAGCACGGACAGTTAGAGCTGATGCAAACAGAGTGATTAGTTTGTGTCTTCTCTCCCATGCTGCACGCTTCTGTGTAATGTCGCTGTCAATGGTTAAAATGAACTATAGCAGTTAATCGAGTTCTGCTGAGAGGGTCCCATATTGTCCAGAATGGAACAGAACAATGGCAATTTGATTTGTGTGATAAAGAGATACCCTGCTTTTGGCTATTAGAATAAATTTCTAAACTGAAGTTTATTTTTTATTAACAACAGTTCCAGTGCAGATGAAAGGTGCATGGACAAAAATCGTGTATTCAGCTTGACTAGGTTTGTGACCTTAATTGTAATTGCGAACCGGTATCACAGTATGCATAAATATCCCACACATATACAACCACGGGGGATAGCTTGCTTATTCTGATTAAAATCGAAAGGTTGATATTGACATATTCAACCAACGCAATGTGTACAAGATATGCCATGTAGAGTAGCTATGCTCTAAACTAATCTTCGCAGGTTCGTTCCATTTTACCCAATTTCTCGCCCATGACTGTAGGTTGGTAAATGAAACAACTTCTTCGAACACACATATTCTGTGTAAGGTTACATTTATTTTTATGCAGTACAAAACAAATTGAAATGTATAAAGGCTCAAAAGAGAAATAACTAGAAACAAATTCAGCCAAATCATTACCAAACTTACTCACCAATGATAAACGGATTCTCATTTAAAAGATACATACATACATACATACATACATACATACATACATACATACATACATACATACATACATACATACATACATACATACATACATACATACATACATACATACATACATACATACATACATACATACATACATACATACATACATACATACATACATACATACATACATACATACATACATACATACATACATACATACATACATACATACATACATACATACATACATACATACATACATACATACATACATATACGCACACACACATATACATATGTACACCCATACATACATACATACACTCAGGTGTAAATATTAAAATGAATGGCTATGAAACAACAATTCTAATACACTCATTTTGAATATACTACAGAAAGTAACTTACGACAGATATCCACCGGCACTGTTATGTCTGAACACGGTGTTTCTCGAATTATCTCGCAAAAGCTTGATGCATAGTTTTCTGCTGCTGCCCAGTGACAAGCAGTTTTTATAAAAAACACAAGAATAAAGCCCTTGACAATGTCATGCTAAAGAAAAGGGCTGTGCATCAATATTTTGTACATGTCTGCAATATCACTCTGTTTATTTACATAGCTTGGCTCATTCACAACCCACTAACAAAGCATGTTAGGACACTTGGGCTGAAAGTTGGCACAGCACGAGTAAATTCTAGACAAAACATGAACAATACAATTATAAGCTACTAAGCTCCTTGGTGCAAACAGTGTTTATAATGACAGCTATAGGTGCCATTTCGTTTCCCCAAAACACTTCTCAAAAGTAGAATCAACTTTATTTAGCTAAAAGTTTCTATTCTGGCGCGTCGTGGTAGCTCACCGGTGGAAGTGACTCTTTCGGCCAAGAAAACAAAGACCAATTATTTTTCCAGTTCGTGAATTCACCCCATGCTAACATTGAGGCAGCTGGTAAGAGTGCTTTTGGAGAGAGGAAACCACCACATTCCCACCAGTTGTGGTCTTGGGTAGCTACTTCACTTGGACAAAAATGATGAAAAACACTCCTCAAGAAGACTTCAAAGTTTGCACATCAACACAGTTCCCATACAGCTGTCTGTTAGTCTGCTTGAAGAATATTGAGTTTACTGGTGGGCAAAGAATGTACACTATGTGAGGTGATGCTCCAGTGCACTGCATGTATGTCTTGCTGCTGGCCTCAACTGCGATGTTGCTCAGCACATATGCGTAAAATAACAACTAATACTATGCCACTGCAAAGTAATTATGTGTCATTTGCATGAAAAAGGGACCACAATAAAAGAACATAACAACATTTGCCTTCACAAAGTTCAAAAAATGTAAATAAATTTCCACAGAGTTTTCACAGTTCATCTGAGGATAGTAATATTGATTGTAAACACATTCTTACTTCCACTAACAAACTATTTTAAGATGCCAGATTCAATATTAGAGTATACCTGCACATTTGTAGGGCTAAACAATTGTACAGGCACATAGAAAAACACAAGTGAATGCATGGTATAGCTACATATAAAAATAAGTACTTTTATTTTTAGTCTGAGTATAACTGCATAGATGATAAGTCACTTGCATTACATTACGAACAAACCTATCCGAGCAAAGTATACATTTAAAAAGTTAAACTTACACAGTAGATAAGTAGACTGTTGAAGGACGGACAGGCAGTGGGGTAATACCCAAGCACTAAAATCTTCTGTTAAGATATACTAGGAGTAGTGATGATCTACTTCCTTCCAAATAAAATAATCCACATAGATTCACTTCCCAGAGCTTATACACTCATGGCATCATTGGTGCTATACAAATGAGTGTACACTGAAGGATTACATCGACTAAGTACATGATTACTGCATCCATGGCTTTACTTCTTGTACTACAAAGAATGCAGACACAGTTACCATTGGCGACCATGGATGCTGTGATTTCTGGCATGTAAATGTAGAGGTGCGCAGGCACTTAACACACATGTTAAAAACTTCAGCTCAAAAATATTTGCCCACTAACACTACAGCAGCCTTTAAATTGGTGTTATAGTTTGGTATCTTCCATGCAAAATTTAAATAATTTTGAATGCAAGCAAATGAACTGCTGAATAATGCACTGCTAAGAAGTTAAGCAGCAGCTGCTCCTGAAATTACAATGTGCTCTTTCTGCTGTTGTAAACTTTGAGCAGGAGAACAGTCACTGGCAGTCCCTTTATACTTCTTGGTCTTCTGTGCTCTGTTCTTGATACACTGCACATGACCGTGGAGCACCAAACCCCTTGTTACTGCTGGAACTTAGAAAAATACAGATCATTGTTACAACCATGCTACATGCAAGAGTGTATAGTTGTCAATTATGTGCTCATATTTACAGATATTGTATTTTCAGAAGCCAATGACAAGCCTCAACACACACACACACACACACACACAAACAGTGAAGACTGAAAATATATTTAATATGATACAAGAGCAAAACTACAATGTTATAGATGAAGGCATGAAACTTCTGCCAGACATAAAAAGCCAATAAATTTTCTTCTATTTTGACTTTACACTAGGTGCGAGAAGCAGACCACAAATAAGCTCACTAAGAAATACAAGTTAGACTGCATTACAACGCAACAGCCAATGTTCCTAACATTAAGGCTGTCTAACATAGCCAGCTCACCGTACTGCGTATAGGAGCAAATGGGCAGTCTAGAAGACACAAAGAACTTGTGGATTATGAGTGTGCTTGTTGCTGACATCTATTATTCTAAATGAAGAAAACCTTTCAAAAATGCACTTCATCAGGGGAAATAATCATACGCAACAAACACAACGGGCTCCTACAGGTGCCACCAACACTCACCATTATTGTTGATACCAGTGTCTTGCCGGATGGATATGCTGCGTCCTGCACAGAACACCAAAGGAGCGCTCCATGACTTGGATTGCATGTGTGCTAGCTGCATCGCTCTGCTGCTGAAATAGGCTAGCCACAGACAGAGAAATGAGAAGCCATGGCTTTGAAACACACTGAACGTCACCTTTAGAGATCAACAATGCATACTTATGTCAGGTACAATTTGTAGAAAAATATATATCACTATGCAATCGTGGTGAACATGTTCGGCTGAAACATAAGCAACAGCACTGAGAGAGAAAAAGCTACATTAGGTAAAAGATGCAGTTACCGGCCCTATGTCATCTGCAGCTTCTTCAATAGGTCTTTCTCTTTACAAGTTGTGAACAGCCAGGCAATTTTCACCCACTTGCTATTTCCTTTCAGAGCACTTGATCCACAGAGGGAGTCACAAGCTCGAGAGCTCAATAAGGAATCAAAGTATTTGTACTCGTTTCAAAGCACAAGCTTTTGAGCCTCAGATTATTGGAGTTTCATTCATAAGCTGCAGGCTTTCAGCTTTCAACATTCTCAATTATCTTGCAATTTAGTTCTATAAATGTTGAATAAGAATTATGTGTAAGAATATTACAGGTATCCACTGAAAGCAACCATGCTTGGGTTTTCAATTTGTGCACAGTAAGTGGTGTTCACGTAATCGTATGTATTAAAGAAAAACTAACCTTGCAGCCAGCCGTTAGGCAGTTTTGTGCGCTCGAAGCTCCCAAGCAGATCGCAGTCCTTCCAGATGAGGCTGCCATGCATGCTTCCACGCCCCATCCGCTGAATGATAACAGTCCCAGCAGTGACATAGGCTTGCATAGTTAGGGAGAACGCGTCCTTCCTATTTTTGTACAGGTGCTCCAAGTAATGATGAGGATTGATGTGCCAGAATGTTCAACCGATGAATCACAGGACCTTAACAAACCAATCTCTGCGATCTGTGAAGAGCCAAAAACGAGATATTTAAAAACAATCATTAAAGCACTCACTTCTAATACTTATTTGAGGAAGCTATCACTTCGTTAATGTGACCACAATCTGCTATAATCACTTTGAAATAAACTGAAGCCTCATGTAAAATTTACGTACCGCAATATATATGTCCTACTGAAGTATAGTACTAGCACAGTGGTAATCGTCTATAGAACTAATTTTCCAAAATAACATAAATTTTTTAAGTGCAACCTGGCTTCTGAAAAATAAATTCACAATAACTTTCCAACTATCAAACGTGGTAAATCGACAGGCCCAACCTCATAATCACACAAGAGCTCACTTGTATCAAATCACAAAATCTTTTTATGTATTTGCTTCATAATATATGTATGTATATCACAGTAGTAGTATATCTTTCATGCTTCAACTTACCATAGAGAAACATTACATCTGATGGGCTTAAAAGCTTGCACACATTTTAGAACTGCGTGAATTATAGTACTGTTGAAATTTAGTTCTGCAAGGTGAACTCACCGATGGCAGCATTTAGTAGCCGTCGGTGTCATGAGGAACCAAGTACGGCCAACAGGCAAAGGGCATCTGCAGTTTGGAGCTGCCAATGACAGCAATGAAGGGCTGGCCAGGCGTGCACGTCCATTGATAAAGTGTAAGAACTGGCCATGACCGGCTGTTGTCAAGGCTCTAGTGCCGTGAAAAACGATGGCCAGACGAACTCGGAAACCTGTAGTTAGGCGATTTTGGCCCACAACTTCATCCAAAGCAAGGCACCGGTGAAATCTTTGCTTTTTCTGGGGGCCGAAGGCAAGCTTGACGTTCACGGGCTCTCGCTGCCACATAGAACTCTCAAGTTGTTACCGAAGAACAGTCTAGGCGCGCTTCCAAAGTAACACGATCCACAACAGAATGTAGCATCTCGCAGTTTTGGTTGATCACATCACAGCGCTAGGACTATGGTTATCACAAAAAGGAGAAGTGACGACCTAATAAACAAAAGCGCCAAGCTGCCCCACCACAACTTCGCCGGGCAAAACAGTTATCAACGCTGTCTTTCAATTTTCGGTCACACGAGCACAGCTTGTTCGCAAGTCTTGGAACGTCAACACAGCACCACTGTTCACAACGAACATCGTTTCACTCCCGAACAGTACATTGCTCTCAAGTAAATAGAAGCGTACGGGCTAACTAGTGGCGAAGCAAGAACCGAGCGCGTAGTTCATACGTTTCCGTACGTACTTGGGGTCACTCAAGTAACGTGTCAAAACGCTGTCAATCCGAAATGTCGCACAGCGCCCAACTGAGAGACTGGAAAGTCAAGCGAACGAACTGTTACCGGCACACAAACACACATTGCAGGCTTCTCGAGTGCTAGTTGCCGTCGATACATCGACGCCGATCCAAGCTTGATAACCACACCGACGCACAGGCTTCGCTGCGCTTCACCGTACACCATTGCACTGCCACAGCTTTCCGCACTGCTCACAGGCACTGAAAGAGCTGCTGTAATCGCAACACATCCGGTCAAACGCTGAAGTAACTCGTGCGAGGAGCATTTGCTGAAAGTCGCACCGACCGATATGCTCTGTTTACGACGCCATGTTGTTTTCGACAACTGCACCGCACGTAAGAGAGCTCTTAGAAAGTACTTGCACTATTTTCACGGCGTGAAAAAAATTTCTCTTATGTGCGAGGGGGGGTGATATGACGAACAGGACAGGCGTGCCAGATGAAAGAAGTGTTTTGGCAACGTCACGGAGTGAGCTGATGTAGAGGGTATTGCTTCAACACCAATCACAAGCTGTGCCTGTCGACCAAGCCGTCGTCTGCTCACGTTTGTCGTCTGCTTTGATCAGAGCATGCGACAGGGGATTCGCCTTCGCAACGCTATTATTCTCAGGTTAAGTGGCCGCTGCGTCGCACAAAATACATGTCAGTGGCTCGCTCTACCTTTCAATGATGTTCGTGCGCCAAGTTAAATGGCTGGTAATTGACGCAGGGATGAATTCAGCCAAGGTTTGCTCCAGAATCGTGAGGGTTTGCATATTTTCGGTGTCATACAAAGTTACTAGGGTCATTTTATTCCGATCGCTTGCCATATTATCATGGTCCATATCGGTGTCTGAACAGTGAGGGTGAAGATGCATGATTTGTTTGTAGTTCCATGCGTAATCACGCGCACCCCTAATAGGCTTTGGTTTACAAAGTACGCTTTGTTCCAGATCGTCCCAAAGTGTATCGACAGCTGTATTTCAGAGATCGCAACCATTGGACAGTTAGAGCCAATGAAAGTACAGTAGAGCACAAACTTTATGAACCACTCACTGAAAACTTCCTCTCATTTTTATTTCGAATAGCGTGCAAAGAATGTGCTCCCATTAACCTCTTTGGTGGTAATTTCTACCAATGAGGCAAGGATCTCGAGTCGCACTTTTCATTTGATGAGATGGGGCGCAACACAACAACATAACAAATAAGGTTGATCCTATGTCATGTGGCGTTCGAATGCAGCGACCATTCACGTATCACATTGGTTTTCATCCAACCACAAATCTTTACATGCGTAGTTTTATGCCATTGACGCCCAATAGAATTCTTCAATTACTGCGACTTCGAACTTATTGGACGGTGGTGGTTGTCAACACCATCCACTGCGTACAAGGGAAACAACACGCGAAGCTCGAAGCGCCGAAAGAAATAAAAACGCACCAGCAGTCATCAGGCAGGCCTTAATGGGCGTGAATTAACTCAAAACCAGCCAGGGCACCAAAGTATACCGCTGCGGCAGCAGGTTCCAAGTAGCCACATTGTTCCTAAGAGTGGTCCGGACCACTCTTGGGATTTTCTCTCAGCCGTGCTGTTTTTACGCACAATTTCGCTTCGTGAATCCACTTACGAGCACTTTTCAGTGACGTAAGCAAATATAGCAACTGCATCACCATCGCTGACATGTTCCCGGGCAGTCACAGCGCGCTTTATTTGCAGTGGCCGATGTGAGAACTATGGCCTCTTACGACGTTTTTTCGTTTCGTGAATCGACTTACGCAACAAAATTTTTCTTGCGCAAAAATGTTTTCGTAAGTCAGTTTTGTGAATCCGGGCCCTGATCTTAATCGGCCCTGGCGGTGTCAATTGACACCACCGCACAAATTTTCCTCTAGTATCTCAGAAACGTAACCAATACTGCTCATTCTTGTGGGCGTAGTTTGTTAATGATCCCCACTGCGATTGACATCAATATTGCGGCACCTTTGTGGAGGTAGCAGCCACAAAGAAGAAGAAGCGTGACCGAGGTCTTCCGTGAAGCCGAGGCGCCTAAGTTGAGGCGCTTAAGAGCTATTTTCGGGACGACGTACCGAAGCTGTTTCAGTGAGTATTAGGCTGAAAAGTAAGACGTTGGTTTCCATTTTGTGTGCACCATTGATTGGCAGAAAAAAATAAGCCAGTTTTTTCATTTTACAATCACAAGGCCCTAATTACCTAATTTGATGCCATGGTAATTATTCCGAAAATGCTTGTAGCAGTGGCTCAATTTTTTCTTTGTGGTCTTCTGAGGTCCTAACTACGAGAAAAACGCACACAAGAAGTGTATCTGACCAAAATAAAAAATCCAGGGCTGAAAGGGTTAACACATCGCGGGAATCTACCTTTCAGTTATATCATAATGAAAACTCACGCTGCAAAAAAAACTGAATTAATAAACACCATCTGTCAATCTTACGCTGCATTCTTACCAGCCGAATATCGCCTTTAAAGTGCTTGCGCTGATTGTGACCAAACGAGCTGCAGAAGTTGCAGACACATAAGCCACACGCATGTAAAATGTGAATTATAGCATTCCTCACAGTGTGGTTCAAACAACCACACTTTTTTTATCCGTAGGGCACGTGGCGGCTTTTTTGGTACTAGTAGGCATCGTGATCAAAATGCACATAAAACGCGCACACAACTTTTGGCACAATCTGCATTTTCTGCGAGTGTAGCGAATATCTTTGGCTTTGAAGGAGTGAATGAATTTAAAATATTTCTCCCGCTGACTTAGTTCAAAATCTTGCAGACTATAGTGCTACTGAACTTCTGATTGTGGGCCCCGTAACTGAAGCAGCAGATTGCAACCCAGAACTTACGCCACAGCCTAAGGGAACGTTAAAAGCAGCTCAATGATAATTCTTATAGCGCCTTTACATCTTGAAAAAATTCACATAATTTGAATACATTGCTATTTATGAATTAGTTTAATTTTTGCACCCGCCTCGAATATCTAGTGGTTATAGTGCTGGACTGTTGAGCCGCATATCGCGGGAACGAATGCCGGTGGTGGCCGCATTATAAAAGGAGGCAAATGTGCTTGAGGCCCATGTGCTTATATTTAAATGTACGTTAAAGAAACCCAGGTGGTCGGAACTTCCCGAGCCCTCAACTATGGCGTCTCTCATAACCATGTCGTGATTTTGGGTCATTAAATTCCTGCATTTATTATTATATCACTTCTTATTCACAATATAGGCTTTGACGCTGTTTTCAAACAAACAGTCATAACAGCCTGCTTCTGAAGGGATGCTCACAAATATTGTCATCAGTGTCAGCAGCATAATCAACATCATCACCAACGATTAGTTTAATATGCTTGTGAACAAGTGAAAGCTCCTTTGGCAGACGGAGAAAGTAAGTTGATTTTGAAGGTGGGGTCAGGGAGTTGAGGATCATCAGGGGGTTTTCAACACACCCCCAAGAAACTCAATTTAGGAAATAGTTAGAGTAGTTGGGCTTGCCAGCAAACCAGACAACCGAAGAACACGCAGAGAGGGCTGTGTGCGTCTTCTTCCGTTGTCCTGATGCTTTTTTGCGATGTGTTTGTAGTATTAGATTCTGCATGTGCTATCTACTGGCACGCATTTAAACGCACGTACAAATATACTTGAAGGCTGGTACTCTCCAGCTCTAAAAACGTGAGTATCACTATGAGGGCGAAGCAACGATTGCGAAAGCAACACATTAGAATGTCAACAAGTGAACTGGAAGCAATTAGATACTCGCTGAGCGTCGTTAAAGCGCACAAGACACAAGACATAAGAACAGAACACACGAGCACAAACTATCACCTGTCAAAGCTCGACTCTCGTACCACGCCGCTGAAACACAAAGAAGGACGCTGCAAAATATTGCACAGCTATGCATAGGATGAACACCTACTAACGGCTGTCACAAATGTTACTTTTTCTTATTCAATCAGTGCGCTCAAAGTGTTGACTATTGCAGCGCACTTTGTTGAACAGTACATCAAGTCTAGTGACCCCTGCACGCATTGTGCATAGTGGTGACGTTCGAAGCATTACTTGCATGGTGTTACATTGCTTGCATTGTGTTACAGATTACAGATGTAACAAAAATAGGCAAAATTTTAGTGCACGTCTCAAAAGCAGTTAAAACAAAATTAAGGAACGTTGCTTTACAGCACTCGCTCCGCAATGTTTCACGGGGGGCATTAAAAAAACCCGAAGTGCCATCGAGACTTGCGCACCGCCAGCAGTAAAAATTGTTTTTGAGAGGGAGAAAAAAACTTTTATTTTGGGCAAGTGCACTGTGCACCCAAGGTGGGTTGCCTTTTCATTCCAGATGCATTTCAAAGAACGCATTGCACGTGGCTGAGCTTTATGATTAATTGATATGTGGAGTTTAACGTTTCATAACCACCCTAAGATTCTGGGAGACGCCGTAGTGGAGGGCTCCAGAAATTTCGATTACCAGGGGTTCTTCAGCGTGCGCCGAAATCTGAGCACACGGGCCTACAGCGTTTCCGTTTTTATCGAAAATGATGCCGCCGCAGCCGGGATTCAATCCCGCGACTGGCTGAGCTTTATGACAGGGCTGGATGGAGCGAGAAGCTAAAAATTTGAAATACCAGTTCGCACTACAAAAAGTTTTTTCTTCCGATTTATTATTTTTAAACGGATGGGGGAGGTGCTCTCACCTCTGCATACATACGTATGCCTATCCCGAACCTGATGATGACGGCCGAAGTTTGCCGAGAGCACTCATTTAAGTGCTATCCCAACAAAACAAATTTTAAACTACTACTCCCCTGGTATACTAACTGTAATATCTAGGCTAACTTGTAAAATTTTCTTGTGCGGGCATAATTTATTCAAATTTAAAACCATCTGCTAATTGTAATCATCGCAATCAACAAATGCGTAATTGACTGTATTTACTCTTTGTCTACTACACTAAGATAATCTATTTATTTATTTATTTATTTATTTATTTTACCCTCAGGGCGTACAGCATTATAGAGGGGAGTGGGTTTAGAAGACAAAAAATACAAGTGAAACGTGAAAAACAAATCACATTCAGTACATGCGTACAACACTCGAGAACAATGTGTAAATGACAACGCTTACACAATATCTAATAAGGAATCAAACAAGGAATCAAAAAATCAAACAAGGAAGCACCGCGACAAAAAAAGACAAAAAAATACCGTAATGACAATCTAACACACAAAGAAAGTACAAAAAAAATATTACAACATGGCACAACGAATCTGCGATACACAAATGAACGGTAACCGAACATCAGCAAACAAAACCAGGGAAAAAAATGCGTTGAGCACATCAATGCATGAAATTTTCGAGTGCTGCCCGAAAGCGTTCGTGATTAGTAATCGTGACTAGTGACGCAGGCAGGTTGTTCCAATCATGGCATGTTTTTGGTAAAAAAGAATGGGAGTATGTTACGGTGTTTTGGCGCGGAATATGAACCTTGTAATGATGGTTGAGGCGTTCAGATAGGAAAAAAGGAGGGTTTAGCCAACGTGATTTAAGTATGGGGTTATGGTGATACGCTTTATGCAGCACACAAAGGCGAGCAAGTTTCCGGCGAGTAGCAAGAGTAGCAAGGTCAAGGCTGGATTTCATGTTAGTAACACTGGAAGTGCGGTGATAGTTGGAAAGTATGAACCTCACGGAGCGGTTTTGCACAGCTTCAATTTTATTAGATAGTGTTATATAGCCAGGGTCCCAAACTGAGGAATCTTCACCCAAAACATCCCTTCTAATCAACCGTATGGTGCCGAGTCTTTTCTCTCAAAGTCATTTATTTCGCTATTCTTAGACTGGTGTTGGCACTTCATCGCCACGACAGGGCCACACTGGTTCTGTGCTTTACTGTTTCGCCACCTAATCAACCAATACCTAAAAAAAAGAAAGTGAAAGTACGCCAACATTAGCACGCGCGCCTGCGTAATTTGCGAACGAAAAATTAGCGCACGTGGCTCTTCAACTTCCAGCTGCGTCCCGGAAAGAGGCTTACTTAAGGAACCTCATTAAGGTGACCTCCGTCACCAAAGCACCCCCGAAAGAGCCTCGTCCCTGAGAACCATGCCCGGGTAAGCGTTAAGTAGATCACTAAGGGTCTAACCACGAAGCACGCGACCAAGCGAGAACTCGGCTTTCTTCCTGGTATCTACTTTTATAAGCTGACGAGAAAGTGGGCTGAAGTTTGTAAGGTTAGCAAGAGCTCATCTTTGAGAAAAGTGCATGTTTGACTAAAGAGCAACGTGTCGTTTCCAAGGACAGCAAAAAGACCTCTGAAGGCACTCTCCTTATCACGTTTAGGTCGTGGAAGGAATTTACTGCGGAGCATTATTTTTCCTTCTCTCTAAGACATGTCTTGAGTATAGGGCATATTGTTGGTATTTCCGGAAGCGTTAAACCAGGTTGCATTTTCCCTGCACCAATTTTTTTTCTGTTATTTTATAGGAACCATCACTTTCCAGGCATGCTTTTACGTCGGCGTTCCTACTTCAAAGAGCACTGACACAAAATATTTCCTCCTTGTTTTCTTTTCTTTTTTTTACAATAGGTAGCTTATGACCAACTTGTCGTGTCTCGAAACCTAATTCACGCAAGTGGGCGACGTTTATTCATTTAGAGACGTTTTTAGAACGCTCAGTCGCAGTTACGGTTACAAACAATGCTGAGGCGGGAGCATTTGCGACGGCAAGGTTGCAGTTGCGACGGCAAATAGTGAGTGGTTTACTACTGAAGGGTTTCCAAGTAACTAAGTGCTTATGAATAATTACAACATTATTGTCATGCGTGGTCATGACGCTGATGAAGACCGACAAGGCTTGTTAAAAATGAAACTGTTTTTACTTGGTGGAACTTGTGGCCGGTAAATTAAAGTCAGATCAACTGAGCGACGATCTGTTCGCTGGTAGCGGCGAACAGAGCATCGGCTGTTGACGAACTGACAAGCACTGAGTTGGGTCGGCATTTACACATGTATCGTCGAATATTCCAGCGTTATCGCTAGCCGCAGTGTAGGTTCCAGAACAATCTGTAATGTTCACGTTGTGAGCGTAATCTTGACAAAATTATCTGCTACAGTCCTGAAGCTTCTGGCACAATGCAGGCGCTGTTTGCATTAAGAATCGCTTACAGTGTAACAGGGCAATAACAAAGCTTGAGGAAGGCATTTACAATATTGTGTAGCCTACCATAAATTCGCAGGCAGTTTTGAAGCAGCCAATGATGGAATAATTTTGTTGAACCCTATATGAAACTACGATGGAGCTCAGCTTGTACGGAAAAATATGCACAGGACCGCAAGTCTTGTGACTCATCCGCAAAGTCAGTTTATGAACGGAGAAGAAAAGAAGTGAAGGTTTTGCAAGAGGCAGCGCTGAAGCTTGAAGCTGAAGTATCGCGACAAAGTGGCGCAGTAGTTGGGGGCACATTGAAAGCTTACTTTTGAAAATTCAGGGCACTGAATCTCTCCTAACTGGCTGCTGTCTCCTTAAAGTGAATTGTGCAACCACATTTACTTAAGGACAACCGTCGCTTTCTATTTCCTTTATCACGCACCTCCAGCTCTCACCAAGCTCTTTCATTCAACATTCAATAAGGTGCCAACACATGCAATCGACCCGTCGCTACGGAATATCAGGTGTGGCCACTTTTTAGGTTTTTTGAGAGCCTCTTTTATAACCAACGTCCACTTTGGTGTAGCTATATAGTACTTTTCCTCACATAATTTAAATTAACTTTTTTACAGAGTAGTTATTACGTTGAGATAGAGTTTGTTTCAGAAGAAGAAAGAATTGCATCGGAAAGAAAGCGCTAACTAATAAATTTAGAAGGGCCAAAACATAACTTCACACATTTCAATTTGTGACATAGATGTTTTATTTGATCAAAATTACAACGTTAAAATTCTCGGCATGCCAATATAGACTAAACAGAGAAAGTGACAGCGCACGCGCACGAACCTTTCGAACAGGGATGATATGTTGTTTGCTTGTTTTCAGGTGCAGTCTTTTTAACACAAATAGCGACGGACTTGCGAAAGGGCTTGTTGAAAAAAAAAAAACACGGCTACCACATATATTGCTGCAAAGCGGGAAGCCAATTCCTGGCCTTCACAATACTTCAACATTCGTTAGCGTCAGTTTTTTTTACTATTTATCTTTATGCGACGTATATTTCGTGTTATATCAGCGTTTCCTTACTGCAGCGTGAAATAAAGTGAGCAAGTTACGAAAGAATGCAGGAGGGCGTATTCGTGACGTGGGACCATGCTACACATTCTGCAATACTTAATTCATAATCTTCTTGCTGGCACCTGTTGTTTCCAGTTGTCGCTGGATTCACATTGCTTCTTCTGCTGCCGTTGTTCGTACCTTGAACAATGCTGGAACACCTACCGGCCGGACGATACGGATGGAACATATCATCTCGCAGTTTACGCTTTCGCGTGGTGCGTTTTGTTAAAAGTTGGTCACAAAATGCTCATTTTCTTTCTTGTTCACATAAAATGTGTTATCGAAAAAAAAGCGCATATGTTTACCCGTATTTCTAAGTGTTATATCGACAAAAATGCTTAAAAATCATCGCGAGTAAACATGTGATTCCTAAATTGGGTCTTTGCTTTTACTGTGGAAAAGAGGAAGAACTCGAGAAAAAGGCAGCCATTTCAAAAGCTTCATGTGGCTTCTAGCAGAACTCTACTAGCTCCATATTTCTTGTGTAAGAAAGTTTGAATTGAAAGCGTGATGGTGGCGGTATTGTTTAAAATAGGCAAGCATGTTTTTTGAAGCTTTCTTGCAGCTGTGTACATACAGCTGTGTTTCTGATATAAACACGCCCAGTAATTTTTTTCGTCATCTTTTTTTTCAAGATGACGCCAAAATACCAGCCGACGTTACATTACGTCAAATTGTGAGTGATGAATCCTCATGAGGAGCATGGCCTGGAACAAGAGTTCTGCGTGGGAAACCGAACTACAGTTCTTCCTATGGGCGCGATGTGCCAAATCACTTTACAACTCCGAAAGTGCAGTGCCACCAACGTTTTTGTGCGAACGTTAGCTCGTAAGCACACTCCTCCTAAGTAACTCCACAGTGCGTTAGGACAACACGCATCAAAGCAACGTCTATGACCTACCCGAATGACCAGCAAGCCGGATAGCCAGCATCAAATCACACCATACTGAGCTCCATTCGCTCTCGGGCCTCGGTTGTTTACGAAGCTAAAGAACAGCTATAAACAATATAGCGTGACGGCCCGACTCTGTGTCTGGGCTCCTCACAACGAGTTTCCCATTACGGCTGGTTGAATAAGTGTGCTCACAGCGACGAGTAACGCGAGCAGGTCATGCGCCATTGTTTGTCGGCTGGTTGCCCGCTCTTACCGTTGTTCGGCGGATGCACTCAGCTCCCCTTCATGTAATTGGCCAGCAGTGAAGAGCCGTATGCAATGCGATGCGACTTTGCTAAAATGTCGTGTGAAGCCCCAGAAAGCGACTCTTGCTCGCAACCATAGACAGAGTCAGCCAATTGTGTCTCGCTCTTCACAGCGACAGGGTTTTACAAGAGACCGCTTTTGATTTGTACTCACACTGAGCTGCGTTAGAGCTGCAGTTCGTCACAGCACAATGAAATTTTAAACAGTGCAGCTTTATATGGTTAGGTATATACGGCACTAAATAATGTGTGGTTACTTGCTTGGTTTATAACATTGTGCGCACAAGGGTTTCCACAACAACGCACCATGTTCAACGTGCCATGTGCAAGCACAAGGCAATCAAGTTACCTCCTTTTAAATCTTCCTCCCTGTGACGATATTTATACGGAGCGATTGTTAGAATTCTTCGAAGCTGTAACCTGAAACACTTTTCTTCTTTAGAAATAAAAGCTACGCGTAACTTTAGCCTAACGTGTATACGCTTTTTTCTTGTGTTGTGAATTTTAACACCCGTGAGCTCACCTGTACGTAGTACAACTTCCATATGTCTAAAACAAATAATCTCACGACAAATCATGTGCGTTAATAACTATTATGCACTTTTACAACACAGCCGTTATGGTCAAGATTTATCGTGTGTCTCATAAAATCATCATTATTATTATCTGGCGCGCTCTCAATTGCTGTCTAAGCACTCGATACAGATGATTAGTAGGAGAAGCTCAAACGAGCGAACCCTAATTTGTGTTTAACGCCTCAGAGTTCCTGTTAATACAGTGGGCCAGCGTGACGAGTAGTGGGATTGTGGGATTAGCCCAATTTATGTGGCACGCACGCGGTACAGGAGAGAGCAAGCATAGTTATATGTAGTATAGTATTGTAATGTATAGCAATGTCATGTATGATATAGTACAGTATAGCAAGTGAAGAGTAGAGAGGTGAAAGGGTGGTGGCGGTGGCAAACTTTTTATTTTGAAATTTGGAGAGTTCCTGTAAGAGCCTAGCTAAGCCACGACCACAGATGTACTCAGCGGCACTGCTGTGACAGCCTTGCACGACTTAATGCACTCTAAGCTTGTACTAGTTGCCAGTAGCCACGTATGTTACCCATCGAAGTATTTTGTACGCATTCGTTTAAACCATGTCTCAGTAAAACGCACTATGATTATTTATGGCTTGGTAGGTACCCAGCAAGTGTGCTTGCAGCAGTTACACAAATAGTGTTAAGGAAAGGCTCTGAAAGGCCCCTATTCAAGCTTTCGCTGTAACAGTGTGGCGCTGACGACGATGAGGAATTATGGATGAAGTGGGTGTGCGCCACAGTTTATATGGAAACAAGAACAAGCTTCTGTAATGGGTTGGAACATTGTACTGCCCACTACTCGTTACGCTATCAGCATTGTGTGACGACTGGTTGTTCTTTCGCTGTTTTAAAACGCTTTATAAATCATATTAACGCGATTGCTTTCCCGACATCATGCCTACTTAAGGCAAGTTGGCCAACAAGTCACAAGTACCAGCGTAGCTCAATGGTGGGATACTGGGCTGGCACCCAGCGGACCCGGGTTCACGTTCCCCTGTGCATTTGGTGCTAGGTTTGCCAACATGGCACAAGCACCGGCATTGGTCAATGGTATAATACTTTGCTGACACCCAGCAGACCCGGGTTTCAAGACCCATTGTGTCTTTCGTGCTAGGTTTTTTTTTCTATTCGCGCGATGGGGTTACAGACACCGGCAGCGGCGGTGGACAACTGCGCGTGACCCGATTTGTGATCTCATAACAGCTTTCGCTTTAAAACGAACAATTTGTTCACTATAGGTAAAAATGCATGATCCACAGTGGTAGGGCAAATTTTCCTTCTCACCACTAATACAGTAGATATAAATACGTATATTATTATCTGGGATTTAACGTCCTAAAATTGCCATATTATTGTGAGAGACGCCGTAGCGAATACTTCCGGAAAAGTTGCACACCTGGCGTTCTTTAACGTGCACCAAAATCTAAGCACACGGGCCTCAAGCATTTTCGCCTCCATCGAAAAAGCGGCCGCAGTCGAGCAGCGTAAAGAAGAGAGAACGCACACGCTAAACACTTAAGAATTTTAGGAGCTGAGACTTAAGCAGAAGCTTGAAAAGGTGAAAAGGCGCTAACGAGTTGGCAGGATTAACCTCAGTGATGAACGCCAAGCTTACAAGTTTCAGCTTCGCTGGTTGACCACCGTGTGCTTGGCAGGTGTACTTTGGAAATGTCGAAACACATCTGCACATTTTTAGGCGGTGGCTCACTAAAATATCTGTGCTCTGCTAATTGGTATGGGGCGCAACACAGAAATAATAAATTGATCCTTTGTTGGAGCTCTGTCGCCAGCTTTTTGTGATTTCAGCATTAAACGAACTGCAGGATTGGTTCACTTGCTGTTACGTTGTGGACGAAGGGCATACGCCCAATTTCGCACAGGAGGTTACTTTCGCGTTAATGGGGAGTGCACTTCCGCACCGCCCGTTTCTTTTTTTTTTAAGACGGACACGTAGACCATATATATGTCAATCTACCTGATTGCACAGCTAACTGGCAAATCAGTGATCCCAGCTCAGCCCTCACACAATCAGCAGTGAGTAATTTTTTGGCGAGTTCATTGCCGGTGATATTCGTCAGAGTAAGAGTAATCAGCTTAATTAAGTCGATTACATGGGCACGACGTTTCTGCGATATATCCAATTACTTCGTCTTTGCACGAAAGGCACCCTCTTTGCGCCGGCCATTACCTAATCTCCTTCCTCGAGCTCCACCAAAAATATACTCCGTTGGTGTGTGGGCATCATTTAAGATTATCATAGATTGGCGCCTATAAGCCCTTCTGAAAGTTTGGCGCATTTGGTGCATTTCTGTTGGCTATTATATTATCAGGCGTGGACATGAGATTGACTGAATATATTATTTGTCGTAATATTTTCTCAACAGCCTGCTTATCTTCCTTGGTGTCCCTCTTATAATGTCTGCACAACTGACCTCGATGTGGTGCACGTAGTTTCAATTTAAACGTGTGAGTGTGAATACTTCTGTGTGTTGGCGCCAGTATTTATTCATGGTTCTCCTATTTGTTAATGAGTGCCGTTTAGTTTGGGAAAGTGTGCGTGTTTGCGTTTTTTTCCGATGTCTACAAAAACTGATGCGGGAAAAAATGTTATCTTTTAATATTTGTTAACAAATGATATTTTATGATGAAGCTGTGTTAGCGAAAGATAGTGTTGCGAAGAGCTGCTGCCGTCTGGCCCCATTGTAAAACTGTATGGTTCGTTCGGGAACAATCCTATCAGGCGCCGACAGTGGACATTCACTTTGTCTTATGCTTATCTCGTTTGCCATTACACAATATTCAATCAATATATAATACAAATAGATGAAATTTTTTTATAGTTGGTGAACTGTTGGCGTCGGAAGAAGACAGTTGTTTCCTTGTTAAGTTATAATTTCATTACATACGCCCAACATTTTTTATGATGATGACAATCTGCACGAAGTCAGCTGACATTGTTTCCATGTTATTCGGCTTATAGCCCCTATACACGCCATCAGTTGTCTATAGTTTCACTCGTACACTTTCCGAAATGTCAACCAGTAAGAGCGACAGCAAGTGACATAACTTACGTAGAAGACATGGCGGGTACCTCAAAAGCAAGACAGTTTCAAAAAACTTGGTAGAAGCCCACAAGATGAATGCCGTGCACGTGAGCCATGTGATCGTCACCAACGTATGGTCTGGTCTGAACACTGCACTCTCCACTTTCATCAATCCACCATTTACCCAGTTGAATAATTTTTTTGAACAAAGACAGAGACGGAGACGTCCCGGAAAAAAGTACGTGGTATGGGACCTTGACAAAGTTCTCATTTTTCGCTCAGGCTTCAATGAGTGTTTCGTGTTTTAGGTTGTTTGACTATGAAAGGCGGCTTCTGGTCGCGGGCTGCCTGTGTTAAGAGAGAGAGATAAAGATGCAAGGAAAGGCAGAGAGGTTACCCAGACGCACATCCGGTTTGCTACCCTGCACTGGGGAAGGGATGAAGGGGAGAAAAGAGGTTGCAGAGAGATGAGAAGGTACACACAATCACGAGCACACTCGGGGAGCACACAGTCTACAGGCGGTCGCTCAGGTTTGTTGACTTTAGGTAAAGTAGCAGTGCTTTTATCGCTTTCTGCGCAACTGAGGCAGATGCCCAAGGTCCTAGTATCTTCTGCACACAAAATGGTCCGGGGTCAAGTTAATTAAAAACCATCCGGAGCTGGCATCGCTGTGTGTCGTAGCAAGCGCAACTACACAGGACGTGTTCGATGGTCTCTTCAGCTCCGCAGTAGTCGCATGTAGGAGTGTCTGCCATACCAATGCGAAAAGAGTACACATTTGTGAATGCAACACCCAACCAAAGGTGGCATAACAGTGTCCCATCGAAGCAGGAAAGTTGAGATGGCAGCTTTATCTTGAGTGAAGGATCCAGTTCATAAAATTGACACCTTTGGAAGCTGGTAGACTACCAGAACGTGCGTGTAAGATCTCGAGCCAGCAGGTAAAGTTGTCTTGCTACATCATTCCTTGATAGAGGAATCGGGACTACACGGGTTCCTTCATGGGCTGAGCGGGCTGCATAATCGGCTAATTGATTTCCGGTAATACCGATATGTCCAGACAGCCATTGATATATAATATCATGCCCTCGTGCTAGAGCTTCATGATGGCAATGTCTTATTTTTTGTACCAATTGTTCATGACTCCTCCTACGCATGGCAGACTGCAAATTCTGAAGCGCTGCCTTCGAATCACAGAATATGACCCATTTTCCTGGACGTTCTTGAACGAGATATTGTAAAGCAGCCCTTAAAGCAGCAAGCTCTGATGCCGTAGATGTGGTCATATGCGACAACTTAAATTTGATTGTCATTGCTGCAGCCGGAATTACAGCGGCACCTGATGAGCTGCTGGACGAGACGGACCCATCAGTGTATATCTGCGTTCGGTCCAAGTACAACTCATGTAATAATAGCAGTGTTGCTTGCTTCAATGCTACTCTGTAGTGATTGCTTTTCTTTTTGATACCCGGAATTTCTAGACGTACTTGCGGCTGGTCGAGGCACCACAAAGCACATGCCATTCTCGTAGCTGGCGTATATCCTGATGGAATGCTGTTTAGGTGCTTGGCTATGGCGTCTGAAAACGTAGCACGTGGTCTTCCGGAGGGTAGAAGGGCCAAGTGGTGGTCGGGGACACGGCTAGCATGTCGAATGTGTGCTCTGGGGCAATCCACAACTCTATATGTCCTGACCGGATGGTCTTGGGTAAGCATGATTGTGACATAAGTAGAAACGCATCGGGGCAGTCCTAGGCAGATACGCAGTGCCTGACCCAGCAAACTCTCCAATGAATGAGTATTGGATTTGCAAGTGTTAGTCAGCACCAGCAATCTGTAGCGCAATAGACCCAGAAATAGGGCCCTGTACAGTTGTAGCATGGAGGCCACAGAAGTTCCCCATGCTTTCCCACACATGAATTTCATTATATGCACAATAGATAGCAGTCTCTTCTTCAAGTACGCACAATGCGGTCTCTACGAAAGACTTCTGTCGATTATTATGCCCAGGAAACGATGCGTCCGTGCATATTTGACACTCTGCCCATTGATGTAAACAGGGTATGGCGTCATTGGTTTGCGTGTGAACGTCATCAACGCGCACTTCACAGTTGATATAGTTAGGACTTGTTTCTGAAAGTAGGCTGTTGTGAGGATTGATTGATGCCCGCTGTATTCGTGCACGCACCTGAGGGCGAGTAGCTTCAGCACTCCAGAGGCAAATATCATCGGCGTATATGGATAGGCACACCGACTTTGGCAGAACCTTCACCAGACCAATGAGGGCAACATTGAACAATGTGGGGCTTAAAACACCTTCCTGAGGTACTCCGCAGTAGGTGTAATGTTCAGCAGTTGTACCCTCATATGTTTGCACAGAGAAACCCCTGCCAGTTATATATTCTTTTATCCATTGAAACATTCGTCCACCAATGCCCATTGCTGCGAGAGAAGCGAGGATGGCATCGTGAGCTACATTATCATATGCACCCTTCACGTCAAAAAACAGTGCCACTGATATGCGCTTGCGACTTTTTTCTTGCTGAACAAATGTCGATAAGTTAAGGACACAGTGGATGGAGGAGCGGCCCCGACGAAAGCCTGCCATGCAAGAAGGGTATTTGGTGTATCGTTCCATGTACCACTCGAGACGAAATAGAACCATTCTTTCCATCACTTTTCCGAGGCAGCTTGCGAGGGCAATAGGGCGATACGCTGTCAAGTCCAATGGTGATTATACTGAATATTGTCATAGGGCTTAAGGTGTACAAATTGTTAATAGACATCTGTACCAGCCACGGTTTACTGGTGAAAATTTTTTCCTAAGCACACATTCAAAGGCGAGTGTCACATTGAGTTGTGCTTTAGCTTATATATAATACAGATAATTTCTTACTAGTCATATTACTCATCAATATGCCTAAGAAAAATAGGAATGTTTTATTCTGCGTTTGCATAACTACTACTGTGTCGGAATACACGTAGAATACTAAATCCTACGGGATAAAAATCGTTGAATGAGATAGATATCTACCTTCGTGCAAGTAAAGGGGATGCCATCAAAGTCCTAGGTATTATGATAGAGTCAGATTGCACTAATAGAAATACGATTGTCAGGTTAACTTGGAAAGCCAACAGTGCACTGCAGATTATATGCAGAGTGACAAAGAAAAGACATGGGCTCTAAAATTACAACCTCGTCATATTAATGCATCTGTTTGCGCTTAATCACCTAATGTATGAATCAACAATGCAAAATTTGTCGGGGGTACATTCCGAGATACTGAATGTGCTCCTCAGGAAATTACTGAGAGGCTATGGGGTCTACCAGTATACACCAGCACCTAGCGTCTACTACAGCTTGGTATTCACAACACACTCGAAGAAATAAAAGAAGCCGAAGAAAGAGCGCACTTTTCGAGGGTATGTATCTACAGCAAGTTCAGGAAGGAAGATACCGCAGTAGTTGAACCAGAACCAAATAGTGATTACACTCAAATAAACGATATCCCCTAAAAGATCGGAATAAATATCGGGGTACCTCCTATGCCACGGAGTATGCATCGGGAGCACATCAATGAAAGAAGACTAGCGATGGTCAGAACAATACTTTGTCAGGTGTCAAACTAGAAAAGAAAGGTCGCCTTAGTCGACATGGTTTTGTACGCCAATCAATAATTTTTTGTGGCCGCTTTGGTTTATATGGCAGGCCGAGTCATAAATCAAGCGACAGTCGAGAAGAAGGACCTACTCACTGTGCAACAAGCTGTCATCGCATAAGCACTCACGATGGATGTGATGAAAGTCATCAACAGTGATTCAAGCTCATTGTTACGGTCCTTCACGAAGGATATGGTATCGGGAAAAACCCTGCGAATGCTACATGGCAAGGACGTCATGCAGCATCTGCCCAGTTGGTTTCCGGCACACCTTAAACAAATCAGACTCCTTTCCCAATACCAAATAAAGCAGCACGCGAGGTGGTGCCAGGCTCGTTGGTCACACCTCTCCGAGCATGCTTTCTGCCGGTGGAGGGGATAAGTGGCAAACTCTCGCATTCAATAGCGAGATTACTACGAACTTCTACCTACGTGATTTTCCTCGACCTAAAAAAAATCTCACTAGGCCCCAAGCATTTACATGAAGGCTATTACAAACCAAGGCGTATCTTACCTTGAACATGATAAACATCATTTACCCTGAATTATACCCAAGTAATTTTTACCCATAATGTGGGAAAAACGCTTCACTAGAACTCTGGCAGTGTGTCATATTGGCTCTGTTGCCTAACATCACCTCTCCCTGATGACCTCGTACTTTGCAGATCAACTCTGGGCTCTCCAACAAGCCCACGAGATGTCTGAGGGGCTCAGCCTCTCAGTCACCACGTAGGAGTGGCCTGCAACGTATTAATCTGTGTTTTGGAGCACCCAATATATGTTTGTACAATACAATCAGTCCTTGACTTTATGAAGCACTTTCAATACGTTGTGTTATGTTAGCTAAGTGGAAACGCTATTTGGGCGACGAATACGAAGTTTACAGGTAATATCATTAAATATATTTTCTTTGTATCTCTACAACGCAAGTACTTAGAAAACTCTGGCATGAAAATATATGTATAGGCGCATGTTTTACAAGTATTCGCCAGTGTGAAGCATCATAACGTCATAAACAGCTAATGTGTGGCAATGGTTTGCGCCACGGTGTGATTGAAGATAAGAAAATAAAATTATTCTAAAAAGAGGGGCACGTATTGGAGAAACTGATCCGCTGCTGTTTTTCATTTTATCAGTGACCGGTTACGCCACCCGTTTCTTCGCGTCCTATAACGGTCAAACTTTCGGCCTTCTAAAAACTTTTTGCAGCAGTGAGACGAACTTCCTGATAGCCCTAAGAAACTGCAAGAGAGCCCTTTGAACGTATTTCAAGAGAGTGCGAAAAAAAATAAATATTGTAGAGTGAGCAAGGAGTCGGTGAGTGAACTGTCCGGGGACTTCATCGAAATCCATCTGCTTCTGCACTGGCGAGAAGAATAAATTTACCCTCGAGGACCACTGTCCACGGAGGCGCATTTATCTCGTTAAAATGACTGCCTTCTTTTCACGATGCTTACCGGATCGTAACAGTGCTGCATAATCGAACGATTGCCTAGTATAACGAAAACTGTAAAATTCGAAGAACGCTAGCGCTTTTCGCGTGAAATGCATATAATATTACAATGCAGAAAAAAAGTTCGCGTCGAATGCATCCGTGATTCCCTTAGGGCAGTGTTTTTCATTGCATCATTTTATACATACAGTACATTTCTTTAGTTTCTTATTTATGCCATTGTAAAGAAAAAAAAACATTTTTTATGAATATGTTTAAAATACAGGTGTCATGGTTTTGTGCTCTTTGGTGGAGTTCAGTAGGTGCAGATAGCTTCTTATCCGGCAAAAGTACCTCATTTGCAGGCAGTCGATAGCCACGCTGCCCTCTCTGCGGCAAAGAAAGCAGCTTTACTTCGCGCCAGTTTGATTAGCTTCTCTGTAGAATATTTCAATATAATATTAGTCAGTGTACATAGTGCATGACCACGCGGAACCACTTTACGTTATTGAAAACCAGAGCATCTGATACTGTGCTTATGAGAAAATTAAATGACTATAAGCTTTGGTCCAAGGTTTTCGGCGCTATGCTCATGGGCCCTATGCTCTCACGTGCAATCTCTCTATTTCGTTTTCTTTTGCTGACCGTTCTCTGAAAGCCACCACAATTGGGTCCCTAATGCTGTTTCAGTCAGTTCGACCGTATTTGCTTTTCGCGCATTCCTTATCTTTCACTAAGTCTGTTATTGTGGTCTCAAGATTGTGAATTCCAGATTAGTTCTTCTTGAATGAAGGGATGATATAGCTTTTTAATTTTCATACGATATTAGTAAGCTCTCTGTAATGGCTGGGATATCTGTGAAACTTATTCATGGTAGTCTAACAGGTCCGATGCAGAAAGCATTAGCTGCCGAAATATTTGTCTCCACTCAGAAAGACTATTAGCACTGAATTGATTTCGTGACCAGAAATCGTAAGGCGGCAAACCCAAGTAAACGGAGTGATGACGAAAGCATTACCTAAATGAATCGACAAAAGCACTTTATATGATACAGTCTCAATTCATTAGGCCGTAGTGTAAAGTTGTAACTTCGTGTCAATAACAACCCTGTGTACAGAGAGCTATGAACGACCCGCTAACGTTTAAACTTTCACTCGCGCTTTTCTACGAGTAATAAGATAAATGTAATACAAGTTGCCGAGCCTTTAAAAAACAAATTTCGTAATTTCTTTTAGTCACAGAAAGACTTGTTGGAGACAGGTCAGCATTCAAGCTTCCTATTTATTGTTTGTTTGGAGACTGCTCAGCATTCAAGCTTCCTATTTATTGTTTGTTATTTTCTGGTCTCGGCTTTCGCTCTGTATTTGCCAGAGCTTAGTTTAATCTTTCTGCCTGGTATTGTTCTCAAGAACCCGTCAGGTACCTCCCACGCATGTCACGGGCCTTTTTTCTTTTTCACTCATTTTGTTTGTATTTTCACGTCGTCTGAATAGCACACCTTATTGAATTGTAGTGACAGTTCTTGTGGTAGCAAGGACAGGGGTAATATCCAGGTGGCCGATGGATATTTTACATGCAAAGCGTGTTGCAAACTTTCTTAATGAGAGTGAGCAATGCAGAAAGTTCGAGAATGGCTGTTTTGCTAGCCTGTTACTTTCTTCTCCTACGCTTTTTCATTTCTATGCCTGTTTAACAACCTTCGCTTTAACTGGTCATGGTCATTCAAAAGAGAATACTACCTGTCCAATGCTCCCTGGCTGCAAAGAAATACCATGTACCTTCACACAAGCCTGTGTGAAACGAACAAAACGGACATTCCCCACCCAAATCGCATGGTTGAAGGTGCTTGATTTTTTTACTGCATTGTGTTACATTCTTACTGAATACGTTAAAAGCTTCTTTACCGTAAAGCTTGTTGAATTTATTGAAGCCCCCTCCATATTTAATTTTAAAACATGCCCCGACGCAGAGGTCTCGTGGCCAAAGTACTCGGCTGCTTACCCGCAGGTCGCGGAATGGAATGTCGGCTGCGGCGGCTGCATTTTTGATGGAGGCGATAATGCTGTAGGCTCGTGTGCTCAGATTTGGGTGCGCGTGAAAGAACACCAGGTACTCAAAATTTCCAGAGCTCTTCACTATGGCGTATCTCATAATCATATGGTGGTTTTTGGACCTTAAACCCCACATATCAATCACCGCAATTCGAAACACATCAAATTAGTTGTATTTGCTGTTCCATTCATTGACGTTTTACCTTATATTTTAAATCAATCTTTTCTTTTTAAGCAGTGTAGAGTCAACGATAACTGTATATTTACGACCACGACAACAAAATAATTACTTAAAAAATCCACTTAGGCAACTGTTCAGAAGAAAGTAAACAATGCAAAACTTTAGAACGTATTTTACTGCATAGATTAACCCGTTATGTGCGTTTTAATTACAAATATAAGGAGCATGACGCACAGTGCTGATTATGTGCTCCGATTATACATATTTTCATAATTAAACACTGAGGAGGAAGACGAAGTGATTTGTTTACGAAACACACCTTGCTCGTCTTTGTACTTTTCTGGATTTTTCGCCGCAGTTGTGGGGTCTACCGCCCCATATATTGTGGTGATAGATGTTCAACCTCACGGGGCACCGTCCGAGTCCGGTTCGACCGCGGAGACTGCTTCGAGGAAGCGAGGAAACGCGTCCAGTGAGAGTGAGGACACTGAGCTGTACTCCGCATCAAGCGACGAGTCCTCGGACGACGGCTTCCAAGCCGTCCTGTACCGCAAGGCTAAACGACGGATCGTCAATACATCTTCGGCATCAAGCACGACCACCGTGAAAACTGCCCCTCAGCGATGGCCTTACTCTATCTTGTTTGTGCCGCTGAAGGCTACCGACAGACTGCACGGGCTGAACAGGCAAGCGCTCTCTGTGTACCTCGAGAATATTACGCCAAATCAGATCAAAGAAGTACGTCTAAACGCAAGAAGGAACATCTTGGCAATCGACGTGCGCTAAACGCTCTTCAGAAAGTAACGCAACTGGGTAACATCAATGTCAAGTCTATAATACCAGCTGATAGCACCACTTCAACAGGAGTCATTTATGACATTGCCACTGAAATTCCAAACTCGGATCTCTCAGTGCTAATAAAACCGGCAAATGAGGATAACGTCATTGTGAATGTAAGCCGCTTTGGTAACACACATTGTGTAAGAATTACGTTCAAAGGGGACTGTCTCCCCTCCCATGTGAAGGTTGGCCACTTTCGTCACCAGGTCCGACCGTTTATTTGAAAACCTATGCGATGTCAAAAGTGCCAGAAGATCGGCCATGTGCAGGGAGCGTGCAGGAACTCCGAAGTGTGCCCCCGATGCTCAGAACCAAACACCGAGGACAAATGCAGCGCAACCATACTAAAGTGCCCTAATTGTCAAGGTGCCCACAGTGCATCTTCCAAAGACTGTCCACGCATAAAGAAGGAGTTTACTATTCTTAGACAAATGGTGCGAGACAGCTCTACCCACAAAGAGGCTGCTGAAAAAGTCCGGCGAAGACGACGACGTCACCGTCGAAGATCTTCACGAAGAACACAGTCAACTACAAAAAGTAAGTCAACACATCTGAAAACGGCGCCCACTGCAGGGTACACCGCGGCGAACGCAGACGATGGAAGAGAGAAAACAAGTAGATCTCTCTCTACTGAAGAGTGGCCGCCACTTACGCGCACGCAACTTGTGGAAGAACCGCATCAGAAGCCGCATTCATCAGAGCAAGCTGCGACAACAGAGGAGCAGCGGAACTTGAAAAAGCAAGTGATTGCTCTTCTACCACCTATAATTAATGCCATTCGCACGGTGTTAAACGACATGCGCACAACGTCAGCCAGAAGTGCACTTCAAGTACTGGACGCTCTGAGTCCAGTGCTGGCGGCTCTTGAGTAGATAATGGCCCACCAGCCACTGTCTTTCAGGGAAGAGGTCAAAAAAGCAACAATTTTTCAGTGGAATGCACGGGGACTGAAATCACGCATTGCAGATTTCCGTCGGTTCGTTTCCACCAATATGTTTCCCATCATCGTCATCTGCGAGCCAAATTTATCGAGCGCTATCAGACTCTCCGGATACGAATATTTTATGTCGGCTTGTTATAGTGAAAACAGCAAGGTCCTGCTGTTTATTCGACGTGACCTGACCTACATTCTTCGGCCTGTACCACCTGACAACGATAACCAATATATATGCTTAACAGTGAAGAAAAAGGGTCTTATTGTCGCTGTTGTCGGTGCATACCTGTCGCCATCAAGTAGATTTGACCACAGAAGACTAGGACACATCCTATCATCCACTCCTGGCCCGTGGGTGATCATCGGAGACTTCAACCCCCACCATACGCAATGGGGGAGCCCGAAGATTAGCGCAAAGGGTAGAAGTGTGATAACGTTTGCTTCAGACAACGAGCAATGGCAGCCCAACATTTTTACGTGGCCCTGGATACAGCAGCTGCCTTGACTTGGCTTTTGTTTCCCAAGGTCTCGTCAGATGTGCCGGATGGTGTGCGGACATAGAAACACATGGGAGCGACCACATCCCCACATATGTCAAGATCAGAGGATTATCACCTTGCAAGGTACGCGAAATTATCCAAAGAAAACATTACTATTACAAGAAAACTATCACAAACTATTACAAGAAAACTGTAGCTATGACTTTCTCAAATAAAAAACAGCCTCTCAGTTTCAGTTATAACTACAATGGGTCCACCCTAGCACATGTGAGTGAATTCAAATACCTAGGCATCACCTTTACACACGACCTTAAATGGGGCAAACATGTTGATCAGATAACTTGTCAAGCTCTAAGAAAACTTGGTTACTTAAAGCGAAGATTGAAAAACTCGACAAAAGATTGTAAGTTAACTGCCTACAAGACACTAGTGAGACCGATGCTCGAGTACGCCTCTGTGGTTTGGTCGCCTCATCTTGAGCAAGATAAAAACAGGTTAGAATCTGTGCAGAATAAGGCTTTACGGTTCGTTTTTAACCGTTATGATCGGGACTTCTCCCCGTCTTCACATGCTCATTTGTTGTCACTTCATTCACTGGAACACCGCCGTACACGTGAGAGTATTATCTTGTTGCACAAGATTGTACACAAAATGACCCGCGTTCACGCGCCCTTATCTTTCGCTGATATACCCGCGCGTACAACACGTAGTACAGACGCTTTGAACCTTGTACCCTTCAGGTCTCGTTTGAATTGTTTCAAATTCTCTTTTTTTCCGCGTGTGGTGGAAGTTTGGAACAAGCTTGATGGTGCATTGCGTAGAATGAACACTGTAGAGTTCGGGAAAAATTTTATGTGTTAGTCACAAAAATTTGTGCGCACTATTGTTTGTTTCTGTACTTTCGTTGATTTTTCTGTACCCGCTCCTGCAATGTCCCAGGCATGGGACAGCAGTATTTGTAAATAAATAAATTATTAAAAAATAAATAAATAAATAAATAAATAAAGAGTGGACTGGACCAAGTTTGAATCTCTCATGGAAGAATGCTGTGAAGAGAACGCCTCATTTGACTTAGAAGAGGTGATCAAGTCCACAGTGCAAGACACAGTGTGCACCCTCACGTGTTCTTCGAGACTCGTAACCGCATTTGATGTGGAATTAGAACGACTTCGGGCTCTCCGACGGCGTGCGGAACGAAGGTACTGACGCACGAAAGCAATCGACGATTCACGAATCGCTAGACGTCTTCAGAAGAAGATACAACGCCGCATAGACAAGCTAGAGTCACAACGTTGGGCAGCCTTCTGCACTTCGTTAGATCCTCGCAAGCCTTTGTCACACTTGTGGAGGACAATAAGAGGGCTCCGGACAGCTCCCATTCAGCGGTCTCCATTCAAGGCTCTAGCCCTCTCTCAGCAGATATCGGAGGTCGACGTGGCAGAAGAATTCTGTGCCAACTTATCTGGTCAACTCGCACATCCCAACATCTCCACGCTCTCACGTGGTGGCACGACATCACACGATCACCACATGGACCAATTTTTTTCTATTCATGAGCTTAAAGCAGCACTGGCTTTGTGTAGACGGACATCAGCACCCGGGCCTGATGGAATATTGTACAGAGCACTGTGTCACCTTAGTGAGCGTGCGAGGACTGCCCTCCTCGAGATATACAACGATTCGTGGCGAGAGGGCACCCTCCCAGTTAACTGTAAGACCAGCCGTTTGGTTCCATTACTGAAGGCTGGCAAGTCACCATTGGTGCTCACATCATACCGCCCGATTGCACTGGCTAGTTGCTTGGGCAAAGTGATGGAGAGGATGGTACTTGGACGGCTAGAATGGTTCCTGGAGCATCAAAACATCTACCCGGACGCTATGACGGGATTTCGCCGTGGCCGGTCATCAATTGATAGCGTCATAGACCTGGTCAGCTACGTGCAACACGAAAAAGGTCGTAAGCGTCTCTGCGCTTCTTTATTTCTTTATGTTAAAGGGGCGTACGATAACGTCACACAGGAAGCTGTCCTCACCGCTCTCAAGGAGGTAGGAGTGGGTGGTCGGATGTTTCAGTGGCTACGCAGCTATCTCTCTGAGCGATCCTTTTTCGTGAGAACCGAGGATGGTGACACTTCGCTACATTACAGCCACCGTGGTGTTCCCCAGGGTGGCATACTTAGCCCTGTACTATTCAAACTGACGCTAACAGCTCTCAATGAGCATCTGCCAAGTACTGTTAGATTGTCAATGTATGCGGACGACATCTGCGTTTGGACGTCTGCAGTACCACGTCTACAGCTGCGAGCGCGAATTCATAGAGCTGCCACTCAAGTTGCTATTAACCTCCGTCAACGAGGTCTGGAAATTTCCTCTGAGAAATGTGCACTTGTGGCATTTACGCGCAAACCAATGCAGAACTACAGCGTTCTGATAAACAGCGAAAGGATACGTCACCTCCGATCATACAAGTTCCTAGGTGTTATATTTGACAGAGATCTTTCATGGAGCTCACATGTATCATACATGAAAATGCGATTGACAGGCATCTGTCATTTGTTCAAGTTCTTCGCTGGAAAGAACTGGGGAATGTCCACAACTGCTATGTTGCGACTATACAGGATTCTTTTCCTTGGATTCCTTCGGTACAACCTACCTGTGTTAACCAACGCAAGTAAAACAAACATACGAATGTTTCAAAGTGTCCAGGCTCAAGCGCTGGACACTTTGAAGATCATCCCTAATGATCAAGATCATCCCTAATGAAAAAGGGATAATAGCACTAGCTATACCTTGTTCTTTTTATTATCTTGTAGGCATTGAGGTAAAATGCCTGCACAAAAAACGCATATATTAAGTTTAACCGATGGAATCCCGTCATCTTATCGTCTTATCTCTACAGCTTCGATCCAGAGATCATTCAACGCTTTGTAGTCGTCATCCTCCCAACGCCATAAACCACGCATAACGCAGAAACACCACCACTACGCTTCTCATCATTAGAGGGGAACATCACGTCACTGCCGGCTCACAAGACACAAAGACGGATGACCAGCAGCAGCAAGCCAAAGGAAGTAATAAAAGCCCGGTTGACAGAGTGGCTGATCTATATAAGGCTTTTCACTATGCATCATCCTTCGAGTCGGCTGGTTGTAATTTTTTTAACTGACTTCCGTGCGACTCCTTCCGAACGGTAATCGCTCACGCGCTTTCAAACTGTAGTTTCCAACTCACACAATTGGATTGCTTTTCGGAGTCTTACCCGGAAGTGGGTGAGTGGCAGTTATGGTTTCTGGTCTCACACACGCCCTGCCAGAGTGTTCTGGCGGCCATGGCGCTCCCCTGCTGAACCGATGGTCACGGGAGAAAATACCGGCTGGCGTGACTGCATTTTCGATGAAGGCGAAAATGTTCGAGGCCCGTGTCCTTGAATTTAGGGGCACGTTAAAGAGTCCCAGGTGGTGGAGCTTTCTGGAGCCCCCCACTACGCAGCGTCTCCCCATCATTGATTATATCGTGGTTTTGGGACGTTGAACCCCAGATATTACTATTATTAGATCCCACACTGCTGAGGGGTGCCCAGCACAGGCCAACACACTACTTTAATAGTGGGCCACTGGATGCTTTCCGGCTTATGATCGGGAATATAGATTGGGCAGATGTGTATAATCTGACAGATGAAAATTTATGTTATGATTTATTTTAGCGAAAAGTCAAACATTCGTACGACACTTAATTTCCTCTACATTCAGGTAAGGATAGCCACAAATCTAGAAAACCATCCGTTACCCATGAATTATACCACATAATTCGAATGAGGGATAGATTATTCCATGCTTTAATTCATGTAAAAGCTGAAACGATATTTCCGGAATGTAAAAATTATAGGAACAAGCTTAACACGGATCTTCGTAAATCTCCCACTGAGTACTACAAAAATATGTTTGCTTCGATTTCAGGTGACCCCCACCCTCCCCAATATGGGCTGCAATCCGGAGGCTCGAAGGTAACCCAGATAGTTCCTAGCACATTTACCTTTTGTAATGTTGATTATACTAATATTTCACTGGTAAACGAATTCAATGATCACTTTTTGCATGCGGGTATTGTAGATGACGCTCACCCAAGTAACTCTAGATAGGATCTGTGTGAATATACATAATCTGACAGTACACACTACTTCTTTTCCCGTGCACTAATCACGAAATCTTTATCTTAATCAAATATTTGAAGCCATATAGCTCAGCTGAATTTGAGGAGATCAAACGGGATATTCCTCGATTGCGGCCGTGGGTTCATTTTGAAGGCATGGTCGGTAATGAAGTTTCTTATTAAGTGTTTAATTTCAATTTCGATTTCATTCGATTATTGTTTCTTCATACAGTATTTTTGAACAAATAACTGTTGAGCCAGTGGTCAGAGGCTAGTGTAGGCCTATAATCAATATACATATAGCAGCTACAACATAACGTTAGTTTACAACATAATCGTTTTACAGCTTCGCAAGTCACCTAGGCTAAATGATTTTTCGTCTTTTTTAGTTAGAAAATTATTAACGTTATGGAGATACTTAAGCAGGTTGCCCCCAATTTCTTATAAATAAATGTAGTACTTCATTGAGATGCGAGAGTTCATTTAATTTTAAGCCCTTAATAACAGAAAGCTAACCCCAAACTGCAGCTGAAGAAAAATCTCACTGGCAGCTCTTTTTCAAGGGCACACATACTTCATATACACGAACTAAACAATGCTCAGTAAAGCTGCAATATTATTCCTCACACCTTACTTCTTTTTTTTCTTATAACTAAGAGTGTATTGCTTAAAGGTGCTTCTCTGCCTTACCAATCTTTTTTTTTATTTCGCTTTGGTTAACGTACCCATACCTATCTTATTATGCGTTTTCACAATGTTGTACTCTTCATTATGTTGTATTCTTCATAATTCCTCACGAGGCTGTGTTCTTCATTACTCATGTACATCGTGATATACGTTCGTTAAGCTTCGCAAACGTCCAAAGCATTAAAGCTAGCGAAACGTGGTCGTACGAAAAAAAAAAGGATAACAGCGAATCGCACAAAGACCGATAACCTTGTTTTTTTCCCGAATATCGGAGCAATGCGGAGCATGGCAAACAAAACTTGACGGTTGTCCGGGTAAATGCACGTCACAATATTGCCTTTCTGATCGGACACGGGCTCCCTGTTTGCGCTCTTACCCAGCGCGCGAGATATTGCTAGCACTGGCTGCGCAAATACGTTGGATGGGTCGGGTGCGACCAGCAATGAAGACGCTACGGTATGCAATCTTCATTGACATTTTCTCGATTGCCACACGTTTCGAAAAACAGATTCAATTATCCTCTGTACCAGCACTTTTTTTTAATTATTGCAAGCGTGGCACCGACAAATCAGTTGTGCGATGCAGCTACAATGTGTAAATGGAAACCTGGGACATTTCAAACGCAAAGTTCGGCTGGTTAGTGTCTCGAGAGTGTTTTTCACGATAATGAAAATGGATCTTCCGCTCTGAGAGTACATTCCCCCAAAATGTTTTGCAGTGCACATGATTGCGGCAGACTGACTAGGGGCTCTTACTTAAACCTAATCCTGTTAGGTTCATCGCTGCAAGCAAAGAAAAAGGAAAGGCCGCTGTGTTTTATGCACTCTCGGCAATATACGCTGGCGAGCAGCGGCTGGTTCCTTGGGTAATTAGGTTGCGGAGCTATAAGAACATCTCGCTTGTCCTGGCATGTGCTTCAGTATTACTTTTATGTGCATTGCGGCGCGGTATTCGAGTGATTTACGGTGCGCATGTATGACTCTACAATTATCATAACCGAAACTACAACTAACAACGCCTGTTACTTTGTATTACGGTATAACAAAAAAAAGCGTAATTCTGGCATGAAAAAAAAAAGCAGTAACTCCTCGAAATAGTTTAGAAATTAACTATGTTTTCGCGCTTTAATTCGAGCTTAAACACTTGTTATCTTCCTAAGATGGGCGACACAAGGAAGCATGATATTTAAATACGAAAACGAGCATGGGTGGGATGCACCAAACACTGATGCGGTCTATTTGGCGATAGCTCTGCGCATCACACTGCAGGGAAGAACATGTATTGCAAGCTTCCGCACACAATCGCCACCACTGCGAAACCACGCCACCGGGAAGAGCTCAGTTTTGTTTTCAGACACATCTATTTTTGTTTTATTAGTGTGAAGCGTTAGCTACTGGGCCACCAAGGGGCACCTCATCTATTTTGTTTAAACAAGGGCATTCATTGCAACATTCAGTTTCTCTCTGTCCGATTGCTACATCAACTAAGGCATAATTCTAAAGGTAGCATCATGTTATACTGTGCTCGCATCTATGTTGGCGATGTGGTGCTAATTTGAGCACTTATATACCGTCACATGAGTGAAGGTTTTCTTAATTAGTATTAGGTGCTTTTTAATAAATCTCCTTTTTGTTAAAGAGTTCCGTGCCACAGCCCATAGATATGATGTGCCCCTTCAATAGTGTGCGGCAATCTGTGTATCGCCCTGTTTTATTAGCTCGCTCTATCTCCCATTACCCCCTTCACCACGGGAAGGTGGTAAGCAGGATGTGTGCTTGGTTAACCTCCCTGTGTTTTCTTGCCTCTCGCTTCTTTTAATCTAGCATTAAAGTGTCAAATAATGCTTTATACACTACGCTGATAATTATACAGCATGTTCCCTGTGCAACTTTGTGGAAAACAATTGTGTTTTTTGCCAATAATAAACAAACAAACAAACAAACAAAAAAACGTCAGTTTCAATCCTTCACTGAAAACGCGAAGAAATAGGTTTTCTTTGAACATGAAAAAAAATAATGAGGAATGGTTCGTTTCTCAAAAAAAGTTAGTATATCAACACATATTCGGAAAAAAGTCAAATGATAAGAACGCCGCTTGTTTCAGTGAGAAGCAGAGGCAATACCAGTAGCTGACTGCCACCACCTGCCATGGCGGTATACGTACGTCAAACGAAATGGATTTCCGGGTCGCGGCTTGTAAAGAGCGGGCGCCCCGGCAAAGTCACAGTAGCTATGTATGACATAATACGCCCGCATTGCTGTTCACTTCGTGTTCTTACTTTGCCGGTTGACACCTATATACTGCCAATATATCTTCAGACAACTTCAAACGATAGCTTCCGTTTCTATCTATGCCTCCACCAGCAACTCGCTTATAGCGACCTCAAAAGCAGCCGCGTAGAAAAAATTTTAAACATTCTTTTGCGTTTTTTTGTTTTTATATCTCAGCCCGCTTGGGTTTGAACACTTTTTTTATCAGTTAGAAAATATCCCTTTGAGATGCCGCTGCCTTTAGGGTGGTGGTTTCACTACCGTCATCTTGCCAATTGTTCCAAGAAAGACACCAGACGATGCCACTCATCCATGTATGCAAAAAGGGGAAAAATCAAGCGTGCGAGTATGGTTATTCCGAACCTAATCAAGGCAGAGGAGAAAGCAGAGCCAGAACTCTACTCAAGGCCTACGGTAGAGACAAGGAGACGTTGTTCGTAGACGCCGTGGAGTGCCCGAGTAAATAATCCTACGTTGCGGCAGTAAGAAACACCAGCCGCAAGTGCGTAAGCACGATCTCAATACGCTCTGATGACTCAGAAATCGCTGAAGAGTTGGTGACAGCACAGGCCATAAGTTACCCAAAATGTGAATACGTCATCAGCAACTCGCAGTCGTCAATCCGTAAATACGCACGAGGAGGAATACCTCCCGAGGCAACAAACATACTCCTCCACAAGGCTATGCTCATATAATCTGAGCAATTCGAAGAAAGGTATAATATATATTATCCAGCTCACACCCCGCATGAGTCCCCCGTTGCCAATCTCAACGTGGAAGCTCACCACGTCGCGTGAGGTCTCACTTACCGCACTCTCGATGGAGCTTCACATGAGGTACCGGGAGGAGAGGAGTGGTGGTAGAGGAACGCTTTGTTAGGTTCGACGACATTACCCAATTCTACCAAACGCCGAGGCGCAGGTTTTCACACTTGGCTCCAAATGAGGCAGCTCTCAGGAGGTTGACTGGAGGCGACTTCAAACGTGAACATTTCCCTTCCCGGTGCACCTAAATGATATCTACCCCAAACTATACCCCGATGACTCATGCAAGCTATGTAGCGGTGGCCTATGCAATGTCGCGAGAAAAAAATGGCCCCGTATCTGCATGTTGATCGGCAAGTGTCGTCGAAAGACGATAGTCTTGCGTGTGGAGAGAGTGAACAAAACACTTATTTGAAGTTTTCGCTAGAAAATTGGAGAATGATATTCTGGAGACACTGCGTTAGAGTGCCTCGAGCGTGCAGCGGAGGCGAACGAGCGCATCAAGTCACGTCGCACGTGAAACGTGAGCGCCATCTGGCAGTTTTCTTGGAAAACGATGCACTTGGCTGTGAGACGGGTGTGCGCGCCCTTCTCACAGGTGATGAGGTGTAGAACGCAAGGCGACGGGTAGGGGCCACCACCATATCGTCTTAGCAATGTATTGGAAACACTCGCCTTTTCGTGCAAGCGTTCCATGGTCAGCGCAGCATGATAAGCGCTACCGTCCTTGTAATTACTTATGTATGCCTTTTCTAGTAAAAGTCGCACATGCAGAACATATACGTGTTGTTATGGTGCCCCAGACATGCGCAATAATTGCTTTTCGATTGACAATTGCACAAGTATGAACGCTAAATCTTGAGAAACATTGGTGGGCGCGGCGGATGGGGTCGGCCGTTTCAAGTACCTGGTGCCGTTAAGAGTGAACACACAGACAAATGTGGAGACAGGCAGACAGACAGACCAAAATTTTTGCGTCGGAGGTTCCCAAGAAAGACTATCGTCTTTAAAAGGAAGCCCGTACACTGCACCCGTGGCGCAGTCAACAGCATTGGAATGGTGGCTCAAGCCGCATACTGCGACACGGGGGTTGTGTACGGGCTTCCTTTTTCTTGTGGCGTTATATAGGACGAACTGGTAGGTGCGTCAATCTAAGACGGAGAAAACACGGGACCAATTGTCGCACTGAAACCTTTTCACATATAGGGGTGCATTGCACGGAGTGTGAATGCGTCCCTCGATTTGAAAAAAAAAAAAAACTAGCATGATTGCCAGGAGCAACTATCAGGCAACTCGGGATATAATCGACCCATTGCACATTTCTAACACTAACTTATGTATCAACGTTTCATCTATCGCCGGCCGTGCAACAAACAGAAATATCTTATTTTAATTGAACATCATTACAGGACCTTGGATGTTTTATCACTTCGTTTTCTTGACCACGTGCATGTATGTATCGTGTGAATCCACGTGAATAAAAATTAGTTGCGAGTTCAGCGCCCGTCCTTGTGTTCTGGTCATTTTGTGTCCCGTGTTTTTTGCGCCGTTCATACCTATGAACCAACACCAACTTCCCCAACTTCCAGCGCTCCTTCAAAAAAGTTTTTTGTTTTTTTACTTCGCACTTCAAAAATTGGTCAAAACTTTCATGGAGTAATACGTACTGAAACAAAGCTTATAGGCAACAGCCAGCGATGAAAGTGAAACCAAAACATCGCACATCATACCGTACCACCAAACGACTTCTGACTACTCACCATCGGCATCACATAAAGTTAGCTTAAGCGTCTGCTTAACTTCTCTTAATGATTCATCTTTCGGGTGTAGGCATGTTTGGAGTGATTTATGATGTTTTGGTACCCGTTATGGCTCAGTTTTAAGTTTCCCTCGCACACCTCTGCGACCTGCGGAGGAAGCCTACATATAAATTCATGTACAATCAGATTCCACGCTAATTGGACTAATATATGATGTGGATGTACTTCATGGTCGAAGAGACTGGTAGCGGAAAGTGCTGACTAGCTATCTGTAAGCACTGCATCATCAGCTACGTTTTTTCCAACGTGAAGTCTTAACCACTGATACTGACACTGACTAAGAGTTAGGACTTCATCTTTTTACCACCTTATTCAATGTTTCCATAATCAAAGTTTCGATGAAATAGACATTTTCGGGTTCTTTTTCCTATCTGCCGTAACAATTCTGCGAAGCCGCACCTATGCATGGAGGGCTAAATGAGTTCGCAATGATGCTTCTAGTCCCCTATTGATGTGTTAAATGCTGTATTCGTTTAAGAAAACAGAAAAAAACACTTCATTTCCGTTATTTTTATAATAAAAGTTATTGCTTTTTACACTTGGTAAAAAAAATCATGATACTATAAGGCAAAAAAAAACAAAAAAAACGTCACATCGCATGTGCATACCAGCGAGTGACGGCAAAGTTACGCCACGAACATGTAAAATGCATTCGTGAGAGCAGTACTGATTTTTTTTTCATAATCAATAGTACAGCAAGTTTTTTATAACATGTAATGAAGTACTTTGCTGGGTGAGGTATAACTTTCTTATTTTAATGCACAGTTTCTTCCGGCCACGCATAATTACTTGAGAAGAATATTTATTAGTATAAATTATCTGAGTCACCCACAAAAGAGGCAAGGCCGCTTGAACTGGAACCCATCTCATCCTAATTAGGTGACATGTCTCGGCAGGAATGGGCAATATATGACCCCACTCAAACACATAGGCGTCCGCCGGCGTCCCTTATATTCTGAGTGCCTTTTTCTTCCAGGCCAGAACGTGATGCTGCACGTTGTGACGTCGTCGCCAGCTGCAGCGACGAGAGGGCACTAATGGAACAATATTCTCGCTCCCGCTGTTTGCCTCCCCTAGTCACACACATGGCGAGAACCCCGAAATACCATTGTGCCCCCTGTTACTGACAGGCAAATACATAAAGAAATGATGTTAAAGTTACATCGCTGGTCCTCTGAAGCTTCCACTTACCAATCGCTAGTGCCTTGAATGGCGGTATTCGTCGCCTCAGAATACTCTGCAACCCAGAAATGGAAAACAGTTGGACCGTATCTGACCTAAAGAAACGTGGGGAATTTATAGCGCATGCAAGATTGATGAAGCTAGAACCAGATTTTTTTTTAATATTCTAAATGTAAATAAAAATTCCCCGAGACGGCACCTTCGATGCTCTAAACGAAGCGACTGCGTGAAGTTCAAGAGGTGCTATAGAGATGTAAGTGTGGTGCGGTAATAATTAGAAGCATGAGTATACATACTTATTTTGCGTTGCTTCGAGTAGCACCCTTGTTTTCTTGAATATTGGCCTAAGGTGCGTAAATTTTACAGACACACACACACGCAAACACACACACGCAAACACACACACGCACGCACACATGGAGAAAGAGAAGGAGAGAGATAATAGCTATTTGGTACAAAGCATATTGACACCGCGGGGTATCAATAAAGAAATAAAAAATGATGACACTGCAGAAAAAAAACGATACAAAGGCAGAGAAGAGAACCAGAATTGACGCGTCCGGTTTCCCACCCAAGACCGAGAAAGTGCGAAGCAAAACTAAAGAGAGAGAGAAAAAACAGATTCAGAACGGGAGTGCACTCCTATAGCTGATCGAATAGTCGACTGCCACGCAAAAACTTCAATAAGGCCTTCACAGGGTTGCCAATAAAGCTGGCAACCAGACCTAGTACACAAATCCCTAGGCTATAGAATATGTTGGCTCTATAAGTTCAATGCCAAATTTAATCATTCGCTACTTTCAGTTACCATGATGGGACGTTTTACGAAGCGCATGCTAGGGCGCGAGAAACAAGAGAGGCAGAGAGGTTAACCAGGGAGGTCAATTTTCTTGCCCTACACTGAGAGGAGTGGTGAATCGGAGGAAACAGAGACAGACTCAAAAAGAGAGATAGACAGAATCAAGCACCCGCCTTTCAATACAAGTGGCTATAGTGATTATGTTGGTCTAGGAATCATAAATAATTTCCTAGAGCTAGGCGAAAGAAACAAGGAGGCTATGGTGGCTCTCGTTATTTCCGCCTATGACATTGAGCTAGGGCAGCAAATAATGGGCGTCTTCACCCCTTTCTAGTTTTTTTTCGCCTCTGTCTAGTAGATATATTTATGATATGACATAGGGCTGTGGGCCGGGAAAGAAAAACAAAGACCGAATTCAGAAACTTCTATTTCACAAGTGCGTTTGCGCACTTGTCAGCCAGTTTCCCTGGTATGTTCGGCATTGAGTTTGTTTTAAACACTGTATATTTGAAAATATATAGTGTACAAATTTTTTCAGAATGCAATCACAGAGTTGTCTTCTTTAATATCTTGTTCACGTGCCAGTGTAAATACAGTTTCACTTTCTCCTTTTTCTCCTTTGCCTCATTCTCACCTTCATGTGTTTCCCCTGTGTTACTTCACTATACCTGCCCATCGCTATGCTGTACTGTACTAAACTATGCAGTGCTCTGCTAGCCGCTTGCAATGACGTGATAAGTACGCGATTTCGAATCTCTTGATTCACGAAAAAAAAAAACTGTTCTTAGAACTTTTCTCTTTCTCTACCTTTATTTCTCATTCTTCCTCTTTCTCGCTCTTTCTTTCTCTCTTTGCGCTCGTCGTCTCAGCCATCAGAATTATTCCAACTAGCCCAAACCGCCACACTTGTCTTTTGTGAATGAAGCAGAAGGCAATGATTACGATGAAGAGGATTACAAAGAGAGCACGTGACCGTTCATGAGGATGTTGCTATAGTTACACAACACAAAGCACGGTGAGCTACAATAGCTTCGCTGCTGAAAACCTTGAAGCAGCGAATGTAGCCTGGAGCCAATATTTGGAGCCAACGCTTGGATGGGCGTTTCGCTAGCGTCCCATATACCGAATTTAGTATTACGGTACATGAATGAATGACGGAGGTACGTGACTGGTGCAAAAATTATAATCATGAGATGCGTGTCATGTAACAACAGGACTACGCGCCACGCTCATCATGCGCTGGCGGACGTTTCGCTAGTTCCTCATATACCAAACTCGATATTACGTGACGTGAATGGACGATGCATGTAAATGATACGTCCAAATATGATAATCATGATATCAATTTCAGGTAAACCATGACTACAAGCTACACTCATGGCATGCTCGCGGCCGTTTCGCTAGCTCCGTGTATACCAATGTTGGTATCAGGTGACGTTAATAGTTGACGAAAGCAAATAAAACGTCCTAAATTGACAATAATGACATGAGAGTCATGTACGGCATAATTTCCCCTGCCTTTTAACTTTGTGCTGATTTGAAAGTAACCTACAATTCTTCATCATTCGTGCTTCGCATATCATCGATTCCCACTGTACGTGGGATCTGCCAATTTTTTTTTCGTTAAACTTACCAGCGCGAAAAAAAGACAACCATCTAGCAAAGACTAACACACACATAACGAACCAACTCGCCCACAATTTTAGCGAAGTTTATTGTTTCGAGCTACTTTTGTGAAGAGAGGTTGAAATTAGTCTCTACGCGGCCTCATGGTCTCGTAAGGTGTAGCAAGACAGATTCAAGTATCAATTCCTAAAAGAATATTATGGGTGCTTCATTTTAAACGTCGTGGTGTCGAAGAGGGCGGTGAAATGGCCTAAGCTCCGAGGTGGCGCTAACGTCATGAAAGAATCCCGTCGTTCTCCGTCTCCCTGCTGCTTCCAGCAACACAGCATTTTCTTTTTTCTATTTGGTTCTCCATCCACAAAGCTTTTTCCCAAGCCTCTCTTTCCTCAAGTGCGTTGGCCCCCCGTGGGGCCTGCGGGTTATTGACACCACGGATGCCACCGTTACGGAGCAACAAGACGAGACTGATTAGAAATCCGGCACTACACACACCTCGTCTCACGAGTGCGTCAACCCGAGCTCTGTTCCCGGCAGTGGGGCCCCCGCATATTCGCTTCCTATCTTCTTTCTTTTCTGCACTCATAGAGTTATTTTTTTCCCAGCAAGTTGGGCAACATTGGTGCAGCTACGTGAAGCAACAATTTTTTAGCCAATTTTATGCATTCCAGAACGATGTCGTGGAGCACCTGCCTGCATGTGATCATGTGTGTTTAGGTATGCCAATAAGCGGGATAACTGTATAGAAGAATTAGAGTTATTTATTAAGCCCGTCGCTGTGCTGTCGTTCTCCGTCTAATTTTCCAGGCGTCTCTTTGCTTGTTCAGACATTATTTTTGCATGGAAGCGAGTATACTAAATAAGAAAATACACAGGAATAAAAATACAGAGAAGATAGAAAAGTTTCGTTCTGATCAATATTTTACAATCGGTTGGCACGACAGTACCAACAAATTTTTGACTAAAGTCTAGTTGTGAAGTTTTTTACATTATTATTTGCTAGGTTTACCAGGATGCTAGGGGAATACCAGGATATCATTAAGAGAGACTCTGTAGTGGAGGGCTCTAGCACGAATGAACAACGAAAACACTTCTTAGTGTAACCGCGATTTGACTTTTCGTGGCATTCAAACTGGGCCACATCTGCTTTCCAGGAATGGGTATACCATAGCTTAGGCTCCCGGTTTCTAGATGGTTTTTTCAGGGGTCATGTCTTGAACAGAGGCGTGAAATTTTCATACATTACTACAGCTTTCAATTGACGGCTGCTCATTTGTCTCTATACTTTCTTCTATTTTATTGTACGCGTTATCCAGCCTGTCCTACTATGACCATTTCCACAGCTATCGCTACGAAGCTTTCCTGTTGGGTGTTCCCGTGTAGAAAAAACTGCTGATGAATTTTCAAACTGCTGTATAATACGTCTCGCTATCGATTCCACTGTTTTTATTCTGCGTTTTTAGATCTGTTTCAGATATCACTTCTATACGAACCATCGAGTCCGCACAGAAGAGCCGTCTTTTAACCGCCATGCATATATACACGTCACGCGAACGTAACATGTAACGTTACTTCAAAGGTTACTCTACGTGGCCGCTGTTGGTGATCAGTTTTATCGTAAATAAAAAGATCATTATCATTATCAGTCTAACCACGCCCACTGCAGCGCAAAAGCCTGCAGTGGGTTTAGTTATTTCGATGATAAAATGGTACTTTTCCGGGCATACCCATGTTGCGATAAGAGCACGATCAAGTCTTACTTTCTTCCTTCCTCAGGCCTGAGCAAACATTTAAGGCAAGCTGCTCTTGCACGCTCGGCAAACGTCGAATGACATAAGTATACACGCGATCATCAGCGTCAGAAGACAGCGTTGTACATAATGCTTGATCGATGTGTGTTACGAAACGTGCAAGGCCAGCTTTATTCGAAGAAGTGGATGTTGCTGCGTTGGCGGTTGCTAAGTGTAGAGGTAGGCAGGGCTTCGCGTACACGTATGGTGCTTATTTATACAGGGTGTTTTCGTTGGACATTCATTTCCAAGAGGCAGCATAAGCGTGTCATCAAAAGAAAATCAAAACGCTCGCAGCATTTCGCGTGAAGAAACGCTACCTCTTGTAAGCACATTGAAGGAAGCTCTTTTATGAAGCCACCGTATTTCTGGTATATTTATTGCTATAGCATACTGACCTGTTACAGGCAAAGCCTCGTGTCGCCACCCGTATATAGTGAATCACAAGCATGTAATAAAATATCGAAAGGAATAAAAAATCATGCAATTGAAAAATCGCCTTTCAATGTCAAAATTACTTGACAAGCCTAGCGCACATTTTTCTGTAATACACATGGCACATGAAGAGGCTTATTCAAGGCACTTGACACCATTCTTGTGACACAAATTTCTTCAGTACGGCAGAGCACCAATTTTTGTCTTTTAAGGCCTGGCTGGTCCTACCAATCTCATTTGTAGGACTCTGTGCTCCATACACACTGAAGCTGATTCACCCGCTTTCAAGCCATTCAAAGAGCAATGTTAAACAAACAGAAATAGCAGCAGCCTGAGGCATCAACTCTGTGGTACCGATATATAAAAAAAATGGGACTAAACTTCTTCTTCGGTCGAGAATGAATGAATTTTTGTTTGTTCTCGGTATGTATAGTTCTTAAGGACTGCCTGAAAAAAATGAAGCACGCACAAACAAAACTTCATCAAAACTTTCTGAAACCCTTGCTTTACCGGTATTGACTAAGGTAATAGAAAGTGAGAAAGAATAGAAGAAGCGCAAATATAACGGTGGAGACTTTATAATCCGGGTGAAAATACGCTAAGAGCCAACAAATAAAGAGGGGGCTGCTTCTTTTCTTCTTTAATTTTTTAGTCATTGTATACGAATGCAAAACAAGAGAGAGGGTGGTAAAAAATACAAAGACGTTTAAAGTATACTAACACAGAATTGTGGTAACAGTAGGGAATTAGCAAGAAGAAAGAGAGAAAAAATATATGTTTATTGTGGGGCCGAAAGATGGAGTAGTCGCTTTAGTTCAACCACGCCAGGATTGTCATTCTATGACTGCTGCTCTGGAAAAATTTTTTGATGGCTTCTTCCTGGGCCTTCTGCCAGAGGTTTAACCTATAAGTTATGCTTGTTCTGTTGGTTGTTGCTGATACAGTCGTTTTCTAACGATGACCTAATGGTTTCTTATCGTGACAGAGCACCTCTTGATGGCATATATCCAGGTCTGAATTATACTTCACAGAGCCTAGACAAGAAAAGGCAGAGAAGGGATGTTTTATATGGGTGGACGGGGGGGGGGGGGGGGTATTAGACGGATTCGTTTAGCGACTCCAGCATTGCCCAAACGTCACGTACAATGAATAATAAAAATTGGTAGGGTTTAACGCCTTAGAACTCCCATATAATTATGAGACACGCCGCAGCGGAGGGCTACGGAAATTACAACCACTTGGGGTTCTTCTCGTGCACCCAAAGTGAAGCACATGGGTGTCAAGTTTTTCATCGCCATCGAAACTGTGGCCGCCGCAGCTGCCATTCGATCCCGCGACCTGCATGTCAGCAGACGAGCACCTCAGCCACTAGACCACTGAGGTGGGTTCCGCCATGTAGTTAGCGCTCGTAAGCAATACTTCGTTTGGGTGTCCAGTGAGATGTTTGTTGGTGGCTAGACAATGTTCGTTAGCCTGCGCGAGGCACAGCCGGGTCACCGCGGAGGCAAAGTCTCGTAAATGCGAAGGAATGTTTTTACGTAGTCTCTCAGTGAGAGGTTCTGAAAGGCAAGTGGTGTTTAAAACGGTAATACCCTTAACGCGTCTCAAGACTACATCTGCAAGCCTTTTTACGCGAGTGTTTGACGCTTGTTTTTGCAAAAAGTAGGGCATCCGCTCCGGTCTAATAATCAACTTCCAGCAATAGACATGCTAACAAGATGCTTCTTAGATAATTTTGGTCAGCAATGATCACCGACATTCTAGCTATACTACCTCGTTACATGATTCAAGAGAAAGAAGTCCAGCAAGTAACTCCCTGTTCACAAGGAGCACTGGATGAAAGATGAAGCTAAAATGGGGCTTCGCACTAAGAGTATTTGACAAAAATAGCGTGTTTTACCTGATACCATTATTTTTTCAATAAACGCAGTGCAAATGAAATGGCTGGTACTTTTTGACAATTATTTAAAACTGCTACTACTAGAAAAACACCTTCTGTTTGGATACAAAGCAGCTCTTTGACCCACTTGTATAACGCCGTACGTAATACATGCGTCTGTACGAACATGCCGCAACGCGGCGCCTTCGCCGCAGGTGTTGGAGTGGTGCCAAATAGGTCACACCACAGCTTCCAGCTCCACCGCCCTCTCGATACAGACCTCTCTCACTTCACCCTCGCCACCACCCACAACGCTCGACAACTCGTCGAGTGGAAACACTCTTTCGGCTCGTTTATCTTCAATGAAACTTACATGAAACCCAAACCGCCTTCCGTCTTTTTGCGTTTCAAAGAAACGTTTACTCGAGTTAACACTACGCCGAGTTTCGCTTTAAACCGTCTTTCCAGCATCAGCGTCGTAGCCCGTTTCAACCGGGTCAGCGCCGTACGCACCGCTACTACTTCGCATTCCATCAGGGTTCCGTTTAGAGAGATGCTCCATAGTTGTTTTTTTTTTTGTTCAAGCTACGACTGATTCATACGAGAGAAATGTGTAACTTTTATTTATTTCCTACTGTGCTGAGCCGCGTAAATATCGGCAAGTGCGCCTGTACATTTAAATGCTTTTGTACGTTTAAAGGCGTTTAAAAATGCTTGTGTGATTTGTTTATTTTTTGAGCGTAAGTGCATATTGAAAGCACAGGAACACGTCCCTGGGCTTCTGTACAGGGTAACTAGAATCACGAGAATTTTGTTTCACTGATTCGGTGATAATAACCCAGAATCCCCGTACCATTCTCAGACATTCCGCCAAGAAAACATGCAAGCTACGCTGCCGAAATTAACAGAGGGCAAAGAAAGTTTAAAATGCAACGTCCTCAACCAACAAGCGGGCAGGGCAGATGCCCCCATAGCCGCAAACTACTTGATGGAAAAATGAATATGAACACAACTAGCAATCCTTGCCTTGAATTGTGGTGTATGGGAAAGTTTGAGAAAAACCACTGCTGCATTAAAAAAAACAATGACGGAGAAACGACATATTTTGTTTAGTATGGTCAAGGTGCCATAACAGTAAATACCTCAACTCTAAAGTGTGTGCTATCATAACTTCGCAGTCCTGTAGGGGATCACGTGCTCTTACAGGGATAAATTAACCACTTTGATGGCTCTTTTAAACCTTACATGGCATGTAAAAGGGCCTAACGGTAACCTTTGCTGATCATCAAACTACGCGTACTATAGAATATTTGTCAGTACAGTTAATAACTGTAGTAAAGTGCAGTCTACCCCGGCTTTATTATTCATAGGCGAAAGAGTTTTCTCGGCATAGACACTAAGATGTCGAAGAATAAGTTGCATCTGTTAACAATTCTTTTGAGGCAGATCCTTTTAATACCAACAAAATCTGCTCATATTACGCAAAATTTCAGAACAAGCTACGAATGAATGCCCTGTAAACACTTTTTCAGACTTTCTGACACGTTTTTTTTTCTCAAAATAAATGATTCAACGTATTCTAGAATGAAAGCTCACGCTGTTTATTGACGAAATCAATAATTTCAACATTGATAAGTAATATAGTACTTCCATGCTATCATTTAAAACGAAAAATCTCGTGGGCCCTGTCTATATTTTTATGCTTATTTTCCGCCCCCAGTACCTCTTTAGACTTATATGCCCCAGTTACAGTGGACACGCTATAGCAGTGAAAAAAAAGCTAACATCACCACTCACTTTATAGCAAAAATAAGAACGCCATCGAATGAGCACTTAGCAAGGAACGAAACATTCTAATTATCATGAATGGTGGAATGCGATGCTACGGTACCTCAGGGAGAAATCAGAGTTTCCAAACGACCGCTGCATAACGAAAGCCATTGCCCTGCTAAGGTGAGAAAAACCTTCAAGATTTTATTTCGTCACGTGATGTTGCCGCGTTGCGAGCACCTCTAAGCAGTGCCATTCTCAACTCGAAACACTCCCAAGGGTGTCTTTCCTGCAGAACAAGCCATTGACACCTGTATTTCTAGGCGGACAGCATGCTGTAGACAGCAAATGGAAATATATGTCTTGACTCTTTCCTCCAAATACGTTTATGTCTGATTTAACAACCAAGTTAGATGTTCGGGTCGAAATAGTAATATATACCAGTAAAAATAAGGGTTAAAAAATAAGCTAGTTCCCACTATTTTTGCTTGAGTTTATTCTCTAAAGAAAGCTAACAGACACGAATAGAAAACACAATGGCCTTAGACTGTCATATCGGGTAACATTAGAAGGTACAATAAATGTCGTAAAGAGGGTTGTGTTTCTAATTCCGTAACTTAAATGGTGACGCAAAAAAGTGGCTTTATTCAGCTGAGAACTCTCTTGATGTGAGAAATGCCAATCTGTGTGCAATGTCGGCGTTTGAAATAGTGTGCTTTTGAATACAATTTGAGGGAAATTCAGTTTCTGAAATTGGGCAAAATCATTCCTACCAGAATTTCACAGTAGGTTCGAGTATTGCGTCAGATTTTTCTTTTTATTGAAAAGGTTATAATCGGGTTGTAAATCGCTTTGGGGCGCCAGGAACATTACCCGCTCTTCATGTGCTAGTTACTCCAGAGATCAGCTACACGGCCATATAGCATCGATTGGAGTGGGGTTACTTTGGACGATTTTTTCAAAAGCTTCCAATATTTATATATATAGTTACGCAAATTCTTAAAAAACGAGAATGAGCTTCCTAAAACCACCCGTTTATAGAAGTCCTATATACTTGAACGTTTAATAAGACTCACTGTATCACAAACATATGAAGGGGAATACAAAATGTTTCTGCGAACACAAGCCCGTAAAGCTACTTCCAAATGGTCAAAAACGAAATTTTTGGCATTACATTGAATCTTTCACCACCTATTCTCGTTTGAATCGATCTACGCAATGATCGCTTTGAGCACGCCATCACTGCTGTGCCAAAATAGAAAGCTCCCTGCATGTCTTTGTGAAGACTGGCACACGCTTGTTGGGATTCTCTTTTAAATCCCTTCAATCATGCAGCTGTCAACAGCAGGCGAGGCAAAGCAAAAATAGTAGAACTTTCATTTAAAACGTGCATTGTAGACGCTAGGAATCACACTTCTGCGTCTACATCTGCAGTCTTGGTTGTTTTCCTGGTTATTCCACACGCATGAAACAGAAGAAAACAAATTATTTCTGTGACCGATGAGCTGCAGGGCTTTCATTTTTATCAAGATAACAACACACCTTTTATAAGAACCCTACAGAGATGCGCTAGAATTGGGGGGCCATTGTTGAGACACTCTCTCTGAGGGCTTACTTCCTATTCAGATGCTTGCTATCTACGCACAGCTCCTGCAAATACTTTTTCCAAGTTTAGATAGCACACTCTGTCAGTTTATCCTATTTCATATTTTGGAGAATTTGATACAAATACCTGTCGTAAAATAGTCGGTTGTCCTGCATGTTTTTACAAAGCGAAAACAAACAGTGAGTAAGGGTATGCATAGGCAATATTTTGCCTAGAAAAATAGATGGATTGTAACAGACAAAAATTTTACATTAAACAACGTCCCCGTCTTACTACTTGCCTTCATAATGCACTACCAAAAACTTCATCATTAGAGAATAGTAATTACGTTATTGTACTCACACATTCTTTTGCCAGATAGATTTGGTTAAGTATAAATAAACGCATTTGCGAAAATGTCTATTGAGTGCTCAACTGTATATAGGTCCTTAAGCATCAGCAAGTACTTTCATCAAGCATCTTGGGAAACAGTTTTTCTTGCTATCTTCTTTTAGAAAAATTTCGCTGAACTCAAATTTACTATGTCCCCCATGTGTTCGAACAAGTGCTACATATCTGGAAGAATATGTTTTTTTTAGGAATATATAATAAGCAAAATTTAGCATAGAGTCGTGTCGTTAGCTCAATTCTTTTTTGCTCACATCATTCCAGAAAAAATGCTTCATGTTTTTTCATGTTATCGGTCACAGCTTGACCAACGTGGGGCGGAAAGAGGAAAAAGATTTAGCGTCGAAGCTCTGAAGGTTCCTACTGTTTGTTCAAAGCTGTAACTACAAGTCTATGGGACATCAAGTGATTTCCGAATGTGGCACTACTAATCCTGCACTCTTGGCTTAGTGATTGTATAATAATTAGATGGCCGCAAACTTGCTTCTTACTTGCCTTTTAAGCATAAGGATTAACGGTGTGTCGAATGATTCAAGCATATTTGCGTTGTCATGCGCGATATAAAAATAATGATCAATAGCTTTGTTGTTCGTGTCAGTTGAAATGACTGCGTAACTTTCTCCACACTGCCTGCAGCACTTTAAGGAAGTGTGTAGTGAGTGCCACTTGCTTTGAAATTGCAGCAGAAGATGTGTTCAAAACTTCAGCCGTGAGAACAAACGATCGGGACATCAAGTGGTTCTCCAATAAGTGCACTATTAGCGCTATAGCAATAGGCTTGATGGCTCACTATACAAGATAGGTCTTCGCTTGTTCCTAATTTCAGCCTAAGGGCACAAAGATCTAGAATCTAATGGAACTGTCTCGCGCATGATCTTGCTCCTGCGACCATGCGTCGACATGAAATGATATGTTGACAACGTGATTTTTTTACGATGCTTGGACGTGTAACTCGTCTCCTGACGCTTTCCTGATGTCTGGTTTCATTTCAAGCATTAGATATGTTTTTGCTGCATAAATGAGAAAGATAGAGAGAGATAAAGATGCAAGGAAAGGCCCGGACGTTTACGAGACGCACATCCGGTTCGCTAACCTGCACTAGGGAAGAGATGAAGGTGAGAAAAGAGATAGGAGAGAGGGATGCGTATCTTTGTTGCCACATCTTCTAAGCACAAAACGAGGAACACAAGACTAAGTTACAGGAGTTGGAAATATACAGGGATTTGGCGAGAGTTTCTAGCGCCTTCTGTCTTCTTTCTACCTGAAGAGTCCATAGTAGAAGCTACTAAAGAGATAGTGATGACAAAGAGCCAAAGGAGCATGTTAAAGCATATCACGACCTTTAGCGTGCGTCATGAGATACGCGTTCGACGTGTATCCTGGTGCGCTGTATAGTTGTAGCTGTGGATTTTAGCACAAAAAGTCTTTTATGTCGGGTTTTATGTCACCATGGCCCCTATGACGTATTTATGCCACGAATATGACGTTGTAAATATACACTAACAAATCGCAAAGAAAATTGAATGAAAAAGTTGCGTGTTCTCATTATCACTGGTGACATGGCACGAATGACTTGGAGGCAGCCCTCTCAATGACGTCATTCCTTCGCCCCTGCGGAGAAACTATGGACACAAAAACACTGAACGGCCTTTTTAAAGACAAATGTCCCTTTTATCTTATACCGACTTCAATGAGTGAGGGATACGTCTTGTTTATTTAACACCTCGTAAAAAACCGCACCGGCAACTGGCAGCACCACGTGTCAAGAGCGCAGCTAATGCGAATGCTGCTTTCGATTGATGCGATCTGTCAGTCAAAAAAAAAAAGAGAAAGGGAGTAGGAGCTGATTTGTAAGAAGAAGGCAAAAAGGTCGGTTGGAGCTTGTACGCTCTGAGCTTGTTTTTGACTGCTATAGCACAGTTTAACGTAGATGAACTTAATTAGATGCTTAGTGATACATCTCCAAACCGGTGACTAACGTCAATGATAAACGAACAAACAAACCCTAGTAGTCAGATACTTGCGATAGCTGTAGTTGCTAACGGGGACAGCGAAATCGGAGAAAGTGGTGGGACAGCCAAGAGAGCGTTACTCAATAAACGCCCAATTTCAGCTAAGATTGCCTACTCGTAGCATTTTGGAGTTATTACAGCGAAAACTGTTAAGAGATCAAAACTCAGGTGATGCGCGGCGCCGTAGTTGTCCGCCACCACCGCCGGTGCGCGTAATTATTATCGAGAAATAAGAAAAAAAGAACGAGCATCAAGGACCCACGGGGGCTCAAACCCGAGTCCACTGCGTGCCAGCGCGGTATTCTATCACTGAGCCATGCCGAATTTTCTCTTTTCATGCTTTATTGCCTGTTTCCAGACACTATGTACATGAACAATGACGTAAAGATCGCGAAAAGAAGTGGTGGAAGTCGTACTGAATAGACAGCAGCTTTCAAATTCTTTGAGAGCTGTCCCACAAGAATGTACTTTTGGGAGGGCATAGCGAAATTTGTGGAACATAAAAAAACACAGGGGTCTGTTCCTGAGTGGTTGTTGAGGGTGGAACCACTGAGTCACTCTGCTGCTTGGGAATTGTTCGCAAGCTTTCCTTAGGCAGGCCTTATGTCATGAAAGGAATCACGTTAATATAAGTAATAAAACGTTGCCGAGCAGACGAGACCTTTTTATGTAGGCTGTGGTTGGGCGTTGCATTTACCAACGGCTATGCTTTCCGCATTGGGATGGCTGACACCGCATCCTGTGGCCACTGTGGCAAATAAGAAACCATCCGATATATCCTTTGTGACTGCCTAGAGTATAGTAGATGACGACTATGCCTGCGCAAGGAACTCGGCAATTTAGATAATCAACCTCTGTCGGAGGAAAAAAAATTACAATATAGAGAAGATGCAGCTTCACAGAAGAAGGTCCTGAAAGCGCTACTGCACTTTTTGCGATCGACCAGCCTTTCTGAACGGTTGCAGCCAGAACGCCCTTTATGTGTGTTTTCGTTTTCTCATGAGTGCACGTGGGTTTTTTCCCTCTATATCTACCCCCTCTTTCTTGCCCTGATTACCCCCCCCCCCCCAGCGCTGGTTAGCGAACTGGATGCCACTACCTGGTTCACCTCCCGGCCTTCCTTTTTCTCTATCTCTCTCTTTCTCTCTCTGATCACCTATTAACTGTGGCGCATACCCACTTCGGGCATAATTATTTATTGCCGTCAGCCGGAGCATGAACAATTGGCACAAAAATCCTTGCAAGTGTTTAGCGGATATAATGCTTCTCAGAAGAATGATAAAACATTGCATAGCGAACGCTGGTTCATTACCCAATAAATATTAATATTATTATTAATGCCGTTGTGGATACCCAGCAAGTGTGCTTGCCGCAGTTACCAAATGAGTGCTTAAAAAGACTCTGAAAGACCACTCTCCTAGCTTTCGCTGTGACCAGGCCTGCCCCTTCTGGCAGGCCTGGCATTTTTCGAACACCACTGCCCAACTCCGCCCCACCATGGTGGTCTAGTGGCTAAGGTGCTCGGCTGCTGACCCACAGGCCATGGTATCAAATCGCTAGCATAGCGATTACTTCACTTTGGAATAAACTTAGTTTTTTCTCTTAATTTTACACTCTGTTCTCATCGCACATAATCACGCTTCAATTTCAGTACTTATAACTTCCCATGCTTAAATCGCTAGCAATAACTTCTGAACTGCTTTTCGCCCGTACTATAGAGACCTATATATTTGACTAGCCCTTGTACATCACGTAGTTTTCGGAACAGCTAGCAGTGTTTCGTAACGTCAGCTGTTTAATACGACTTTAACTGCTACTATACTGGAGTGAGTATGCAAATAGACCTGAGAGAAATTTCAAGCTCGTTATCCGACAGCAACTTCGAGGTCACGCTTATCAAGTGCTTTCTGTCCCAAGCAGGTGCCGCAGACGCAAACGTCACCGAGTCTTTCGAGGCACGTAGCGCAGTCTCGTGGTCTTCTCACCGACAAATCACGTCAGCAAAGCGTTTGCTTCTCTTTGTGGCCGTGTCTCTCCATGCGTCCTCGAGAAACGGCTTGGGTTCTAATTATTAGCGGAGTGCGTTTAAACTGGTCACAAGCGCCTGGCTGTGACAGTGGTTTAATAGAACTGCTTGCTCCGCATGAGAAGCATGCAGCAGATTGCGAACAGAAAGAGCGGACAACGGTTTTTTTTTCCTTTCAAGAGCGAAAAGTTAGTGCAGTAAGTTTGTCTCGGAGTGGACATTCCTGAGTACTTGTATCGTTAGCGGGGTGCTATTTTGTCTTTAGGACTTGTTTCTCAGTCTGCACGTAACTTTACAGCGCGAAATAGAACTGCTAATGTTGTATTGCGTGTCGCTTAGTATGGTAACACCTGCGAGTGAGCACAGACGCGCTAATTAACCGAGATTGTCAGAAGTGTGCAGCACCAACACCTGCCGCTAATGAGGGCAATGCGAATGCAAAATTGCAAAATACGAGAATTAGCAGTTGCAATGCTTAGCCCGTGCCCGATGATGGCTTCAACATTATTTGCATGTTCGTCTTGTGTTTTTTTATATTTCAGCCCTGTCGAAAAAAAATTACGAAAGTAAGTCTTGAAGGTAATTAAGCTCTTGTCCGCGCGAGCTGTGTCACTTTCTTCTTCGAAAAACAAAACAAGAAGGAAGCAATGTGATGTCAAAACAGAAGCTGCACAATATTGTTCTCGTTGTAAGTGCACCTGCGTCGTTAAAATTAAGAAACCCGTCTGGCCCGATCTTTGGGGCAGCATATTCATTCATAGCGCAATCGTTAAAGAAAAGATTTATAGCTCGTAATTATACTAAGAAAGATTATGTACTGTCCACTTCAGCTTAAACGCTTTGCTTTTGCTTAGCGCGTCTTCATGGCAATATAAACTTTTGAAAACAAGAAGTAGGTTTGTCACTGATTTACATAATAAAAGAAATCTTATTCTGCTTTTAAAACACCTATTTTCCCTTCCATTACAAGAAGCATGTTTTCAGCGATCAGTAAAGGTAAGTGAAATCTTCAATATTAACGTATACAGCTCGATGCGAGAGGAAGAAAGAAAGGAAGTACAAGTTGTATGCTCGAAGTAGAACATGAAAGCAGCCACCAACTTTAGGTTGTTTCTGCATGGACTGTGAAATTAATCCTACCTGCGTCTGTAACTATGGTAACAGTATGGGTTCTGATAAGTGCTTAAATATGTATTGTCTGTTTATGGTCAGAAAAGTCTGCCCGATCAAAATATCTGTCTGTTCTTTTGTTGTACCTGAGGCCATACCGAGCTAAACAGACCGCCAGACACTATTTTCTTTCGCTTGCTTTTTTTCGTTTTTATTTGTTGTAAGTTGTTTGCTCGTAAAACACTAGAAATCAAACAACTACACATATTCTGCAAAGAACCATACATGCATGCACAGAAGACAGCACGGACCTCAAACTTCCGGGAACTAAAAGCATGTGGGGTCCCTGGCCGTCGTTGTCATGCAGATTGTTTGGTCTGCCTTTGTCTCCTTATGCGCCACTCCTTCAGAATCTCGTAACCCCTTTGTATGCGCACTTGCGTAAACAACATGAACCAACCACCCTCACCCTCAAACTGATTCCAGGTGGCCTGTTGTGAGATGTGTTGGTATTAAGTTCTGATTGCGTTTTTTTTTTCGTAAGAAAAGTAAGTCATCCGTGTTACCGGTGCTGTCGTGGAGTTGGCTGCACAAAGTTTGTCAGTTTCTGCAAGGTATGTCAAGAAATTAGTGAATTAGGCTGATGTATATCCCATCAGATATTGTCAGGACTAGATCATCACGTACAGGTATGTGCCACACTTATCGGGTGGATCCCACCACTCGGCACTGGTCCACACAAGCTGAATAAAGCGGCAGTTAGCCAAACAAACGGCTGCGAAGAGATGGTGGGGAGCCGAAAACTCCGAGACAATACAAGAAGAGAAATAGAAGTTAAGAGAGGAAAACGTGAGTGGTCAATTTCGTTTGCGAGGCGAGATTTGAGCCCACGTGTACTACATCATCCGCCGGCGAGCGGCTGGTACAGCGTCTCCGTCTAAAGTACAGTATATGGAATTGGTGGAAAAGAAAAGCGAGTGAAAAGAAAACATATGGGAACAAGTAAGGTTGAGGAGGAAGGAAAGTAGAGATTAAAAGATACCATAAAGAAAAGAGAGAGAGAGGAGCAGGAAGAAATAAATGTAGAAAGAAAAGTGTGAAACGAAAGAGATAGAATCTAAGACAGACGGAGAAAAGGATGAGGAGAGGGAGCGAAAAGGGTCAGAAAGAGGGAACTAGAGATACAGAAATGGGGAGAAAGAAATGTAGAAAACGGAGAAAGAAGGAGAAATGAAGAGAGAAAGAGGAAGAGAGGAATGTGTCCGGCTTTGGTACCTGAGTCTTCACGCTACTGTACAGAGCTGCGCGACTATTTTTTTCTTGAATATTTAGCGCTCTTTCTTTCGCGCATATTATTTATGATAAGATTTATTGACGATAAGCCCTAGAATAAATAGATCTTCCATCAGGTATCTCTGTAAGTGCGTCTTACTCCGCTACATATAGCTAATATTGGGGCCCGCTTTATTCGTGTGACTATGTTATCATTAGCGCTTTCAAATGCAGCTGCAGTAAGTGGGGCATGTTGTATTAGTAATCTTTTGAAACATGGTAGGCTTCCTTAGCGTCTTGTTTCCGTCACTGAAACTAATTCTCTTGCAGTGGGAAGCTTACGAAGCAATCGTGATAGTTACTTCGCTCACAAAAAACTTAATTTCACGTTCTTTCACGCAATAAATAAAGAAAGAAAAACCATGAAGCGCAATTTACGGCCACTGTTAACGTAAGTATAAGGATGTTCGTGCTGAAAAAGGAAAGTTGTCCGCCCTAATGTCCTAATTTTCATAGGTAATCTTAGGAAAAAATAGAAATAAAGTGACAAGGGAGATTATCGAAGCAGAAAAGATTAGTAGATTAGGGCTGAACTGCGTCAGCACTGCTTCTCTCGGTCTTTGTGAAAAAGAATTGTCGTTTTTGAGATCATAAGTTTTTAGCGCATGGCAATAGAGGGTTTTTCACCTGTTTATCTGTTGTCTTCGAATTTCGTGAGCATATATATGTACGCTCCTCGAAATAAAGATTTTGTTGGAAGTAAGCGCTCCCTTCTGTCCCTTCCCTTGTCCTATGTTTTTAAACGCGCTACGTCGATCAACGTTGTCTTACCAACATGCCCAACTTTATACTCTAGCTGATTTTCAGTGCTTTGCCAACGGGCCCTCATGAGGATAAGTCGAATGATTCGGTTCAGCACTGAACACAGGGTGACGGGCTCCTGCGGTTTCTGCTGCTTGTGCCATAGCTCACCTAATGGAAACGAGGTTTGGCGTGGCGTTGTAGGAGCAATAGTGGCGCACTGTTTATTTAGTGGTCTTTCTATTTACGCAGGGACCAGCGTCATTCATTTTGTTTTCGTTTGCAGGCCATCGCGTACAGTAATCACGTGCGATTGCTGACTCAATTTTCAACTTAACGGTTTCTTTTATTATATATAGTTTCTAACTGATTCTCTAAGTGCAACGCGGGCAACCATTGTTTAAAAACAAGCAAGCCACATTTCTTTGCTATTCAGCCGCTACGTGTAGTTGGAGATGCAATTTTGATTGATTAGCTCGCCTTTATTCGAAGAATGTAATTATGTTTCAAGATAAACAGTGCAGCAGAGAATTTAATTTCTACAGGCTTTAATATTTTGGTTCTGGCTCATTAGCATATGACTCTCGATTTTCTCGACTCGTAAAGCCCACTTTCTTTTAAAATGAGCTCTCAAGAGCGGGCGTGTTCCTTTGTTTTTGCAACTGTGACACACGCACTCCATAGACTCCTAGACTGTAAGAGTCAACTTTAGAAAGTAACCCACGTGTTTAAACAAGTCGTCTACAGCCATTTGAACAGTGTATTACAGAAAAATTATTCGTTGGTAATAATAAAGTACAAAACCATTTTATTGTAGAAAGCATTTCTGTATAACGCAACTTCTCTCAACTGCTAAACTACAATATATGAAATTCTGACATCAAGTTCAATTTGTGCCGGTCAGTTTTAACGAAAAAATTGTGATTAACCAGGTTGTGTAACTGGCTAATAGAACGGTCCACTGAAAATCGAAGCGTTGTAACTAAAGATCTAGACTAACCCGGAGTCAGGTATTGTTCCTAGTATCATTTCCAGAACTAATAATCGCTCACCTAATGAAATAGTTTATTTACCCCATCGTGCTCCGTACCGCACACCTTCAACTAATTTCTCATAACCTACGAGCGTCTCAGCAACTGCATTTGGTCTGAGTCTTACCCCAGTAAAGTTCAACGTATGCGACTTTACGGCACCTCCTCGACTCGTTTAGATATACAGACAAGCTACATTGCAGCTGATAATAATATTCTTATTCAGGGACACATATTGGTGATTCCTGTGATGAAGAAGTGTTCCAGAAACATTATATTGTAGTGCGCCTGAGATTGCGTTATAGGGGCACAGCAATATTTGTTGAAATCAATGTTTACAAGTTAGAGGGCTTGTTTAGCCGGAGGTACGCCGTGGGGAGGCAGTGGCTATGATGGTTTGCTGCCGAACCGAAGGTCGCGAGTTCGATTTCGGTCATGGCAATGTAATTTTCATGAAGGCGAAAAAGTAGAGGCTTGTGTTCTGTGCGATTTCAGGTGCAGCAAGGTTCATGAACCACAGATCGTAAAGCTTTTCGGTGTCTTCACTACGGTGTCTCTAATATTCATTTCATGCTTCTCGCACATAAAATCAGATATATTAATCAACAACTTGTGAGCCCGAAACATATTGCTTCCTTGAGGCATATCGAACGTATCTAATACGCATGTAGCACAGCCTTTTTCAGCTCTTCGAGACGCTTTTCCGAAACCGTGAGAACCTCCATCAAACCACCTCGTGCACAAGTGAAGCCGGCATCCTCTTACCCCCTACTTTTCCAGAGTTTCACTCATTATTTTCTAGATACCAGCACAACGAGCAAAACCTCACAATGAACAAAGTCAAGAGTACAAATAAAAAATAATATATAACATGGTACACTTCTCTGCACTAGATTATTCCCTGAGGCTTTTCGCAGTCACCATAGCCAACTTCTGATAGTGATATACACCAGTGTGTTTTAGTAACGCTCATCGCAACAGCTGTTGATGACAAAGCTCATCGATTTAGTTTTGCAATGCCAACTATAGACCTCTTCGAATTATACTTTTTTGTCAAAGCTTGTACACATCGGTTGAGGCAGATTGCAGGGAGTGAACTTTATGCAGGAATAGTCATTTCTTCTTCTGAAACATTTACAAAATAGGGCAGCTTCGGCGCTTTCGCGCTTACAGATGCATCTTCGCAACAAATGTTAATTGAGGAACTTGTTCCTCGAAGGTTTTAAAGTATGAAAGCTAATGCGGGACGCCAAAGCAAGTGCGTAAGTTTGGACGTATTGTCCAGACAAACGTGTCCTTATTCATTTTGTTTCGTCTTTATACCCCTTACTTTCAAGTTCTCCCATTCATTTCATCTGCAAAATCTATAAACTGATTATCCTGCCTGCTTTCCCCTCTCTTCAGCTTCCTTCACTTTTTTTTCTTTTTATAGTGGTTCGGAATAGATCAGAAGCTGGCGTCTCCTGCACCTTCTGGTGTATAGCTAATTTAAAAAAAAGAAGCGAAAGCACCATTAGAGCTAAATACTATTCCTAACTAATCCTCCATACTTCCAGCCCTCCACAGTTGTTTTCAAGACGGTCCCTAAAAATCGCTGTAGGTCTGTATCTGTAAATAGAAAAAAAATTGGCAGCATATCTACGGAGTCAATGATGGAGAGTGGGGCGAAGCATTCGTCCGTCCATTCGTTCTTGCTTCCGTCCATCCATGCGTCCGTCTGTGTGACCATCCATGCATCCATCCGCCCGACCATGCGTGCGTTCGTCCATGCATCCGCCCCTGCGTCCGTTCATGCGTCCATCCAGGCATCTGTCTGTGTGTGCGTTCGTCCATCTATTCAACACTGCAAGTACCACCATCTCGCATCTTTTCATCATATATTCCCCATATAGAAGCACCGCCATCCAGCGGACATTCCAAGGACTAAACAAGAGGTGGCACACGCACACTTTCTTACGGCTAGCGCTTCGGGTCTACTTCCCACCTTTAACCACCTCGAGTTCATGGTATATACTAGTTCACTGTATTCATGTCACTGCGGCCCAACGCTCACTAAACCTTTCTAAAACCAAGGAGGTTACGCCGAGCGAGTATAACGTAGCAACCTTTTCCTGTCAGATACTGCTCAATGTACATGCCAATGGCTGCTAATGGAAAATGAGAGAAAGGAGAATTCGGCTTTTACTTTCTTACGGCTGGCGCTTCGTATCTACTTCCCACCTTTAACCACCTCGAGTTCATGGTATATACTGGTTCATTGTATTCATGGCACAGCGGCTCAACACTCGCTAAACCTTTCTAAAGCTAAGGAGGTTACACCCAGCGAGTATAACGTAACAACCCTTTCCTGTCAGATAGTGCTCAATGTACATGCCAATGGCTGCTAATTGGGATAGCAGCATGCGCGTTAACTAAAAGCCGAATGCTCCTGTCTCTCATTCCCCCTTAACAGCAATTAACATGTACATTAAGCCCTATCTTTCATTGTTCAACAACGCACAGGAGGAATGTCTCACCGACACCATCTTGGAGGTCAAAATGATATATTCGTTACACACTACAACGGCTACGAGGGGCAAACGGGTGTCGTTATATAGAGCTTCGCCCCTAAAAGGCAAAATCGACGTTCGTAAGAATTAGCTAACGGTTCTGTCGAGCGTTCTCAATGCTTATTGCTCTGTTCGGGAGCAGAGACGCAGATGTTTGGCTCTGAAGGAAAGCGAAAAGTGCTCGCGCTCGACGGTGCGTAACTAGAATCGACTGATTGATCAAAGTTTCGGGCTCATTCGGTCGATATTGAACCTCACTTGTGAATGAATTTATGACGACTGGCACGGGGAGATTGGAACTGCAGCGAAATGAATGTCAAAACAACGGTGGAATCCACTCTGGTGTTTTGCACTCAGAGGCCAGTAGAACGAAGCATTCTAGGTGGAAAAAGCAAACTGAAAAGGAGTGGTATTGAACTGTGAAGCAAGCACTGCTCTACGCCCCCACATTCAACCCTCTACGTTGTTTTGCAAGTTCGCGGTGTTTTTTTTTTCTTTCGGGCGTGCCTTTGTCGCTTGACTGCTTGTACATCTGAAATCCGTCAAGTCCTATGAGCTCCGTTGATGAATAGGCAAAGAAGTTCGCTGGGAAAGACGTTTCATGCCTCGAAGATAACAAATGACAATAAAACCTAATCTTGAACCAGGCGTGCACTGAAATTGACGAAGGAACACCAAACCCTTCTACTTCACTGAATTGTCGTATCTGAATACCGCTTTCGCTGGGCCTTCGCTTAAGTGTGTTAGCTCTTGTGAAGCACGGTACTTCACATATCTACGGCTAACTATTACTGGCGTCAACGCAAAATAGCATTCATTAGTTTTTTGTAATCTCAAATTTATCACTTCGTTTTGTTTTTCACCAAGTCCTAAGGATGCATGCCGTATTTTTTTAATAAAGTGCTTCATCAATTTATTTATATACAGAACAGCTAATTGTGCGTTACTTTAAACGTGAACTTTTCATACTCGTGCGCTTAATAAATGTTAAATAATTACGTACACTAACATATTGAGAGGCAAGACTGGAGAGCTGAATTTCGTCGACAATGAAAGAAGACGTTAACTTAACCCAGCGTTTTGGCTCTCGGCTAGTTGTCGAGCGTGGGTGTATGCCATGGATAAAAGACTTTGCTCTTCTTGAATCCACGCGAAATATAGTTGGAGATATAAAGGCAAGTTCGCATTTGGAATTGGAACCAGCATGTCAGTAAAACGGGTATTTTAAAGCTGAAGATGCAGCGAGTTCTTGAGCACTCTTTGCAACATGCTTAGTGTTTTCGCAGCAGAGGGGCATTTGTGGTATGCGCAGTTTTTTTGAAACGTGTTGCCGCCTACCTCGCTGTTACCCGTAATCATAAACGCCGAGTTCTCCTGGTGGTATATCATGCTCGGCTGAATGATAGTCTGTCTGATCATTACGTCAGAAACAACTGCCATCCAAGATTTCTCGACGTGACGCTACAATGCTGTGCCGGCTGTGAACTGGGGTAGCGTTTACTAAGTCATTCAGCCATCGCATTGGCATCGCGGATTAATTCATGTGTGAAAGCTGCAACTGTATAGAGACTATTGAACATCTCTTGTGCCACTGTGCCCAATTTGATGAATATCGTTGGACTCTCCAGTGTTCCTTGAATAGGCTCGATGACCGGCCATTTAATGAAGCGAAGATCTTAGGAGCCTGGTCGCGAAGCACATCAGCACAGAAAGCCACACGAGCCCTCCTGAGATACTTGTCAGCAACTTCATTGAGGGACCGCCTGTGAAACTCGGCGTTGTGTGTGCGATCTGACATGTGTCTATCCTTCTCTCTCTCTTTTACTCCCCCCTCCCCCTCCCTATGTGTAGGGTAGCAAACTGGACGCATAGTCTAGTTATCCTCCCTACCTTTCCTACATTCCTTCTCTCTCTCTCTCTGATCATTTGTTTTTAATCCTCGGAACAGACACCAGTTCACATACAATTCAATAAATGATAGCAATGCTGGCATTTTACAATTTACAAAACTTCGCAAAAGTCTTTGCGCCGCAATGTTTGTAGCTCGTCACGGTGTGGGTTGACTTGAAATCTAATCAAATCAATTCTTTATTTGCAGGCATCATATACAAAAGTACCAAAACTGGTATTTGTGACTATAGACTACATAAACTTGCCATAATCTAAACCAAGCTTGGCAATTCATCGGTAACATTTTTGCTTAACTAGCCTAAATGTTGACAAGTTCATAAGCTGTTGAGAAGATTTGACAAGTTTTGGTATTTGGTATATTTTCTGGGTGCCACAGCTGGAGGTAGTCGATATTAACCCTCAGTGATCTGAAACATCGCGTAGTTGCCGTTAGTTGTCTCCATGTTGAGAATGAGGCTCTGCTATATTGCGGCACATTCCTTCGCACTATGTGCATTTCTGCTATTATCTGGAGAACGTGTTGTTTTTTTTTCGGTCTTGCGTTGCACAAAAAACTTCTTTTTCCAGCGAAACCGCAAGAATGTCTTCGCAGCCTGTGTTGCATGCATTCCATATATCATTCGATTTTGTCCTTGCACAACGAGTCAAATAGCGTTGTATGTGATGTAGGCGCACTTGTATATCTTTCATTACTCTCTGTAAGCCTTTTTCTGGTAAAACGCAGCTCCTCTGAGTAACTCGTAGAGTGTAGGAAGCACTGTAAAAATATCCGTGTTTTAACATCTCTACTGACCGTAAAAACCACAGCCTGTTCTCTGTTTCTCGAAAAATGGTGGAAGTTGACGTATAACAACATTTTTGTGCTGAGTTGTTAATAAAACGACGGGAAAGACCGTAAATGAGCATTTCATGTTTTGATTCCTGTGCTCATTTCGTAAAAAAGAAGAAAGTAACCTCAAGCTGATGTATTTTGTCACGTGGTGTGCTAGCATCTGGGATGCCGGAAGCAGCGCCTTTGGCACTTTTGCACTTGTCGGCGGCGATGGTGGGGCATCGTGCGATGTTTTGTGGTTTTTGTGTGCGTGTAACGATTCATTAGCTTGTACATGTGATTGCATTTGAGCGTGGTGTGGCGGAAGATGCCAGACGCACGTTCTGTGTTAGCCAGTAATCTTCACGGAGAAAGTGGTTGTGTTTGGCGATACAAAAAAAAAAATAAATAAATTTACAAAGCCGCATGAAACGGAGCTTGCTGTGTTTTCAATTTACAGAAACATTCCGGCACCGATTTGCCAGCAAGGTCTTCAATGAACTGAGACATTTCTTTAGAGTGAAAATAAGCTTTGGCCTTGTAGTTAGAATAATGTTTCATTTCAGTTCTGACAGACCACAGAATAAAAAAAAATGAGATAGTAATTTATTTCAAAGCAATGCTTATTATATTGAAAAAGAACCTATTGAAAACAGGAAAGAGACTAATAAATGTCGTGCTAGCAGATAGCATAAATGGTGGCAAACTCCGTGCCCCCTGCTTAGCTTTGCTTGTTTAGGTTACTGTTTTTTCTTTGATATCAGTTTTTGCGCATTCTCAGAATGATTGTTGCTACTTTACAAATGGAGCAATAAATACACTTGTCAACACACGTGGCTCAGTTGTCGATATAACAATTTGCTTTAGGCGATGAGGTTCTACAACAATCGTGTTCACTGAAATAGCAGTGGCCAAACAAATTGGGCTCGCAAGGGCTGCCACAGCCAGTCACTGTACTACGTGTACACTGCCGCGAAACTGGATCAAGACATTCAATGGGGGCTAACATCGTTCGGGACATTATGGCCATCAGAAGCTTCTGCGTCGGTGAAAAATTACGGTGATTAGAGTACCCCTACCACCCGTGTGGTCCAGATGTAACGCACGACATCGTTCTGGTCTCCGTGCTGTTGCTTTTTTTGCAACGCAATGGTGTCCAAGGCAGGGGTTTCTGCAGTCCCGTGAGGTCGTACTTACGATTATTAAAAAAGAAAACTTCGCGTTGAGTAAACTTCAAAAAAGCGATGATCACTCTTTTCAACTACGATATTATCGGAAATTGTTCTCTAGAGGAATGTACAGTTCTTACTCTTCGGATTAAAAGTGATATTTTTTTTTTGTTTATTTGTGCAATTCCTGCTATGGCCGATTGAACGTAATGACTAATGATCACGTCATGTCACTACAAATATGCTCACTAAAGGTAATGCTGACTCTGCTATCAGTGTTCGAGTCAAGATTAAGCGATATGACACGAGCAGTAGAACCCTGCGATGAAAGTGCGAGGAATGTTTAGCTATAACTTTTTTAGGGGCGAAGCTCCTTATAGCGGCACCTGTTCGTCCCTCGTAGCCGTTGTAGTATGTAACAGGTGTAACATTTTCACCTCCAAGGTGGTGCCGGTGAGAGATTTCTTCTGTGCGTTGTTGAACAATAACAAATAGTGTTCAATGTGCATGCCAATGACTGCTAATGAGAAATGATAGACATCAGCATTCGGTTTTTAGTTAACGCGCACGCTGCAATCCCCATTATCAGCCATTGGCATGTACATTGAGAACTATCTGACAAGAAAGGGTTGCTACGTTATACTCGCTGGGTGTAACCTCCTTAGTTTTAGAAGGGTTTAGCGAGCGTTGAGCCGCAGTGCCATGAATACAACGAACTAGTATATACCATGAATGAACTCGAGGTGGTTAAAGGTGGGAAGTAGATGCGAAGCGCGAGCCGTATGAAAGTGCTGCTCGCGCTTCAATCAACCTTCCCATTCTTCAATCTTTCACCTGTGTGTGGGTTGAAAACGTTGATGAATTAGCCTTATATTAAAAAAGAGTATACTGAACGTTAGAGCTTCAACTGAAACTTCGAAATATTCGCTCTCTTGTATTATAATAGAGCGGTTGACTGGGCTAGTTGGTATGGCATACTTGGGTTTTAGCAGCGCGAAAAATGCACAAAAGACAAGAAAGGGACGAGACAAGCACTGACTTCCAACTAAAATTTTACGGGAACATGCCAATAATGTTCGTGGCGGAAAAGATGGCTTCTTAGCGCAACACGTGAGCACGTGTGGGTGCACTCCGCTGTTTGAAAAAACAACAGTTCTATGCAAGATTAAAGAGGAAAACGTGCGTATAATTTATGAGGCTGCTCAAATGGAGCTTGAAAGCAGCGCATGTGTAAGCAAGCCTTCAGTTGCCCTTTCAGATAAAGAGATATGTTTCTTGAGATGCGAGGGTAGGCGCAGCAGGCATGGCGTTAGTTGATAATTTGTATCTTAAAATACGTCATTTTTTTCACTCTTTGTGCTCCATTGCATATTAACGGTCTTCCCGTCAATAAAATTTTAGTTGGAAGTCAGTGCTTGTCTCGTCCCTTTCTTGTCTTTTGTGCATTTTTCGCGCTGCTAAAACCTCTTGTATTATCCCACACAAAGTGCTGAATAGGCTGAAACTTCAATGCCTACGTGGATGGAAATCTTCGATACCAGACGCTGTAAAATGCGCCTGGCCAGGAACTGAAATAGTAATGAAAGGACTTCAGGTTTTTTTTTCCTATTTACCACGGACTAGGCTACCCGTTTTCGCAGAATTTTATGACGGCTGCGACGCAGGTGATTTTCCTGAAACGCTGTAAACAGCTCGAACTTTAGTGCTCTCCGGTCTCAACAAACTGCACAAACAGTAAATATCAGTTTACATAGGGAAGAGTGTGCCCCTGCAAGAACAAAACTCTTTTTTTTTTTGCAGTTAGCGTTCTGTCTGTTTCCTTTAGTGCAATTTTTTATTGTAAAAATTTATTTCTTTCTGAAAAATTTACACTGCAGCATTGTTTTTTGGATTTGCTGTGCTGATTCATTTGTTCAGTTCAAAGCCTTTGTAGAAGCCATCAAAGCAGCGTTTATGGAGCGAACAGTATGGTGTCACACAACGGAGAACATGTATATACGGTGTGCGCAAGGCGAAACCAAACAAACAAAAAATATATCACCTGCTATGTGTATATAGTACAAGTTCTGACGGACTACATGTGGTCAGTTGCTGCTTAATACAACGAGGGAAAGGAAGTGCCTTAACATTTTCTTTATCTATATATGTTGGTTTTACATTGTTGATTGGCGTGTTGTACCCCTTAATTTGCAAGGCAGCATCGATCTCGCCTAGTGGTATTAGGCCGCCCAATTAAGGAAGGCTGGTTCACCTGCCAACACGGTAGAAAATATACGGGGCGAAACTAGAATAGTACACTATTCATTTTTTGGTTTGAATTCATTATTGAGTGTTCAAAAAATTTTGAAATATTTGAGGTGAACAAATGCTTGTTATTCCGAACTTAACTCCCACAAATGTGGTTTAGCTGCAGTACAACAATGCTAAGCTATGAAAATATTTTGCTGGGGAACCCGCACTGCCGCAGAACCCCGTTCCAAGGCTAAATGAAGATATTAACCTCACATCGATGTCATCTTTTTTCAACAGCTGTTATACTAGCATATATGCTTTAGGTGCAGCAAATTTTAAAACGACATATTTCACAGGTTGTAACTCTCATTCTGGCGGAAGTCAAATGCTGCTACAATTCGAAGATGTTCCCACTTCCTTTGAATGAAAAACAATGTCATTGACACATACCTTGTTTGAACTAAAATACCAATGTGCCGGTCAGTTGGGTCATCAAAAATGCACAGAGAGCAACCGCGAGCTTCATCATCTCTGTCATTTTACAAGTTCCCTTTTTAGAATTAGAGGGAGGTATTGACAAGGCCATTGGAATGAACAGGGGAAAAAGCAACGCATCGAAGAAAGAACGCCCGTTTGTAGTCCGAGAAGTCAGAGAAGATCATTTCAAAAAGCCTTACCAAACAAAGAAAACAGTGTTGTCGGTTGGTAAGTTAGTTGTTACACAACGGCGTCGACATATGGGGTTTAACGTCCCAAAACCATCATATGATTATAAGAAACACCGTAGCTGAGCTCCGGAAATTTCAACCACCTGGGGTTCTTTAACGTCCACTCAAATCTGAGCACGTGGGCCTACAGCAGTTCTGCCTCCATCGAAAATGCTGCCACCGCAGCCGCGATTTGATCCCGTGACCAACGGGATCAAATCAAACGGGTCTTGTAGGTCACGAGAGAATATAGCCCGGAGCACTATGCTCCAGTTTCGGACTCAAAGTTAGCGCAAAGGTAAATCACACACACACAGACACACACACACACACACATATATATATATATAGATATATATATATATATATATATATATGTATATATATATATATATATATATATATATATATATATATATATATATATATATATATATATATATATATATATATATATATATATATATATATATATATATATATATATACATTGACCCCAGCTATCTTCACCTCGAAGTTAAAATATAAAAAAGCAATAAAAAATATGTCGACATGGCCCCGCCACGGTGGTCTAGTGGCCAAGGTACTCGGCTGCTGAGCCGCAGGTTGCGGGATCGAATCCCAGCTGTGGCGGCTGTATTTACGATGGAGGCGGAAATGTCGTAGGCCCGTTTGCTCAGATTTGGGTGCACGTTAAGGAACCCCACGTGGGTGAAACTTCCGGAGCCCTCCACTACGGCGTCTCTCAAATTCATATGGTTGTTTGGGACGTTAAACTCCACATATCAATCAATCAAAAATATGTTGACACACGCAATCACGACGCAACTAAACGCATGTTGCTGATAGTTGGCGGGAGTTAGAGTATATTTGTGTTCTAAAATATTGGTTGATTAGATCTCTTTAAATAAATATCATGCGTAGAAACAAAGATGCATAAAAATTTCAATGAGAAAGTTGTAGATCGTTTGCGAAACGTCCGAATAGACAGTTTCAATTTTTATATGTATAATAAATAGTAGTGTTTTTGTGCTAACTAAAATGCCTGCGAAATACAATAAAACACCGCTTGACAAACCAGCTTGCGCGCCTGTGCGCACGATGATTCCTGTGCTCCCTAACGTTCCGCGTCCGAACGACCATAGCATTAGCCCGATTGTGATGTCTCGACAGGGGCGCAAAAATGGCCGTGGCTTCGCAAAGAACTCGTTTCGATATCCAGCACAAAAAAGATAATCAGTGTGACTGCTTATTGTTGTCATGAACCGGTGCGATGGAAGCGTATCATACATAGGGGGAGCGTTACGAAGCACCAGAACCATGGTGCGCGTAGGCGCCCGTGGGTTTGTCACGTGGTATTTTTTATTTCGCGGGTACTTGTAGTCAGCAGAAAATCACTAACATTTAACAGATATAAAGCTCGAAACTGTCTAATTGAACATCTTGCAAACTGGTCTACAACTTTCCCATTAATATTTTTTATTCATCTTCGTTCTTTCAAAGGTTAGTAATTGAACAGATCTAAATAAAATGTTTTAGAACACAAAAGGTTTGTCTGAGCAACTCCGGGCAATGGTCAGCAACATGCATTTGGTCACGTCGTAATTGCGCGTGTCGGCATTTTTCGAAACACTGGCTGAAGATAGCTGGGGCACCCTGTATATTATTTACCCTAAGTTGACTCGAGCAAATTTTCTTCGTATTAGCCACCAATTCCTTATTTGAATAAAGGTATTTGAATCAACTTTTTATTCTCACAAAAATATTTCCTAAAATATTTTTTTTGTACAAAACAGAAAAGTATCCTGTTTTCTAGTGTATCACTTCTGTCTAAGCTACGCGATTCTTCGCCAATCCCTGGGCGGGTTTCACCCTGAAGTTTAGGCTATGAATCGACATCTAGAAAGGTTCCTATTGCAGAATCCACTGTGACTGTGCCAGGCCAGGCGTACTTTTTACACGTATTTTGAATTTATCTACATCAAATAGCTTCGTACTCTATGCCCATACAGCTGCCGTTCCTACAGCCGTAATCTGTCCACATTACATTACTCAACCTGTGTGTTCGAAATGGTGTGTGTGTGTGGGGGGGGGGGATCTTTAAAGACGTATGAGCGCGAATTTAAGAAGATAATATTTATTAACGTTTCATCTACCACAAGCACGATATGAATACCATTGATGCCTTACTGAAGGACTCCAGAACGTGTGACCACCAGGGGTACTTCGAAGTACAAGCTAATTACATAGGCTTCTATCAAACTGTGACCAGCGCAACCAATGTCCAAATCCGCACTGATGAACGCTACGTACACAGGTATTTAAGGGGTGTAGTTAGTTAATGAACAATGCGGCAAAACAGTGCAAAGAGTGGGATAGTTAACAAACAGGGCAAAGCGCTGTGTCGTGCATGTTCACTGTACAGTTCTTTGCGTGGTTCTGCCATTATGAATATAAGGTGTTATCACTTTTACGCTAGCACGATGCGTGCTTGCTGTATGCGAACGTTGCATACACATCTAAGCTGCATGGATATTGCAGGAGAGCCCCTTTCAGCAAAGTTCAATGCGGCTGTTTTTTCTCGGTGAATGCGACTGATTACGCCTCACAGGTGGCACTCTGGTATCGGTGCCGGTGTGTAGTGGCTTGCGGCTTTTCCCATGCACTCAAAACTTCACCCCCCTCCCCACCCACGTCACCTCAACCTTGCCTTCTCTTCCTTCATGTCCCAATGTTAAATGATTTAATGATAGCCTTGGACCACAAAAACCTCGCAAAAAAGAAGAAAAAGAAGCGCCTTATCTTATAAGCTTGCTTTGGGTGGTTTCGATGATTCTGAAAAACTGTCGGCAACTTCTGGCGCGGTTGTATTCTCTCACTTCCGTTTGGTCGTCCTTTCTTCTTCCTGCCTCTGTGTCCTTGATAATTTTTATAATATCTTGGTATACTTATGCTATCCACATGATTATTTCCTGCTTAACATAGCAAAATTCATTTTAGTCATATCTTTCTACTTCAACTTTCCGCGCTGTAGGATTGATAACAAAGCTAAAAAAAAGGCTGTACGCTAACAGCACAGTGCTGTGTGCTTCTACTTTCGGATACATTTTGATTAACATAAATATCTTCTGGTTTAGTGTCTCACCAATAGAAGCTGGTTCATTCGTGCTTTTTTTTCTTTTTCGCGTCTCCTTCACTAATTTATTTCATATATGCCACTATCGCGTGCGTTAACGACGTTCACCTAAAACAAAAAAAAAATGTATGTATGATGTGGGCATGCCAACGCCTTTGTGAAGTATAAAAATTCTCCTATTCATATAGTCTGTAGAGCGATTTCCTACTTCCCTTTTTCAAAGCCATTTATTACGCTGGCGATCTCACTCTACTGGCGAGCCTTTTGCAGATCAGTAACAGCCAGCTGGAAAATATTCAGCCCTATCAGTATAGCCAGACACTTTCCCCTTGGGGTATTTTCAATGTGCATACGCCTCAGCCGGTGAGCTATAGAGTAGTTTTGCCAGAAGTCCGATTTTTCTTTGACTTTCTTTTGGAGTAGCTAGCTGGAACAATGAATTTAAAGCAAGCTCATCTTTTGTTTTACCGTATCTGCCATGGCGTGATATAATTAAATGAACACTTTTTATTGTTGATGGCGAACTGTATCGGTGCGAGAGGTAGCTTACCGAATATAAACGTCGGAATCTTATGCAGTATTTTAAAGTAAGGCATGTACGCAACAGTAATTTCTTGCTGCGATACTGTCTATTCATCTCACCAAACGATGTTTACTATACTTCTCTGCTGCTTACGTATGGGTAAAATCACTTTGTTACCAGTAAGTTAAAACGATTAGGCTTTGAATTGCATGAAACATGTTGAAGAACTTATTTTATTAATCGCAGAAAAGGTGCACTTCCCAGATAAACTTCGCTAATAAGTAAGCCCACCAAAAGTTGGAAACTACAAAAGCACATTGCGAGCATCACAATGTGCTATCCATTTTATTTAAAAACGCCTTTAAAAAAGAACTTTTTCAATGGACTCCATATTCCGTAATGAGAAAGTCCTAATCTTCCTCTGCAAGGGCTCTTCGTGCGAGAAATTAAAGGCACCCAACTCCGGTGAAAGCAGAGTCTCGTCCCTGAAAGAGCAGCGAAAAATAAATATAATGACCATGATTGGTTCCATAGCAGCTTCGTCTGCCGCCACAGTTGAATCCATAGAGGGGCACAAACCAAAGTGAATGCATGGAACTTTGGTGCACATTTAAGGTCCCATCATTGGCATTGGGATTAAGCGTGTCAGTGTGCCTGTGAACCATACAATTTAGGCGGCTACAGCCTATAACTCCCTTGGTTCAAAGATATATTTTATGTACATACAATAAGAATTATCACATAGAAACATAGAACCACTCAATAGATTATTTTACTAAGCAAATATGCCCCGTTTTGTACATAGCTGTGTGCTCTCACCAAGTAGGAAAATAATATTTCAGGCGGTGGAGCAGTCGTCCTTTAGTCATGGAATAATTGCAGGTGATCCGAGTATTTATAAACGTAAAAATGTTTTTTAATCCACAATTTTTTCAGTCCAATTTAAAGTGATAGCTCAGAACGCACTTACGTTTGCCGCCTTTGCCAGGTTTATGGCATCATGCAAGCATCTGTTCTTGTTAACTGCATTGTTTACTGTAAAACTACAAGTATATCACTTATTACTGGCTGTGAGCGTTGAAGATGTCAGTGCGAGCGTTGAGAGGCGACCATCATTTCCCTTACATGAATGCACGCTGTAGTGCTACATAAAGCGTGCTGCAGTATATCGTTATAAAATTGGGGTTATTATCGAAGAATGAAGGCCTGTTTCTGCCTGACAAGTGCTCAGGGACGTAGTTCTATCACTACTATGCTGATTATGTAATTTGAAGTGGACTATGTAGCCCGCGCTACTTATCTCATTCAGCGCAGCCGTCGCCCCAGTCAGCGTTTTTATAAAAAATGAATGAACGAAATAATAAACTTTATATAAAGTCGAGTAGTTTCCTTAGGGTGATGCGAGGGAAAGAGGGGATTAACCCCTGTTCTTCCGCGTATCCTCCGAGAAAAAATATTTTAAACAAGGGGTAGACAGCATGGCATAAAGCGCTGTGATCACAGGGTTTTAGAAGCGCGAAAACTACACATTATTGTCAACTAGCCTGCGACGAGGAAGCATCAAGAGTCGCGGATCAATGCTCACTCGGCGGCACAGAGCGCTCGGTGATGATTACCAGTGATATGGTGTAATTTCTATTGTGGCTGCAATAATTATGTAAGCCTTTCAGAGCTGCATATATCTGTCATCGTAAAATTGTATATCGCACATTTTAATTGATAGCCACCACGCACGCTATGTACATTTTATCTCCTTTCCATTCGCCTACTGCTATGGCTAAGCTTTCGGGGGCCTTCAAGGAAGAAAAAGAGAAAGAACCAACGGGAAAAGTCTGGCGCCTTGCAGACGTTGTGGGAATCAATTTCGTGCAAATCGCTCTGGCACCAGTAGCCTACGCAAGGTTTTTAACTTGGAGTTAAGCGTTACGAGGTGATTTGAGGTTGACTTGCGGATTGAGCAGTTTTGCGCGGGACGCTTTCCAGGCACACCGAATTTGCTCACGCTTAAGCGGTAGTTCATCATCTGTTGTAACGTCGGAACTGACGTTAGAGGAGAGACGTCAGTTTAGTTGCAATGAAGTGTGCGTTACGGGGCGAAGATGTGCATTTCGTGCATAGTGGTCCCCCCCTCTCTCTCTACTCGCAACACCGACGCAGGCAGCATCTGATAGTGAGTTTTTCAACTGAAAAAGAAATCCCAGCATGGTGTGAATGATGATGAGTGGGGTGAAGTGTCCGTCCGAGTGTCCATCTGTTCGTCCGTGCGCGCGTACAAACGGAAGGACGGAGGCATGGATGGACGGACTCACGGATGGACAGAGGAAAGCACGGGTGGACAGAAAAACGGACGAACTCATGGACGTGCGGATGGACAGAAGCACGTACAAACGGACGGAAGCACAGACAGACAGATAGACGCTTCGCCCCACTCGTCATCAATCACTCAATGGATATGCTGTGAAAACCACTACCGCTATTTCTAAAGACATACAAACAAGGCCATCTAGTGACCAACTCATACACTAGAGGTGGCTACATACTACTACTACCATCGAGTTTCCCTAAATATACAATAGAGAAAACTTTGGCGCTAGTCCCTCTGGGAGCTGCAACTCACTGTGCTTCAGTGAGCATGGGAAGAGTGGGTAGTACATGTAGTTGTCTAGTCTTCGTATTTCTAGCTCCATGTGTGTTTGTGTGGCTTGGAGCAGTTCTGTCACGAAACGAAAATAAGCGAATGTAAAGTAGTTGCACTTCACCACCTTAATTTTTTATGCTTACCATTTCTAATCGGGTCACAAAATTCAAAACAGGTCAATCTTTCCTTCAAAACTAAACTAAAACACAGCAATAAGCGAATACAAAATCGGATTTGCCACTCGCAAGTATGAATATTAGGCAAATTCGCGTATATAAAACCCATCATTCCCATGGTCGCTGAACGATCGCAGCGCCAGCGCCCCCTCTAGTTTTTTCAGGAAACTCTTTGACTGCTGCTACTACAGAAGTGTGAACGATCCATGACCTAAGGAGCTTCGCCCCTAAAAGCGGCTGCTCGCGCTGCAAAATCAATCCCGGGTCACCTCTATAGGCACTGCATCTTGACCTTCAAGTATAGTGCCGGTGGGAGATTTATTCTGTGCGTTGTTGAACAATAAGAATTCTCAGCGGGCGCTTTAAATAAAAAAGGACTGAGGGTCTCTGTGCCCAATCGTAGTCCTCTATCTCTCATTGTCCATCAGCTGTGATTGGAATACATGTTTCAGTGGGAAACACCGATCCATCACTGCGTGCTTTGCGCCTCCCCAGCTTTCTCTCCTGCGCAACACCGCGATGAGCACCGGCGTCAGTGCCACCGCCAGTGTAAGCGTTAAAGCGCCCACTGTTTCGCATCTACACATGGTTCCCTTTAGCGGGAGATGATGTAACTTTTCGGAAATTCTTCAACTTAAATAATGGAAGTGAGTGCACATAGCACTATTCATATTGCTCATTTAGCAGTATGGCAAAACGCGCTTCACCTACGAGGGTAACAAAGCATTATGAAGTAAACAAGCTTTCGCTTGCATACCTAGGCTTATCCGAGCTAAGCCATTTCTATTTTTCAGTATTTTTTCTATTTTTTACTTTCCTCGGGACATTTAAACCATCGACAACAGTGCCACCCCGGCACTGCACTTTCATGAGCACCGTCTGCTTCTCATTATTGGGTTAATACTTCGAAAGCCTAGGTTGATATAGACTGTAAATCACCTGTGGCAATTACCGATCACCATAAGTTGCCGTATATACGGGTATGTGGTGCAAGTGACCAGTGGAAATAATTTCATGAGGCGCAGGACAGGGAGGTTAGGTTATTCATGTGTTAACCGGGTCAGCCGTGCTCTTCATGGATTCCCGTCCTCTTACGTCTATCTCTATATCTACCAAGCTAAGAAGATGACCAAGTATTTCAAACAAATTTAAGTGACACTGCAGTGAAAACGTGAATGGGTAAAGACAGCATGAAGACGTGAAATCTTTCTTGAAGAATCGAAGCAATCTGGTCAAGACATCATTTATTCAATGATGCTGGACGCACTGATCCTGGTTTTTGTGGAAATACTCATATATCGCACCAGGGAACTGGTGTCAACCAAATAACATTCACTAAACATTGTGCCAATTTTTAAATGATTTTAGTTAAATTTAGTGCCATTTTCAAATATTATCCCTCAAGAATTTACTATTATTTAAATATTCACGTTGAAAATGTGTAGCGAATATTTCAGTCATTTGAAATCAACTATGTTCAACCTAACTATACTTTAACAGTATTTATTCTTTTTGATGACTAATAAACTCTGAACGGGGTATACATGACGAGCGAGGAGGGCAAAAAGCAAAATTAGAACGGGTGCGTCAGATATACCTGAGTGTTTTCTTTGTTTGATTTCGTAACTGCATGCGCCTTGCTGCCAAGCCTACTCAGCGGATTAGACTTAAGCAAAAAAGAAAAAAAAATGCCATGCATAGTGCACAAGGTTCTACGAACGTATGCCTCCGCAAGGCTTCAGCCAGCCCTTATACTGAGTTGGCGGCAGTCGTGAAACGCTTTCTTCCAAGGACACCACGGGGACTATTCTGTTCAGAAAGTATAGTGCGTAATCAATTGATGAACACAATTCATGGCATCTTCAGTTCTCGAGTGCGACATGGACGCATTATAGGGAAGAAGGAAACGACGCTCTTCAGCTCTGTTGTCTTTACCGTCTCGCATTTTCTTAAGAGCGAAAAAGAAGAAGCTCCCTAGTAGCAGGGCATAGGGAAGATAAGCGAAAACTCTCCCAACAATACATCTCACGGCAGCAACGCGAATCCTGAAAAAGGTAATCAGATGTTCTTCCCTGAACCGACGCTGTGTGCTCCCAAGAGTAAGATCTCATGCCCGTGGGACGAAATGGCCTCGACCCCCGCCACTCGTTCAAGAAATGTCGACGGGTACTGCACACTCCTTGAGCATTCATGCTACGAGTAGCAAGATAGGGAACCTTCTTCCCTGCCCATACCTGCTGCATTAAAAAAAAAAAGACCGGTGAATCGAACCCAAACTACAACGTGCGTTGCCAACACTCCTGCCCACGCTTTTCGCCGGACTACGTGGACACTTCGCAATCCCCTACTTCACCTTTTCTTTTTCTTGAGTCACAGCCAGCAGAAGATGGCGCAGGCTTTGGAGTCATCATCACTTCAATCATCGCTGCACACACGATTCGTTGTCCTGTTTTGTAGCGAATCGGAAGTCATTACCTGGTTAACCTCCCACCCTTCGTTTTCTCTCTCTCTCTCTTTTCCTCTCTTTTGAATCCCAGCAATGCGAAAAAGAAAAGAAAAAAAGAAATCGCAGTATCTAGGTCCGTATAAAAAATGCACCACCCACTAATGTCTTCCTGTTTTCGTATCACTCTCTTGTTTAACCCTGGAAACTTGTATATGAAGAAACCCTCGTGTCTTTCTCTTTTGGCACTTTTCTGTAGTGAACGAAGTTGAACTCATCCTGTCGTGCACTCATCAAACCTCATTGCGTTGAACCACCACCAACCAAAAACAATTGTTTGTGATTCAGTCGAGTAAGCAAACACCTCCCCACCATATGTGTTCGATGTTCACTGAGTGCTTGCTTATTTTCTTTCCTTAAAATGCATCAGTGCCATTGCGTAAGGTGCACAATTTGGTATACCGTAATCTTTCGGCTCGATTCACTGCGAGCTCCACACAGCTATATCATCTGCAGAACAGCCAGTCTAACAGAAGTTCTCTAGGCCTGTACTCTGCCTGGGTCTTGCGATATTAAATGGAAAGCATTTGTTTGCGTACTACAAGCAGTTTTGGCTTCTATCTATCTATCTATCTATCTATCTATCTATCTATCTATCTATCTATCTATCTATCTATCTATCTATCTATCTATCTATCTATCTATATCTATCTATCTATCTATCTATCTATCTATCTATCTATCTATCTATCTATCTATCTATCTATCTATCTATCTATCTATCTATCTATGCCTCCTACGTCCGTGTGCTCTCATAATTCCCCCCTTAACTTGGTAAAACTAGTACAAGAGGCTAAGATGATTTGACGATTATGATGGGCTGGCTATGCCTTGTGTGATGTCGCAATTTCGTCACCTACGTCTTCAAAAACTTTCCGAAAACAAATCACAGCATATCCACGGAATGAATGATGATGAGTGGCGCGAAGCGCCCATCTGTCTGTGGGTCAAACCATCCATGCGCCCATTCATCCGTTCATGCTTTCATCCATCCGTCCCTCCGTGCTTCCGTCCATCCGTTCGTGCGTCTGTGCTTCTGTCCTTCCGTCCGTGAGTCCATACGTCCATGCTTCTGTCCGTCCATGAGTCTGCCCGTCCATCCGTCCGTCTGTCTGTCTATCCGTCCATGTTTACGCCCGTCCATCCATCAATTCGTCCGTCTGTCTGTCTGCCCGTCCGTGCTTCTGTCCACTTATTTTTGCTTCTGCTCATCCGTTTGGCCGTCCATCCATCCGTCCTTGATTCCGTTGGTCCGTCCATACATGAGTCTGTCAGTCCGTCCGTACCTCAGCCCACCCGTCCATCCTTTCGTCTGCCTGTCTGTCCGTCCGTCTGTCTGTCACTCACACTAGCACCACCTGCAGAGTGAGTCATACAAATAGGTGGTTACAAACCGGTCACAAAAAGATAGGCATGGACAGACCCATGGGTTTATGACCTTCACCCCTAAAACATTGGCATATGCTAGGGGGCGGGTATGTGCCACAGGTGATAGACATTTTATATCTATACACAGGAACGGCGAGAACACAAATGTGTAACTTTAACGCTTGAGCGTTAAGAAAAAGCCGCCGTTGTCAGCGTTGACCGGACGAATGCAAACAATAAATGTCAGTGTCCCAGCAGGAATCGAACCCTAGCATTCTGTATGGCAATGAAGTATTCTACCGCAAAGCAACGCTTGGCCTGGCGTATACTTAAATAATAGAGCCTAATGTTCGTGTAACGTCAGTTTTGGTGGCAGTACTGGCTATCCGATTTCATAAACGTTACTTATGTACTCCTGTTATACGTCCGTAATGTCAGGTTAACGTATATTGCTTAAACACCAGCGTCTCATATAAGCTTATCATTTATTGTGTTGCCAATGTCCATGTTGCTGTTGCATCGTTGCGCAACTGTAAACAACTGCTCATATGAAACATTTGGGGCTTTTTAACGTGTGTGTCTGTGTGCGTGTATTTGTACATATATATAGTGCCACTTCATAACATCTCGCTCAATAAAACTTTAACACATTCTTTTTGCATTCGAATGATTTGCATAAAATCGATTCTCCTTGGTGAGATCCGCCGATTTTCGTTTTCATTAGCTGAAATGGATGCCTCGGCATGTTGGTCTGACACAGCGGAAAACATGTGCAAGATACGATACAACAGGAGAAGTAAGACACAAACAACAGTGCTATACTTTGTGTCTTCCTTTTTTTTTCTTGGTGCTCCATCTTGGGCATGCGCTGTTTTCTTTCCGTTATTTGGTTGAACTATTAGCTGCCATCGTTTCATAAAACACTTCAGGCTGACAGTCTTGGCAATTCTTGAAAACTAGAAATCATCAGTTTTTTGAACAATGCAAATTTCACATATTCAAATTCACAAAATTTTGAAACTGACGTCAATAAAGACGGATGTGAACTACAGCCACATAATTCAGCTCAAGAGCTTTTTAAAACCACAAATTTAGAACGCTCTGGGTGAGACATGTTTATTCACAAGCACGATGCAGCAATTCCAAGTCCGCTCAGAATGCCACTTGTTCGTTGTACCAGTGAGTTGGCAGCCAAATAGATGTTCCTGCAGTTGAACGTAATGTATGGAAAGCTCAGGAAGAGCGGTTCTTTTCTGAAACTGTTTCACTTGCCCGGTACAACTCCACCAACCACATTGGTAAGAAACACGAACAAGGGCTATAGTGAGAAGCCTTTCTAGATGGCTAGTAATATCAATTATGTTGATGTATCTGCGACGTCTCTTGTTTAAACGTTTACCAATATCTGGGTATTTTCCATTCTAATAAAGCACATATGATGAGTATAGTCCGATCTAAAGCAAATACTAAGAAGGTGACTGCATAGCTTCAGCGAAAAACTCTATAGCCATGCCAATTTCAGAATATTTAAAAATTCGAATGGCAACAGCATAAGACGAAGAGGCAAGTGACCATGGTAATAAATTTTGTTTTGTTTTGGCTTTCTGCTTAGATTTGCGTAGCTGTTCCGGAAAATAGTTTTTTATATACCTAAGCTCTATATATATGCCAGGATATGTTATCAATACAATATGTCTTGCATATATGGCTATATTAAAAGTATCAAGCTGTAAGATACAGCCACTTCAGTTTAAACACATTACAAGAATCTACAGTGTGGTATGACGTACTTTAACGCACCCTGCGAACGCTTTATTTTATTTATGAAGTACTCCTGCTTATAGAGCAATTTTCTTGGTCTATTATAATAAACTCTATAGGCTGAGTAAGCTGACAATATCCCTGGCCACGAATCATTTGCCTGTGTTCAGGAAACCAGGAGCAAGTATGCATCCTAAAGAGAGTCCTCCTCATGTGTTCTTTTTCTGGTTTGTTGTACGTTTAACATGCACTGTTGTTTAAGAACATGTCGACTTGAAGGCCAGACTATTCAAAACAATTATATATGCCCATAGGCCAGGTTGTTTGACTTTGGAATTCTTCATCGCAAAGAAGAACAAATTAAGAGAAAATCTTGTCGTTCTCTGAAAGGTCTAAACGAAGGAAGATAACCAGAAAAGTGTCTGCTACTGCTGTACGGTGAACGTGGAAGATGCGATTAGCAAGATGAAGTGAGAGACGCGGGACGAAAAAGAAACATGTTGTAAATTCCCGCATGCTTGCAGACCGTGTTTTCCACCATCCGCTTATATACCAGGTGCGCGATTTCGCAGGCGTACTATTATGGAAAGCTCCATAGCTACATCCCTCACAAATTCCACAGAATATCGACACTTATTACATCCTTAGCGCCCATCTATTTTGACACACGTAAACTAGAAATCGTAATTACGAGGCTGCGTTGTAGGGTGCCGAAACTAAATTTCTACCTACACAGGTCTGGTCAGGCTCTTTCTCCAAAGTGCGCTTTCTGTGGCGAGCCAACAACTATAAATGATTACTTTTTGACATGTAGGCCATTTACTACAGCTCGTAGATCGAAGTTAGAAAATCTTTTACGTGCTATTAGGATGAGCATATGCATGCCCGTGATTCTGTCCTTGGCAGCCTCTATTTCTGGGTTTGCCAGTGCGAAAGTTTGCGAGGCAGTACGGAACTATTCTAATAAGACCAAAAGACTAACAAACTAATCCTATTATTGTTCTGTGTTGACATACGCATAACTTCTTTTCTTTAAGTTAGGTTTTGATCTAGGTTATCATCTATTACTAATACAAAAACTTTATAGTATGTACAGCTCAGTGATTATCAAAGTTTTGTTTTAAATTTTGTAACGTTTCCATTTTATAAGTTCCTTTACTCGAAAATGAAATAATACTTTTTGAGACCGCTCAATCATTGGTTGATCCCCCACAGTGGGTATACGAGATGCAAGTGAAGTTCCACAAGAACAAGAACAAGGACTACACCACATAGTTGGAAGTGCGTTCGTTATGGTAATAAACTAAGGTATAATAAATTTTACTAATAAAGGCACTGCTTGGTTGGCACTACCAGTGAATCTTACGAAGTGCTTCGCTCGCGTTTGGTAACAAGCACAGACCAGTTTACTTACAGAAATCTTAGGTGGAGCGAACTGCAGCTGTTATCGGTCATACTTCAACGTCGTTTATTCTAAAATGCCAGATATACCAAACCAAATGTACATTACACTTATCTACCATGAGCTGAATGTAGACACCTTAAGGAACTTGGAAATGATCAATAATATTCTATATCCCCATGTTTTTTTGTTTTCTTTTGTTTTTCTCAAGAAAACGTGTGCGCTAAAAAACAAAGTGTAAAAGAACTTCTGTCAGGTATTCAACTACTTTTCCTTGTGTCAGGTATCTTTGACAGAAGAAGGTGCACATAGGAATGTTTCAAACTCGAAAGATGTGGCATCACTTATTTTTTTTCTACAGCAAAAAAGGTGTGAAACAATATATAACTCAAAAGTTCTGCCCAGAGAAGCTTCTCGCAAAATGTGTGAGAAAAAAACACCTCTAAAGCAGCTGTCGTTGTCGCGAAAGGTAGTTCAATGTTTATCTATAAAAGTGTGGAAAGCCCCTGAAATATATTTAACAGCAACATGCCACAATCTGCCGTATGTGGATGTCCCCGTAAAGAACTTGTGGCCCTCGAACTGGTGAAAAACTGTTCGACGTCTGTCAGTATGGAAACAAAACTTTCTTTTTTCTACATTGTAAGTGAACACCCAGTTGAAAGATAAAGAATAATAAAAGGAAGTGCAACGCCAAAAAAAATTGTGCATTAAACAGCGAGCCTTTCACCGTGCAACTAAAAATTGTTCCTCAATTTTTTTCAGGCAGGTTTCTGCAATCAAGTTCTGGATCAGAAAAGTGAACAGCAGTCTGGTGAGGCCCCGTTGTGAACAAGGGCATACGCTGCCTCTGATAAAACGGTAAAACTGCGAATGACCTCGCAAAGGCACGGTCAAATCATGCGCGAACGAGAAAACGTTCGTCCCTTTTGAAATATATGTGATGAAATAATCTAGAATGCTGCTACGCCTGGCATTAATTAGACCTAAAACCACTTGACAGTGGGGGTAATAGAAGGATATGTCAATTCATTTTATTGCTGCTTCGTGAATAAGTTTCTGTATTAATACACTATGGAATTTATTTTCGCTTCTGGTAAACAGTTTATAGTCATCAATCATACGTTTAGCCGGTATAAGCAACATGTCAAAACCAAGTTAGCGACAGAGGAACCGAGTCATCAAAGGGCCGTATGCCTGCCCATGCATCGTATTCACGCAACCAATAAGTTTACATCTTGTAGGAGTATTTATATTTGCCTTTTTATAGTCGTTTTTCTTTTATTGTAGGGATGCCAAAATCAGAGCTATTTTTGCGATAATAAAAGTGAATTGGAGTTAATGTTATCGCGCCTACCAATCCAGTATTTTTTAGTGAGACAGACACGTTGAGCGAAAAAAAAAATAAGATGCAGGAAACGTAACTCGCGCCTTAACGCACTTCGGCTTTCTGCCCAGCGTAAAATCTTGATTTATGTCCGTACGCCAGGTCTGAACCTGTCAATTACTCCGAGAAAGCCGTCAACGAAACACTAAATGATGTACCCTAGTGAACTACTTCGGCCACCTCAGTAAAATATGCAGGTTTTTCCACACTGACGTTCTCAAATCAATATCGAGTTTGTGAAACTTGCCTGTCAAAAAGAAATTGAGAAACAAAAGAGAGCAAAAACACTGCTGGATACACTCATGGCGGCTTTAAACGTGTGATCTTCTATGAACGAATAGGGAAGTCAGGCATTCTTTCTTTCTTTTTTAAGCAAGCAGACAACTTAGATTTCAAGAGTTTTCATAGATACCTTTTATGCACCGAAACGCTTTCCTACACTGATTTTATATGGTGAAAATGCACGTTTCCATGAAGTTTCACAACGTATTCTGTCGCTAATAGTGATAACAATAGACAGCGTATGAATAATTTGTTTAAATGCACGTTTAATTACGACAGGAGCATTCTACTGCCAATGCGCATATCAGCGCCGATTCATGGAAGTGAAACGTACAACCTTTCCCAACTGCTTTGAAAATCTCTAAAATTACGTGCGTTATTTGATTTCCGCAGTAGGAAGGATGGAAGAAAAATGTGAGAGTGGTTATGGGGCGACAGCTAGTAAGTACATAGCATTGTACTTTACATTTGGTGGTTTCGACAACAGTTGTAGGGGCGAAGCTCCTGAAGGCGTTGGCTGAGCATCCCGTCGTAATCGTATGTAGCCAACTCTCGTTAGTTCTTCAACCGGTCGTAGAGGGCCATACTTGTACACACGTCGTTCTTTATGAAAAGGAACACGCGAACGCGTGGCCTGTGCTCTGCGACGGCTGCCTACAGCACCGCCAACCGACTGCATAAGGAATCACGTTCGCTTACAACGTCATCTGTTGCCAAAAAAATGATAAATTATGGCCGGTAGACAAGCGCAGCAAGAGTTCACTCTCTTTCTGCTCACGCCTGAAGTGCGTAGTCTACTGCAAAACTTGTCAAAGTTTGTTCGCGACTACGGCGCAAGCTGCAGTGATCGCCCGATATCGCTCGTCACGCGAGCGATCAGAGAACGTAACCGAGCAGTGCTAGTCGGTTGATGGTGCTAGGCAGCCGCTGCAGAGCGCAGGCTACGTATTCGCCTGTTCAATTTCATAAAGAACGACAATGTATGTACATATAATTAATTGCATAAACGCTTAAAAATGCGAATGATACCATACTATAGGATGGTAATTGTAGTATGACAAATAATAAAAACCCCAGCATATTTATGTAGTGAATGATGATGAGTGGGGCGAAGCATCTGTCTGTATGTCCGCGCTTCGATCCATTCGTTCGTTCTCACTTCCGTTCACCCGTGAGTCCATCCGCACGTCCTCACGTCCATCCGTCTTTGCGTTCATCCGTTTAACTCTGCTACGTTCGTCCATCTTTGCATCCGTCAGTGCGTCCATCCGTTCGTCCATCCCTGCGTTCGTTCATGCAGCCATCCGTCCATCCCTGCGTTCGTCCGCGCGTCCTTCTGTCCGTATGTGCGTCTATCTGTTCATCCATGCGTTCATTCGTCCATTCGTGCGTTCGTTCATTCGTGCATCTGTCAATGCGTCCATCCGTTCATCTTCTCGTGCGTCCATCCATGCGTCCACCCCTGCGTTCGTCCATGCGTTCATCCATCCGTCCGCCTGTGCGTCCGTCTGTGCGTCCGCCAATGCGTCCGTCCGTGCTTCAGTCCGCCCGCGCGTGCATCCGTCCGGGCGTGCGTTCATACGTGCATCTGACCATGCGTCCGTTCATGTTTCCGTTTGTGCGTCCGTCAATGCGACCGTCCGGCCTTCCGTTCATGCCTCCATCTGTGTTTTCGGGTATCCATTCATCGGTTCGTGCGTCCCTCCTTCCGTGTGTCTGTCCAGCCAGGCGTCCGCTTTGCCCAGCTCGTCATCACTCACCTCATGGATATGCTGTGATTTTTTGCAGTATATACTAATGCAGGCATCGTGCAGGATGTGAAAGTGGTTGGCAAGGTACGATTCAGTGACCATAGAACGGTGCGGTATCGAATTCGCCTAGGCTTGAAGCACGAACGACAGAAACTGATACGCAAGAAGCCAATCAATGAGCTAGCACTGAGATGGAAATTACAGGAATTCAGAGTCTCGCTTCAGAACAGGTACTCGGTTCTTATCGAGAAAACCAACCTCGGCATAGGTACAATGAATAATAATCTGACGAGTATCATTACGGAGTGTGCAGTGGAAGTTGCAGGCCGGGTAGTTAAACAGGACACTGGCAAAAAACGAAGCATCTTTTTAAGAAGCGTCAAAGCATGAAAGTCTCAAGTACAACAGACAAAACTGAACTAATGGAGCTTTTGAATTTGATTAATAAGCGTAAGATATTCGATGTAAGAAAGTATAACATGGAGAGAATCGAACGCGCTCTGAAAAACGAAGGAAGTGTCAAAGCAGTGAAGAGGAAACTTGGGATAGGGAAAAATCGAATGTATGCGCTAAGGGACAGAGAAGGCAAAATAACTACCAATATGGATAGGATAGTTAAAATAGCGGAGGCGTTTTACAGAGACCTGTACAGTAGCCGGGACAACCATGACCTTAATACTATAAGAACTAGCAGTAACCCAGATGACACCCAATTAGTAATAATAGAAGAAGTAAAAAATGCTTTGAAGAGCATGCAAAGAGGCAAAGCTGCTAGTGAGGATTGGGTAACATCAGATCTGCTAAAAGATGGCAGACACATCGTGTTAGAAAAACTAGCCCACCCTGTTTACGAGGTGTCTCCTGACGGGAAGAGTACTAGAGTCTTGGAAGAGGGCTAACATCATCTTAATACGTAAGAAAGAAGATGACAAGGACTAGAAGAATTACAGGCTGATCAGCTTGCATTCCGTAGTATACAAGCTATTTACAAAAGTAATTGTTAACAGAGTTAAGAAAACAGAATTCAATCAACCAAACGAACAAGCAGGACTTCGAACAGGCTACTCAACAATCGACCATATCCATACTATCAATCAGGTAATAGAGAAATGCTCAGAATATAGCCAACCACTATACATAGCCTTCATAGATTACGAGAAGGCGTTTGATTCAATAGAAATACCTGCAGTCATGCAGACACTGCGGAATCAGGGAATCGATGAAGCATATATAAACATCTTGGAAAAAATCTGCAGGGGATCAACTGCTATACCATAGTGCTTCATAAAGAAAGCAACAGAATACCAATAAAGAAGGGCGTAAGGCAGGGGGATACAATCTACCCAATGCCATTTACCGTGTGCTTACAGGAGGTTTTCAGAGGCCTAGAATGGGAACAATTAAGAATAGAAGTTACTGGAGAGTACCTTAATGACCTACGCTTCGCCGATGACATTGCATTTCTGAGTAACCAAGGGGACAAATTGTCACTCATGATTAAGGAGTTAGGCAAGGAGAGCAGAAAGGTGGGTCTTAAAATTAATCTCCAGAAAACGAAAGTAATGTACAACAATCTCGGAAGAGAGCAGCGCTTTGAGATAGGTCTATTTGAAGTTGTAAAAGTCTATGTCTACTTAGGGCAGGTAATAACCGCCTAGCCTAACCACTAGATTGAAGTAACTAGAAGAATAAGAATGGGGTGGAGCACATTTGGCAAGCACTCTCAAATTACGACAGTTATATTGCCACTACCCCTCAAGAGGAAGGTAAATAACAGCTGTATCTTGCCGGTACTTTGCTGCAGAGCAGAAACATGGAGATTTACAAAGAGGGCTCAGCTTAAAGTGAGGACGACGCAGCGAGCAATGGAAAGAAAAATGGTAGGTGAAACCTTGAGGGACGAAAAGAGAGAAGAGTGTATTAGGGAACAAACGGGGGTAAACGATATAATAGTTGAAATCAAGTTCAGGAAATGGGCATGGGCCGGGCATGTAGCGCGTAGACAGGACAATCGTTGGACATTAATGGTAACTAACTGGATTTCCAGAGAAGGCAAGATGGTTAAGGGGAGACAGAAAGCTAGGTGGACAGATGAGATTAAGAAGTTTGCGTGTATAAATTGGCAGCAGCCAGCTCAGGACCGAGTTAACTGGTGGAACATGTGAGAGGCCTTTGTCCTGCAGTGGACATAGTCAAGCTGCTGATGATGATAATGATGATGACTAATGGAATTGTCTCAGTATTAGCGCGTGACGCTTCGTAAATCATGCCATATTTTTTTTAGAATCTGTCAAGTATGACCGGAGTTACAGCGATTCGTCACCCACTTCAATTGCTTTGTCTACGTTTTCGTTCTAGTGAGCAAGCTGAAACCCACGCAAGGAAGATTTGACCAAGGGGCTGGAAGATTCCACCCATTCTAGTGTCCGTATTATAAATGAGCGAGTTCCTATCTCTTTCTTTTCTTTAGGACGTCCGACACACTTGGTGACATCCCATGGGCCCATGGTGACATCCCATGGCTGCCACGGTGAGTGTGCGGCTAGTGATGTCTGAATAACTTTGGGCATACGGCGCAGTAATCTGAGTATACATAATTTGTCGAAAGAGAAGGGATCGATTTTTAGTTCTTTTTATGAAATACCTAGTTCGAAGGCGTGAACTGCGCTATATACTTGTCTTGAAAGCACTTCGTTGACTATATAATACAACTGTTTTTTTTTTTTGCTGCCACTGATCTCAAAGTGGGAAGGTGCCCAGGTGATTTTTATAAGGATGCTGTTTTTCGGTAGCGTCTTTCAGTGACGCTGGCGACTGGCGTCAAAACTTATTTGTTGGAGTCCCTCGAGAAAGTTGCTATATTGCCGACATACAGTCCGAGAGCATTACACCTTGTTGAACGCGTCCATTCTTTATTTTGTGTAGAGCAACAGAAAAAGCTGTGCTATCTGAAACTGCTGAAAAGACTGGGTGTTCCGAGGGACGAGGCCATGCAGGTCCAGTAGGGGTAATCCAATATGCCGTAGCACATCTGTTATTGTTGATATTGACGGAACGATGTGTGACCATCCGTCTATAAGTGAAAATATTCCAACTACCTTCACGTATACACGATTAACACTGATGAACAGGAATGACCACCGCCGTAACTCAGTTGGAAGGGCATCAAGAACGCTATTATGTGGCAGGTTCCGTCCTTGATGGTAGCAAGTTATTCTTTAATCAACATTAGTTTCTTCGCAATAATATAGCGATTACTACAAATAACATACCCAATACCTTCCTTGCTTTTATTGTCTGTTAGTGCCGATTATTACTACTACCGAAGGTCACACGAACGTCATAGTGATTATTATTGAAAGTAGCTGGAAAGTGAAGCGGTAGAAAAATTGTCTATGCAACAAAACTTTGGCACTAAAGTTTTTGAAGCCGCTTCCAAAACCTACAATAAAATAAACGTTACTTTCGTTGCTATTATAGAATCAGTACAAACTATGAGTTATGAAGCCAAGCGTGCTTGAATAAATATTTTTAGCGTGCTTGACATTCTGGGGACATCGAAGGCGTAAATGATACCGGGAAACTCTAAAATATTTTAGGCGTCACATGTGGGGCGATGTAGGCACAGATTTGCGAATACCTCAATTTCGCTGCACAAGTTGTATTGATTTTAAATTATGGCGGCTAAAGACACGTGTTGGCGATTCGGCATCAGGCCACATAAATCCTCTACATTCTAAGTGGGTCAATACTCGAACGCGGAATAAATGACGCCTTATGATGCCAGATGGCAAATAATGCGTCCATTCGTTGTTCTCGGAAGTGAAACCCCCAATTTTCATATTTCACATTCTTCATCTGGTTCTCATTTTCGTTTTTCACTGCTTCCTTATGTCCAGGGTCAAGACGAAATAGAATTATAAGTGAATAACCCACGCAAATGTTGTTCTTTTACAATACCGTTCATCACACCAAACTGTTATAAAAAAAAACCAGCAGGGTTCAGAGTGGCTTTATTGTTAAACATTTCACTTTAAACCTTCTACAACCGTCTCGCATTACGGCAGTTGACTTTATGTTATCGCAGAAAATACCAAGGTGCAAAAAATTATTTGGGGCTGTTCTACATGGATATCAATATTGTTCTTCCAGAAAGGGTAAACGAGTAATTTTAAAGTGAAACTTGCAGTCGTAAATTGACTTTTCACGATATATTTTTTTTTGCTGTCCCTGTATGTCAGTATATACATACGATTTCTGGAAACTCTCTTTTATGGTTCCAGTAATATACGTTTGCCTCCTTCTCGAAATCATTGTTTTGCCAAGCTCAAAATAGCTCAACATAAACTTGGTTAACCGGCACGCTGCAAACACAACGCATTAATACAGGAAAAAGAATAACGGGATGTTCTGTAGATCTCATCAGCTGACGTACCAAGCACAAATAAATAAAAGAGCATTATATAAAGTAAAAACATTGCCAGGGTCCTTCAACCATATATAAGCTCTATGTCACAGTAGCGGAGCGCTTGACATCTGTCAATATTTATCGATTTCATAATTCATTCCAAAAATATTTAAAATACGAGCACACGCGGGAGAGTTTCCTCGCTGGTCTTGGCGTAACAAGTGACCATGTTTCAAATCGAAGCGTTATGCGAGAAACGTGTGTGCGTTCGAATGTGAGGATAGTAAACGAGTGTTGTGAGCATAGTAAAAATTGCTAAATGGTTTCACGAGGCCACAACGGCAAAAAGACGCGCAAGAGAAGAATTTTCCGGGCGCGCGTGTTCAATGACGCGAAGCATAAATTGATGGATTGGTTCTAAACGCGCGTTTAGTCCTTCTATATAGGAACCGTTCTTAACGAAGGCTGCGAAGAAGGATATGAGATGGTAGGGAGCGCATAGCCATTGCGTTTAAACCATAAAATAAATAATGACACTCGTACGAAACATCACACCGAATCGCGAACCTTGTTATACGCCTTCTATACAAACATCGAGCACAGATATATTCGCACATGCCCGCACTTTGATGCGATAGAAAGGCTTAGACTTTCAGTTTATACATAACGCAAAGGAAAGAGTGCGTCAATGTAAACTAGACTTTGTTCTTTCATACATTGAGCGGTCAGCTTGCGCCAAGTTTTGCATTGTTAAAGAACCCTAAATCAAAGTTTTGCGTTTTTTTATCATTCGGCATGATATGAAACCAAAGATTTACCTCATCGTAACGTTTGCCGCAAAATATTTCCACGTTAAGGTGAGCTTCTAACTCTTTGAAACCGTGAAGGCAAGGAGAACAAATATTTAGCTCAATAGAAAAACTATTTGAGAGACCGAAACGTCATACCTATTAGACTAAATGACCATTTTTAACGTGTGCGACGAATAGCCATTTAACGGCGCCATATTGAGGGGCGAAGCTTTTTAGAGCGACACCTGTTTGTCCCTCGTAGCCGTTGTAGTACTGTGTAACAAGTATAACATTTTGACCTCCAAGGTGGTGCCGGTGAGGGATTTCTTCTTTGCGTTGTTGAACAATAAAAGATAGTGCTCAATGTACATGCCAATGGCTGCTGAAGGAGAATGAGAGACAGGACGATTCGGCTTTTAGTAAATGCGCACGCTGCGAATTTTTCATTGTTCAACAACGCACAGAAAACAAGAAAGGGTTGCTACGTTATACTCGCTGGGTGTAACCTCCTAGGTTTAAGAAAGGCTTAGCGAGCGTTGGGCCACAGTGCCATGAATACAGTGAACTAGTATATACCATGAACTCGAGGTGGTTAAAGGTGGGAAGTAGACACGAAGCGCAAGCCGTAAGAAAGTGCGCGTGTGCCTCCTCTCGTTCAGTCCTTGGAATGTCCGCTGGATGGCGGTGCTTCTATATGAGGAATATACGATGAAAAGATGCGGGATGGTGGTACTTGGAGTGTTGAATAGGTGGACGAACGGACACACAGACAGATGCATGGACGGACGCACGGATAGCTGCACGGACGGATGGACGCATGGACAGACGCAGGAGCGGATGCATGGACGAAAGCAGAGACGGACGCACAGATGATCGTGCGAACGCGCGAACAGACGCACGCACGGATGGGCGTATGGATGCACGGGCAGCCGCACAGACGCACGCATGGATGGACGGAAGCAAGAACGAATGGACGGACGGATGCTTCGCCCCACTATCCATCATTCACTCCGTGGATATGCTGCCACTTCTTTTCCCGCCCACTGCTGGGTGTTTTGAACCGCACTGTCAGACAAGAAAAATTGAGGTTCCTTTTAATTTTTATTTTTGAAGAGCGCTGGCTCGCCACGCATACGAATATAGAAACGTCAACTTTCCTGGCAGACCATGATACTCTCCTAGGAGAGTCGTGGGACTCACAAGAGGATTAACGCGTCTAAAAGGGCCCTGCAACACTTTTTGAGCATGGTCAGAAAATGCTGCCTATCTGTAGCATAGACCCCCGAGAACACTCGAGCCAAGTGTTTGCGATCCAAATGCATGCGATCGCACTGAAAAAGCCGCGTATTGAAGAGAAAAAAGAAAGAAAGTGATCCAGGTCACGAGGCGCGCGTGACTTTTTTCTTAGCCCTGCCATACTTCCCTGCTAAGCTTCCAGCGCTTTCGTCAGGACGAGTGAACAAAGAATGCGATTGCAGTGTGTGACAAATCTTTGTAACTCCTTTTGCACTGGACGGAGTCTTAAAATTTTTGTGGTGTTGAATTTGTGAATCAATGCGAATTTCAGTGAAATAAATCTATGGTTACTAAAGAAAAGTGTTTCGGGGCCCCTTTACAGGCAGTCATATTCTTGATAAGTCGGAATCACGGAGGAAAGTCTGAAACAACCGCAAGGAGTTCCGCATGTTCCCTCACCTTCTCTAGTTTTTTTTTTTTTTCGGAAAGTAAAGCAGAGTTGAGAAAGTGCAGCTGTATCCGGTGTTGAGGCAGGGTAAATTTGCGGAAGACGAAGGCACAGAGGAAGCTTAAAGACACGAGTGCGGCCTCCCGCGAGCAGCACTCGTTTGTGTCAAGCCTGTTCTCTCGCTGCTCATTTACCCAGTAATATGTCGCTTAACAAGCTCATACTGTTACCGGTTTTGACGTGGATAGTGGGCAACAGTTAACGCAACGTTAACTAAATAAAATACGCGCAACCTATTTTTGTAAGGCAGTTCCTTTAGAAAACTTGTGATGTTTGATCATCAACGCTTTCCTCTCGTCGATGAGTCAAGAAGTTTTTTACCGAAATGAGCAGTCACGACAGCCACTGAGAGGTGGCACTTAAGAGCGACGAGATGGCCGACCAGCTTAAGGCCATTTGGCGAAGATGCCACCCGGGCTGAAGAATCTTGAGCAGTTACCTAAGGCAGCACGATCATCATCGACGGATAGTGGGAATGGACAGGGGGTAATCCCCTCTTCCCCATCTCGCCCTGAAGAAACTGTCGGACTTCAAATAAAGTTTATACATTCATTCAGACATGCAACCACATGACAATACTTGTGATGGTATCGTTTTTCGGCGCTAGATAAGTCTAACAGAGGAAGATAGTGAAATGAGAGGAAGGCAACGGAGTCGACTGGAATTCTGGCATCTCGTGGAAGGCAGCAAACCGGATGCTACAATTCTGGTTGGCTTCGCTGCCTTTTTCCCAATTGGTTCTCTCTCTGTCTAGCAACCGGTTTTCTATAATAAGGGGAGGGGTCAATGGTAAATGTTTTGCCTCTCTTCTAATCTTCAGAGCACTTAGTTTCTGTTTTGTCTTTCGATTGGCTCTGGACAAACTCGTAGCCTAGGTTTTAGTTCTTCCTGAAGTCACACACATGTGTTTTCACTCATTGCTATAGATATGTCACGCAACGCCTTTGCTTTGCTTCTCCAGCCCATTTCACGTAACTTTTTCATGCGTGCGTGTCTCTTCTTATCAAGCTGTGAATGTTCCTTTCATATTGTGTCATTTCTGTATTGGCATCATCATTCTTCGTAGTATTTAGGTAGGGTGAAGCCACCATAATGCTATCTCTTTTAAGGTATTGGCGAAATAAAAAACTCATTGAATTAAGAAAAATGGCACCATGTGATAGAGTAAACAATTAAGTTTGCAAGTCTAGCAGAAACATTCCGGTACATTTGGTTCAATTTTCTTCATTTCTCAAAGTAGAAAGTCTATCCTAACCGAGTCGCCAATGCCGCGCAATGGTCGATGCACAAGGAGGCTTGTGTTGTATTACATGCAGAACTTTTGTTTTACACTGAATGTTTTTGTTTCCCTTGTATGCTATACGCTAATACAGACATCCTTTCGTGGCTTCCATCTGTCCAGAAATTCGTCCCGAAAGCACACCATGGTGTTGGACAATGTCACAGATGGACCTTGCACTGTCTTTTAAGAATGGACAGTCATAGAAGCATGGTTTCAGTTCTTTTCTCTTTGCTGCGGTAAAACTGGTAGGGAGAGTCCTACCTCTGCCTTAAGTCAGCCATATTTTTTTGCGGTCATTGCTACATATATGCCTCAGGATGACTTTGCTTTGCGTGTCCATCCCATTCTACGTGGCTTGGTCATGCTTGCGTGTTTTTTCTGATCAGGCTTCCAAGGTCGTGGCTCGTTGTGAGATGTTTCTATCAATAAAAATTCGACCATGGACTCGTTTATCCACTAGTTCATGTGAGCAGCATGTTTGCGCGTAATCATCTCTGCGTAAATGTTCTTCAATTTTGTCATAGAAGCTTCTCTTGCTAATTGGACTGACAACCACAACGTACATAAGGCTTTGTGTTTCTGAATGTCGCACAGAAAAGATCGTGACGTGATTATAACTGCACATATTTTATCGAAATAAAAGTGCACATTTATTGGCTTTCAACACCGAGATAGAAATGTTTCCTGCAAAATTAACTTTATTAGGCTATTTCTTAGTCCCATAAACTGGTTGTCAGTCGCAGTTTTACGGTTAGTTCAACTTTTGTTTGACGGCCCACGAGATGGCTTTATGCTCTGCCATAGTAGAATACCAAGTACTGTAAATTGTTAACAACTTGTTTTAAACACACTCAAAAGCTCCACAAATAAAAATTGCGTTGAAAGGGAAATCAGAACCGATGCTGAAAAAGATGCCAATGTTATGGCAGCTTTCCAGTTCAGCAAGTTGATCCTATAAATGTACGTCAATTCTGCAAGTTCGTTAGACTGTATTGCGTAAATTGAGTATATTCTGGTTTCTACTTTTGCTGTGTTTTACTGAAATCTCAAAGTGAAGAAGCACACAAGAACATAGTCACTATGCGCCCGGGAAAGAATATACACCGTGGGAGGTCAGCGATTTGATAAATAGATAGATAGATAGATAGACAGATAGATGAATATATATATATATATATATATATATATATATATATATATAGATAGATAGATAGATAGATAGATAGATAGATAGATAGATAGATAGATAGATAGATAGATAGATAGATAGATAGATAGATAGATAGATAGATAGATAGATGAATAGATAGATATATAGATAGATAGATAGATAGATAGATAGATAGATAGATATATAGATAGATAGATAGATAGATAAATAGATAGATAGATAGATAGATAGATAGATAGATAGATAGATAGATAGATAGATAGATAGATAGATAGATAGATAGATAGATAGATAGATAGATAGATAGATAGATAGATAGATAGATAGATAGATAGATATTAGTGAACTACTTGGCACTAATTCGGAGTCAACATAATAAAGTACTGAAACAAGGACAGCATATAGCATAATTTATTGGGTTTTTTTTTTGTTTTCTCTCAGGAGAGATATATTGCAAAGATATTTCTCTCGCAAAGATATTGAATAAAACTGTGCTGAAAAAGTAAGAAACCGCGCGCTTTCACCCCCACTTTTTTAAGATTAGGAGAAAAAGGCAACATTGCACCCCATGTATTAAACGACAACTGGCAAGGTCTCGGGCATCTTCGCCCTTCAACACGTATTAGACCAAAGCGCGAATATGAAGATATAAAATATAGTAGGCATGACTCAAGCGATAGGCTGAATGCACTAGGGATGTCAAACGCACGCAGATAGCAAGCCAATTCAGATTTGAAGGAATAATTAAAGAAAAGTGGCAGCTATGTTCGGGTGTTCTATACGAAGTCTGTTTTGAAGCTACACTAGAATCTTCTTTCGTCCTAGGATGCCTATATGCGCCAGAAATGAAATATACGCTCATCGCTAGACAAATTCTAGAAACTGCAATGGACGGTCATGTGAAGGTTTTGAAAAGAATTCGCTTAACGTAGCGGAGCTCTAAGTGACCAAGTTTTTGCAGCTGCCCAACGAGTAGTCTTCTATGAAATGCATGGGGAGCGCACGGCTAAATTTCCATGACCTTAGCAAAATGTATTCCGGGGACGTCCGCGGTAAGTCTAAAGTTGTGCCCGGCTTGGTTTTGCAGGCAACTGGAGGCGTAAGTGAAGTCAACAATAACTAAAATATGTTAGGTATCAGCCAACTATTTATCTTCGCATGATTCGATGAAGCAATATGACCAAAAAGAAACAAAAGGGAAGGCTTATTTTTTACATCATGCTTGAACATTGACAAAAATGACAATTTTTATCGCGTAGTTCAGCATACAAATTCCTGACTGTGGAGAATGAAATATAGTCGGCTGCTTTGTACTTTTAGAGTCCTGCCTTTGCCTGGTTTTTGTCTGCGCCACCAGGAATGCCAGCAATATTGCCCTCAGGTTTACGGCTCTGCAGTACTACAGTATTAAGCAAACGCTAAGAAGTTTGCTGCCAAACTGAAACTTTGTTTTTAAAAATCCAGCGAGTGGTATTACTAGTTCCTGTGCGTTGACGCAGGCTTTCGTACATTGTTGTTCTGAATTCTAAAACTTGTCGCTGTGATGGTTGAAAAAGTGTGAAAGCTGGTCTTGGATATTAATTTATATTACGTACCTTGTTGGGGCTGCATGTTGAATGTGTGCCTGCCGTTATAGATATTTTAGTTTTGTTTTGAGCAAGCATATGTCTTTTGTTCCGTACAAACGATATTGCCATCGAACGAACCTAAAGAATAGCACGAGTTGCGGCAGAAGCTAACGTTTAGAATTAAATAAAAAGAAATTATTGATGAAACTAATACATCTAGTGTTTTTCGAACACGCGTTATAAATATGGGTACAATAGTGTCTTCGTAATATACACAGTCGCCGAAGTATTCGTGCACGAAATGCAAATCATGCACGAGTTGCATTTTTGCCTGTGAATCTTTGCCATATGATTGAATAAAGTTTTAAAAAGGACGAAAATGTGTGCATACTAACAAAGCACATGCCCACAATGATATTTTTGGCAACTTCATTCTATTATGTGGCGCTGAGGGACAGAAAATCGACCACTGCGCACAATAGGTAAATATTTGGGTGACTTAACGTACCCTGAAAACACCAATTCACCCTATTTTTGTATAATCTAAATACCACGTCCTTGCCGCTTTTTTAAGACGACACCTTGTGATGGAGACCCTTGGAATAAGTCATCAGGCGTCTTTTCTCAAGGTGTCAGCAAGTAATGACGAATTGGCCAGGTTGAATAAAAACGAAACATCTCTCTGTTCTCAGCCTGTAGTTGATAGATACAAACATAACTGTCCTATTACCTAAGTTATCTCAACGCCAGCTGCTAATTACTGCGGCAAAGGAACAAGCAGATCACCGCTTCCTAAGTGAGGGAAAGAAAGCGACAGAGCCGGTTTCTTTTGCGAATTCTTACCCGTCATTTAATGCAGTCTTCTTCTCATTTAGAGACATTTCTTTTGCAAGAAAAGGGTCTTCTGCCACCCGCAAGACGCTGTAAGCACAATGGCTTCATTTTTTTCTGCTGTTCATGATATGGCATGTCGAAAAAAGTTACGCTGCTCTTCCTAAAGCAAGCTTCGCTGTCTTGGCCTACGCGCAGCACGTCAAAAGAAGATAGGTGGCCGCGATGACGCTATCTTTTTGTATCATTCCTCGCCTGATGGAGAAGTGCGCTTTAGCGTTTGGCACGTCAGCAAATGATCACTCATTTCATTGTAGTACCGTGAAAAATAAACCACCGAGGCGTTAATGTTTCGCTGTACTCCTTCCAGATAGGTAGGCGTTGTCTTCAGGACAGCAAGAAAAAGGAATCGAAAAAAAAGACATGTTATGTTGGGCGTCATGGACGAATTCTTCCATCGAGACACCTACACATGTTTCGTTTTGTATTTCTTTTTTTCGACCCAAGAGTGTAAAACCGCCGCTGTTTTCGTTCTCCAGCCTATCAAGGTTGTTTCTATCTGTTGCTTGTCGCGAAACCTTTTCTGCTACATGACTCGCTTTACTATAGTGGAAAAGTTGCGCGAAGATTATGCACAAGGAGTTTAGCAGGCCGTATTTCGGGTCTAGCGCATAAAGCCAATGTTTTCTGTGTAGCATGTTTGTAAAAAAAAAAACGTACCTTGGCTTTGTGAGCAGATGATAAATGTTTTCCTGCTCTCTTCCTCGTAGAACCTTTTTTTCCTAAAAAAAATTGTCTATACAGAGTAGAATGTAGCTGCGTTACAAACACAGGCAGATGTATCTGTTTGTATAAAAGATATTTCTTTATCACCCTACTGGTTACTTATTTTTCAACTTTCATACAGCGGTGCGTTCTGTTGTTGAGGGCGTCTAAATGAAGGCTCATTAGGGATACAAGCGCGGGTAATTTTACAAGGAACTTTGCGATGTCCTGGCTAAAAAAAATTGTTCTCAGAGATAGTTTCTGGGCATCTCTTGTAGTAGGCTGTTGAGCTAGTTCAATTGATGTAAGGAAAATGTTTAGTAAAATGTAATTCAAATATTTTTTGCCTATAGTCCGGTTACGAAGAACGCAGCAGTCGGTAAATGCGTAATAACTTCAGCAACATCAAATTGTTCAAAGTATACCTAAATGTAGGTCTATTTTGCATTTTATTTGTTTCTATTTTTCCACCACACTGAACAGTGCGATACCGCAGAGCTTACGATCATTATTGTGCTTACCAGCGAAATGGTGCTTCGAAGCAGGCATTGGTCGGTAAAAATTTTGTATATATAGCTCTCTCAGACTCACTCATGAAACGTTTTCGCACTTTGGACTTACTCGAACTCACAACCACGAAAATTTTCTTCGACCAGTCTCCCTTGGACTCAACATCAATAAAATATTACTCATTCAGGGTCACTAAGACACAGATTCACGGCTTGAGCTGAGCCTGAGGTAGTCTCAGTGAGCCGACGCACGATTGAGTTCACCGACTTACGTAAGCACATGCAGTTACAGTCGGGGTACCACGGAAGGTGATGGAAAATGTGAAAACTCGTAGAGGCGAGAGGCCATGAAAAGACCATTGTTCGCAAGACATTCGTTTGACGACATGTTCTGTTGTACATGTCGGAAAATGCATGTTTACTAACAAGGAAAGCTGAGAAATAGGATTCAGACCAGCCTTAGACAGCAGCGATGTTAATACTTGTGTTTTGATCATGTTCATGCGTTCTGATTAATAGAGGTGTAGGTCGTTTTTTTTTTCACAGAAAGGCGGGAAGCAACATTCAGGCACACTTCATGTACGATCATGCGTGTGTTTACATGTGCACGTGTATATATAGGCACAAATTGATGACTGCAAAAAAATTGTAACAGTTTGAATGAACCTGCTTCAAGATAGCGGAGTTTGCAGTACCTGTTTTCACACTTGCAAATGCCGCCAGAATTCTGAAAAAAAAAAAACGTTGGTCGTTAAGTCAAACAGAAGCCCGAAGACGTGGTCTCGTGGCCAAATCCCTACATTAATCCTACATGAGAGAACTACTCAATAGCGCCGACGCGGTGAACTAGGGGCTAAAGTACTCAGCTGCTGACCCGCGGGTCGCGGGATTGAATCCCAGCTTCGGCTGCAGCATTTCCGATGGAGGCAAAAATGCTGTAGGCTTGTGTGCTCAGATTTGGGTGCACGTTAAAGAATCACAAATGGTCAAAACTTCCGGAGCCCTCCACAAAGACGTCTCTCATAATCATATGGTGGTGTTGGAACGTTAAATCCCACATATCAAACAACTATTCAACATAGCATTCTTTATAAAATTTGCAAGTAAAAAAAATTGCCCGCAGCTTCCCTCGGGGGAACACTGAGGAGGATGCGGACCATATAATTGGTTAACGGGGTGTTAAAGTGCGACTTACTTGGGTCGATGGCTAAATTGGTTAACGTGGTTGTGAAATGGGGTGTTAAATTGCGACTTACTTGGGTCGATGGCTAAATTGGTTAACGTGGTTGTAGGAGGGGGTATTAAATGAGTGAACACGTACACACGTATGCGAAAGGGCGGCGCTGGTCGAAGGGACGTCGATCATTGTGTTTGTGGATTCATTGGAATTCATTTCACCGCGACCTTGGACGTCGACACGCCGTACAAACCAACCGACGAGCGGCAACTGAGCGAGCGAGCGCCGACCTTGAGTATATATACAGCACGACGGCGCATGCACTGTCAGCTGTTGAATGTTCTCGAAGCGCGACGCCACATGCGCGTCCACTGGAGAATTAAGAGAATTGTAGATGTCGAACGCGGTGTGTAGAGGAGGAAGGGTGCACAGATGGTGGAGGAGTGAAGCGCGCGCGGTGTGTAGAGGAGGAAGAGATGCACAGATGGTGGAAGAGTGGGCGACGGCGCGACGGCGCTTGCGCGCGCGTCAGCTGTAGAATGTTCGAGAAGCGGTGCGGACGGCGCGGACGGCGTGGACGGCGCACTACAAGGCGCGAGTATAAGATGCTCCGCATCTAAAAAGCACCAGGCCTGCACAAAAAGCGCACCTTAGTCACAACGAAAGCAGCAACAGTGGAATTCCTAGAACCCATTGTAAACTGTCTTGAGGGCTACTGATAGAATTATACCTGATAACAAGCCACTACGCCCAGTCAGTCAGTCAAGAACTTTAATATATGGTCCTGAGGAGTTTAAGCCACCAGGGTGCCCACGTGGGACATCCTAGCAGCCGCTACCGTAGGCGACGCCCGAGTCGGGGCGGGAACGTGGTGGCGTTCCGCCAGTTCTTGGGCCCTCTGGACTGCCTTAAGTTGGTTTCGGAGATTGGGGCTCCTGAGTGCCTCCTCCCAGTCGGACTCACTGGTGAGAGGTCCCTGAGGTAACGCGGGACATTGCCAGAGCATGTGCGCGAGTGAACAGTACACTTCTGTGCAATCTGGGCACTGTGAATTTATGTCTGAGTTATAATGGCTGAGTCGGCCCCGTGATGGGTACGATCTCGTTTGTAACATTCTAAAGGCTACTTCTTGCGCGCGTTCTAGTTTTGAATGGGGTAAAGGGTATCGGCTTCTGTTGTGTCGGTAGTGGCCCTAAATCAAAATTTTTGACACGATGGGAAGCACTTTTTGCGTCATTATTCGTCATTCTGCTGAGATGCGAGGTTCCCGCAACGCAGCCCCGCCGCGGTGGCCTAGTGGCTAAGGTACTCGGCTGCTGACCCGCAGGTCGCGGGATCTCATGCCGGCTGCGGCTGCTGCATTTCCTACGGAGGCGGAAATGTGGTAGGCCCGTGTGCTCAGATTTGGGTGCACGTTACAGAAACCCAGGTGGTCTGAATTTTTGGAGCCCTCCACTACGGCGTCTCTCATAATCATATTGTGATTTTAGGACGTTAAACCCCACAAATAAATCAAATGAAATCAGGCCCTCAACACATTTGCATGGTATTATGTGCGCTTTACTGATGCTGTGGCTAATGAAGATAAAGAATTATGGTTGTGTCTTTCGTAACGTGAAGAATTCATAGAAACATTCAAATGGCATTTTGTGACGCGTGACTGTAATTTTACTCGTGTCAAATGCTCAGTAACACACCCTAACACGATTACTTCTCCGCCAGGAAGCCTGCATAGGTTCAGTTTGCAAACGATTTCCAAGCACTGATGTAGATTTGTGGTAGTATATTCAGGCTGACACGCCGAGTGCTCGGATTTGATTCCTGTGCTCTTCGGGATAGTTTTTATTGTCACGTGCAGCTGACAATATTTCCGCTTTCGCGAAGAAAATTGCCGAAAGAGAGAAAGGAAAAGACATAATAGCACCACCCCGATTCTACAACATAAGCACGTGAAAAAAAAGGAAATAGAAAACTCAGATAAATGGAAAACTTTGTTTGAAGGCAAACACTAATAGAACAAAACAATGGCCGTTTTCGGCACCGTGTTTGCCCGCCACCACATGTACTTAACCGCTATGGCATGAAAGGAAATAAAAGAAACACGAAAGAACGCCGATTTCACAACAGATTTTTTAGCAAAAATGTATTCGTATCTAACCGGCGCTAGAAGTCTCAAAAGCAAGTATAAAAATTCAAGGCAAAAATATAGCATATCTATTAGTGCCAAGATACGATGTTCCGCATTGTCCGCGACAATCACACTGGTGCAGAAACATACGTGAGTCTTCCCCTTCTTTTGTAACCTCGTTTTCTTCTCTCAAATGAAACAAAAATCTGAGCGCCCACAGAAACAAAGAACGGATGAGAGACAAAGGAACAAATTGCCGTTAATCACCGGCTTGTGAGAAACTTCGCTGAGGACCACAATAGAAGGAATAGATACGAGAAAGCACAGCGGTGGTGTTAACTTCAAGAAACAATGTGTGCGACTCTTTGACACCAGCTCCTAGCAGCCGATCCGTAACCGTAGACTAAGTGGTGAGATATCACCGGTCGCCATTTCCACCGTTCGGAATGAATCTTCATAGGCGTTTATTTAAAAGAATGTCTTCAATGATGGATCAGTGGCTACAGTGCTCGGATCCTGACTCGAAGGTTCCTTGTTCGACACCGGCCGCGGCGGCCCCATTTCGGTAGAGGTGAAAAGGTAAAGACCCTTGTACTGTACGATGCCAGTGCACTCTAAAAGACACCAGATGTTCAAGATTTCCGACGCTCTCCCCTACGGCGTCTCTTATAATCATATAGTGGTTTCGGGATGTGAATTCTCAGATGTTATAAAATAAAATGTCCCAACATTTGCTGAAAATGATTGACAAAGATGCAAGCCAACAGAAGTAATATTCCGCGTTTTATGTTTTTCTTCGTAAGTTAAATCTTTCGAGCGTTGAAGCTCCCTACACTGAGATTTTAGTCGCTGCTATATGTTAGTTTCTGGAACTGGTTTGCTATATAATAGTTTCGTGATCACTTCCACCGAAACCTAAGTGGGAAGAAGTACCAACTCAAAGACTTTCTTGTCAAGTGTATGAGCGAACGACAAAATTTTTTCAGTAATCTTGGGGGTCGTGGCATCTTCAGGGTCAAGAAACGAGAAAGAAATGCGAGAAAACATTAGCACTCCAATTCATTAGGTTGAAATAAAGGTGTTTAATCTTTGGGACCAGCATGTTTTTTTTTTCAACTTATAACCAGGCCGATTTGTGAGTATTGCGAGCTGAATAATTCCTACGAGTCTAGATTCATCCAATAAATGGCCCCTTCAAGGTAATCATATTGAGAACAAAATAAAAGATGCCTTAGTTGAGGGCACCCTTGTTGCACATTTTCCCGATCGCTCTAATAGAAACTTCTCTTATATACAGAAAAAAGTAAATAAAAATGAGGACTGCTTGTACCAGTGGGTAAAGGTTAGAGTCGAAAGCTTAGATGCTGATCGACTCTTCTTCCGTTTTTTAAATGCTCGGCTGACTTTTGCTTAGGCCTAATACTAAGTTAGTGTAGACTTAGTCGAACTTGTCTCTAGTAGTCTTGGAATATTTGGTCACGAATAAAGTGGTCATCACCTAATTAACAATGGCTGCACTTGGCCTAGTTACTAGGGCATAACTTAGCTCAAGTCAATTAGTAATACCTTAGTTAAACGTTGCCTACTTAGTTCTTATTTAGGCAGGCTTGGCAGAGAAGGACAAGGAGAATGAACGAATACCAGTAATGAAGGTAGCACGTATCAGCTTATAATGATAATTTCTGTTAACACCTCCCATTGCAACGAAAATCCTAAACAGCAATGCTGTTAAAAAACAAAACGAAAGAACACACCTCGCGGCAAGCGTGCTCTGGCAGGTGAATGCAGGAGCCCACATGAAGCTTGCTGTTCATCGAGGTTTTCATGGCCCCCTAGTTGGGCCCCGTCGCTATTAGAATATTCGTCCAAGGGCGATGACAAGAATTCTGCGTCGGCAGTTGGTCATTACTTTGCCTATTATACGTATCCCTGGTCTCTTGAATAACGCCGAAGAAGTGCTACATACCTCATGTTATCGGTCGTCTTGAGCAAGCCTGCATAGATTAAAAGAAAACTTAAGTGAAAGCTTATGCACCACATACGTGAGCCCAACTTCTAGCCTTAACGTGATTTACACATGACAGAATGCCTGATGCAGTTGTAAATGTACTAGTACAATTACTATTTTTACTTGAACTACTACTACTACATAGACCATTCATTTGGCGTCTGTGCACACATCTATAGTCGAAACATAAGTGAGACACAAAAAAAGATTTACCAATTATCTAATATCAATCGTAATTATGACAAAGCAATCTAAAGCACCAACACGCGCGAACATTTTATACTAGTCGGTGACTTCAAAGTACACAGTATAGAGCATGAGACCTAGCTTTGTCGTTGTTGTTTAGGTCACATTCTGTTAATTTAGGCCACAAATTTAAGTAATATGTGGAACGATCGATTAGGATATGCGAGAGGCACAAAGGAAGGTTTACCATTATCAATATATTTGTATCATCCATAATTGCGACGAAACAATGTAAAACACCAAAAAGCAAGAAGATTTTATACTAGCCAGTGAGTGCAAGGTAGAAATACAGACCCTAAGAACAAGCTTTGCCCATTCGTCATGATTCACTTCTTATAAATACGTGTATATTGTTTTATCAGAATTTCCAATAAAAATCAATTTTCCCAGCCCACTAAGCCGCGTAAAGTACAACGGGGTATGTTTTCCTCGCAACAGTACTTTGCGCAGTGCCTATCATCGGGTGGCTCCTGTAGAATATCACCATTAAACATCACTCTCACTACTCTCATCCCACACCCCTTGTATGGTTTGACGTCGAGAGTACAGCTGGTATTCATGAAAGCATGAAGCTTTTTTGTCAAGGCACCTTTTGTTTTTTCCTTTCTCGGCTTGTTTTTGTGCTGCTTGGGCAGAAAGAGTCCCTTGTCCTATGTCCCGCTAGCATCGTCTTTGTAATCGACCTACCTTCAAGTGTTTATGGAGCTGATTTCCTCGCCAACACAACACGCACACATCAAGTATGTGCTGAAACTAGGCTATGCTCTATTCGATCCGTAAAACAATACCTCGTTGACACCTTGTTTATTTATGCACTGGCGAAAGACGGAGAGGGGTATCGGACAAGTCAAACAGAAGTGAGTGGATCGCTTGTATAAGTGTTCCCGCTCACAAAGAAATACTTCTATTGATGTAATACAGCCCCCTCATACCATTTAAGAGATTCCAGCGTCACCAGCTGATGGTCTCTCAAGTACCCAAATGACAGCACTACACGTTGCTGAAAATACCCACACGTGGTACATTATTTCAGGTTGCTTGGTACTGATCTCTCAACATAGATAGTTATGTCAGAGCAGCACAGGACGCACCTGCTTGACAATGAGTCATCGTAATTGTGAATATTCCTCAAGAACGTGACAATTACATACCAAAATACTTACCATGATGTGTACAAGATAACTCCTGGTATAAGAAATCATTTTATTTGTGAGAGATGAAATTCACAACAGGAATAAACGAACACGTTGATGACATCTATATCTCATTTCACAACCTGTTGGGAGCACTGTGAAAGGTACGGCATAGAGTTTCTTAATATACAATAGAGGGATTTCTGGCGCTAGCGTCTATGGGAGCTGCAACACATGGTGCTTCAGCGAGCATGGGAATGATGGGTAGAACACACATTTGTCTAATTTTCGTACTTCTGGACTGCTTCTGGCTCCGTGTGTGTTCGTGTGGCTTGGAGCTGTTTTTTCACGAAAACATAAATTAGCAAATGTTCACCGTTTGTGCTTCACAACCTTAGTCTTTTAGGCTTACTATTTCGAATCAAGTCACTAAGTTCAAAAGGGTTCGTTCCTGCTGACCCACAGCTCGCGGTATCCAATTCGGGCTGCGGCGGCTGCATTTCCGATAGAGGCGGAAATGTTGTAGGCCCGTGTGCTCAGATTTGGGTGCACGTTAAAGAACCCCAGGTGGTCCAAACTTCTGGAGCCCTCCACTACGGCGTCTCTCATAATCATAGCGTGGTTTCGGGACGTTAAACCCCACATATCATTAAAAGAATACGTTCTTTCTTTCAAAACTAAACCGTAACCAGCAATAAACGAAGCCGCAAGTACGATTCGCCACCCACAAGCACGAAGACTAGGCAAATTGTAAACTACCCATCATTCCCATGGTCGCTGAACGATCGCAGTGCCAAAGTGCCCTCTAGTTTTTTGGGAAACTCTATGAGGTACGGGCGCCCTCAACCAACCATGACAGAGTGCACTACCCCACTGTAATTTCACACGCCTGCAAATTCTGTGAATTGAACATGTGGCACATTCCTTGTTAAAAAGGGGAACTATACTAATCAACTTTTTATAGGCGTAGAAGGTTGCGCCTGAGACCTTTTTAGATCTATGTTTGTCTTTTGATGGACTCACATTGTTTCCTAAGAAACTGTTCCTATTCTCTCTAATAAATGCAAACTGTCTGTCTGTCTATCTATCTATCTATCTATCTATCTATCTATCTATCTATCTATCTATCTATCTATCTATCTATCTATCTATCTATCTATCTATCTATCTATCTATCTATCTATCTATTTATCTATCTATCTATCTATATATCTATCTATCTATCTATCTATCTGTCTATCTGTCTGTCTGTCTGTCTGTCTGTCTGTCTGTCTGTCCGTCTGTCTGTCTGTCTGTCTGTCTGTTTAACTAACTAACTAACTAGCCTCCTACATCACGTTGCTGTCATGGTCACCTCATTAACTTCAGGTAGACCAAAACTATATTATGGGAGGCTATGAGGATTCGAAGATAATCATTATCAGGTCATGACATGAAAAATTTTAAGGTCCTCTCATGCACGACGCCAAACCCTTTTCTCCAGACTCGAGTGGCAGATATACCCATGCGCCATAGGCCGTTTCATGCGGGTATGTGCTATAGAAGCGTGATAGTTTATATCTACCGAGGAACGGCGAGAATAAACATAGGTAATGTGAGAGTGTTGAGAAAAATTGAAATCGGCAGCGTTGAACCGACGAATTCACAGAATAAATATCAGGATTCCAAAAGAAATCGAATTCAAATGTTCTTCGAGGCAATCAAATTTTCTACCACGAAGCCATGGCAGGTTTGGGAACTCTTTTGGAAAAAGACCCTATGCAGGCGTATTGTTGGTGAAAAGTCAATTGTGGTTGCAGTGCTACCCGTCCAAATTTATAAATATTGCATGTGCGTCAATCATACAGGCATAACGTCGGGTTAGCGCAAACTGTACGTAAGCGCCATGCACTGATATTGGTCAATATACCTCTGTCTAGGGCTGCTATCCTCGCCAGCGCAAGCCCTACATTCAGCTTGCCGTTTCTGGTGTTGGTAATAGACGTTGTTACGCGACAAATAAACTTTAACGTCGAAATCTGCTTTGTAATCTTCAAGCACCGTTCTTAAATCAAGTAGAAAAATTCCCTCAAGTATTCCAACATTTAGTTTAACATATGTGGACAATCATAAACGTTGTAGTCAAGTGGTGAAATTACCGTGTGGCAAGCGACGTCACTTGCCCACCGTATCATTCTTCTACAATGAAAAACTCGGAGTTTTTCCAAGGCGTGCCTGTATTCGATTAAACCAAATTTGCACATGCGTTTGCCACGTGAGCTCTCACGACGCGTTCAACTCTTCTGAGCTGCTTGTGGCAGGGCAATTTCGAATGCGTGGTCGTGTCTTAATATATTGGACACAAGTCTCATTGGAACGCAACATAACCGCCTGTAAAAACACGCTTGAGAACATTCTATGCCGCTACCCCCTCTACCAGCCTCAATGAGGTTGTATGAAAGCCAAGCACCATTGCACCTGCATTCAAGACTACCGACAAAAAATAAGCTCCTCCTGCTAAATGGGGTGGTACTGCAGAGTCGTTATTGGCCCTACATGTTGCGTGGATACGCCCCATTGTAAGTCACTCACTGCCTCTGCTGCACGGACTTCCAGCCTCCACAGAAAGAAGACTGCGTTTGTCATTGGCAAGGAGCTTGAGGATATGTACGGGGTTGCCATGGTCGAGTGCTTTAGTGTATGCAGAGGCTCGACAACCACCTTTGGCAGTATTCCGAGCTAAAGGAACATCTTGAAGTTTATTTAGAATTTTCACGCAACATGAAAGTCATCCTTTATCTGGTGCACTAACACAAAGGATGGCAACGCGACTATATCATTCCAAGCAGTAGTGCCAGGATTTAAACGATGGAAACCTTCAAAACTACCTTGTATGGTACCAGTTCTCAACGTTATCTGTGAAATAGATGGCATACGGAAGAAAGCAAACATGGCGCCTCTAGTAGCTGCACAGATGGTACTTCATCACTTTCATATAATGCGTAATAAAAAACGAACATATATACAGGTGGATCATGCAATGAGTAAGCGTGAGCCGGCGCGGTCTTTATATACAAATTCACAAAAACAGAATATACAAATTATCATAAAAATCTTCATTGACGACAGCAGAATTGGTAGCTATCTTTGAAAGTGTTAAGCTTATCTGCGAGAATTCTGAGCCACGAATGTGGGTGATATGCACAGATAGCAAACCTGCCGTTCAGCACATCAAGAATGCGAGAACAGTTTACAAAAATGGTGAAACAGCACAATGTATTGCAGAAACTGTGGAATATGACTCAGCGCAGGGTCACGACATCGTATTCAAATGGATGCCCCATCACATTAGAATAAAGAGAAAAGAACAGGCTGACAGCCTCGCCAAGAAAGCATTTAATGAAGGACGTGGTTGCACAATCCATATATGTGAGGTGAATATTTGACATTTTATAACGCAAGGAGTAAACCATTGTTCAATAGAGAACTGGTTAAATAGCCCTAAATGAATAGTATCAGCACTTGTTGATTCACACAGAAAATGTTTTACAGCGACAGATCTCCCACGACACTTAGAGACATTATTCCACAGACTTCGCTTGGAAGTAGCATACACAAACTGCTTCCTGCACTACATACATCGCTCCAACTCCCCTGTCTTGCTGAAAAAAATATTTGCCATTTTCTTTTGAAGTGCGTTAAATACGTGATTGAAACAGAAAAATTAAGGGAAAAATTGGCAAGTTTGAATAGACGTGTTCTGACATTAAAGAAATTGCTTGGACCATGGCCTGAGATGCATCTTCAGAAAAATGCGAACATCTCTCTATTAGGGGAGACCGGACTGTATAATCCCCTGTGATAGACCGCCAGGGATTGATGTCTATGAAATGTGTTAGTGCATATACTGTCAGTAGAAAATGGAAGTGTGGGTGTGAACAGTTTATGACAGGGTGAACTGCTGCAAGCAAACAATGCATTGACATGACATTTGGACTGGTTTCAGTGGGCTATTAAGTTTTTCTTCGAATTGTTCAATTTTGGGTACCATTCAGTATTGTACTTTTTTTCCTCTGCAGTACTTATTGATATACAGTAGCTGAGGCAACATGTGCCTCATCCTCTCCGCAGAAGAACAGTTAGAACAGAACAGAATTGAACAGGTTTCGCACATGAGCACTGCCACAAAAGCCCTCTTGTGCTTCTTGAGGACCAGCGGACTTCCCGAGCGCATGTGTACTAAGAGCATGAGTTCCTGTTCTGTGCGTTTGAACTAACCGCACATCCATCTCTTTGTTACTCTTCTTTTTTGTATCCTTTCCATTTTAATATACCCCTTTAGCCTACCCTCCGAGCCTAAGCTTGGCGCACCTCCCTGCCATTTCTCTTTTTTCTCCTTATCTTGGCTAACCTCCCTGTCCTTTTATTCTCCTCCTCCTTTTCTCCTTCTCCCTCTCTATCATAGTAAAAACAGCAAAACAGGTTATGGAGGTGCTACTGCGCATATCTTGAAATTCTCCTTGCAACACCCGTCCTCTAAATATTGGAAAAAAGTGAGTTCGTAATATTGAGTTTAAAAATGTCACAGTTTCGCCACAGGGGCAAAGCAATAAATGTGACAGCAACAACTTAGAATGTCACGCTGAGAACGGCAAGCAGATCAAAACGTGTCGCGCAACAAATGACGCACGGAAACATGACACACATGACGAGAGTGAACTAACAACTTTTACCGCTTCACACGTAACACGCTGTTTAAACAACAACGACGCACAAAACAGAATCACATGTACTTTTGAGTGCAGATTAACATGTGTTCCAGTTGCTATATTTCAATGTGTATGAAACTTTCGCTTTTCGCAAACAGGGCCTGTTCCGGGACCGCTTCTTTTCGCAAACGGCACCTGTACAGAGACCGAAGTGACCATTGTAGCCCAGAAACTAACGCAATTGTTCCAGTGAAAGCTAAAGGCACAAGATTCTCCCGACCAAAGAATAGGCGCGCACGCACAAGCATCCAACCTCCTCCCCCCCTCCATGGGGCAAAGTACGCGTGAGAGATAAGCGCTTGTTGACGGATCGCGACGAGCTGGGTGCCGAGCTTGGGAGGCTTTTTCAGGGGCGAAGCTCCTCGAAGTCTCTTTGTCCTGCGTGTGTCGTAATCGAGAGAAAAAGAGACGAGAAAAAAAAGGAAGGCAGTATCTCTCAAACAGTATAATAGAAGGCGCTGTCTCATAGACGTACATACAAACTGCAGTTGAGCGAGGATATTCTAGATGGCTCTGTACCGCTACTCTCCGATTGCCAGCGGCATGAGTCGTGGCCGTGTGCGCGAGGAAAGAGTGCCTCCCTGAGTCTCTTGAATAGTCGCTGTACGTGGCGGAATGTTGGTGGTGCATGGACGAAGCAGAGTGGCTGGCGCGTTGAAGACCCTTGCGCTCAGTTTCTTTGGCTCGCGTCTCGTCGGGGTTACCCACACGCCATCTGCATTCTCGAACGCGATCAGACACAGACGCATGCACAAACGGACGGACAGACAGGCAGATATACAGGTGCACAGACTGACAGACAGACATTTGGAGGAACGGACGAACAGACAGACAGACACACAGACGTACGGAAAGAGGGATTGACGCACGAACGCACGCATGGATTGACGCACGGGCGGACACATGATCAACAAGCCAACGGATGGACGAACAGAAGCACGGATGGACGTATGGACGCTTCGCCCCACTCATCATCATTCACTGTGTGCATGTGCTGTCATTTTTTTTTCTTGAGTGTTAATATATATAGATACGAATACATATACGGTGAAAGACGGCGGCGGTGGCAGCGATGGAAAATCCAGCCAAGACTGTCCATATATTGCTATCGCAAGAAAAGCTTTGAGAAGTTGCCGGTGAAAGATTGCTGCAGTATCCTATACTCGATGAGCTTCACCATGTAGTCAAAAAGAGTGGCTGCCGTTAAGATAAGCTTCGCAGCCTATATAAGCATAAGAAAGCCCAGCAAAAGAACAAATGGGGCCTCGCTCATTTTCACTAAGAGACTTCTCTCACTTTGTATTTCTCATTAGTGCATATAGAAAAAGTTTCTTCTTCATAAGAGACCACTGACAAATGACCTCAAGCTCTAAGCAGTTTCGAGAGAAGACTGTATACCCATCCCATTTGCAGAGAAATATCGCTGACGTGGGAACCGAAACTGCGCAATGTAAGAAAAAAGTGCAAAAATTTTGCACGCAATACTTTGCAGCCCGACACTGGAACGTTAAGGGCATCCGACCGACGAAGAAGCAAACTTCTTGAGAGCACGGGGGGTGTGGGGATAGGCAAGGAAGATGCAGTGGTATATACTGGAGTAACATTATCGATTCGCTGCTGAAGACAGTAAGTTCATTTTGGTTTAGACAAAACGCAATGGCAGCGAGGTATACTTATTACCGGAAATAGCTGCAATTGAACCTGTACGATTTTTGTTTTATTTTCTTTACTTAAATGCAGAGATGCCAACATCTTTCGGACGGTGGTAGTTTGAAAGACCTTTATTTTTGTTTTGTTTTTCGATGGTCACGATAAACAATACTTGCAGTTTAATTTTGGTGGGTTGTGAAGGATATTATGGTGAAGCACTCCCGCTGGTGCCCTAAAGGGTTTGGTTAGCAAATCCGTCGGCACCAAAGTCGTTGATGCCCAAAACCAATCGTTGCTGACAATTATTAACTTGACTTGAAAGCTCCATTTTTTATGAGAAAATAGGACTTTGCAGAAAAACTTCCTACTTCACCTGTTGATAATAAATTGTTTTTAGTTTCCGGAGGTTTTCATTCGCTTTAAAATTGCGGAAGTGTGTGTGCTCAGAAGGCTTTCTCACTTTATGGATCTTTTTTGTGAAGTATCGAAAAACGAGACTATAGTTTCAATGATGGCAGCAATATGATATCTTAATGAAGGAGGCATCTAGATGATATATTTTGCAGATCCCATTAAGGATACAATTTCGAAACCCACTCATCGTAACGATAAAAGAAACTTACACAGACAGTACGCTATTACTAGCACATCAATCCCATGCTCATCAATATGACTGAAAAAAATATGAAAAAAATTATGAAAAAAATATGAAAAAAAAATCTTACAATATTCAGAGTTCGTGTGTTAGTTTGGAGCTGTTCATTAATTCATCCTGGCAGTGCCAATTTCGAGCATCCTCGTCCGTTCTATATAAAGTGATTCCCCCCGCCCCCCGTCTAGAGAGGCGTTGGTGCCGGGTTTGATCCCCGTAACACAGCTCATTTTTCGTCAAACGACGAAGGTTTCTATCTCGGAAACCCTTATGAATTTTCTTGTGTTCTGATGCAAAACAGGGGTTTTTAGTTTTCCCTTAAATAGTTGGTTTTTCCATTACATGTCAGAATACCCGAGTGTAGAAAAGCAATATTAACTCATACAGGTGTTATTGTATCATCACATTGTGTAGTACGAACACCACAACCTCAAATAGGACTATTTCTTGTGGCCATGGAATTCGTGGCCGTGTCTTCTTTTTCTTGATAACCTGATAAATTGCCTCTTTAAGACCATCACTAAGATGATGATTTTAAAAATATGTTCACTTGATTGATATGTGGTGTTTAACGTCCCAAAACCACCATATGATTATGAAACACGCCGTAGTGGAGGGCTCCGGAAATTTCGACCACCTGGGGTTCTTTACCGTGCACCCAAATCTGGGCACATTGGCCTACAACATTTCCGCCTCCATCGGAAATGCAGCCGCCGCAGCCGGGATTCAAACTCGCGACCTGCGGGTCAGCAGACGAGCACCTTAGCCACTAGACCACCGTGGCGGGGTCACACACTTCCCAAAACACTGGTATGGCTTGGCATGTGTGGGTTAGCCACTATAGACTGGCGTAAAATGCATCCAAGACACTACATATTAGGTGTAGTTTATCTGCCTTAAAGGCCCAGCCAAACAGTCTATAGAGAAATGTGAACCTTAATGAGTGTATGGTGAAAATCACGTGAGCCTTTCGCACGAAAAAGGCTGTGGCTAAAGTAACATGAAATGCAAACGTTGAGTTGATGTTGATTGCTTAAATAGTGGTCCAGAAACGTCGTACTGCTACTCTTGTGTCAAGGAACTACTTATTTAGAAATAAAATCACGTTTTACTGAAGCGCATAGCGTTAGAGCACTTAAAATTCCCCGCCTGAAAGCGGTTCGTATTACGTCACTGTGGCCGTGCACAACGCTGCTCGTCTTTACTACACCGCGGCCGCCACCAGTAGCCGCAGAGCAAAAGTAGCGGGAGCCGCAGTAGCAACAATGGCCATCAAACAATTTTCTGCAAGCTCAGAGGCCACGATTCTGCTTGCTTGGTTCAAGTAGACCCCGCTAGATGGCACCACATATCCAGCCTAACCAGCCCAAAATTAAACTGTTGAACTAGTTGCACCATGGAAGTTACTTAGTGATAAAACGCGTCTGTCACTACTAACTGTTTTTCGTTATATTTTCCACGATTCCTGGGACGCTCCCTGCGTCCCGCCTTGTGGCGATGGCAGCGGCGACTTCTACAGGCCCACGTGGTCAAATGTCAGCGCCCTCAAGCTCTTCTGTGGCTCAAGGCTCATGGTCCATCACCAGCGACGGCTCAAGAGATGCTCCTGCCCTCGTGCCCATGGACGAAGAACGAACTGCTGGCCCGTCTGGCTACAGCTCAACATTTGTAAGTTCCGCAAGGAAACGAGGCTCTTGGTGCAGCTCCAGTGAAGACACGGACATCTACTCAGTCGACGGCGACGACTCATCAGATGGCAGCTTCGTGTCTGTGATGAGCCGCAAGGCCAAAAGGAGGCTCATCAAGACGCTATCACCAGCAAGCACGTCAACCGTGAAGGCAAGGAGTGAACGCTGGCCGCATACCATTCTCTTCATGCCCGTGGATCCTTCCGCCAGCCTTCGAAAATTGAACAGGCAAGCCATTTCTAATGTTCTTGAGGGAACAGCACAGAATGAAATCAAAGAGGTCCGGCTAAACACACGTAAGAACGTTTCAGCCATTGACACAACACATGCAGATACGCTGGAGAAGCTTCGAATGATGACAGAGTTTGGAGATGTCAAAGTACGAGCGGTCGTACCGATGACTGGAACCTGCATTGCAGGTGTCATTTACGACATTGAGTTGGCAATCCCAAACACGGATCTACCCATTCTGATAAAACCAGCGTACGAAGGAGTGGTCATTAAGCATATAAGCAGCCTCGGGAACAGCCGCTGCGTTAAGATAGTCTTTGAGGGCGACTCAATCCCTACGCACGTCAAGGTAGGACATTTCCGGCATGTGGTACGGCATTTTGTCCCAAAGCCGCTTCAGTGCCACAAGTGCTTCAAGATCGGTCATGTCAAGGGCGTCTGTGCGAACTCCACCATATGCCCCCGGTGCGCGGAGGCGCACACGGTAGACACCTGTTGTGCAACAACTTATAGGTGCGGCAATTGTCGAGGTACGCATGAGGCCACGTCTAAAGAATGGCCAAGGCTCAAGAAAGAAATGGGTATCCTGAAAGAAATGGTCAGGGATAACCCCACCCATAGAGAAGCTTCACAGAAAATCCGGCGTCGACGTCGCCACCGACGGAAGCGCTCTAGTCATGGTGATATTCATGCACCACTTCGGTCTACACCACCATCAACATCCAGTAGAAAGCCAGAGAGTACAAGAATACCTCCACCGGCGAAGCCTCTCTCCCCTGAAGACTGGCCGGTGCTTGCGAACGCACGGCCTTCCGAGCAGCCTTCCCGCTCTCTGCTCCCAGTGAAAGCCAATGCTGCTGATGACGAGGCTCCAAAAGCAGATCGTCAAATTATTCCTATGCTGCGATCCATTGTGAGTGTCATCAGAAGTCTTCTGACAAGCATCGATACGCCAACTGCTAGGAGCGGCCTACAGGTGCTGAACGCGTTGAGTCCGGTCCTTGCAAGCCTCCAGTAAAGCCATGGCCGACAATCACAAGTCGTTCTGTCAGGAGGTCAGAGAAGCGTCGATTTTTCAGTGGAACGCAAGAGGTCTGAGATCTCACATATCTGATTTTCGCCAGTTTGTTCATCTGTACCGATTTCCTATCATTATTATATGCGAACCGAAATTATCGCACCCAATCAGATTATTCGGCTACGAGTCATTTTTCTCTTCAAGTGACATCGAAAGTAGCAAGGTTGTTGTATTTATTCGCCGGGAGCTTACTTACGTCGTCCAGCCAGTGCAACCTCACGACGGCAATCAGTATGTGTGCTTGTCTGTTAAAAAAGGAAAACTGACATTCGCACTTCTAGGCGTGTATATGTCCCCATCAGGTCATTTCGACGCCAACAAACTAGACGGCATATTAAGGACACATCCGGGTCCGTGGGTTATCGCCGGGGATTTCAATGCACATCATCCCATCTGGGGAAGCTCAAGGCTTAATTCAACGGGACGACGTCTAGCATCATTGGTTTTCAGCCATGGTCTCGTCCTTCTGAATGACGCCAGTCCTACGTTTTTACGAGGCACTACATATAGCAGCTGCCTTGATTTGTCCTTTGTTTCACGCCGATTTGCTACACGGGTAAAGTGGTTTTTGGACATTGAAACACACGGAAGCGACCACATCCCCACTTACCTGAAGATCAAAGGTATTTCGAACACGTACTCCTCTACCACAACACAAAGAATAGATTGGAGCGTGTTCAAAACTCAACTTGAGGATGCTTGTGAAGAAGGCCTGTCCAATGGTCTTCAGCAAGCTATTAAGGAAACTGCACATGCGACTATGCGCACAATAATACGCTCTTCGAAGTACTCTGAATATGACCTCGAGCTGGAGCGACTTCGTGCGATACGCCGTCGTGTCGAAAGACGATACCGACGCACCAATTCCACAGACGATCTACGGACAGCCCAGCGCATCCAAAAGAAGATACAACGGCGCCTTGAGAAATTAGGCACCCAACGATGGAGGAAATTTTGTGCGTCGCTAGATCCTCATAAACCACTGTCTCAGATATGGAGATTGTGCGAGGCCTTCGTTCTGGTCCAGAGCAGCGTTTTCCCTTTAAAGCCCTTGCACTTTTTCATCGCCGGCATGAAATTGAGGTAGCAGAAGATTTCTGCGCTATGACTGTGGGCCAGACAGCGTACACAAGCCTACATACAGTGAATCAAATCCCTCACTCACGGGACCCACGCATGGATCTACCGTTTACATCACAGGAGCTCGATGCGGCGCTCGTCTTATGTAATAAGTTGTCGTCAACTGGCCCGAATGACATCTCATACAAGATGCTGTGCAACCTTGGTAAACGGGCACGAGAAGCACTCCTTAACATCTTCAACGATTCCTGGCAAGCTGGCGTCGTTCCGCAAGATTGGAAGATTAGCCACTTGGTACCGATCCTTAAGCCTGGCAAATCTCCCCTGGACATTGCCTCTTACCGACCAATCGCACTCTCAAGTTGCGTAGGAAAGGTAATGGAGAGAATGATCTTCGCCAGGCTTGAATGGTACCTGGAATACTATGAGATATATCCGAACGCCATGGCTGGTTTTCGCCGTCACCGATGTTCGATCGACAATGTTATAGATCTCGTCACATATGTCCAGCAACAAAAGGCAGGTAAACGACTATCTGCAGCCATGTTCCTTGACGTAAAAGGAGCATACGACAACGTTCTACATGACGCCATCCTCGAAGCCATTGAGTCAGTTGGCCTAGGCGGGCAACTGTATTGTTGGACACGCAGCTATTTACAAGGGCGGACTTTGTTTGTGAACACTGCAGATGGTCCAACTTCCCAACACCCAACGCATCATGGAGTCCCGCAAGGTGGCGTTCTGAGTCCAACCCTCTTCAACCTCGTTCTCATTGGTCTTGTTGAACGATTACCAAGTGTGGTCAAGTTATCCATGTACGCTTACGACATCTGCGTCTGGACATCTGGCGTGACAAGGCCTCAGGTACGCGCAAGACTTCAGAAAGCTGTGACGTTGGTATCAGTGTACCTCAAGGACCAGGGTCTGAAAATCTCGCCAGCGCAATGTGCATTGATTGCTTTTAGTCGAAAACCAATGAGACCATACGCTATATTAATCGATGGCCAAGTCATACCATATGTCAGGACGCACAGATTTCTGGGCGTATTCGTTGATAGAGACCGCTGCTGGGGCCCACATGTGGCCCACTTGAAGAAGAGGCTGACAGAAATTGCTACCTTATTCAAGTATCTCGGAGGAAAACCTGGGGGACTTCAGTACATGCAATGATGCAATTGTACAAGACGCTTTTTCTTGGCTATTTGCGCTACAGTTTGCCTGTGTTGACCAACACCTGTAGAACCAACATTTGGACTCTCGAAAGCATCCAGGCCATGACTCTGCGAGTTTGTCTGGGGCTACCGCGATGTTCATCATCAGCTGAGACAATCGACATCGCTAATGACTACCCGCTTAAGACGCATATCATGATGGAAGTGCTCAGAGCACACGTGAGGCATCTTACTCGTGCCCCTGCCCATCATCTAGCTTCACTGCCAGAAGCCCGACCTCGTGCCTCATTTTGCCAGACAGTCTTGTCATATCGCACACGCATTCCTGCGGGATATACAACTCCATCGAGGATTTCAACTCCCCCATGGAGCACATGTTGAACTCACGGTTCCAGGCATAGGGTCAAAAACCCGGCTCTCGTCTCCACCGCTAAAGCAGCTTTCTCTTCTCTTGTTATATGAGAAACACAGTGACCATACTCATCTATATACTGACGCTTCAACTAAAGTGGATGGGTCTGCAGGGTCGGTGATCTTAACTGCAACAGCGACAACGGTGAAGTTTCGTTTATCCCACCAGACATCATCGACAGCTGCGGAACTTGCTGCTCTACGTAGCGCAATTCAAGTCATTAAACACCAAGAAGCCAAGAAATGGAGCGTGTTCACGGACTCTAAGGCAGCACTACAGTGTTTGATATTCGCCTTACGCCGGGGACCTCATGAACAACTAGTGCTGGAAATTAGAGAGCTGCTTCACCACCTCTTCGACGAAGGACACAGAATCACGTTTCAGTGGCTTCCAAGTCACTGTGGCATATTGGCTAACGAACATGCCGATGCAGCTGCCCGATCAGCACACGAAGTTGGTGAAGAAAAATCTATACCATTTTCAAGGACTGATGCTGCAATGACCATCCGAAAAATCGCTAATGCAGAATTAAAATCTCTGTGGAACACCGAGTGCTTACGGCACACGCGACTGCGTAGACTGGACACGTCTCGTCGACTCCGACCTCCGTCTGGACTCTCCCGACTCGAGACAACGGTGCTCTGCCGACTATGGCTTGGTGTCGCCTTCACCAAAGCTTTCGCCTTCCGAATCGGCATGGAAGACAGTGCTGCTTGCGGTCATTGCGGCTACGATGAAACTATAGAGCACGTTCTCTGTCGCTGCCGTCGTTACAGCGTGCAAAGACGGCAACTAGCTGCTGCGTTAGCTCGCCTTGACGACAGACCTTTGTCTGAACAATCAGTGCTGGAAAGACGACATGATTTGTGTGCTAACAAAAAATCAGTGAAGGCCCTACTGAACTTCTTGCGTGGCAGCGGCCTATTGTATAGACTGTAGCACACCAGCTCCCCCCCCCCTTTTTTTTTCTTTCGCGCGCGTCTATTTCCCTCTTCGCTTTCTTTCCAATCTTTCTTCCCCATTCCCCCTTCCCCTAGTGCAGGGTAGCAAACCGGATGCTCCATTTTCTGGTTAACCTCCCTGCCTTTCCCTCATTTTATTCTCTCTCTCTCTCTAGTTGCACCATTCTCTATAGTAACGCCACCTCGTTTTTTTTCTATAAGTCAAACGGAAACCAACAAGCAGTATTTTATTACGTCGCTCGATGCAAGGAAGGTTCTTTTTTTATTGCATTTAGTTTGATTACTAGTGAATAATCGTTATCGGACGCTCTCACAATTGGGATCATTTCGCAAATGTACCGCTCATGGCGCACCTCGAGTGGCACACTTAGCTTCTTAATTTCTCGGTGAGCAGCGTAAGATACCGCTGTGGTTAAAATTACCGTTACAGACGTTGTCATGCATTGAGCTTCTATTCTGCCATAAACTGTTATTTGCCTTAGTGCCCTTTTAACTCAGTTCTGTCACGGTGTGCTAAAAATGTGTGCGATTAATCTGCACCTCGTTCTTCTTCTATCTCCTATGTTCGCTGCCTCCTCTTGGTTTTGTTCCAACGACTAAGCCCGGCTTCTTTAGGTCTCTCCAACTCACTTTCCATTTGTATAGACGAATCCTATTGAGCCGCCCCTTATATACATAAGACGCAAAGCCACCTCGTTCTTAGTTGCTGCAATGCTCTTTCTCCCGATCCTCCTCCGACGTCATGCCAGATGGCGTGGAGAGCGGCGATGACAACCATGGGCAACAGTTCAGCTCTTGGTGGGGCTCTCACCGCAGCAAAATGGCGACAATATTGCCGCATTGAATATGCGGCACCAAGAGAGACACCAAGAGCACGCGCAGTGGTAGAAAAAGACGAGGTTCTCATCTGTTCTGACTATTAAAGCATATCTACAAATTTATGCTTGTTCGTATTCATTTCCAAACTGAAAACATTTTTGAATGAGCCATGGTCTAGAGCTCAAAGACCTCAAATTTTGGTTGTTAAAGAAGAGCTAGAACTCTGAAGGTTAACATACGCAGCATTGTTTCGAATGACTCTTTGGCAGAAAGCAAAATTGAATTTGATGATGTATTCCATTCTAATGCAAAATGTCTACCTAACAGACATCTAAAAGACTCAGTAGAAGACTATCTACTTCAATTGGGAATTGTTAATGCTATTGCTACGGATGTATTCATGTGTGAAGAGAAAGCGGGGGTAGGCATTTTCTCATAGACATTGTCTTGGTCATTCGAAGAAAGTCTCCCAGATTACACTCCTATTTCTTAAGCAGAACTTTGAGCAAATATTTTGGCCCTTAAAAACTTTCAATCAATGATTCGGCAGTTGTTATTGTTACTGATTTGCTTTCCGTATGTAGATCACTAGCCTCAGCTTCTTCCTTCGAGTATTCTCCTCGGAATGTATTCGCTTCTTTAATCCCAAAACACTTTAGCACAGTGAGATTGGTGTGGGTGCCAGGTCACCGAGGCATATAAATAACTGAAATGGCTGACACAATTTCGCGCGGTGGTCTCTAGATGGTCCCGTAATGTCCATTGTACCTGATATTAGTCACTGAATCTTGATTTCGTGAATATTATTTACTTCAGGATTCCATGAAAATAAATTACCAGTTCAAGAATGCGGTCATCTTTCTTACGCTTGGAATAATAATAGGTGCCTCTCTCGCAAATTGGAATTGTGCATCACAAATTTTCAATGCCGCATACCCCCTCTCAAGTTTCATTTACATAGGTCTGCTCAGGTGCCATCTCCCCTTTGCTCTTACTGTTAGGAGCCAGAAAACATCGATCATTTTTTCTTCTTTGTCAACGTTTCACAAGCCACAGAAAGAAACATTTAGAAACTTCATTCGGGAAATAATCACTCTTAATTCTTAAAACATTCTTTCCCTTGGGGCTTCTTCTCTGGGTTACAGCAGCAGCAGCGTTTGCGTAGCACTTCGTAAATTTTTCAGACACAAGAAGGTTTGCGTGTTAAGTTTCCTTTTGTTTAGAAAAAGTTATTTCCACAAACGTCAATAACACTCAACAGAACATTTCCTTCTTAGACATACTCTAACAATGATGACAAAACAGACGTCATTTCCATGAACATGGATATGAGATGACGTTGAAAGAACATGTACATTTCACGGTTCACACAAACACAACCACAAAAAATACTTCAAGGTAAACAAGAGACACAAATTATTTATTTTTATTTTTATTTACAAATACTGCTGTTCCATGCCTGGGACATTGCAGGAGCGGGTACAGAAAAATCAACGAAAGCACAGAAACAAACAATAGTGCGCACAAATTTATGTGACTAACACATAAAATATTTCCCGAACACTACAGTGTTCAGTCTACGCAATGCAAAATCAAGCTTGTTCCGAATTTCCACCACACGCGGAAAAAAAGAGAATTTGAAACAATCCAAACGAGACCTGAAGGGTACAATGTTCAAAGCGTGTGTACTACGTGTTGTGCGCGCTGGTATATCAGCGAAAGATAAGGGCGCGTGAACGCGGGTGATTTTGTGTACAATCTTGTGCAGCAAGATAATACTCTCACGTGTACGGCGGTGTTCCAGTGAATGAAGTGACAACAAATGAGCATGTGAAGACGGGGAGAAGTCCCGATCATAGCGGTTAAAAACGAACCGTATAGCCTTATTCTGCACAGATTCTAACCTGTTTTTATCTTGCTCAAGATGAGGCGACCAAACCACAGAGGCGTACTCGAGCATCGGTCTCACTAGTGTCTTGTAGGCAGTTAACTTACAATCTTTTGTCGAGTTTTTCAATCTTCGCTTTAAGTAACCAAGTTTCCTTAGAGCTTGACAAGTTATCTGATCAACATGTTTGCCCCATTTCAGGTCATTTGTAAAGGTGATGCCTAGGTATTTGAATTCACTCACATGTGCTAGGGTGGACCCATTGTAGTTATAACTGAAACTGAGAGGCTGTTTTTTATTTGAGAAAGTCATAGCTACAGTTTTCTTGTAATTTATGGGCATTTGCCACGTTGAGATCTAATCACAGAATAACGAGAATACGTTGTTGAGGACTGACTGGTCTTGAAAGGTAGTAATGCAGTTATACAGTACACAATCATCGGCATGCAGACGTATGTTTACAGGGGTTCCAGAGATGACATTAACAACATCATTAATAAATATAATAAACAAGAGAGGCCCTAGCACAGAGCCTTGCGGCACACTGGATGTGATTTCAACAGGGGATGACTGCACCTGGTTGAAAGTAACGAACTGAGATCGAGAACGCGAGTAATCCGCAATCCAACCGAGTAATTCAGAATCTTTAAGAAAGGAACTAAGCTTTAGAAGAAGTTTTTTTATGGAATACGTTGTCGAAAGCTTTCGAGTAGTCTATGAAAATTGCGTCTGTCTGACCCCTTTTGTTAAGTGATGTGACAATGTCATGGGTGAATTCTAGGAGCTGTGTTGTTGTAGAAAATCCAGCTCGGAAGACATGCTGACACCGGGACAGAAGGTTGTTTGCGTCCAAATACTCAACAATATGTTTATGAATGATATGTTCCAGTAGTTTACAGCTTGTTGAAATTATGGAAATCGGCCTATAATTTGGAATGAACTGCTTATTGCCAGATTTAAATAACGGGACAACATTAGCTAATAAAACATAATTATGTACATTTTGAATATTTACATGTTGGCATGCCATTTCTGCCGGCGCATCGACAGATCAGCCAACCAATACCAGGCCGGCCGAAAGACAAGTTTCACTCGTCCGTCATAGACCGACACAAAAGGGCAAGACCAGTGCCGAAGAAATTCCTCTTCACCGAGGAAGAAGAGCTCCTCCGACAAAACCGACAGCATCTCCGAGTACAATCGTTCTAGGATCGGGTAGAGCGCGCGGCGGCGGCGGCCCGCTGCAACAGCGTCGCAGCGGTTGCGCCAGAGGCAGAGCCAGCAACAATGAGAAGTTTCCTTTTTAGGAGCGAAGCTCCTACTGCGGCACCCGTTCGTCCCTCGTAGTCGTAGTAGTAGTGTGTAACCAGTCTTACATTTTGACCTCCAAAATGGTGCCGGTGAGAGATTTCTTCTGTGTGTTGTTGAACAATAAAAAATTCGCAGCGTGCGCGTTAACTAAAAGCCGAATTCTCCTGTCTCTCATTCCCCCTTAGCAGCCATTGGCATGTAAATTAAGCACTATCTCATAAAAGGGTTGCTACGTTATACTCGCTGGGCGTAACCTCCTTGGTTTTAGAAAGGTTTAGCAAGCGTTGGGCCGCAGTGCCATTAATACAGTGAACTAGTATATACCATGAAATCGGGGTGGTTAAAGGTGGGAAGTAGACACGAAGCGCAAGCCGTAAGAAAGTGTGCGTGTGCCACCTCTCGTTTTGTTTTTGGAATGTCCGCTAGATGGCGGTGCATGTGAGGAATATATGGCGGTGCATATGGCGTGCTATAGATGGCGGTGCATATGAGGAGACTGACATGTGGAGAATGGGCATGATAAAGAAGTCTGCACTAGAGATCTATCGAACGTTTAAGCAGGAAATCGCCAAGGAAAGGATCTATGATAATACTCGGGGTAGTTCTCTACTGTTTGAGGCCAGAACGGGAGTACTGCGAACCAAGACATATCGGGCCAAATACGAAGGGGTAGACACAGTATGCAGTGCGTGTGGAGAGGAAGAAGAAACTGCCGAACACTTGATAATGTTCTGTAAAGGGCTTCACCCTATAGTTCTGGATGATGACGCAGAGTTTTTCAAAGCATTGGGGTTTAGGAACCGGGAGGGCAAAATAAACTTTAAGCGGGCAGACTTAACTAGAAGGAGGTTATCTGATTGGTGGCTAAAGTCAAGGCACGAGTGAAAATTAAACTCTTCACTGCAAAGTACGAATCCTCAAACACTTTTTTTAAGGAAAAAAAATATAGTTTTTGGTTCATTAGGTATTACGGCTTCGTGGCGCTAGCCACCGCCCGATCTAAAGGGTACAGCCATATCCATCCATCCATCCATCCATATGATGAAAAGATGTGAGATGGTGGTACTTGGAGTGTTTAATAGGTGGACGAACGGACACACAGACAGATGCATGGACGGACGCATAGATGGCTGCACGGACGGATGGACGCAAGGACGTACGCAGGAGCGGTTGCATGGACGAATGCAGGGACGGACGCACGAACAGACGCACGCACGGACGGGCAGATGGATGCACCGGCGGCCACACAGACGCACGCATGGACGGACGGAAGCAAGAACGAATGGACGGACGGACGCTTCGCCCCACTCTCCATCATTCACTCCGTGGATATGCTGCCATTTTTTATCTTTTTTTAACTAAAGCAATTCCAGTTCTTTAAAAGTACATTTCATTTATTCCTTTCAATAATTAGTTATTTACCTACTTTACTCATAAGTTACCTTATAGTTATCCCCTCTTATATACTCTAAATGACTCAATAAATATTTTTTTTCAAAATTAAACAATTCGTTTTCTCTATTACAATGACCGCCGGTTTAATGGCCAATCTCTCATAATGGGTACGAGCCAAGGCATATAGGAACAAGCAAGCAAGCAAGTTTGCCAGTGTTCTGGCATAAATAAAGTGGGTTGTCCTATATTCAACTGCTGCTGTTCATGCGGTGTGACAATATGCTCCATGTAGCTCTCACTTTAACAACGGGGAGTAATATTTTTTATGTTGTAATGTACGTGCCTTTCATCCCATCTCTTCTCCTGATTTATCTCGCAAACTTTCTTCCATTTCAGATTTCAACTTATCCACACGAAAAAAGCAACGGTTACAAATGCATTTTTATCAACGTTAACGTCGCGGCAGAAGCACTAGAAAAAACACTGCCTAATGTGCCCTCTTGCGGGCACACATTTAGGCACTCGGAAACACTTCCACGAAATTCTACAACTTTCCTTGGAATGGAACGTTTTCGTTATACAGGCCAAACCATAAGCGTGTTTTCGGTGGTTCGGTAACGTAATGGACTGCACCAGCATTTATTATTCAGGCCCTTTTTCAGGGGCTATATACTGCGGCGCCCTGCATTGCGGTCTAGGAGTTTCACAAGTGAAGAATTGATTGAGGACATTTGTGTGCACGGTGCGGTACTTTTCTTGAAGAGGCAACGTGCTTCGGATCCAGAAAGCTGAGTTCCTGTAACGCAATAGTTCCACCAGGAACTACTAGCTTTCTTGAGCGTCATCTCATCTTTCTTTTACTCCTTTGCTGTCCCAACTCTCTGGCTAACTGTGCAGATAAACAAACAAAACTGCACAGCCACAACAACGTAAACGTGGATCACTGGAGTAACATTGTTTACAACTGATAAAGACACACTTAACTATAAAAATACCGAATAAAACTCTCGCTTCAGGCACAACGTTTCATGAAATATTGAAACATTGTCATTGATTCAAACATTATCATTAAAAGATTACATCAAGGCTGGAGAGAAATTGCCTTCCTTTTTTCGATATTAATTGTAACAGAAGAAAAATAAAAATAAGTGTTAATCATTTAGCACTCAACAGCTCTTAAAAAACGGAACTGTATTTGCACCGCTCGTAATGAACAGGAAGACGCCCTCCAGATTGATTTCAACACAAAAACTTTGGACACTCACACAGTCGCTAAAGCACCAGCCACCCTGGCCTGCATAGAACTTAGCACGAGTTAAAGGGGATCTGCAATTTTTTTTAAAGTAATCGTGCAGTGATTTTTTTAAAAGAACTTATCACAGAGATTGACTGCCACAACAAAATTTACAATCCGCGAAATAACAAATGAGAGTCATGGATTCACCACTTGCTTTGAGTGCTTTCTAACTGCTTTCGTACTATTAATCTGCCGAAAGCAACGCAAAGAAGCGGAACAAAATGGTCAATATGGTGTGTTCCTTCGTCTGCGCAATCAGTTCCATTCTATAGTTGTCTATGAACGCGCGGCTTACTTTGTGGGAGCACGCGCGGGCACGGTAACAATGCAAATCGCGATTCCTAAATGCCAACGGCTAGTATAGAGCAGCAACTTGAGTAGCCACAGCGTCATTTATAGACATAAAGGAAATCATTTCTAGCAGACTTTGAGAATTATTTGTATATTCCAGGCCACCTGCTGCGCTATAATGTATGGCTCATGTGTTCTCACTGTTCAGTAGCCTCTACTACCTATTGGCAGTGCCATATAACCCTGCTGAAAAAGGGTTGCAAGGCCCCAATGCAGTATCTTGCTCTCTTTGCACTCGGTGACCTGCGAAACATTCTTGAGAGAGATAGAGAGAGAAATAGCTTTATTTACAGAAAGGCAGAGAGGTCAGACTGAGTCATAGCTTGCTCTAGACTGCTATACACTGGGGAAGGGGAAAGGAGAAAAGAAGGAATAATGAATGACATTCTTGCATTTACGTGCTTCTTGAGCAAGCTTTTTTTTTCTTTTTCTTTTTTTTTCTCGGTGTGAACTTTTTTTTTCTATTTGCATGGTACAAATAAAACTACAGTACCTCATTTTTCACGAAGTGAGATACACGATCCAAATTACCGCACGCTTTCATTTCATTTACTTCATTTTTTTTGTTTTCATGATCACATTTTTTTTGTTCTTCTAGACGTTTACAAAGGCTTTTACACAAATGTGAAAATAACACGCACGGATAGCTTGTTGTACTTCAAACGTTTTACTTGGTCGTCAAGCCTATCTGACCTAAAGAGCTCACCAGATCTACTTATTGCCAATTGCAAGGAATTTATCAAAGCAACTCGCATTACCATCTATGAATGTGCATTGGTGCAAGGCAAAATATTAATCATCAAGAATTCCTGCGATGTCAGAGTGTAGCAGCTGGCGTACTTTTCACAAAATGATTGAAAACACTACTTTTAATCTTGCATTTGGTCTTCCCTGTCCTATCAAAACGAAAAAAAAATGATTTTAACCGAACTTTTTTGTATGATATATTGCTCAGGTCAACATATGTCACTTGTCTACGTCTACCTGTTCTTCTTAAGGCTAAATAATTATCGAATAAAGTGCCAATCTTGCAAGAAAACAAAGCTAATTAATCACATATATGGTGTATACAGACTGAACAAAAAAAGCCATCTTGAAATAGAGAGTACTAAACATGTGACCTCACCAGCAGGCAAAGAGAACGAGTCACAATGCATGCGTGTGTACACTCGTTAGTCACGTTACCGTTGCGCTACGAGCATGCAACATGCATTCGCGAGTGTATGAACTGATTTTTTCATTCATAATTACAAAAAACAGCTGGTCTCATATAGCATACAGCCAAGTGCCCTTCTGAGAGTGGTTTGACTGTTTGACTTATCTCATTGTATCGAGTTGATTCCTGTCACGCATAATTATTTCAGAAGATGAAATGGCAGATTGCATTCTCTGGGCAGACCCGAAAAGAGGCACGGCGTCTTGAACTGGAGCCGGCATCATTCTCATCGGCAGACACGCCTCGGCAGGGCGGCCTAATATATGACCCCGCTTGAACACGTCGGTGTCCGTGGGCGTCTCTTCGAATATGCGTGCCTTTCCCGTCCAGGACCCTACGAGATGCTGCATTTCGTGGCGTCGTGGCCAGCTGCAGCCATGAGGGGCACTAATCTAACAATGTTCTCGGCCCCACTGTTTGCCTTCCCTTGTATCATGCATGACGAGAGTCCTGAAGTACAATTCTGCCTCCTGTGACCGATGATCAAATATATAGACAAACGTTGTGAGACGTAACATCAATGGGCCTTCGAAACTCCCACTTAGTGATCGCTAGAGGCTTGAATCGTGGTATTCTCTGCCCAGAGGCTTTGCAATCTAGAAGCGGAAAACTGTCGAGCCCCTTCTGACCTACAGAAATGGAGAAGATTTATAGCGAATACAAAATTAATAAGGTCAAAACTGAACATTTTTATTGCTTAGAATAACAAACAAAATTCGCCGTGAGAGCTCCTTCGGTGCACTTAGTGAAGCTACGAGAGACTGCTTGAAGATGCCCCTTATAAGTATACGCGTGGTCAAGGTAAAATCACTAGATGAATAGTTACCTTTATAGCGTGGCCTCGAGTAAAGTGTTTGTGTTCTTCGACATGGACTTAGATAGAGCGCAGCGCACGAATTTACAAACAAAGAGAGAAAGAAGCGCACATAGTAATCATATTGTAGAATGTGTATTGGTGCCACAATGCAAAATTTTGGAAGAAAAACTAACAAACAAACGACAAAAAGGCCGGAATATAAGCCAGAGTTTCAGTATCCCATTTTTTACCCTACACTAAGGGAAGAGGAAAAAATGATGGAATAAATATAGAAATAAAGGGCGGTGCTCGAAAAGGAGAAAAAAAAAAACCATTGTTCATCACTCCGTCGTAGGAATCAGGAAAGCACAGGAGTAAAACGTGTGCTTACATAAGTAAATTATGTTTACTGTACATTGATATAAAATAGCTTGCGCTCTTTGGATGCATCCTGGATACATCCAGGATGCATGGATGCATGCCCATGCATCCTTGATGCATGGGCCTTGAACGCTACTTCGATGCATATTTGGATGCATCCACGTTGACATTGAAGAGATCGTGTCTCCCTGCCATGCACCTTCTTGATTGGAATTGTGTAGCTTTTTTCTTATGGAGAACTATGGTGGCTGTGGATCCACTGCAGATTTCTTCCAGTATGTCTATGTAGGCTTCGTCAATGCTCTGATTCCATAGTGCCTGCATTACTGCTGATGTCTCGACTGAGTTAAACGCTTTCTCGTAATCTATGAAAGCAATCTACAACGGTTGGTTGTATTCTGCGCATTTCTCTATAGCTTGATTGATAGCGTGAGCATTTTATACTGTAGAGTAGCCTGTAAAAAATTTTGCTTGATCTTTTCGTTGATTTAACTGTCTTGTTGGCTTAATATACACGAGGTTTTCAAGGCCATAGATAGGGAAGAGTTAGGGATAAGAATTAATTGGGAGTATCATAGTATCCTGCGATTCGCTGGTGACAATGCCTTGATGAGTAACTGAGGGTACAAATTATGGCTCACGATACCTGAACTGGACACGGAAAACTGAAGGATACGTCTGAAAATTAGTAGGCACAAAACTAAAGTAATGTGCATCAGTCTCGGCAGAAAACAGCCCTTTTTGATAGGTGGAGAGATACTGGAACTTACAAAAAATTATGTCTATTCAGGACAGGTAGTAACCGCGTAGCCAAACCATGAGAGTAGAATAACTAGAACAATAACAATGGGATGGATCACATTCGGCAAGCATTCTCAAATTATGAATGGTTATCTGCCACTAACCCTCAGGAAGAAGGTATACAACAGCTGGATCTTGCTGGTACTTTCCCATGGAGCAGTAGAATGGAGGCTCACAAAGAGGGTTCAGCTTAAATTGAGGACGACGCAGCAGGCGATGGAAAGGAAAATGATAGGTGTAATTTTAAAAGACAAGAAGACAGAAGAGTGGGTCAGGGGGAAAACCGGGGTGAAGGATACCATAGTTGAAGGCAAGAAGTAGTGGACATAGACAAGGCACGTAGCACGTAGGCAGGATAACTGCTGGTAATTGAGGGTAACTGACTGAATTCCCTAAAAAAACAAACGCACAAAGAGGCGAAAGAGAATTAGGTGGGCCGATGAGATTAAAATGTTTGCAAGTGTAACATGGCAGCAGAAAGCACAAGACTGCCTTGATTAGCGGATCACGGGAGAGGCCATTTCCCTGCAGTCAGGCTGATGATGATGATGTCTATGTTGACACTTAGTCATACATCTCCATCCTGAGGAATAACGTCTATCTATAATGAATAAACAAATATTTGTGGTCATAGACACTTGTGGTAGCTGTAGTAGTTAACAGTGTGAACGGGACCGTAGAAAGCGACCTGAGAGCCAGAAGAACTTGACTGATTGGACGTTTAACTTGGGCTAACGTCGACTATACTCGCGGCATGTTAGAGTTGGGGCCTGTATTCACAAACCATCCTTGGCCAAACCTCCCGTTTTCTTCAACTTCTCGTACATTCTACGCGGGCTCCAAGGGCACAAATATGGTAACAGGGTGCAAAATAAAGACTAGTCTGGTTCATGAACACTGGCCTACTTGAATCATCAAGCGCAATAGAGCTTCAAAACAGATAAGGAAACCTCGAAGAAAAGTGGAGGTTGCTTTGGGCATACAGTTTCCTAAATATACACGAGAGGAAACTTTGACGCAAGTGTCTATGGGAGCTGCAACGCTTGGCGTTTCAGCGATCATGGAAATTATGGGTATGGCATGCTCTTTTATGGGCCTTCTATTCGTATTTTACGTTCGTTCTGGCTTCGCGTGGCATGAAGCTGCTTTCTCACGAAACATTCATCGGCAAATATACGGCAGTTATGCCTCCCCATCTTAATATTTTAGGCTTACCGCTTCTTCAAATATGGTCGCGAAGTCAAAACGGTTTGTTAGTTCTGTTTTTTCCTTCTAAAAAAATCAAAACACAGCTATAAACGAAGCCACAAGTGCAATTCGCTGCCCACAAGCTCCAGGACTAGGCAAAAGGACCTCATACCTACATTATTCCACGGTCGCTGAACGATCGCAGTGCCAGTGTTCCCTCTAGATAACTTTAGGAAAATCTATGACTGCACAGTCTTTGTTTGCGAAAAAGGCGTGCTTTTGAGACACACCAAAATAACAACTGAAACGCTTATTCGCGTTCATCTGATTTGGGGGCACGTTAACGAACCCCAGTAAGACAGGCTGCCAGAGCTTTCTCGGGGGGGGGGGGGGGCAACACCTTGATTTTCGGAGGATCACCCCTCTAAATGGCAATTTTTCGCTCTCTATGCCATGGCGGAAAAAAAAATTGGGGCCAGTGCCCGGCGTGCCACCCCGTGGATACGCCCCTGACCCCAGTTGGTCGACATTTCCGGAGCCCTCTCCTATGGCGTTTTTTAATAATCATATGGCGATTTTTAAACGCTAAACCACACATATCAACCAATAATTGCGTTCATTTGTACCTGTGAATACGTTTTTTGCGTCATTTGTGCGTGAGCAATGTGGGGCACGTTTCAATCTACTTGGCACTCTTGACGCGACATTTCAATTTGTTGCTGACGCATTCATTCATTCGCCTTCACAGCAAAACAGTGACTTTTTTTTCATTATCAGAACAAGTGTTCCAGAAAATTTGATTTGACTAACGTGTGACTTTTCTTATCAGAGCACTGCCGTCGGAAAATTAATTTTCATCTTTGAAAAGGAAAATGCGAAATTTTTACATTCTCCCGGTATGAACATGTGGAGCATAACATTGTTTGCTATGATGTGAAATGGAACTACTCCACTGCCGACATAAGTGCTTACAGTGCAAAATATTCTTATGCCCAGTTCCAACATGTCCAGTGTCAAAACTCAAACCGATTCAATACGCAAAGATATCTGAGAATGAAATAGCGTTTGTAAGTATCCTAAATCTACATCTGCTCAGAACAAGAAGAGAGGTGTATTTTTTCACATTCAGACAAAATTACGTCAGATTAACTTCACTGAAGTTTATTCACTTTTTTTGTAAAGCACAGTGCATACTTCGTGTTCAAATGTTACAATATGTTCCTCAAGATGTACATCTCTTAAAGTGTGGGCACCTATCATTTTCTTTTGAGCTACCATTATTGCACTGTGAATCTTGTTTGATGACTCTTTAGAAGTACCTCTTTCGCCAGACGCTGGGTCAGCAGGTAAACATGAAGAACTCATTCTTTATCGCTTCCATGCAATCTTTCATTCATGCATCGCAAAAAGGTAATGGTACATTTTTTGCAAAGCCGTCTCTATTCGTGCATTATTTATCGACAATCTCGTATTTTTAAAGTGTTCTTCATGCAATTTCCAGCGAATGGCTGTCGGCAGCGCATGTCTGCGGAGAGGACTCAATGTAATGGGCTGTTATGCATATCAAAGCAGCACATTTCCCATTTATGAATCTCGAAAGGAAATCTGCTGTACTATGATGGCTATGTTCGCAGTGTGAGAAAACCATGTATATACATCATCTGCAGAACGCAAGTAAAACTTGTTATAGTCCTTGAGCCCCAGGGTGTGCTGTCACCGATAGAGAGATGAAGTGAGGGACAATGCCTGGCCGGGCATTCTGGGATGCATCCTGTGCCTTCGGCCAAACAACATGCGTGGGATGGCAATTGCCTTTGTGACGAAGAGTTGCGAAAATTTTACATATACCGATCGTGTCAATACTAGGCCTTCTTTTTATGGCTCAATGAATATTGATCAAAGCCTAGTTTTCTACAATACGAACGCGGACACAAAAAAGTGGTGTTGAAGAAGATTGAGAATATGGCTCTTGGTGTAGGTTCCGGTACTTTCATTTCCGTCAAAGCATTGTTTTGTTTTGAGAACGTAAAATTTTTTACGCTTAGAGAATGCGCGTGCACCCGCAATGTCCCATTAAATGGCCTCGTGCTCTGAGTGAGGTTCACGTGAACGTTTTTTTTTTTTTGTTGAGCATTGCGGCGCTGTGATTAGCTTTGTATATTAGGAGGGAGATCGGTATTAGGACTGTACTTGGCGACAACTTTTCTTCGCATTGAAGTGACTGCTACACAGCCAAGTCGCGTGCATCCTACCACCAGTGGATCAAGCTGCACTGCAGCGCTCGTATTTTCAGCGTTAAATATAAAAGTTTCAGGTTTATTTTATTTTTTACGTACAGCTATTTGAGATAGGACCATGGTGCAAGAGGACGCGATTGACCAGACCAAGTAAGGGCTGGTTCACGCTAGCGGCAAGCCTGCCGTAACGGCGCAGTGACGTATACCGGCGGCAAGCTCCTGCGACAAACATGGCTTACCTTCGAATGCACTTGTCGACAACCTCGAATCTATCAAGTAGCCGCCGTGCACTCTGTAGCTCGTAAGCTCCGAACTGATGCATCCATTTGCTTTAGACTAATGTCCTTTAGCTACGGCAACGTAGTACTCGAATCAATTTGGTACCGTTTTTGAGAACCATATTCAATTGATTGATGTTCTAGGTTTAAGCAAGCTTTTCTGAATTTCGGAGGGCATAATTACACGTTTGTTTGTTGTTGCTAATGCTAGATAACTGGCGCCACTTGTCCGAACGCCTGTTTTGGGGACGTCATTTTGAATCACTGTGAGCTTTTTTTTTTAATATCGGACAGGCGTAAACGCTTTATTCACTGCAGGAACGTAGTCTGAGAACAACACGTACGACATACTGTCGCGGTACAACGCGAACAAAACACAGGTACACCTTGAGACAACGAAAGCAGCGTGTCTTCAACAAGTCAAGTCAAGATCCTTGACGATGTGGCGCATACCTACGCTGGGGGATTGGCCAAGAACCAGATAGTTTTCATGAATTTCTTGTTTAAGAACAGATTTAAAAATGCATTTACGAGTCATAAAAGAAAGATGCAACAAGACAAATTTGATCGTTCAATTGTAAATAATCTGTAGTGTAACGCAATAAAGCGTCGTATTTGATTTATTATGAATTTGGAAATTTCAAAATCTACCGAACAATGATTTCAACACTTAAACCTCTTTGAACTTTTGACGAACTCCTGCAATGCGTCAATCATCTTCCCGTCGCTGTGGCCTAGACACAAAGCCCCGAAAGAAAGCACAATTTCAGTATTTAAATCTATTCCGAGAAGGTGGCAAACGGCTCCTAAAGTGTTTTTACGCAAGACAGAGAATCTATTACAATAAATGAGATAATGTTCAGCTGACTCATTTACTCCACAAATAGGACAGTGAGGGGAGGCTGCCAGACCAGCTCTGTGTAAATATAACTTCAGCTGTGGAATTTGACAGCGCAGTCTAGTGATTGCGACTTCCGTTCCGCGCGTTTAACACAGTGTGATTGCGACTTCCTCCTCTTCGTCGAATCTTCGCTAGCGCGTTTCAATATTTTACTATTCCAATGGTATAACAAGTGCTTGAATTCAGGTGTGGCTGTTAGTGAAGGTGTAGAAAATTCCTCTAACAGTAGTTTCCTTCTTAATCTAGCGCCTATCAAGAATTTTGATGTTTTGATGCCGGTAATACATCAAACAGGCCCATATAAAGATGACTTGGCCAACGCATCTGCCATTTCATTCATATAAATGCCCTTAAGTCCAGGAACCCAGACCAGTTTGATGAGATTGAGATGCGAGGAAACTAATGCTTTGAAAGCGTTCTGAGCATGCGAGTTCTCATCTGCAGTAAGGGAGGCAGATACTGATAGTGAATCTGTTAAAATTATTGCGGTTCTTACTGAAGCAGTTATTTTACGGAGAGCTAAGATTATCGCAAAACATTCTGCTTCAAATATGGGCACATAATCGGGAAGGCGAAGCAAAAAGGACCAGTCTAGGGCAGAAGAAAAAATACCAATTCCACATTTTTCTTCCCTTTGTGACGCATCAGTTGCTATGACTGCTTGTATTGGCATATGTTCCAGGTAATCTCTTAATATGGCTTCTAAAAAACTGAGCGGCATCAATTTTGAGTTTTTCGGAAATATATAATCAAACTGTAATTTAATAGCACTGTTATTGGTACTGAATAAAGGAACAGCACCAATTTGAACATCTAAATCATCTAGAAAGCGCTGTATAACCAACATTTGTGGTATACGAGATCTCGGCCAGTATTGTCCAAAACACAAGTCAGGACGGTCAATAAAAACTGTTTCTAAGCGCCTTACCGGCGATTCATAGAGCCTAAGAAATGCCTGTGTAGCTAACAATTTAAAACGGGTCCCAAGTGAGGGAACCCTGGCTTCAAGCTACAAGACCTTGATTGAAACAAACTTGGGGAGACCTAAGCATAGTCTCAAGGCTTGTCTCTCTATGACTACCAGAGGATGTATCTTGTAGGCAGGTGCCACCGCGTATAACACACACCCAAACTCAAGCACCGGGCGAATGTACATACAATACACTAAGATAAGAGTATTTCTCCGCATACCCAAGCGACTATTACTAATTTTGCTTAATATTCCCATCGCACGACCTCCCTTTGATGCAATGTTTTCAATGTGTGTCTTCCAAGACATTAATTGGTCATAGGTCACTCCCAGATATTTCACAATCACTACTTTTGGGATATGATCCAGGTGATAGGAGAGTGAAATGTGAAAAGGGTCTTTGAGTGGAAATGGTAAAACAGAACATTTCTTGACATTTAAATAGAGATATAAGCTAACAAGCCACATTTCTATGGCCGATAGGTATGTCTGTAATATTTTAAATAGCTTATGAATGTCCTCTGCTGCTGAAAAGAATGCGATGTCGTCCTCATATACATAAGTGTGAACGTCCTGTTGCCGAGGTACAGAACTCATCAAGATATTGAACAACACCGGGAAAAGGACGGTCTCTTGCGGAACACCTCTTGTTTGCACATATTTAGAAGACGAGATGCCGTTTTTGCAACAATAAAACGTTCTATTGCGTAAAAATTCTGCTATTCATGATTGTATATAGTTTGGGATGTTAAGGTTGTGTAGCTGGTTGATTAACACTATATGCTCAACGCTGTCGTACGCTTTTGCTATATCGAGAGTGACAAGCGCAGCATATTTTCCTTCCCGCTTAGCTAATTTTATGCGACTTTCAAGGTCTATGTGGGCCTGCCATATGGAGCATCAGGATTTGAAGCCAATTTGGGATGGATTCAGAATTTCTCTCTCAATGATGAAATTTGTTATTCGAACGTTCAGGATTCTCTCAATTACCTTTACAAAGTTTGAGGTTAACGCAATTGGCCTAATGTGATCCAAAACGTATCCTTTACCCGGAGCTTTCAGTATTGGTATTACCTTTGCTATTTTCCACTCAAATGGGAGCCATGCCGTACTTAAAGAACAGTTGATTATATCCAATAGGTATTCTTGGCACTCTTTATGCATCAGTTTCAACATGAACGAGGTAACACCGTCAGGGCCCGGAGCCGCTGATGGCAAGTTTGCTAACACTTGCGATAATTCATACCTGGAAACGTCTGTGAAGTCCTCGTCTCTTCGCGCCGGTGAAGGAGGTGGTGATAGTTGGCTGGAAAAACATTGCCCTAATCCCTTACCAATCACTTCTAATGAAGCTTTTGTTTCTTCAGCCGACAAAATGATAGAGTCTGTATTTATTGATTGCAGAATCATTTTCTTTCTACGTAGGAATCTAAATAACGCTTTTTTATTCTTGGATCTAGAAAGATAATTGAACTTCTGCCTTTCGTGATCTTATTTTGACTTGGCAACTGTACGTTTAAAAACACCTGCAATGAACTGGTAGTCTTTCCAATTTTGAGGGCACTGATTCTACAAAAGCTTTTTCCATGCTGCTTTTCTGCGTCTATAGTCCCTGGAGCAATCGTCATTCCACCGAGGAGAATTCGAGTTATGATTCGCTGACAACACCACGAATTCAGATTTCTCTCGGGAATTATTTAATAAAAATATAAGCTCCGAGCCTTTGTCATCAAGCTATTATCTGACAACGAAGACAGTAAGAAAGGAAGGAATCCTTAAATTCTGAGTAGTTAATATGCGTACGAGTAATAGAGATTGATGAGGCTATCTGACTTTCCATTTCGAAAGTATTCGGTAAGTGGTCGCTGTTTGTTGCGCAATCAACGACTGGCCTAGATGAAACATTAAGGTTGGAGCTTGTAAAAGTTAAATCTAGCGCTGAAGAAGTATGACTGCATACGTATGTTTGGCTTCCCGAATTCTGACATGAAAAATGATTATCTTGGGCCCAATGCCACAACCGGCTGCCACACTTATCAGTTTTTATTCCCCATGTGACATGGTAGGAATTGAAATCACCTGCTAATAAAACGTTTCCTCCACACGTGCTTATTAAGGTATCTAATGGCCGAGTGTCATGTACGTCTGAAGGAAAGTAAGCATTTACTACTGACAAAACCTGCCCGCTTTGGAGAGTTAACCCTACAACTAATATTTCGTATGCCAGAGAGAGGAACTTTAACATCAGTTTGGCTTTGTGGCAAAGTTTGTTCGAAATCATTGTCACTATTCCGCCACCTCTCGTAGGATGGTCTAGTCCTCAACAGCTGAGCCAAAAGATCGTCTTCTTGGGTCTCGAGTGAAGCTAGAGGCCCACTACCTCGTGTCCACTCAATCCCCCATCATCGTTTTCGTCCACATGTAGACACGCGTCGTTTGCCTCCCTCTCAAAGATCATCGCCCCGATGCGAAGTCTGTAATGCAGTTTTTTTTCTCAAGAAAAGTCCGAAACAATCACTCGCTGACGTAAGGCTTCGTCCGGACTACTTGAACGAGTTCAGATGGTGCTGGCGACGCCTTGTACTACCCTAACTGTCGCGAACAACTTCGTAAGAGGCATCACTCAGTCGTCGCAGCAACATAATTACGGTCCAAAGTATCATTTTAAGAGCTTTTCGGAAAGCCCTCGTTTCTGTACGGGCGTCCAAACCCATACTTTGTTGCCAGTTTGGTAGACGACTGTTCTGCGGTGAGCATTGTAGCGGCCTTCATCGTACTCTTGCTGCTGGCAGATCCGTAAACGTGCAAGTTGCCTAGCTTCTTCCGCGCGTTCCGTAAAAGTGTCGGCGTCCGGGGCGATGTCGTCGCCTTCGTGCGGTAACATTGCATCTAACATGGTCCGTACTTCCTGTACATGGACGAGGCTGAACAATGTCAAGCTGGTCATTTCTTGCTTGTCCGTGTTGTATGCAAACGTTATTTAAGGCAATATTTCATCCCGATTTTTGTGTTCAACGTCTGCGTGCATCGAAAGCATGTCTTCAATGGTTTTGTTTAGAAGCTCTGTCAGCCCGTTCGTTTGCGGATGGTAGGCGGTGGTCTTACGATGTGTTGTTTTACTCAGCATCAAGACATGGTCCAAAAGAGCTGCCGTAAATGCGGTTCTTCTGTCTGTGATTACGACGGTTGGTGCACCGTGCTTCAGTACAGTAATCTCAATAAAAAATCTTGCCACCTCCGCTGCTGTACTTCTCTGGATAGCCTTCGTCTCGGCATAACGAGTCAGATAATCCATTGTGACGATAACCTATCGGTTGCCTGCAGTAGAAGTAGGGAGTAGGCCCGAAATGTCCATGCCGATCTGGTGGAATGGAGTCGTTGGGACCTGTAAGGTTACAGGAGAGGCCAGCTGGTTTAGTCAGTGGTGACTTGCGTCGCTGGCAGTTGAGACACGTAGGAACGTGGTGCTTCACGGCTGTGGTTAGTCTTGGCCAGTAATACCTTTGCTGTACCCTGGCCAACGTTCTCGTGTAATCCAAGTGGCCCGAGGTAACCTCGTTGTGGCATGCTTTCAGTACTTCGGTGCGAAGGGCAGCTGGGATGACGAGCAGATAGGCAGATGCCGTCGACGAAAATTTGTAGAGTACTCCGCCCCGTAAACAAAACGATGACAACACTCTTGCGAAAATTCTTGGCGCCTTCCGTGATCTGCCATTCAAGTAGGTAATTAAGCCTAGCAACTCAGCGTCATCCCGTCGTTGCTGCGCAATGGCGGTCATGTCGAGGACACCGAGAAGTGATGTTTCCTCCTCCTCGGGTAGGGTTGCCGAATCAATAGGTGAACGGGACAAACAGTCGGCGTCCGTATGTCGCTTCCCTTACTTATGTACGACTGCCATATCAAACTCTTGCAGCTTGAGACTTCAACGTGCTAATCGGCCGGTAGGGTAAGATTTTTTAACCAACACAGTGAGTGGTGGTCCCTAATTACTTTGGGGACCACCCAAAGGGGTGGCCATATAAATGCGGACGAAATTTCGTAACCACCCATACCATGGCGAGACATTCCTTCTCAGTCATGAAGTAATTAACCTCAGCGCGTGTTAACGTTCTGCTTGCGCAAGCGGTTACCATTTCTGCACCCTCTTGCTCCTGCACAACCACAGCTACCAGACCTATATTGCCAGCATCGGTGTGAAGCATCGTAGGGGCTCTCTCGTCGAATTGGGCAAGGACTGGAGGTGGTTGTAGTCGCTGGCGAAGATCTTTAAAAGCAGCTTCCTCTTGGTTATTCCACTCAAAGGTGACGTCTTCTCTCGTGAGGCGAGTTAACGGTGATGCTATGCGTGCGACGTCCGCGATATATCGTCGATAATATGCACAGAGGCCGAGAAAGCGTATGACAGCCTTTTTATCGGTCGGCATAGGAAACTGTTCTACAGCTGCGATTTGTTTCAGGATCGGGACGAACACCTGCATGACTGACGACATGATCAAGAAATCGCAGCTCTTTGTAGCAAAAGTGGCACTTCTCAGGCACCTCCACTAGTGTCGCGGTACAACGCAAACAAAACACAGGTACACCTTGAGACAACTAAAGCAGCGTGTTATCAACAGCTGAGCCACAAGATCGTCTTCTTCGGTCTCGAGTGAAGCTAGACGCCCACTACCTCGTGTCCAATAAATCCCCCACCATCATTTTCGTCCACATGTAGACACGCGTCAAACCGCGAAAACCGCGGAGCAAGAAGCAAGGAGCTCGAAGTGTGCCCCAGCAGACGCGGGCAATGCGGAGAGGTGAAAGCAGACCATGCGGCTCAGCCATGTCGCTCCTCCATCGCTGATTGACTGAACCACTCCGCCAAGCCCCAAATGGCACAAAATTGGGTCTCGGACCCATTTTTGCAACGGCAAAGAACGGCAAACGTGTGCGAAGCAAACAGCCATGCACGGCTGCCTGAGAACGTCAAACGTCAAACGGCTAGACATGTTTGCCGCTAGCGTGAACCGGCCTTAAAAGCGACGCACATTCGTCGGATCACTGCCGGCAGCGCTTACCTGCACGCAAGCAAGCGCAAATTCAAAATATTAGGAAAAATAATTCGGCAGTTCCCACGTAACTGCATGGGAATCGCCGTTATGCGAAGCATGCGCAGGAAAGGTGACCGTGTTGCATTTTTTTTATTGAGCGACACGTCATGAAATGACGCTAAATATATGTAGAAGTGTTGCACGCACAGACATATTGTCTATTTTTCTCCGGGCTCTCTCGTGTTACAGTGGCTGCCATCCCGTCGTGTCGGCCTGTGCGAGAAACTTTTATCGCAATATGTTGGACCTTACCGAGTTCTTTGTTAAGTCACACCTGTCACCTATGAAATTTCTCTTACTACGAACCCCACTGTTACATGCAGAAGTGACATTGTGCATGTTTCTCGCCTGAAGCCCGATCACAGTGACCCGTACGTTTAATAACAGCAGGCACCGGGACGGTGCTTTGCCACCCGGGGTAATGTCACGGTTATAGAAAGGTACCTCAGGCACGGGTGCATAAATTACGCAGAAGGAATGAAGACGACGATGTAGTTGTGGGGCCGTGTCTGGACTGCCCTGTTGTCCTGCATTCTCGCACACTGTGTGCAGCGTTAGCCTAACCGGCGTTAACTTATTAAATACTCCCCGTTACAATATGTTCAAGACTTGTAGATATTTATATATTTAGGTGTTTGCAGTTGCGCAACGATGTCAACCGGAACATGCGTATTAGCAACACCGGAAGCTGATATGAAACGCTGATGCTCGCGAAGATGCTGGCCCTGAAAACTGCTACATAAATCAACTTTAGCGCATGGCAACTAATCAAAATTGACGTTAACCCAATGTGACGGCTGCATCAAAGGAGTACATAAGTAATGTTGATAAAATTGGGAAGGCAGCGTTTCAACCAGTATAGACGTTTCACGAAGATAAGCACCTATTTAAAAATTAGTTCCGAGACCTGGCGTAGCTCTGTGGTAAAATGATTCATTGCCACGCATAATGTTTGGGTTCAATTCCAGCTGGGACTCTGACATTAATTCTTTGCTATCATCGGGTCGACGCTACCGATGTCGAGTATTTCTTAACGCTCACACGTTAAAATAGCCCATGTGTGTTATCGTCGTTTTTGGGTAGATACTAACCCCCGTATTCACAAACGCTCCTCGACTCAATTTTCACCCTTCAATTGACAGAGTTGAGCACTACGCCGCCACTCGGCTGAAAATGGCAATGCGCTACTCAAGAATCATAGCAGATTATCGCTGATATGCAGTGACTTGTCGTGACTAAAGACGGCGCTCCCATCGGCTTTCTTAAGTGAAAGTGAAGCGTTGAGTGAAGGGACGTTCTAGAATACGGGGGTAAGTGTCAATCACTTGTGGGACATACCCGCATCCAGTGGCACATACCTGCCCGTGAGTATGTGCCACTGTCTGGCGGGAAGTGTTTGACGATGTACGCTACGGCATTGTGACATTATGGCAAGACAGATAGATAGATAGATAGATAGATAGATAGATAGATAGATAGATAGATAGATAGATAGATAGATAGATAGATAGATAGATAGATAGATAGATAGATAGATAGATAGATAGATAGATAGATAGATAGATACGCTCAACGTCGCCGAAGTTCGCTAAGAAATGCTTCGCATTTAAAAATCCACACAGTTGCTACCGCAACCGGCGCGGCGGGTGGCATCGCTGGCGTTCAGCGAGCATCGTTTTCGTCACTCGCGAAAAACAGGCTATGCAGCAGCTTTTGTGGCTATATACGCCTTCCATCGCTGGCGTTTTGCAAAATGAACTCGGGATGAGGTAAGCAGCCATACAGTAAACCTGGCGAAAGAAAAGGTCTAAATGATTCGTTAGTGGTTGCTGGTCGAGTTTCTCTATGTGTCAAGGAAAAGGGACACCTTATGAATTGTTACTTGTGATCCCGAACGCCTCAATGCATGGGTTAAAGCAGTGCTCAGGAAGGACCGTACGCTCGGCAGCTTGCAGTCAGCAGCAGGCAATGTGCAGATAATATTATGCGGAAGAACAAAATATACTTCGAAGCTAGAGCTAGGAGGAAAGCTCCTAATCAAGGTGCCAAAACGAACCGATCTTTCTGAAGATGCCATCCCTAGTATTTTTAGGTCTTCTCCAGGACACCGTTGTTCGGGGACCAGGAAAAAAAGTCACCTACCACTGAGCATGAACGTTTATTTTATGTTTATGCAACACAATGAGACGTTGCAATAAATTGTGGTTTTTCTATTATTGGTGTAGTGAGAATTTCTTTCCCTGTATTACGCTTAGGATAGTATAGTTGTTTTTTGTTTTCAATTCTTTTTTCGTGAGTTTTCATTTTTGAACGCACGGAAAGTCCTGCCTTTTTACGCCTACCTCAAGTGCTTGTCATGATATGCGCGGTAGGTTCATCTGGTGCGCGATGTTTGTGAGTTTGTGCTGTGCCGTACGCCGACGAAGATGACGATGAGACAAGGAAAAGGCGGAATCGTGTCGTCAAAGTCAAGCCAAGCCATGAATAGAGAGAAGAGGAAGAGGACGACGGGGCGTTCGAGAAGAAGGATCGGAACGAAACAGTGGCAGGCTGAAGCGCTCGTCGGGTCGTGGTCCCGAAGCCTACCTGTGCCTGTGGTCCGCACGAGCCTGGCTCCCTTCTACCGTGTGATCCAGCAGCCGGCGCCGGTCCGTTGTACTCGGGTCCGGGCGTTTTCCAGACTTGGGCCTACTACTGGCTGTCCGGGACGTGCTTGCCACACATCGACTCTGCCGCACGCTCCGCTCCGATCATGCCTGAGGCATCGCTGATGTCGGCGTAAGACGCAACGCAACGCATCGACTCATCTGCCTTCGACGTCACACGGTGAAGTGTTTCAAACCTTGTGTAGTGCAGTGGGGGACTACGCTAAGCGTCAGACCTTGTCTTTCGAGAACGGGTGTCGTGCTCGTACTTAAGGCCGTTCTTCGCTGTTGCCATGTAACACGCCAAGCTTCTTTATCGTTTTTTTTCTTTTTTTTCGTGGCATTAAAGCCTTATAACTCAAGTTGCAAATGTCTTCGTCAGTCTCGACAACGATTATTTAAGTTGCCGTGATTACCCGAACCTTATCCCTCACAGTGCTAAGCGACGTCTGCGTCTACATCACGGTGGTGTACATGAATCTATAATGGGGCGTCCCCACCACTTTCCACAGCGTTACGAAACACGTGCCAAATCAGACTACGTGGTGTATAGTCTGATTTGCTAAATTTAATTACTACTTATTAAAAATATTTTGCAGCTATTAGTATTCATTCATCACATGTGAAGAAGCTCCCCCCCCCCGTAGCTTTCCCTTCAATGTCAAGAAAAATTGTCACCAATTATAGATACACGCTCGGAAAACATCCTCTCTGAACGCGCCGTTTGCTTGCGTGAACGTGAAGCTGCAGAGAATTCAGAAGTTGCGGCTAGTAACATGACATGTGGGCTTCTCTCGAAACAATGTAAGAACGCCCAAGGAAAGCATTGGTTCGAGAGAGTTAGATGATACTTATTTAAAGGGCCCCTCAACCACTCCGGCTGGAAAGGGTTCCTGCTTGCCTTCACTTCTTTACTACAGGGGACATCTCTTCCTTGCCGACGCACCTAGACAAGGTCTACACGAAACACTGAACCTATCAGGAGTTCGCACTGTTGGGCTACGCTCCGTTATTTTTGTTCTCGCAGTGGATGACACAAAACTAAGTAAACTCAGCAAAAGCGCACTACATGATAGCAAAAGCGAGGCGAAGAATGACTAGCACTTGACTGCGCGGCAAGTGCTAGTCAAGATTTTTTATTTTAATGGCGCCGCAATAGACGAAAAGTCCTCGATAAATCGTCGGTAATAGGCACACAACCCTAAGAAGCGTCTCACAGCCTTTTTGTCACGGGGTGCAGGAAATTGCACTACGGCGTCTACTTTGGCCGGGTCAGGTCGAACACCCTCGTGACTGACGACGTGGCCTAGGAAGCTGAGTTCGTTGAAACCAAAATGACATTTTTCTGGTTTTAAAGCCAGGCCGGCCGAGCGTATGGCTTGGAGTACGGTGGATAGACGGTTGAGATGTTCCTCGAATGATGCTGAGAATACAACAACATCGTCTAGATAAACCAAGCATGTTTGCCACTTCAGGCCCGATAGTACGGTGTCCATAGACGCTGAAAAGTGGCTGGCGCCGAGCACAACCCCAAAGGAAGCACCTTAAATTCGTAAAGGCCATCAGGCGTCACAAAGGCCGTTTTTTCATGATCTCTCTCGTCGACTTCTATCTGCCAGTAGCCGCTTCGGAGGTTCATTAAAGAGAAACAGCGCGCATGACGCAGCCGATCGAGTGAATCGTCTATGCGAGGCAGTGGATAGACGTCTTTCTTCGTGACTTGGTTCAACTTGCGATAATCAATGCAGAAACGCAAGCTGCCGTCTTTTTTCTTGACCAAAACCACGGGGGACGCCCAAGGACTTTTCGAAGGTTGTATGACGTCATCCACGAGCATCTTCTGTACTTGCTTCTGAATCTCCTCGCGTTCTTTCGGAGCCACACGGTAGGGGTTCTGCCGAACCGGTCGCGTGTTGTCTTCGGTAATGATGCGGTGCTTGGTCAATGGTGTCCGCTGGACCTTTGACGTACGCGAAAAGCAGTCTTCGAATTGGTGTATAAGTCCAAGTAGACGCTTCCTATCAGAGGGCGGTAGCGTGAAGCAGATGTCCACCGACAAAGTTGTCGAGGCAGGCACTGTCGCGTCATCTGGTTGCAAAGCACAGCAATGCCCAGCTTGGTCTATATCGTCGAAGTAGGCAATTGCGGTACCCTTCTGGATTTGACGGCGCTCGTTGCTGAAGTTTGTAAGGAGCACTTCTGCCTGGCCACCAGTAAGCGTTAGGATGCCTCTCGCGATGGAAATGCCTTGCGTGAGCAAAAGAGCGACTATGTGCTCCACTATCACATCCTTATAGGGAGGCAACCCACTGGACACAGACACAAGGCAGCAGGATCTCGGTGGGAGCGTCACATCGTCGGCTATTCGCAAACTGCCGCGTAGTTCGTCACTGCTGTCGTCGACATACGGATGTGCGCAAAACGTCACCATGCGTTGAGGGATGTTGATAACAGCGCCATGATCTCGAAGAAAATCCATGCCCAAAATCAGCTCTTTACAGCAGTCTGGCAACAGGACGAAAGTGGCCACGAAGCTAGAATTCCCAATGCGAAGTCGAGCGGTGCATTTACCCGTGGGAATCATCAGCTGACCACCAGCACTCCTTATGTGTGGCCCTGTCCACGGTGTCTTGACCTTTCTAAGGCGGTCGGCGAGTCCTTGTCGCATGATTAAGAAGGCGGCGCCAGTGTCGACCAGTGCTGTAACGTAATGTCCGTCAATGAAAACGCCAAGATCAGCACGTACAACTTCACCGGCATTAGTATTCGTCGTCATATTCGTCGTCGTATTCGTCGTCGTATTCGTCGTCGTATTCGTCGTGGTTGTCGTCATATCTTCTTGCGATGATAGGGGGAACTTTTCGGTGTCTCGACGATTGGCAACCTTGCCCCCGGAGGTCGCAGCAGCTAGTTTCCCCGGCGCGGGCTAGGCGAACGGCCTCTGGTGACGTCCGCATAGCTCTGAGGGAAGTCACGGTGACGCGCAGGAGATGGAGATCGCCAGCGACGCGGTGTAGTTGCTTGGCCAGTCCACAGTTGATCGGCATTGTGGGCACGACGGCCTTCAGAGCGGAAAGAAGCGGGACGAGAAAAGTTCCCGAAGCCAGAATCGCTATGACGGCAATAGCGAGCAATGTGACCTGGTTCTCCGCAGCGGAAGCAAATAGGTCAACGGTCGGCCATGCGCCACAAGTCAGTTCGGCGAACTGGGGGTCGTCTCATGGAATCCCGTTGCCACCAAGGTACGGCCGCGGGTCGTGGCTGGAAGGGTGTCACCACAAATGACGGTGGAGGACGACGGACCACATCAGCGTAGCTTGCTGGATGTGGCTCAGGACTTGGTGCCGGTGGTGTAACGGCTTGCCTGAACTCCTGGCGGACGATTTCGGCAACAGATGCGACGGGTGGTTGGGTAGGAGGGACGCGGAGGGCCCGAAGTTCCTCACGCAGTATTTCCCTAATCATTTGTCGTAGGGAACTTTCACACACGGCAGTGTTCTGAGCTGCAGCACTTACTGCCGTGTGGTTCGGCAGGCGGTCAAAGTGTCGGTATCGTTGTCGCAGTGCGCGCTCGATGACAGTCGCCTCTCTTATGAATTCATCGACTGTTGTAGGTAAATTTCGTACGAGGCCCGCAAACACTGGTTCTTTGACACCCTGCATTAGGTGACGCACCTTCTTTGCCTCGGGCATGTCAGGGTCAGCTCGTCGAAACAGACGGATCATACCCTCTGCGTACATAGCGGCTGTTTCGTTGGGCTTTTGTGCGCGAGCCTCAATCAGTTGCTGTGCGCGATCCCGTCGGTCCGTGTTCAAAAATGTGGCGAGGAGCTTTCGACGGAAATCTTCCCAAGATTGGAAAGTAGCCTCGTGGTTCTCGTACCACGTGCGAGCGCTATCTTCCAGGGCGAAATATGCACGGCCAAGTTTGTGCTGTTCGTTCCAGTGGTTAGATACAGCGACCCGTTCGAACGGTTCGAGCCAGTCCTCGACATTCTCGTACTCTTCCCCATGGAAAGCTTCAGGAACGCGAGGATGTTCAAGAGTCACCTGGGAGGGAAGAGTGGTCTGCGATGGAAGGGTAGCCATGGATGTGGTAGAAGCTGCCATGCTGGTTAGAGGTGGAACAGGTACGGACTCCGGACTTAGGCCTAGTAGGCGCCGACTGAATCGGTGCACCGGAGTCGTGACGAGGCGCCGGGTCTCTGGACTAGGTGAATGGGTCCGAGCAAGACTGTCCTGCATCCGGTTGTAGGCTCCAGCACCTCCACCAGTGTCACGACGTCAAAACAGAGGTCTTGCCGCAGAGACTGAGACACCAGAAGCAGGTTGATCTTTTTAATTAGAACGCGCAAGTGAGTTCTTCTTCGTCCAATTCGTAGTCCTTCGTGGCACATGCACAACTCTTATCGTCTTTCTTGGGCAAGCACGTGACAGTATTGCATTGCTGAGTAACTCAGGGGACGAATTGCAACTCATGATTACGAAGTTAAACAAGGAGAGCAGAAATGAAGGTCTTAAAATTAATCTACAGAAAACGAATGTAATGTACAATAACCTCGGAAGGGAGCAGCGCTTCGAGGTAGCTAATAGTGCACTTCAAGTTGAAAAAGACTATGTCTACTTAGGGCAGGTAATAATCGCGAAGCCGAATCACGAGATTGAAGTAACTAGAAGAATAAGAATGCGGTGGAGCACATTTGGCAAGCACACTCAAATTATGACAAGTAGATTGCCACTATTCCTCAAGAGAAAAGTATATAAACAGCTGCATCTTGCTGGTACTTAGCTACGGAGCAGAAACCTGAAGACTTACAAAGAGGGTTCACCTTAAATTGAGGACGATGCAGCGAGCAATGGAAAGGAAAATGGTAGGTGTAACCTTGAGATACAAGAAGAGAGCAGAGTGGAGTAGGGAACAAACTGGGGTGAAGGATATCGTAGTTGAAACCAAGAAGAGGAAATGAACACGGGCTGGGCATATAGCATGTAGACGGTATAACCGCTGGTTATTAAGGATAACTAACTGGATTCCTAGAGAAGGCAAGTGGGTTAGGGGGAGACAAAAGGTTAGGTGGGCAGATGAGATTGAGAAGTTTGCGGGTAAAAATTTGCAGCAGCAAGCACAGGATCGAGTTGACTGGCGGAACATGGGACAGGCCTTTCTCCTGCCGTGGACGTAGTCAAGATGATGATGACGATGATGATGATTTTGATGATGATGATTATATTAAAGCTTTGTTACCGGAAGGTTGTCTCAAAAGGTGCCTTGTGAAGGTTAACCTAAAAAAATTGGCAGCATATCCACGGAGTCAATGATGGAGAGTAGGGCGAAGCATTCATCCGTTCATTCGTTCTTGCTTCCGTCCGTCCATGCATCCGTCTGTGTGACCGTCCATGCGTCCATCGGCCCGTCCGTGTGTGCGTCTGTTTGTGTGTCTATCCCTGTGTTCGTCCATGCATCCACCCCTGCGTCCGTTCATGCGTCCATCCATGCATCTGTCTGTGTGTCCGTTCGTCCATCTATTCAACACTCCAAGTACCACCATCTCACATCTTTTCATCATATATTCTCCATATAGAAGCACCGCCATCAAGCGAACATTTCAAGGACTAAACGAGAGGTGGCACACGCACACTTTTTTTATGGTTTGCGCTTCGGGTCTACTTCCCACCTTTAACCACCTCGAGTTCATGGTATTTACTAGTTCATTGCATTCACAGCACTGTGGCTCAAGGCTCGCTAAACCTTTCTAAAACTTAGGAGGTTACACCCAGCGAGTATAACGTAGCAACCATTTCTTGTCAGATAGTGCTCAATGTGCATGCCAATGGCTGCTAATGGGGATCGCAGCGTGCGCGTTAACTGAAAGCCGAATTCTCCTGTCTCTCATTCACCATTAGCAGCCATTGGCATCTACATTGAGCACTATTTTTATTGTTCAACAACGCACAGAAGAAATCTCTCACCGGCACCAGCTCGGAGGTCAAAATGTTATACTTGTTACACACTACAAAGGCTACGAGGGACGAACGGGTGCCGCTATAAGGAGCTTCGCCCGTAAAAGAAAACTGTCTACAAAGAAGTGTGTTTCATATTTTCTGTTGGATATGTCATGACGATGCACTACTTTACTGCGAAAAAACAAAGCAAAAAGAAAACATTCGTAGCATAATTTAAATGGGGCGAACGCAATGTTTAGCGCATAGTGCCACTCTCAGAACAATACACCTATAAAGGACACTCGTTTTCCAAAAAAGTGGCATCTTTGGCCACTAGGTAGGCCGTAAACCTTGCATGGGTTTCGAGACTTCCTTTGGATTCATTTTCGCTTTAACTACTCTAGCTAAGAGGTTCGGGATTGTTTCAATGGTTCTTCTCGCATTGGAGCCAGCATTCAAATTATGTATTTATATTTTTTTGTGTTATTAACAAGGAAAGTGCTTTTTTGTAATTTTTCAAAAAGAATCGGTTAAAAAACACTTTTATAAAAATCACACAGCTACTAACATATACATCAGTCACTTTCTATTTATGTTAGATAAATATGTTCATTACACGCTTTTGATGAAGAACAAGATGTACTAAAATTTTTTCTACTAGCGACCTGCCATATACAGTCATCACACAAATCAGCTGAGGTATATTTTTCTTTTTTTTTGTTGGTTTCCTGGTTTGTATTGGCATATCAACTTTCTCTTCATTCGCAAAATACTCACGATAGTGGTCAATTTTACCTAACCATAGGCACCGTACACTGACCAGACGGAGCTGCATTGCGCACACTAGCACATGAAGTTCACTAACGTTGGCCGGAAGGAGCACGCAAAAAAAAAAAAGTCGCGCGCACGCATACCCAGTGTATTCACCCGCTCGTGCAGGGAGGGGTACACACGCCTCGCATCCCATTTTTGGCTGGTGTCGTCCCTTTGTTTCACTTTTTCTCCGCTAGGCATTGCGTTCTGATGCTGCAGTCACACTGGAACACTTAACTGCACGGTGCCGATATCACAATGTTGTGTCTCGGTGACATGCCAAGCCTTGTTACCGTCAGCATCCAGGCGCGACAGCTATGGATTTGCAAACGGAAGGCGAAGACAGCGACCCGGCAACAAATGAACTCAGCGAATGGATTCCCACATTTCGTGCGTACAAGGCTGAACAGCCAAGCCCACAAGTGCAGGTTCTACCCTATCATTCATTCTTGGTTTCCGCTAAGCCTATCGCGTCGCCTGTCGGCGCTCTGGCCAACGCTGCCCCTGCGTCTTTCAAGCCAAGCTACCACACTCAACAAGAACAACTGCGTGCAGCACAGGCGGTCACGCTGCGACGTAAACAATTTCCCTTGCTCTCTCCCGGTACCATAGGAGTTGTTTTCCGACCAAGAAAAGGATTCGCCTTGAATGGAGCCATGGCACAGCCGCTCATGCAACCTCTGCAGGTCACCGCTGCTGGCAGGGACCTTGCAGAGCTTCACCTCCGGATACACTCTTTGAATAACACCTTCACGATGGCTACCTGTCACGAGATAACCACCCTATACCTCCTCCCACTCAAAGAATTGGTTCTCTGAAAGACCAGCTACCCTGTAGAAAGGAGGATAGGCGCATGCGCAGTGGAGCGCAGACGCCACCGTTCCACCGTATTAAGCTCGCTCATAAGATGCATCGCATCTAAATGGTCCACATCGATGAAAAGTAGCCACTTTCACTATGTGTAACATTTTCTCCTGCGTTAATGGGTAATGAAGACAAAGCTTACTCGCTGACATACTCGCACGAGTTCGTCAACGAGTAATTTTATTTCTGTTAGAAGCCGAAGCGTGTCGGTTTAATATTATGCTGTGATTTCTAAACGGTTATATATCATCCACACCTTTCGGCACCTGAAACTTACACCAGCGGGCCATACTCGCACCCGCCAAATGTACTGTCACTTGAAGTCTTCTCCATTGTTCATGCGTTACAACCATTTTGCTCTCTCCTCTCAGTCCCCGAGTACACGATTTTCTCCGACTCTTAGGCCGCAATTCGTGACATACAGAACCATACATTACCCCCTTTCCTAGAGCACGAGGTCGAGTGAGTGGTCTCCACACTCCTACCTTCCACTGTTTTCCTAAGCTGGGTTCCTGGGCCTTCAAGGAATGAGCTGGTTCATCAGATCGCCCACGGTATATTGCACCGGGCACCGTTCATTCCGTGGCCCACACCTTCAAAGGATGGTAGGAGTTCCGTGAAGAGCGACGGGACCATATCCTGGCATCATACTATCCAGGAGGTGTACCTTCAGCTCCGACTTGACAAGCGTCTCCCTCTCATCCATCACTCACAGTTCTTGAGGCACCAACATTACGGCAAAGACTGTTCCATTGCCTGATCACACGCTCTCACCTTTTTCTCTATAAATATAAATTTGACCCCTGCTGTTCTATCTACTCCTCCCCATGTGCTGACCTGTCACACTGCCTTTTCTATTGCCCAACTGTTCAGCAATCCAGTTTTACCCTCTCCTTTTCTTTTCACCATTACCTGGCTCGACTGGATAGAGGGTGAATGCGAAGAACAACAGCATCGACTGGTCACGCAGGTGGTCGTAATGATCGGCCTTTAGTTTTGAATGAAATAAAAGTCTACTACTACTACTACTGCTAAACAGCTCATTTTATTTCTAAACGTGAGAATATCTCTGCTGCCACTATAAAATTACAGAGGGCTCAATTAGGCTCAACCTGATTCAACATGAGCTTCAATACGATTTTCGAACCCCCATGTAAATTTCTCGCGTTTTTATATTTTCCAAGAATCTTCTTGCCTTGAGCCTGGTGTTCTTAGTATCGTAAAAAAGTAGTTTAGTACTAAGAGAAACATTGTTTTTAGATTTCCTTGAAACAAATGAAGATAAGGCAGCCATTGCGTGCACTGATCTTCTTTGGTTGCAGAAGCAGAATGTACGCTAGCTAAGCGCCTTTTCTTGCATCTTTATCTCTCTCTCTCTACTTTTTTTTCTTACTTCCACTGATGTCCTTCCCACTTTCATTCTTCTTTGTCTTTGTTTTCCGTTTCCCCTTATCCCCTCCACCCCCGGTGCAAGGTATCAGATCAGATATATATCTTCCGCTTAATATTCCTGCCTTCCCAGAACACGTATATTTCCCTCTAAGCACTCAATAATGAACTTGTCTCTACATGACTACTTCGGTAAGGGAGGGGTAACAGTCGTGAAACCCAGTTTATCCTCCTAATCACAGTTACCTGCACAGCATGCTACATTTATCTTGCAACGTCGTTGTGTCAGGTCTTTATGAAGCGCTTTACTGTAAATGATTGCTGTTGATAGCGAGCGTAAAATTTTCTCCTGAGCCATGCAATAAAGGCCTGCCAGTCATCCTGGTGCATTAGTTTGACTCCTAAGGCCAGTCTTATCGGATTTGTAAAGTTTGAGTAACGTTGTTTTATCTTGAGCTCTTCGATTTCTGGAAAGCAGACTGTTACTATTCCTTTTCAGTTTCATCTGCTTCACCACGTGTGGATCTTGGAAAGCTCTACTTCCGCAATTTCAACTGCCGGGCTCTTGGCTTCCGCTTTAAACTGAGTCACTGCGTGTCTACCCCTTATAGTGGTATACCTTTGGGATTTACACTTCATTCCAATGAAATCAACTAGATTGCGAAGGAAAATACTGGCATAAGCCATTTGGCCTGTGTCTGTTCCAAGACTGCTGCTCTAGGCAGCGGCCTATTAGCAAGTGCTTATAATTTAGCTTCGAACTTACGTAGAGTGTAATGCACCCGTCTTTGCAACCGAACTTTCATTTCCTATTCTTAATGATACGACATTTATCGTAATTTTTTTTAAGAAGTGACACTATGCTTAGGTGCAGACATAAGCTTGAGCCACAACAAGGATATGCGCTTCTATAGCGACCAGTAATACTAGTAATAGGTCACTAGTAATAGGTCTGTGGACAGGGAGAGAGAGAAAAAAGTTCTAGCAGAAAGGGAGTGTTGTTTACTAGGCGAAAATCTGTGCAGTCTCCTTTGCTGCAAGGGGGCTAGGAGTGGGCTTAAAGCGCCCATACATACCGTGGAATGTATATACGGGCAGATCACCCATCAACACAATGACCCCGCAGTCATATACGTAATTACCATCTTGTTTTGTACCCTCGGCGCGTTTGCCGTCCGTTTTGGGGTGCTTACAACAACCTGAGGTGCACCTTTTCATCCCAGGAATAAGAAATAGAAAAGTCATTTCTATCTTGGCTTTGAAGCAAGCAGCTCTGGACTGTTTGCACACTTTTTATGCAGACAGAATTCACGTATACACGAATGGCTCTACCACCCAGACTAGCCTCACCGGGGCCACCGTCGTATCATCGCGACACATCAACATCACTTACAAGCTTTGTGACGTGAGCACATCGACTAGTTCGGAAATGGTTGCCCTGCGAGGTGCCATCGATTATATCAAGCAACAACCGGCTAATCGATGGGCAGTTTTCTGCGACTTCAAGGGGGCTACGATGTCTTTCGTTGGCACTTCGTTGCTGGTCGTACGAACAACTGGCGTGGGAGATCAGAGAAATGCTGCACTATGCGACCAAACAAGGACACAACGTTGTGGATACACAGCCATTGCGGTACCTCCGGCAATGACCTGGCCGATGAAGCAGCCGAAAATGCACACGTACAAACCATGTTCGCACAGTTTTATCTAGGATTGACGTGGCTTGATACTTAAGTAAGCTGGCACAGAACTTGACACTCCAGAAGTGGCAGTCATCACGGTTCGCATATCATCGACTGTGTTCTCTAACCCATCTCTATACGACTGCGGCTACCCTCTGGTCTTTCCTGAGAGGATGGTGCAGTGTTGTGCCGTCTGCATCTGGGTGTAGCTTTCACCGATGCCTACTCCTTTAAAAGTGGGATGCCGACAGCTCGGAGTGCAACGACTGCGCCGTTGATGAGGCTATTGAACACCTTATATGTTACTGCCCGGCATACAAAAACGAGAGGCTTCGCCTCCGCATTGTTCTAAATCAACTAGACAGAAGTTATTTCACTGTCAAGAAGGTATTGTAATGAAGACGCTGCCCATCCAAGTTCCGAAAAGCAAAAAAGGCGCTTTTGCACTCTCTCAAGAACACCGGCCTCTTTTATTGTTTGTGATGTGAAACGTGAAAGTGTTAAGCGCTGGCCCAGTCAGTGGGGTTTTTTTTTTTCTCCTCTATAAATGCCCTTCCCGCTGTTACCTTCCGCGGTGCAGGGTAGCCTACCGGGCCTCAGCCTAGCTTGGTTAACCGCCCTGCCTTCTTTCTCTTTATTCTTTTCCTCCCTCGGTATATGCATATTCTTCTTCTCTGCACACAGCTTCGTCAGCATTCTTGCCTAGGTAAGCATCGTCTATCGTTCTCAGTTTTCATGATATTTGACCCCTGCAGAGAAAAGTTGTGTTGGTGTCATTTGCAATGTGAGGGTGACCTCACTGACTGAAACGAGCTGTGTCTTTCAGAGAAGAGAGAGCTTGGGATATGAAGGAAAAAACATGAGGATAACCAGACTTTGTATTGTTTGAGACCCTAAACATGGAAAGTGCACGAAGTCAGGGAAGTTGTACATATCATGAATTGTGTGGTGTAGCTAGACGTAATAATTAAAGTTACCTTTAGCTATTGTATCAAGATCAAAATCGCTTCCTTGGTTGACAACTGTGAGGTCAGGCTTCTTCTGTAAAAAATGCCAATTATCAAGTGTGCTTTAGGAATGCAGATCACTTTGAATATGTTTAAAATATACCGAATAGTGGCGCTAGTAAGCGTGAACTGGTGAATCAATTATTCTAATACTCATTCACAGTGAACGCAGCACTTTATCGGCACGTCTAGAGATGTTTGGTGGCAGTTGCAGCTGTTTAGGATTGAGACTTCCCGAATGGCGCTAGGAGTTTCAGAGACTATGTTGTATGGCGATGTAAATTTACATCACGCCAGACTTGGTGGAGTTCTCTTACAGCCTCTGTCCTTCACAACAGGATGTAATGAAAGTCGGCGCTTAATAGTGAGCTCATCGAGCAATTACATCAACTAGATGGCTACCGATGATGACCCAACCTGCCCTGAGCCATCACAATATATTTCGAGTATTGCACTATAGAGTTGTGTGGTGCGTTACAGCCCACACAGCCACATGTAACGTGACAGAGAAGATCAGCAGTTTTGTATGACCTTGCTAGCTGGGTATTCCTCTATTAAGTTGTCGACGTTGTGCAGATTTAATTTTATGTTTGTCAGGGGTGGTTATAGCTTGCCTGCAATCTTTTTAAAGGGAGGCAGAAACGGAATCCTTATTCGTTTAACACACTAGCAGTCTTGTTTTCAAAAAAATTGGCAGATACCACGTACAGTGGGCATCGATGATATGCGAAGCACGAATGAGAAATGTTGATATGTTCCTTTGAAATCAGCACAACGTTGCGAGGTAAAGGTAAATGATGCCGTACTTGACTTCCGTGTCAAGATTATCACGTTTGGATGTGTCTTTTACCTTCGTCATCTATTCATGTCACATGATACCAAATTTGGTATATGGGGAGCTAGCGAAACGGCCCCGAGCACGCTATCAGCGTGGTATGTTGTCACGTTTTTACATAACACGCGTGTCAGGATTATCGTGTCGTTTACCTTGGTCGTCTATTCACGTCACGTGATACCAAATTTGGTATTTGTGAAGCTAGCAAAAGGGCCGCGAGTGCATTATGAAGGGTCCAATATACTCCAGTTTAGCGTCGACGCGGGCGCACGTTGGGCGCAGCGATGCTACGTTAGCAAAACGTGAGCACTCTGTAGTCTGACGCCAGGGGCGACCACAGTCCGTCCAGAGTCCGGCAACTGACGCGAAATGCGACATACTGCATTTTGCGCCGATGCGTTACCCAGACGACACTGTGTCTCCCTCTTTTCGTGACGGAGGGACGCCGGACGGTTTGAAAAGCGCATGCGTCAAAGCAGCCCAGCGCGGCGTGCGCCTGCGAGTATATGGCAGGACCGGCGCCTGGCGTTACAACGCCGGCGTGACGCAAAGAAATGAACGCCATCTAGCTCGCACACCACATCACGTCGAAATGTATTGGTGCGTTGACTGTGGCATGTAGTCATGTTCTCACATGACACGCGTCTCGTGATTATCATGTTTGCACCGGTCACATACCTTTGTCATCCATAGGCGTCACGTAATACCAAATTTGGCATATGTGAAGCTATCAAAATGGCCGCGAGCGCATCATCAGTGTGGTATGTAGTCATGGTGTTACATGACACGCATGTCGTGATTATCATGTTTGTATGATTCATTCACCTATGTCGTCCGTTCACGTCGCGTAATACCGAGTTTGGTACATGTGAAGCTAGCGAAACGGCCACGCGCGCATCATGAGCGTAGCATGTAGTCATGTTACATGACACGCATCTCGCGTTTATCATGTTTGCACCAGTATCATACCTTCGTCATCCATTCACGTCCCATAATACCAAAATTAGTGTAAGTGAAGCTGGCGAAACGGCCGCCAGCGCATCATGAGCGTGGCATGTAGTCATGTTGTTGCATGACACGCATCTCATGATTATCACGTTTGCACCAGTCACATATTTTCGCCATCCTTTCACGCACCGTACTATCAAATTTGGTATATGTGACGGCATTAAAACAGCCATGAGCGCATCATGACAGTGGCATGCAGTCATGTTGTTACATGGCACGCATATCATGATTATCATGCTTGCACCAGTCACAAACCTTCGTCATCCGTTCACGCAGTGTAATACCCAATTCGGTATATGTGACGCTAGCGATACGGCCACGAGCGCATCATGAGCATGGCATGTAGTCATGTTGTTACATGACAGGCATGTCATGATTTTCATGTTAAGGTCTGTTGCTTGCGTTCACCATGCAATCATGCAATACCATACTAGTTTTGCAACGTGCCATGTGAACGAAACCACCGAAATAATTGCAGGTCCATGAAATGTAAATCATGACATTCATTACATACAAGTCATGATTTCTTGTTATGATTAATCGAATATGTTCCTCATAAGGTCATGTTATGCCATACAAAGTTAGGTATCGATACCATTATCGAAACGGCCAGGAGAGCTAAAAGTCGTAGGCGGCTAGATAGATAGATAGATAGATAGATAGATAGATAGATAGATAGATAGATAGATAGATAGATAGATAGATAGATAGATAGATAGATAGATAAATAGATAGATAGATAGATAGATAGATAGATAGATAGATAGATAGATAGATAGATAGATAGATAGATAGATAGATAGATAGAAAGATAGATAGATAGATAGATAGATAGATAGATAGATAGATAGATAGATAGATAGATAGATAGATAGATAGATAGATAGATAGATAGATAGATAGATAGATACGCTCAAAGTCTAAGAAATGCTTCGCATTTAGAAATATTCTTGTTAAAGTATCAAGCATGATTATAGGAGAGTTTTAGGCAAACGCACTTGGTAGCAGGTACTCAGAAAAAGGAAAGCCGGACACAGTAAGCGAGAAAGGATCCTGTAGTGCCGGCGCTAGATTAGATGGGTTGTGGCACCGAAACTTTATACTTGATGAAGAGTGACGATGTCAAGACGTGGGAGTAAAGCTTGAAACAGAAGCGAGAAGAGACGCAACGAGAAATTGCGACCCGTTTTTCCGGTGAACCCATGACATCGCACTTACCCCTACTTACTTCTGCGTGTTTTTTTCTCGCAGAAAAAGAAGCTGGGTTCGATGGAATCTGCTTGATCCCCTGTAATTCCCAGGCGACAGCATCGGACGCGATCCAACCAGCAAGTTGCCATTGCTTTAGCCCAGCGTGCCAACTCGCTTGCTGGTAAGGTGATAGAAGTAATCGTGAGAGACAACAGCTTTATGTGTGGTGGCAGGCGTCTTCTTATTGGGTGAATCAGTGGTTAGTATCGCTGTTTTTTTTTTTTTTTGCGAACTGGGCAGCCGCTTCAGCAAGCAACCGGCACTATTCACTCGGGTTTGTTGTTGGTAGTTTGGTGGGCATGGATATGCTCATACTGTACTGATTAGATGGGAACTATTTGACGCAAATTCAATGTGAATGATTAGGCCAATCGGTGATTTGAGATCAATGTATACTGCGTGATAGAACACACGGACAATAAGCAGACAGGAACGGGTGCAAACTATCAACACAAAGTTCATTCATTACGCCCCACGTACATATGCCAAACAGAAAAAGTAAGAAAAGTATGCATTTTAGCGAAAAAAATAATTTATACACCAGAATTATGAGGCAGAATAGCAGACTCATTAGCCACATGCGCCTTTCTCCGGATACCGAAGCTCTCTATTTAGGAGAGCAATTGATGGTTAGCTCACGCAGATGTCAGTTTACCGCGCCACTTTCTCGGCTTCAGTGATCATCTGGGTAGGATGGCCTAAGCAAAATGGAGCTCTATTTTCAAACAGCGCATGACAACCACACCTATCGACATGCTGAGCCAAGAAACGCTCACTGCCATTGCGTACATTACGTGCGTGCTCACGCAGGCGCTCATTGAGGCATCTCCCAGTCTGCTCAATGTAACATGCACTACATAATAGCGGAATTTTTAATACATCATTCGAGTCGTATCGAACAAACTGAGACTTGTGCCTCACATCGCAAGAGCATTTGGGCTTATTACTTGCACATATCAAATTGGCAAGTTGGGAGAGCATGTAAGTGCGAAAGAAAAAGCAACCTGCACGCACATGCATTCGCCAACCTTTTTCAGCCTGTGTGATAGCTATCACATCGAGGTCGTAATGCAGTGAATTCGTCATATACAGCGCAATACACTGCATACTAGGAAACTTTAGACAGACGTAAATTCTGTGGGCTGTTTCATTTGCGTTCTTACAATTTTTATGCCATGAGATACATTAACGCAGAGCTGTATTCATTGCCTGCTTTAGTGAAGCGCTAAGCTTAAGTTTTAGGTTTTATTGGGTGATCAAAACTGTCACAAACTTAGAGATCCATTGCGCTTGTGTCCATCTAGTCTTTCATTAAGTGTTCGTTTTTTAAGCAGTGCGTGATATGGTAACAATGAAGATCCCCCCAGACTCTCGCCGCAATGTTATTCCGGGTATATACCCATCACCTTATTCATTGCTGGTTACCATTATGTGCAAACACTAGACCTGAATTAGCATGGTGAAGACATCTAATACCATTGATTTGTTTGAGAAATGGCGTTTACATATATAAAGGTTCTTAGTTTACGCGTTTACTTGGTATGGCCTTAACAAGGTGAAGCAAACAGCTTTTATTTTTCTACGTCTTGTCATTCTCTGTGAAATCAAAGCAACACTCCTGTAAGACTGAATTGTAACACTATTTTAACGCGACAGCGTTAAAGAGCTCGTTTCGCAGAAATTCCGGCAGCAGCGTCAGTGTAGGCATCGGCGTCGATGTCGTTGGTTGTGAGCTAAAAATCATCATCTTATGCGTGACCGAAAAATTGAGAACAGTGTGAACATAAAAGTGATGTATGAAAAAACACGGAGCGTAGTGGAGACCGTTCAAGGGTTGTTGGGATCTGAGTGGGGCTCGAACACGGTTCGCTTGCGTGGCAAGTGGATGTTCTACCACAAGGCCACACATCTGCTTTTTTTTCTTTAATGAATGACATCATCACCAGTAAAGTACACAGAACATACTTCATCAGAAGTCAGACAAACACACACAAGCGTCAAAAACGGGAAGCCACTCCGGAACGGGGTAAAAAGTCTCGACTACACTGAGCACTTGAGCAGCTGCTTCTCGGAAGACAGATCTCGTCGACCGTGGTGGCTCGGCGTGTCTATCGATCATGCGACTTTTCCATAATCAATAAAGTCCCAACAACATAAACAAGTCGTAAGGGGTACTATCAGTCAGACTCTTTTTGAACGGAAGAAAATAATACCACTGTTTTCGCAAGCAGATGCGTGGACATGGGTTCCAATCACAGCCCATGGCCACGCATCTGCTTGCGAAAACAGCGAAAAGAACTTCGTCTGCTAGGAAATACAGGGAAAGTAGCTTTCATGCTTCACAAGCACACAAACTTTGTGTGCTTCGCAATGCAACATGAAATATTGCAGTAAAAATGCGTGGTCAAGCGTTCAATGGCAACGTGTGTCAGAATGTGTGATTATCATAATAGCTCCGTGGTTGAAAGCCGGTGCCCCACTGCAAAAGGCACAAGCGCTACTGCGCATATTCCCTAAAGACCACGTAGTGGGTGTATAGCAACTTCGAAAAGGTTTCATGCACTAAGTGTTTGAAGTACGCACTACGAACAGGATGTCGCCATTGCGTTAAACTCTTGGAAGCAAAGCTTTAGAGTCTCCTAGTTTTTAAGGTCGCCAGTGTTTCGTCCAACAGTTCCACAAGTCAATAAACACTTTTGAATACCGCTGGAGGCAAGTTGCTTGTTTTGTTAATTTTCATTTGTGTTTTTCATGGTTCTTACTATAAAAATAAAAATACACATTGCAGAATATACGCTGTTACTTGCTTGGTCATCTGTTCTCTTAATATGGGTGTAAGCTTTTTGTACGATATTATGAAAAAAAATGTCTCTATTCTGAATATCCTGATAGCTAGGCATGACATTTTATCCTACATCCTCACAGCGAGAAGAACGTTGAGCGTAGGATTATCACAGCTTGCTTGACAGAACAGACAATAATTAAGATTACTTACTAATCCGTCATAGTTCTGTACGGATTAGTAAATATAAATTTTAATTCTTCAGCTTCGTTAGCACTGTGTATGCAAAACATGACTTTGCTCAACTCCTCGCTCAAGTCCGCACGTTCGCCGGCTTAGCACTGAGCTCGTTGTTGGTCAGCTCGAAACAACATTCCTTCGTACGCACTGCTTACTTAATCAGCCGCTTTACTTGGAACGACGCGGTAGCTCTGATACATGTATGAAGAAAAATATTTTAAAAATTGGCCCCGTATATGCATGTTATACCACAAATGTTGTCGAAAGATGATAGTCTTGCGTCTAGAGAGAGTGAACAAAATGTTTATTTGATGTTCTGCGCGAGAAAATCGGTAAATGGTATTTTGGAGGCTCTGCGTTAGAGTGCCTCGAGCGTGAAGCAAAGGCGAACGAGCGCATCAAGTCACGTTTCACGTGAGACATGAGCGCTATCTGGCAGTTATCCTGGAAAACGGGGCGTGCGCCGTGCGCGCTCGTCTCTGAGGGGATAAGGTGTAGAACGCACGGCGACGGGTAAGTGCCACCACCGTGTCGTCTTAGCAAAGCATTGGAAACACTTGCCGTTTCGTGCAAGCGTTGCATGGCCAGCGAACTGTTATAAAGGCTACAATCCTTAAAATTGCTTCTGTATGCCTTTTCTATTAAAAAAATACACATACATATTATTGGCGTGTTGTGCTGCCTCAGCTATGCGCAATAATTGCTTTTTAATTGACAATCACACAAGTATGAATGCTGAACTTTGAGCAATATTGTTGGGTGCTGCAGATGGGCTCGGCCGTTCAGAGTATCGTTTGGTCACTTTGGTGCCGTTTAGGGTACCATAAAGGGCGGACAAGCAGATACCTGAGAGACAGACAGACCAACATTTTTGCATTGAAGGTCCCCAAGAAAGACTATCATCTTTAAAAACAGCTAGGAAGGAATACAAAACGACGCATGGAGACCCAATTGCTTCACTGGCGCCGGTGCCATATAATTCCTGTAATCCTTTTGTGTACCATCTCCTGCGGGCTCAGTGATCATCACCAGGCAGTGCCCTTGACTAATATGACCAATAGCAAGAAACAAAATTTATTGCGGCGTTCAGTCTAGAAATTTCCTGCGCTGGTATAAAATTTATAGAATAATGTGAGCTAGGCGAGAGTGGAGGCGCGAGATTTTTTTTTTATTTCATTTCGTCCTCCAGAGGACCGATTCAAAGGCACTGCTGCCGGTACGGTATAACGTGGATCCCCAGCGGAACAAGCGAAAAAGTGAAGTTAGGTGACTGAAACATGTCACAAAAATAACACTTATTTATCTGCCTAGTAATATAGGGTTTTCTTACTTTGTTGGTCTGTTTTTCTCTTTCCATGGTGAACTGAATTCCGAAAGATTCCAACACAAATGTGCCACGCAACCAGAAATCCCTCACGATGCGTTCACTATAGATGCTACACACAGAGACGCTGTATATGTATTCACCCGTTATCGATCATTCATTGTGCTGGTCTCCATGCATGGTGCATCTATCATACACAACAATTGTTCGACAAAGTGTCATTTTCCTCCGATTCACACTTCAATACAGTTTGGGAGGTGAATCATCTGTGCTACTTGGGAAACTATCATGTAATAATAATAATATCTCTTTTCAGTACAATCGCTTAAAAAATCCTAACCGGGAAGTTTGTCCTGTGCCAATCAGTAGAAGCGTATACCGCTGGTCATCTAAACGCTGTATTAATGTTTTATATCAAAGGAAGCCAAGATTTTGGGGCAGGTTTCTTGCTAGACGATCAGGCTGCTCCAATGTAAGCACGGTCTGTTCAGCAAATCTGTGCATTGAACCAAAGTTATCTCCTAGTAACAAGTGTCTGTGAAGCCGACGACGGAACTGAAATGGTTCTCATGACTGACCAGACCATTACAATAATAGCTTCAGCTAGATGACAGCAAGGTGCACGGAAGCTTGCCGTTTTCATTCTCCATATAGCCGAAATGTTACTGAATCTGCGTGCAGATAGGGCGCTGTTCAATTCAGGATAACATAGTTCCGGCAGCATGAGCTTCCGGTCTGAAAGGATGCGATGGACCAATGGGCATTCGTTATCTCTGCGGCAGCGGCTTTCCGGCATTACTCATGGTATGTATTGCAACTACAATCTTATTACGGGTTTGCCGGAAGAACGATGAGAATTAGAGATTGTGATCGGCTTAATTACGGTTTCTTCCTGTTATATGCGTATAGGCGGAATGAATGCCTTTATTTCTGGCACGTTGAAAATGGGACATAACTTTTTTTTGCTTCAATGTAGGACTAACTAAAAAACATGATGTTCCGTACACGACTCACGCAACTTTCGTTTCACTATTTCATTTTTTATATCACGAGAGAGAACTTAGCTAAACTCAAGTAACAACGTCAACGTTCTAGAAATACATTGGCAGGATTAGAAAAGAATACAGCAAAAGCGCGAAAATTGAAGGAAAATTGTTTCGTTTTCTTCGTTTTGTTGGTATATGTGCTGCTTGAAGACGGACTCAAACTACGAATCTTGGACCCAGATGTTTTAGTACTGCGTTGTGATGCGCTTAAAGGAATACCAAAAGACAATGATAGGTGAATGGAGATTGGAGTAGCTTAGGTTTTTTTTTTTCGTCAAGATGTAGTTTTCTGCAATTGGTCCTTTTTTTTGAACCCACTGGAAAAGCTTCGCAGGGCATTTTAAAAAGATGCGCCAGATAAAAAAACTAACTTTCAAATATCATAACGTTGTATAGCGCAATTTCCTCATGTGCTTCGCGAATTGAGTCTTAGCGATCTGTACCAACTGGCGTGGGACGGTGCCTCATAACAGTTAATAATCTGAACCATCGTTCTGAATGCTATGAAAAAAGATACGCCGGGAGTGAAAACCAGCAATTGATTCACGTCAGTATGATGAGCGTTGTAAATATCTTTTGAATTTCCAAATCATCATCATTTCTAACACTCTCGTCATTGAAACAGCTATCACAAGTGGTAAGAATATTCAGTGCACGCAAACTCAGCGAAGGTTAACTTCCTCACGGCAACTTGAATTATTTTTGTATATTCGCTTCCAAATTACGCTGGCAGATCCTATTTCCGTTGTCGAGAATACAATTTCCGGCTTGTGAGACACACGTACTAGCTGTAATGGGGGTGCAATGAACCCGTTGGATGCAAATGTTTGTTGAGCGGAAATTAATGGTAGTCCGTAGGTCAAAATCAGTAACGAGCTTGGTAGTTCTGTGTAGTTCAAAAATTCCTTGTCCAGTTCTTTACTCTCTCAAACTTTTTCCTACAAAATTTTAACAAGAACAATATGTTTCTATGTTCCACCTAAATAAATTACCTGTTGCATTAGAATTTCATTTGTAAAATATACGGTATTAAAAACCTCCATGTCTTTAGCGGAAAGGCAGAGCTTGAGAAAATTGATTCTATAAAACTATCATTCATAGCAAGTGAACATATTTTAACGTACTTACCACTAAAAAAAAGCTAGCTGGAATAATTTTAAACCTGGCTGCTTTTATAGTTACACTTTGACTGTTCACCTCTCTTTTTAGTCTCTCAACGTGCGCATTTCTTCAGCTTCTTTTTCGTCCGCATTCACTTTTTTATAGACAAAAAAAAACGATCACGGTAAACGAAAAGAAATCAGACGTCCATGCTTATTCATCCTGCCCCCTTTGTTGCGATTTTCGATTGAGTCTTCATTACACACATTATCTTTATTTCAATCATCTTGATGGCGACAGAGACAAATATATGGCTTTTTACATTTACTAACAGAGAGACCAGCAGGCGTTTGTTAGCACACATGTTTGGAATGTATTCACATGAATAGAGGCACAAAATGCGCAAACAGAACCACTGAATAGGTAGAAAGTAAATAAAGGTTAGGCTTTGCAGTCTAATTGAGGAGCATACAAAAAATACCCCGAATCAAGACGTATTGTTTCGCGCACATCTCCCTGCGCGTGGCAGCTGCCTTCAGTAACTCCTACACCTATAACATACTATTGCAAATGTCGGCGTTGTTGCTCTCTCACTTATCCTCCATGTCCCATTAGACATATAACAGCAGAAGTTTTTCACTGGAGGCTTAACGTCTTATTACAGCCAAGATGACACAGAACGCTGACAGCTACTTATCTTGCTCGCCATCTCTTTTTTTTCCTTATCAATAGTCTCGTACGACTAATTAGGAGTAATTTCCACGACACATCTTCACGAAAGCTCACACTCAAAAACAATGCATCCTCATCACAGTTATTTCTTCCGATCCAGTGCGAGAGGACTGACTTTTTTTCTACTGCCTTTGCATAATTTTTTTCCCATCAAAAATGTGTAGTTTTTATTTTTCCTCTGAAACTGCTTTCTCGCTTTCTGAAGACAAGCTCTTGATTACTTTTGACTTTCCTTGACGATCTCAACGCTTCACATGCCAGCGTTGTTCCATCGGTAACTACACTTTGATGTCGTCTTTATAGACGTTGCGCCGTCTACTGTGTGATGGTAATTTGTGTCAAATACACCGTTATACATACAGCACAAACACTTTTTTCTGATGGGCTGAAATGCGTTTTCGTACCACTGCATCTTTGACACCACCTTATGCGTTTACATGTGGTTGTCCCTATGTTAGTGCCAAATGTTCCGTCTCTCATGGTTTCATCGCAAGTTGGACTTATAACTGTTGTCAGGCTGTTGTATACAGTAGCCTCAAGCTTTCCTCACTTCGCGACTCCTCGACTTGAACTTCTTTCTTCATTATCTTTAGGCTGGGTGGGCCAAACTTCATTATCGTACTATGTACTCTATATAGCAGACTTCGAAACCTACACACGCATCTTTTTATGTGTGCGAGTTTTGTGCCCTTCTGTGCGCCGCTTCGAAAATCATGGCCCAGCAACAATCCCGTCAGTGTAGTATTACATTTTGTTGCTTAGAAAAGTGAGCGACTGACGACTACATGCCCATATTTAGGATCTTTTCTACTTATTTGTACAAGTCCCGTTTTAATATATATGACGAAAATCTTAAAACAAGAGAAATTACATATTGATCGTGGACTCCATAATTAGTTTTCAATTTCTTAAGACGACTGAAGTAATAACTCAGAGCAGCATAAAAGGGAATAATATGAAATAACTTTTTAATCACAGCGGCCAGGTAGTCGTGTGAAATGGGAAAAATTGAGCACTTAATTCCTGCTACGGCTTAGAGATCTCCAAAGAGCAGCCGCTGGTGAGTTTTGTAGGGAGACAAAATATGGTAGATTTTGTAAGCTGTACTGGAACTGAGACACGGAAGAGCGCAACAGTCAAAATTTTCACGATGATTGAGAAGAGTTATACCAACCACCAATGTACTTTGATTCCTGGCATAATGGGCTTTGCCATTGTAGGACGCAACATACACGTAGTCTAAGACATGCAGTAGAACACCACAGTAATTGCCGTCAGAAACAGTGAATGTATTTCAGTCTTACCCTAGGTACAGTCACCTGCACTTCACTTTTGCTTTCCTAGATGAACTTGGTGAAATTTAATAGCACCACAAGTATAACCATTGGTACCCTCTTAGCAGTGTCAAAGCGCCAAGGGCTCCGACTCTCCTATTTCACGGATCCGCCTGTCTTTTTAAATGTGAAGCTGCATAATTCAATTTAATGAATTCTTGTCGTACAAGATCGAAATCTTAAGTGGCCGATGTTGAAGAACAATTAGGAAGGCGGTGAGCTAGTATTGCACTTACTGTGTTTTGAAAGATTTCGAGCATAACAATAGAACACTTGACATAAATGAAATTTTAATTGAAAAAAACTTGAACGAGAATAATTGACGTAGCCGCCGTGAACTAACACACTCGTTGCGCACAAATATACAAAACTACCACATGTTGCTACCATGCCATTGCGACACAACGAGCCCTCGAAAAGCTGTGAAGCTATAAGTACCAAATCTTTGGCGTATCAGCGTTTATAATCAGAGAAAACACATAATGATGTTCTTCTGTGAAAACTGGGCAGATGACAGTAGAACACCAGAAAGCCATTTGAGTGTCTAAGTATGTAAGATTAGCCGACTCTATGTGCTTTATAGGCCACCTAACGTTTGTTGCTGCAAAATATTGTGACTTTTTGGAACATAATGAACTGAGCAAATACACTAGAATGCGAAAGAACATTATTTCCAAACATTTAAACTATAACAACTGAATATCAAGAAAGTTCTGACTGTGTGGTTTACTGACACTTCTCAAATGAAAAAAAAAGAAAGAATGAAAGGGTGAATGAATAATGACAATTGTGAAAACCAGTAAATAGGCGCAAAACATACACGGAAAAGACCATAAAAAAGGCATCACCACGACCATGGGTGGAGTGTTTCGCCATAATGGGAAGTTTTTGCAATGTTACCCAGATAGTTTGCCTCTAGCCTATATCGAAGATTTACAGGGGGCCAGCGCAGAAATGCCTGAACTTAGTACAGCACCTGCATTATGGGAAAGGTATCTTTACGGACCGCTGGAAACGCGAGATACATAGCGACCACCTGCATTCACCTTCATAGGCATGCTTCTACACTAGACAGAGACGTCACTGTCATGACAGTGCAGTTTTCTTTCTTAAAAAGTTTGAAAAGTTGCGAGAAAGCTCTGAAGAACGTGGAATGTCTCAGTCGTTTAGTGGTGTACCATCAGGATCACTGGAATTCGGCCTTTTTGGCGACATTTTTTTTTCTTTCGTGAGTAACCCCCGCTGGCTTAGATGGACGCTAACTTGAAAGCAATATTCGTTTCATGATGCGTGCCAAAGTATGAAGACTGCAAATGTTATAGACAACGCCTGCACTCCCTTCAAATTTTCTCATATGCAGAAATATGCACAGTTCTTACCCAATTTCATTTGGTCATTGCAGTTTTCTCCGTTAACGTGGCAGTGACTACATTTTTCGCACTTCATTGTGACTTGCAGCAAAGCCCTTTTACTAAAATAGTTGCGGAGGAAAATGAGAACACGGCTTGCCTTATGATTAAAGCAGCCGAACATTGCAGGAGTCGGGCCTATGATGGCATGATTTCTTTCATGTGGATACAATACATCGACGACAGAGAGAAAGCAGCTAGAGGTAGACACGTCCAACTAGCAGCCCATATTATTAGCACAGCAACACAGAAATATGCCATATCCTATCAAGTGCTTTATGAAGTATAGCCTAACTGTTGTGCCACAGTCGTGATATTTGTTCACCTCGTCAATGTATACATAAAAATACTCTTTGGAGTGGGATGAGTAGTTTTAAATACAACAGTACAATGAAATCAGTTTCAATGACGAAAACCTAAGAAGTCAGTTAAAAGTGCTCCAATGCCTGGCTTTTTTTTTTCCTAAATCATAAGAAAATGAGCATTTACAGCAGTATATTATTACTAGTGAAACGGGACGGTCACACTCAGCCATCGGAACCTGCCAGTAACCTGAACGTAAGTCCAGCGAAGAAAAGAATTCGGCACCTTGTAGGCAATCGATAGCGTCGTCGATGCGGGGAAAAGTGTATACATCTTTCCGTGTAATTTTGTTCAGTCGCCGGTAGTCGACACAAAATCTAATCGAACCGTCTTTTTTCTTCACTAGCACCACAGGTGAAGACCAGGGGCCAGAAGATGGTTTGATGGCACCGCGCTGAAGCATATCGTCCACGTGCTCTGCAATTACACTTCGTTTTTTTGGTGATACGCGGTAGGGGCGTTGCCGCAAAGGAGGGTGCGTTCCGGTGTAGATTGTGTGAGCGACGGTGTTAGTTTGACTCAGTGCCTTTTAAGGAAGGTCAAATGAATCTCAGAATTCATGCAGAAGGGCTATTAGCTGGTCCCGTTGATCCGAAGGAAGCTTGCTGTCGATGGAACAATTGAAGATATCCGAGGAGTAGTCATCCCGCGTAAAAAAAAGGAGTAACGGCGTTCAGTTGAAGTTGCTGGCCAGGGTCGTGGGACTCAATAGGCACAATAACGTTGTCATCAACAGGATGAACATAGCCCAGTGTTTCGTGAGCTCTTAAGGTGAGAGGGCATGAGCTAGGATTGCAAACGACATTTCCGGAAGTATCTTGGTGAGGTGGCAGAACGGCGTATGGCAGAGACGTACCGTGGCGGTGACTGAAAACGTCAGATGGGGAGAACGCAACGGTAGAGCCGTACAATTCAATGCGATTGACGGGGACAACAATGGCACTAAGAGGAGGAACATCAACGTCGGAAGCAACAAGAAGCTTGCCCAGGTGAGTGCGCTGATTGTCGGTAGATGGCGCATCTGAAAACACAGATAATTCCACCTGCGCGCGAGCGCAGTCAATTACGGCGTGGTGCCGTGAAAAAAAATCCCATCCTAGTATCACGTCGTGGGCACAAGTGGTCAACACGAGAAACTCGATGTGGTACAAGACGTCCTGAATGATTACTCTCGCTGTACATGCTCCGAGTGGTCGAATAGGTTGCGTGCTCGCGGTATTCAGCAATACGTCGGAAGGCGGCGTCGTTACTTTTCGTATCGAACGGCAGAGTTTTTAACTCATCACAGATACGGCGGCACCCGTGTCAACAAGCGCAAGAGTTCGTAGACCTTCAACAAACAGTTCCAGAACGTTTGTGGGGACGGGCGAGGACTTCTACAATGCGACGATTTCGCAGCTCGTGCCTCCGGAGCTGCGGCAGTCAGTTTTCCGTCTCTGCGGGGTTCGGTCGGCGGCGCAGCGGGGACGGAGAACGGTAGCGGCGTGGTGAGGATGAGCGACGGGGACCGAATGGTCGGTAGTCGGCAGCAGGGTGGTGGTCTATTTCGGATGGGGACGGGTCGCTTTGCACTGATTGTTGGCCGTATTGACGGGGCATTTCTCGTTGCGCGTTGTACGGGGCCGGGAAATAGTCGTCAGAGTACCTCGGAGCTGCAGCCGGGCCCATTGCGAAGCGCCGGCGACAGAAGCGCGCCACGTGACCTGGATATCCGCATGCATAACAGATTAGATGATTGTCAACTGTGTGCCAAGAGTTTCCGTGATAGCGCTGTTGTGTTGCTGGAACTGGCGTCGTTGGTACTCGTAGAGGCTGGGGAGTCGGCCGAAGTGGAGGTCGTGGTGGAGTAGCAGCAACAGCAGCGTAAGTCAAAGGCGCGGGGACAGGTGTTGTCTGAGAGACGGGCGGCAGTGCCTCAGAGACCTGCGCCTGTATTACCTGTCTGATGGCGGGCGCGAGACGCTCAGAAGAAGGTTCCGTTGCTGGTTGATACGACAGACACGAAAGTTGTCGGGCCACCTCCTCGCGCACATATCGTTTGATTTCCGACATCATTGTGTTGTTGTCTCCACCTAGGGTCAATGCCGCGAGAGTTTCGTCGGTAGTCGCTGGCCACCGTGTCATGACCCGTTGCTTGCGCAATTCCTCGAAGCTCTGGCAAAGAGTGGCGAGTTCAGACACGGTACGGGGGCCCTTGGCCAGCAGCATCTGGAAGGCGTCGTCGTCTATCCCCTTCAAGATGTGTTTTATCTTGTGTGCCTCGATCATTGAAGGGTCAAGGCGCTTGCACAAGTTGAGCACATCCTCAATGTAGCTTGTGAAGCCTTCCCCCTAAAGCTGTGCGCGTCCCCGAGGGCGCTGTTCGGCACGGAGCTTGCGTACCTCGGGGCGACCGAACACATCGGTAATGCGTAGCTTAAAGGCACCCCAAGTGGCGAATTCCGAGTGGTGGTTGTTAAACCAGAGACTCGCCACCTCTTTCAGGTAGAAGGGTACATATTGAAGCTTCGAAGGGTCGTCTTACTTGTTGCTTGCGCCTACCTTTTCAAATGTCGACAGCCAATCTTCTACGTCTTGCTCATCGGTACCATCGAAAAAAGGTGGATCGCGCACGCGTAGCGAAGTGGGCACGATGACCATCGGAGGCTGGGTCGTACCTTGCTGGGTGGTTTCTTCAGCCATTTCTGGGATGGCAGGTAGTTTCCTGTTGCGGAGTTTTAGGTTGAAGTACCCCGCACCTCCACCACTCTGAAACGGGGTTTATTGGCACAAGTCTCACTTGCACAGTAGGTCTATTGATGCGGAAAGCGGGCGGCAGCAACGGACTCGGGAATAACAGCAATCGGGGCAAACGCTCGCGCTTGGCTCCTCTTGCTAAAGGCGTGACCCACTGCGGCACATATTCTTCTTCCTCTCTACACTAGCACCTTTGTAAGTTTCAAAGTGATGAAAGCTACCTTCATATGTGTTAGTTCTAGGACAAAAATCATAACCTGACCATTAAAAGCTGTATTGACACGCTCTTTAATTTAAATCGTCGAATTTAGCTGATATGATCTCTCCGCTTCCCTTTATGTGGAACGTTATCATACTTTATATTCACTATGGTGCACAATGATCACTGCCTTTTTTGTATAGTTTGCTTTCGCCATCCAGCTCAAAAGCCACAATATCTGTTGCACGTTTTGTTCTATTCTCTGTTGGTCTAATGCAGCACGTTTTAGCTGTAAACTCGGCGTAAAAAAACAGGAACGCTTGAGTGTCAGCGGCGAGAGTCCCAATCTTATGCTTTATGTTTAGATATTTTCGCCTCCTTGTACTCACAGATAACAACTGCGTGCGTCTTTTGAAATTGGGAGAGCCTCAGAGGAGTCTAAATAACCTGCCTGGCAGGATTTGTGTGACACTGCAAATTGGTCAGAAAGTAACAATTTGTCAGCCAACGAGCCCACTATGTATCAGAATATAGACGACGACGACGCTCATTTTGATTACGGCTGTCACATTACTCACACCAAACTTATACAACACACTCTGTTTCAAATGCCAGCAGCAGTTCTGCACTTTCTGTACGCAGTATTCAGTGGCGCTTAGGAAGCTAGTTTTTAGTCGTTAACCTGAGGAAAAGGAAACATACACCTATATTTCTTATCTCCCATGCTCAACTCCTTAGATTGATTTAAGTATGCAATCAGGAATTCTGAAGCTCAATTTATCACAGCCGTATTACGTAACGCTTCTACTCCTCCCTGCAGCAACCACTCCCGCACCTTCAGAATTATCTCCCACTTAGAAGACCATCAACAATCAGTTTATATAGCCTATAGCAGTATTAAGCTTTGTTTATCCGAAATACATGAACCTTGATGCATCCTATATTCAAATACAGAGGCCTATCAACAAACGTACCCGCAAAACATGCATGCATAATGACGAAAACAATGCTGTATGGCTGTAATACAATATATTTGTCGTATTTTTTTTACAAATAACAACCACACGAAGTGCGAATCTTTCTGCAACCTAAACAAACAACAATAACGACGTAGATGGTGAGCTCCGGTGTAGGGTGGGTTCCACCCGTCTGTGGCTTCCAATATTACGCAATTGCAAGCCATCTGATCAGGTATATTTTGCGTGGATTAACTTCGTTCGACCGGCGTGTAAGACTTACGGAAAAGTGCAAATGGCAATCCATCAAATATACGCTAAAATATGGAAGCGGGGATTAAGTACGACACAAATAAATAGGGAAGATACTTCAAATGGCGTCGGTAAAATAGTGTCTAACAAGTGTTCGAAGCCTAGATAATAGACGTGTTCCTGTAAGAAACCGGCTACGCTATTACACTTTCCCCTGTTATTGCGCAAGCATACATCATACCGTAAGGCTTAACAAATTGGTCACGCGTCGTAGGACCATAATTACACTTTTTATTTATTTTATACGTTATAGCTTATTATAGGTTATTATAGGTTATTTTTATGCTGTCTGTCACTTCAGCGACAAGTTGGCGGAGAAAACACAGCATTTATGAAAGCATGAGCTTATTTCTGTGAATATATGACACGTGGTCCCGCTCCACACTAATCAAAGTATGCGCTTGCTGCCGAAGCCATGCGCCCCGCCCTCAGAGACCGCCCATCGACAATCGGCGACGCGGAACTCGGCCTACCAGTTATCCCAAGCCTTGAGTCGCATTTGCCATTGCACTTTTTCAGTCGCCCTTATAACACAAGGCGTGCGAGATTGGTTATAGCCACTGTACTTCATAAGAAACATCTCGGTGGCATGTAAGTCGAAAATACGGCAAAGTACACCGTGAATGTACCGTCCATATAACTGGCATTGTAGTATAAAAGCACACCATAAGAAAATTGGCAGCCTCCAGATGCCCCAAAAGTTTCATTCAGATACAGTCACCTGCGAAATGGCTGTCAGTGGCAAATCTGATGAACATGGCACTAGGCTTGGCAAGAACAGCTCCTGTTTGTGAAAGAAGTAATATTTAGACATGCCTGCTTTCTGATCTTTCATTAGACCCATACGAGAACTAGGCCCTTGATGAAGCGATCATACAAGGGCTAGACAAAAAAGATTAAAAATTTCTGTACCTGCTGCTGTTGTCAGCACCACCATTATTAGTAAGATTTTAAAAGCTACAAACATTTTGGTAGATCAAACGTATACACATACGCACACACGCAAATCCATTGTACTGAATTTCCTTAGGCACACTTAGAAACCTATCTAGACAAAGTTGGCCCACAGCTCTGCACAAAAACTGCAACTCCAAAGCTGCCAACTAGCTTCGGCTCGTCAATTATAAACCAATAACAAAGGAGGACTTTGTTGTCTTATATTAGGCTTGAAAAATATTAAGCTTAATATTAACAATCGGTGAAAGAACTTTTGACACAGGAAAACCTGCTCTACTCTCAAGAAGAGTAGCTCTCATTCTTCCCTTCACTGTGATTCACTTGTTTTCTTTGCGGTCTGGTCCAAGCAATTCTTCCCAGCAATAAACTTCGGGTTCATAAATTTTATGATAGATCTGTACACTTCTAATGATGTTCTTTTGCATCATATGGTTCATTTGCCAGCTTACTTTTAGCGCTCAGTCGTTGCCTTCATCAATTAATATGTATTTATTGTCCCCTAACAAAACCCGACATGGTTTTTGTTTAATATTGTGTCAACGACGAAGATAGTCATTATCATCATTGGGGGATTAGACCGCTGTTCGGGATAAAGAAGAGGTCGACGGATGGGATTCGCCTTGTGCATGGCGGCTCGTCCTTTCTTCAACATTTCGGTGCCGTGAAACCCGGGAGGAAAGACCTTCGGAGGTGAGACGTAGCAGCCTTCACGAATTTCGACCGCCGTCGTAGCCTCGAGGACTTTTGTGAAGCCACTGTGGGCAAAGATGATGTGCGAGGCCTAACCACCGCTGAGACTTGGGAGCCCGACTCCGGTTGCCACTAAGACTATAGGAGAACCCATGGATTGACGTCAGTGCAGGTATCGTCTGGAGGTTCGTGAGACGGGAGCCCTCACGTCTACTTCGGCTCTGTCCCGACTCGCCCTTCGCGACGACAGCCCGGTGTTCACAAGTGAAAAGAGTCCATAGGTCAACGACGTGCATCTTGACAGTGCAGCCCCGTGAGTGCAGGCACCGTCTGGAGGTTCGCGAGACGGGAGCCCTCACGTTTACTTTGGCTCCGTCCTGACTCGCCTTTTACGACAACGGCCCGATAATCGCAAGGCAAGACAGTCCGTTGCGGTTGACTACGTACATCTTGAAGGTGCATCAACGTGAGTGCAGGCGTCGTGTGGAGGCTCGCGAGACGGGACAATTCACATCTACTTCGGCTCCATCCTGACTCGCCCTTTACGACGACGGCCCGATAATCGCAAGGCAAGACAATCCATGGAGGTCGACTACGTACATCTTGAAGGTGCATCAACGTGAGTTCAGGCATCGTCTGGAGGTTCGCGAGACGGAAGCCCTCACGTTTACTTCGGCTCCGACCTGACTCGCCCTTTACGTCAACGGCCCGATAATCACAAGGCAAGACAATCCGTGGAGGTCGACTACGTACATCTTGAAGGTGCATCAACGTGAGTGCAGGCATCGTCTGGAGCCTCTCGAGACGGGAGCACTCACGTCTACTTAGGCTCCGTCCTGACTCGCCCTTCACGACGACGGCTCGATATTCGCCAGATCACGAAGAACGACAGCTAGCCCGACAACTTACCAGTATTCGTTGTGCGAACCGTCTGCGATGTATGCCGAGTTGACACCGACTTCGCCTCGTGACACGGCCGGCCAGTGACTTCTCACGTTTCCGACTCTGGACCGGATCATGGAGGCACTCTACGAAAGGCGGAGTCAAACACGTAAGGCCGTCACGCAGGTCATCGAAGACGTCGAACGTCTTCCGCAATCGGAATGCCCACCAATTTGTGACTTACGACATATTCACCGAGTTTTGATTGAGCAATATGAGGAACTCAGAAGAACCAACCAGGAAATAGAGGATGCAGTTGTCATAAACGATTTTGAAGCCGAGATGGAGGAGGTCGATGTTTATGAGCATAAGATCGTTCTAGCGAAAGTCAGAACCGAATATAAAATCGCCGACGCAATGAAGTTACGGCACGCTTGTTTGGAGACAACACGACTACAGATTAAAATGGAAGCAGCAAGAAAGGCACTTGCTGCGTCTGCGTCACCACCATCCAGCCAAGGCTTATTAGACAGCAATCTTGTAACACAGATGCCAGTTGAGTCAGCCTCAGGGCATATTCTTGAGCGTGGTGGAAGGCAATCGATCAAGACCTTGACTGAAGTAACGACCATCGAAGGAGCCTGCGCAGAACAACCGCTACTTACAAGGACTCGGCCCACGCCTGCAGAGCTGTCGTCAGCGTGCCACACCCATGAACCTGTTGTCAAGACATCTACAACGACTTCGGTGTTCGAGGTGGAAAGCATTCCTATGATTGAAAAGGGGGAAGACTTTGTAGACCCAAAGGGCCACCCACTAGATGTTTAGGATACGTCCAAGCCAAGGCTGGCAGATTTAGACGTTGGCAGATTTAGACGTTGATTTAGACATCGCCCTATGTCCAAGTGCCCGATGGAGGAAAATCAAGGCCAACTCTCAAAGTAACAAGAAACAGAAGAAGGAAACGAAAGGCCTCAATGACACAAAAGCCAGCCCCTTGCGCTACTGAAAGCTTAGGTTCTTCGAGAAAGCTACAGAAGTTAATATTAAAGAGATTGTGCAAGGCACATCAAGCAGAAGCAGAAGGGTTACAAGGTAAAAGCAGCAACGATCCGAAAGCAAAGGAAAAGGTTACTCAAGTATAGCTACTCGAGATCTTTCTGGAACAGTCTTTTCTGCGAATTTTCATGCCAAGGAAACTTGCTCAACGACAATGCAGGTTCATCAAGGTCAACGCGTTCAGAAGCACGAACGTGGAACAAGCGCCGAACGCACCGCTGGAAAAGCAGACGCGGTTGGATATCACGGATTTTTCCATATGGACTGACTTGAAACTCGATTAACTACTGACTAGTATTGTGTATTAAGAACCTGGGTGTGTGTTTAGTGTTCTTCGTCGTCATGCGTCATTATGGGGGCGCGGAGGATGTTAAATATTGTGTGAACGACGAAGATAGTCATTATTATCATTGGGGGATTAGACCGCTGTTCGGAATAAAGAAAAGGTCAACGGGTGGGCTTCGCCATGGGCACGGCGGCTCTTCCTTTCCTCAACAGTTCTTTCGAGAACGCTTCAAACGTTCAACACCGTACGTGATCGCAGGTGTGATGCGTTCTGAGATTCTGTCAATATTGCAAATCTCAAACGCGGGAGTGCTTTCTCTTTCGCCTTCACTGCTCTTCCTTTAGGCGGCGTCATCTCGTCGCCACTTATTTTTTCATAACGAACGTGTAAAATGTCAGCATTAAGCGTTCACCCTAACTAGGTTTGTCACTTGTCGGCTAGAAGCTCGTAGCTCTGTCTGTGCAATCAGGCACGGACAAGTTGTGTGAAATTCGTCATTCCCTTGCTATATTCATACGAGAAAAAAAACGGGCGGACATGGCAAAGCAGGGCATGACAAAGCAGACTAGAACGAATGGTAAACACACAAGTAAAGTAAGAGATAACTCTCAAATGATATTCCTCGTATATGAATAAATCAACAGCTTGTGCCCCAATTGGACCATGTGAGTCACCCTTGCTGCCCCAGGAAGTGCGCCAAAGAGGCCATGAGGGCCAGGAGCGAATATTTTGAATTTTCATTAGCTGTATGGAGGACCTTTAAACGGATCAGTGCTACTCTAATCACATGAATGTCACGGTACGCCTCGGCTGCAGCTAAACAGGACAAAACAAAGAAGCGACTGCACCTGCCCAAACTAGTTCAATGAGCATAGGAAATTAGCTTCTGCATTCGCAATGAGACTATTTTCTTTCACTGAAGCCGGCTGCAGCACAACTTCATTTATTGTGCGCTTCTCCAATAATGAACTGATCTGAAGACATATTTCCGTAATAAGGTCCCTGGCTCATTACCACTTAGCGTGAATAGCTAAAATTTACAATCGTCCCGCGTGGAGACTGTCTTTCTAAGACAGCTGTCAACTTCATCGCTGTACTTATAAATACTGGAGCTCATCTTATTTGCGCCACGTGACCTGTCGAACCGCCGATGGTTACCAAGAAGAGGGGGACCTACCACGCGGAGGCCTAGTTTAATTGCATGAGCCTCCGTGTTTTTACACTTGCGTGTACAGCGTCGCAGCAAGTTTGTCTTGCCTCAGACATCCTATTTTGTGAAATTCTAATATGTGTGGAAATAACCCTTAAATGACAAGTAGTGTTCATTCGATAATGTGGCACGCGCGCGTGCAAGTTTGAGTTCTTTCGAGTTTTCTTCTTTATTAGGCGAATCCGTAGCAGCCATAATACCATCATCATACAGCTAATCTATCGTTCTATAGAATAGTAAACTAATTTTCTTATCGCAAACGTGCGTCTGACATGACGGTGCAGAATGGGAATTTAATTACTTGGTGGAAATGAGAGCTCTCCAAACAAGCGTAAATATTACCACTTGTGTAAGCACTAATGCTTGTGTGCGCAGAGACCTGCTTGATGTTTCCCCCAACTCAACTCTCAAGCTCATTTCACAGAGTAAAAAAAGTTGGAGCTGGCTTCGAGAGCAGATAGCGATAGCGTAATTGGTTGTCGGCAGCTACGCTATCTGAAGCGCTAGCCTGCTTTGATTATCGGTGCATGCATCTACCATGTCGTAAGAAAACGAACGGCTGAGCGCATAACGTTGACCGTTTTACGTGTCATTGAATTCCTAGTACAAGTGCAGTTCTTAAGTGTCCACCACGCCATAATTATTTCTTTCGCGAATCAATGAAGTTGCTCCTGTGTGTCTGTAAGGCCACACGAGAACCTACGCAGAACTTCACTTTGTTGATGGTTCTGCTAGAGGGATGACTACGTATGTCTGAGCTCTCTGTACTGGGCGAGTCTTTAAAACACCAACACGTTGCTCAATTCACATGTTTTACGCCTGATGTGGTTTTGCGCTTCTGCCACGCAACGTATGATGCGTTAAGGGGACAGCTTTCATTATAGATGACATTTATATAGCTTTTTTCAGAGCAGTTCGTGAGGCAGAGTTATCTAGGGACGCTCTCCAGTGAACATTGAAAAATAAAGACTTAAATCAATCCTTTTACCGTCAGACAACTTGATGTGAGAAGAATAAGACCTTACCTTATGGTTTAGTATTTCTTACTGGTCTCCATAGTCTCTGGAGAGAAAGAGTGGTTGACAAACATGCAGAGCCTCCGCAATCAACAAAAAAAACATTTTTTAAATGCAAGGAATTCAAATACGAGTGGTATATGGATGTTTCATCGATTCTTTACACTGGTTTATCTCTGTTTGACGTGTGTTTAAGTATGCCTCATAATTATTTTCTAATGCGAAGCATTTTTAGCGAACTTCATTGACTTTGACGGTATCTATCTCTTCATCTAGCCGCCTATGATTTTTAGCTCTCCTGGCCAGTTCAATAATGAGATCTATAGGTATATTGAAATTGGTATGCCATAACATGACCGTATGAAGAGCATAAGTGTCTAGTCATAACATAAAAATCATGACATATATGCTATCAATGTCATTATTTACTTTCCATGGTCTTGCTGCTCTTGCTGCGGTTTCGTTCAATGACGTATTTGAAAATTGGTATTGTGTACCATGACTGCATAGCGAACAAGCGGTAACGGGAAAATCATGATATGCGTTTCATACAAGTCATGACTACACGCCATGCTCATGGTGCGCTCGCGGTCGTTTTGCTAGGTTCACATATATACCAAATTTGGTATTACGTGACGGGAACGGACGACGAAAGTATGTGACTGGTGTAAACATGATCATCATGACATGCGTTTCATCTGAAACATGACTAAATGAAGAGGCTGATCCTCGAGTTTATGATATGCCAATTATCATGCCGGGACGAGAAAAAGGCAGATGTTATGAGGAAAATAACTAGCGTCTATCAATGCTGGCTGGATTCCATGGCAATTCGAGGAGTCTTGCGTCATGTTGAAAAGCTATCATGAATGTTAAAAACATCCAGCTCATGTAAGGTTATCATGTTTAAGTAACAGGCAAGTGTAAGAAAAATTAGGGGACTTAAAGCTTCCCCTTCAAGAGTTGAACGCTACCGCGATTTTTAGGGGCGAAGCTCCTAATAGCGGCACCCGTTCGTCCCTCGTAGTATGTAACAAGTATAACATTTTGACCTCCAAGTCGGTGCCGGTGAAAGACTTCTTCTGTGCGTTGTTGAACAATTAAAAATAGTGCTCAATGTACATGTCATTGGCAGCTAATAGGGAATGAGAGACAAGAGCATTCGGCTTTTAGTTAACGTGCAGGCTGCGATCACCATTAGCAGCCATTGGCATGTACATTGAGCACTATCTGACAAGAAAGGGTTGCTACGTTATACTCGCTGGGTGTAACCTCCTTAGCTTTAGAAAGGTTTAGCGAGCGTTGAGCCGCAGTGCCATGAATACAATGAACTTGTATATACCATGAATGAACTCGAGGTGGTTAAAAATGGGAAGTAGATACGAAGCGCAAACCGTAAGAAAGGAAAAGCCGAATTCTCCGCCTCTCATTTCCCATTAGCAGCCATTGGCATGTACAATGAGCACTATCTGACTGAAAAAGTTTGCTACGTCATACTCGCTGGGCGTAACCTCCTTGGTTTTCGAAAGGTTTAGCGAGCGTTCGGCCGCACTGCCATGAATACAGTGAACTAGTATATACCTTGAACTCGAGGTGGTTAAAGGTGGGAAGTGGACCCGAAGCGCAAGCCGTAAGAAATTGTGCGTGTGCCACCTCTCGTTTACTCCTTGGAATGTCCGCTGGATCGCAGTGCTTCTATATGGGGAATATATGATGAAAAGATGCGAGATGGTGGTACTTGGAGTGTTGAATAGATGGACGAACGGACACATAGACAGATGCATGGATGGACGCATGAACGGACGCAGGGGTGGCGGCATGGACGAACGCAGGGACGGACGCACGAACAGACGCACGCACGGACGGGCTGATGGACGCATGGACGGTCACACTGACGGGCGCATGAACGGACGGAAGCAAGAACGAATGGACGGACGAATTCTTCGCCCCACTCTCCATCATTCACTCCGTGGATATGCTGCCATTTTTTTGTTCTTGCTGCGTAAATCAAATTTTTAGTGCATAAAATCTTTTCGAATTCGCTCTGCACCCATACGTCGCCTTAAGGGAATAGGCGTCATAGCGTGTGTGCCTTTTGTACTGGGTGACCGGCTTTAAACCACGTAGTCAATTAGATAATCATCATTTCTGGCACCCGATGTTAATGTACGCTTTTACCACGCATTATTGCTGCATCATTTCATGTTGTATTTCGAAGCATATACAACAGATGCGTGTGTTTGCACAGTATAAAAGTTACGTTCATTCATTTACAAGCAGAGGAAGTTATTTTTAATTTATTCCCAAGCAGATGAGTAGTAGTGTGTTAGAACAGCCGCTTGCCACGCAAATTACTCGCATTTGATCCGTACTCGAACCCAAGCGATCCGAGTTCAATTCCAACTGTAACCTATAACTTTTTTATCATTTCATTGGCATTGTTCTCAATTTTTCGGTCACGCATAAGATGATAATTTTTCGCTCACTCCCAGCGAGCCGGATAGTAACGCGGACACCGAAATTCCTGTGGAAGGAGCTCTTCAACGCTATCTCGTTAAAAAAGACTTACGCATCTCCACTAAGTGAATAATGAGGAGTGGGCAAAGCTCTTTGTATTGTATAGGTGAGTAACTGTACATTACACGAATGCTCTTTCATATAATGTAAATTGAATGACATAAGCGTATATGTACATTTATTTCGCTTCCCAGTCATCTTAAACAATACAAGGAATATTTAGAAAGCTGGAGTGGAGAATATGCTTCGAAAGTCGAAAGTGAATCCCAGATCCCGTCATCTTACCGGTGGCGAGATACCATTTTAGTATGGGTAACTTGTTGAGACGTACATAGTTATGTAGTGCAAGACGTGTGATTTTTTGCTACAGGTATTCTTTAGAAGCCACAGCATCTCGGTACATTTAATCAGAAATCAATTGAGCAGTACTCTTCCTGTTAGGCTAATTTCGCCGGGAGATGCGATCTTTTACGTTATGATGAGTCTATGTCAACGTTTAAGTCTATTGCAAAGCTTGTATATGCGTTTATATGTTTGTGTGGGTGTTTCACATATGTTTCGACTGTATTGATAGTGCTCTACCATAACTTCAAAGGAAGACAAGGCTAGATCCAAAGGAGCTTCGTCCCTAAAAAAATGTTCGTAGCTCAGTGCTGCACTTTTTTATTGCGTTGCTGAAATGCACTCGAGGTGCAGTTAAGACCATATCAGCTACTATGTACTGATTGACTCACTATTTTCACTATGCTGTTTCTACACAGGCACACACACACACTGCAGTACAGAATAATCATTAAGAAAACCCACAGTGAAGTGTCTTGCAAGGCAACATGGTAACGCTTGATTGATGGCCACTAGTTTAGTTATTGTTCTGCTGATTCCATAATATATGTATATTTTATCCATGTATACCTTTTCGGTCGATACAATGCTTGCTCGACTGCAGCTCAATACCTATTGTATCGACTCGAGAGGTGACTACAGTGCAAAAAAAAAGAAAATGAAAAGTATCATTGTTTGTTACGAACTCACTGGTGGAATACGAACTCTGCCACTCTTTTTTTTTTTTGGTCTGTTTGACGGTCTCAAGAAATTCCACGGAACCCTTTTCGGCTGGGCTCACATTGGCTGAGTGCTTCATGCTCAAACCTCGACCCACATGCAGTCAATTTTTATCACATCTAGCCGCCAATCAGCGACAGAGTTTCCGATTTTCGCTGCCATCAAAATTGCGCTTCTTTTATGTGGTCATAGTACTGAGCTCATCCGGTTGCCTTTTGTGCGAGTCAATGTGCTGCGGAAGCACACAATAGGAGCGCGTGGGACATGGACACACGAGCGCAATGAGTCACAAACACGTCGCAATAACAACAACAACAAAAAAACACGCCAGGCCTGCGCAGAAGGCTAAGCACAGTCACAGCGAAAGCTAGAAGAGCAGCCTTTTAGAGGCTTTTCTAAACACTCATCGGGCAGCTGTTGCAAGCACACTTGCTTGATACCCACTAGGTCATTAATAATGAATTTTTTTGGTAGTAGGCCGGCATTGGCTATGCTATTTTTTTGTCCTTCTTTCGACTAGCGTGGTAACCGCTAAACACTTGCAAGGAATTTTGTGCAGATCGTTCATGCAGTGGCTGATGACGACGGGGAATCATGGCTGGAGTGGGTATGCGCCACAGTTAATAGGGGAACAAGAACAAGCTTTTGTTATGGGTTGGAGCATTGGACGGCCCAGTCGCTACGCTATTCGCATTGTGCGACGCCTGCTTGTTCTTTCGCTGTTTGAAAACGCTTTAAAAGTCCTATTACTGCGATTGATTTTCTGACAGCCTGGCTAAGGCGGTGTATCTCAGTGGTAGAATACTGGGCTGCCACCCAGGTTCAAGCCCCACTGTGTTATTGGTGCTAGGTCAAGCTTGCGTAAGTCAAGTTATAAGCACCAGCGTATTTCAATGGTAGAATACTGGGTTGGCATCCAGCGTACCCGGTTTAAGCCCCACTTTTTCATAAATGCTTGTTTTTTTTCTGATTTCGCGTGATGTGGTTACGCACACCGGTGGCGACAGCTGCTAACTGCGCGTGACCCGGGCTGTGATCTCATAACAGCTTTTGCTGTGAAATAGAATTGCATTGAATTGGATGCTTCCAACGTGTATAGGTTGCTGCACAAGATTGAAAGATCCTGATATTTGTCGTAGACATTTGAAAGAGCCTGTGTGGGACACTTTCAAGGCGAAGAGTAACGCGCTTCAATAATAACACGAACCTCCAAGTTGGGTGATGAAAATCTTTTAAAGAACTTACGTTACAGTTCAGTAAACATACAGTATTTGTTCCATGGTATCGCTTCTAGCCGGCACCATGTATAGGCAACGACGTCTCAAACGTGCTTTTTCTACCAAGTGTAAAAGCATTAAAATCAACCAGGCTGAGTAAAAAAACAAATATAAAAAGTGCGATTGGAAGTTTGTCATATGGCTCCTTTTGAAGTCGCTACAAACGAGTTGGCCCTGAAGGCGTGGCGGCAACGGGGGGTAGCATTCGAAGCTGTCTTAGGATATATTTGGAGTAGAGGTGTTGAGAGGTATACTAAAAGCAATAGGTTAACAGCAGAGTGGACCTACCTACACAGCCCAGAGCTACTGCAAATTTGTCGACGCTGCCGCTGTTGGCAGACCACGATGCGACCCAGAAACTTATTTTGTTTGACGTGCGTGTACCGTCATGACAGGTGGTGGCCATCAGCCGTTGGTATTGCCTCTGGTTCCCACTGAAACAGGCGACGTTGCTTTCATTTTACTCTTTTTTTTTCTTAATAGATGTTTAGATACTCACTTTGTTAAAAGAACTGTTCATGACGGCTCTCTTTTTGCTATTAAGCATAGGCCATTTCTTCACCACTTCACTAAGGAAAAGGAGTTGTCGTTTTCTCGGCGTTAATTGAATTCGGTCGTTCTATAGAAAGCCCCATGGGGCATATGCTGTAGAGGCTACATAATGGTGAACTTTATCAAGCATTATTTGGCACTTGCATGTTGAATTGAAGAGAGAATCAAGGAAAGACAGTTAGCTTAGTTAAGTGTACGTTCCGTTTGCTATCATCCAGTGGGAAAGGAGCATGGGCGAACAAAAAGAAAGAGAGAAAAAAAAGAAAAATGTGGAACGACACGCACACTTGACGTAGCAGATTAAGCGTGCTCCTTCAATAATGGTATGTTATGACGATTTCTACCTCGCCCTACGCAGTGCCTTATGGCGATGTAGGTGAAATGAAAATAAATAAATAGATAGATAAATGCTCCCGAGGACATATTACAAAGGTCATTTACGAAACTTAATATAGCAGTAAATAAGAAAAACAGTACTCGGGTTATGCCCCGCCGCGGTGGTCTAGTGGCTAAGGTACTCGGCTGCTGACCCGCAGGTCGCGGGTTCGATTCCCGGCTGCGGCGGCTGCATTTCCGATGGAGGCGGAAATGTTGTAGGCCCGTGTACTCAGATTTGGGTGCACGTTAAAGAACCCCAGGTGGTCAAAATTTCCGGAGCCCTCCACTACGGCGTCTCTCGTAATCAAATGGTGGTTTTGGGACGTTAAACCCCACAAATCAATCAATCAGTACTCGGGTTATACTATATCGGTGCACAATGCGGCCCCATGCGCCCACTTACACATCAGCAACACGTTGTTACATTTCGAAGTACGCCTTAAGCTGCTGTTGAAGGCGAAGGTAATGGAATTGATTATGGGAATAAATACCCTTGTTTGAACAAAATGAATAAGGGTACGACATCTCAACTGTCCTGTAATATCTCCTGTCATTTTACAGTGAAGGGCTCTCTCATCACTCGTTCTTCTCTGCAGTTTCCTGCGCACAATAGCGGGAGATTTCAACACACCCTATCAATCTTGGGGCTACCCTCGCACCACTGCCAAGGGAGCCGAGCTCTGGCAAGCGGTATCGGATCTGAAGTTTACTTTGGTTCCTGACCCCACGTTTCCTACCCGCACTGGAAATTCTTGCTCTAGGGATACTACCCCAGACCTCATCTTTGTCGCAACCACGGGGGAGGTATCATGGTTAAACTTGGGAGAAAACATGAGGAGCGACCATTGTATTCTGAGTACGACATTACAAATTCAGGCAAAGCCCCCTAAATCTTTCAAATTCACAGATTGGGACCTCTTCCGTAAGATCACAGCGGAGAGCGCAGAGGAGTTGAATGACTCACCGAATTTTGACAAGTGGCTGTCTCAGCTGGTCGAAGACGTCAGGTCGGCCACCAAAACAATAGAGGCTGACCTTCCGGTCAATATAATGGATAGCAGGCTTGCTCATCTTCTCGAGGCTAAAAGCGCTCTCCTTGCCATGTGGAAAGCACACCATATGAATCGAAGACTGCGAAAACGCATCGCATGTCTTAACCAGGAAATAACGACTCACTGTCAGACGCTGGAAAAACAGCATTGGGACGAGATTTGCAACATGGCGGATGGTCAGATGAAAATTGGGGGGAAATGGAACCTCCTCAAACACCTGCTGCAGGAGACCAAGTCTAAATCCAACCAGACGCGCTTGGTAGACCGAATACTGCACTCAGACAGGAAGGTTAAATCGGACACGAAAATAACGGAGTGTCTGGCACAGAGTACCTCCCTTTGCACACAACCCGGCCTCCTTCTGGCTACGCACAATACACGGGATCACCAGCCTTCGAATTGGACAAGCTTTTCTAGGAAGCAGAGGTCTGGACCATCTTAAACCATCTTAATGGGAACTCCAGCCCGGGTCCGGATGGCATTACAAACAAGAAACTGCGCAATTTAGACGATGACTCTGTCACCTACCACACCAAAGAAATGAATCGTATTTGGGAGACGGGGACTTTCCCTGAGCACTGGAAAAGGGCGTTGGTTATTCTCATACCTAAACCTGGCCGGAGTCCCAGTTTTAGCAACTTACGTCCCATTCACTGACGTCCTGTATAGGCAAGGTCGCCGAGCATGTCATCAACGATCGAATATCAAAATACATAGAGAAGACTAACCTGTTCTCGTACAACATGGTAGGTTTTAGACCACACCTATCTACTCAGGACGTCATGAAAATGCTGAAGCATCACATCATTGATCAGGAGACGAAAGACGTTAGAGCTATTCTCGGTCTCGATCTTGAAAAGGCCTTTGACAATGTCTCCAGCTCCCACATACTTACCTCCATCTCTTCTCTCAACTTAGGAGCCAACTTTCACAATTTCAGCAGCTCGTTCCTCAGGAATAGAAAAGCCACTTTACAGCTCGGGGATCTCAAGCCCTACGATCTCGGTTCCTTCGGCACCCCGCAGGGCTCAGTCGTCTCCCCACTGCTGTTTAACATTGCAATGTGCGGCCTTGCTGCCAAGCTCTCAAACCAAGAAGGCATCAAGTTCGCCATCTACGCGGACGACATCACCATATGGAGTGTCGGTGGTTCGGAGGGCTCTGTGGAGAGCTCTCTTCAAGAGGCCGTCAACTGTGTTGAAGTCTACATAAATGAAATGGGCCTCAAGCTCTCGCCAGCAAAGTCCGAACTTCTCTTATATCGGCCCACGAGATGGGGACCCAAACGCGAAAATTGGCAACCACTGGCCGACATGGACATTAGGCTGCACACGGCATCGGGGCAGCTTATTCCGAGGGTGGACTTCATACGCGTTCTGGGCATGATTATCGAAGCTAATGGACAGAACGGCTGCACGATCGACCGTCTGACTTCCAAGGCGGAAGGGGTCATCCGACTAATCTCACGCAGTTTCAACAGTCAGGGTGGTCTTCGAGAGCCCAACCTCCTCAGACTGTTCCATGCATTCTTGATGAGCCACATAAGCTATGTCGCATCTATGCACCGGTGGAAACTCCATGAAAGAAATAAATTGAACATCCTCATAAGGAAAAGCATCAAGAAAGTTCTTGGCATTCCTATGCGCACAAGCACTGAGAACCTTATGAAACTTGGAGTTCACAACATGCTTGAAGAAGTTATCGAGGCTCAAGAAACGGCACAGGTTGCCATACTTTCGATCACACCAGCGGGGAGAAAGATTCTGGTTGACACTGGAGTCAACCCCCTGACGCTCGAAGTGCAAAATACGCCGCTCGATGATTATATACACTCTCGAATCAAAGTGTTCCCCCTTCCACGAAATATGCATCCACAGTACAACGTGGGCAGGCGTGTCGCTCGAGCCTCCTCTCTTTTAGCTCAAGCTCGCAAACACTCGTCTGTTTCATGCTTTGTTGATACCGCCCAGTATGGCGTTTCCGCTCGCTTTGCAGTAGTATCCGTATATACTAAGGGTCAGATTTTATCCTCGGTGTCGGTTCGAGCCACTTCTTCTTACAAAGCTGAACAGATGGCCATTGCGCTAGCCCCCCTTGATCCACAAAAGACTGATATTTATACGGACTCTGAATCCGCTGCTAGGGCTTTCGCTTCTGGTTCCGTGTGCAAGGAAGTTTTGAGAACTCTCGCTCAAAAGGAACTCACCCACCACACTATTATTTGGTTCCCTGCTCACCTTGGCTTGAGGGTTGGTGGCCTTCCCAATGTCAAGGAGCTAGCCCACTCCAAGGCGCGAGGTCAAACTTACCGCGCCGGGACTTGTGCTTCTCAGACAGAAGAGTCAGCCCCCAGCCTTCATTTTAGGGACATTTCGACTACCTTCAACGAGATCACGAAGCATTATCAATTAGTCCGTAGGTCATTTCCATTGCCACACGAAAGGTTGTCTAGGCCACAGGCAATCTCTCTTCGCATGCTTCAGACGGGAACATGCCCTAGCTTCGTAACCTATAGCCATTACTCCGATATCTCAGAACTTTGTCCGGACTGTCAGAATCACAGTGATTTTAACCACATGCTCTGGAGGTGCCCCTCTTTACAAAGAAAAAAATTAAGAATTTTTTGAAAACTCCTTCCATTTAATGCTCACGAGTCCGGTTCTCATACAACAACTCAAGGCTGCTCAGAAGGCCCACAATGCGGCGGTGAGTCTGGGCCTCCCCATCCCAACGTGGGCGTGGCCCGCGATCCTACCCCTATAAAACGGGGGTGGAATCCTTCAGGACCCCAATAAAAGTTTTTCATCCATCCATCCATTCTCCTAACAACCATGGATGCCGAAATTGTCGACCACGTCCACAATTATCAAGCCAAAAAATTGTCAGTTCTCACAATATTCCAAGTGCTTACTGCCATTCGTTCTCCTCATGATTACTAGTTTTTTTCCCACAACATTATAATCGAGGGACATGGACCATTAGTGGTAATTTCGGTTCGACGATATATGAAGAGACGTACATACACACCGTAAATCACTCGAACGTCTCCCTACAATGCAAAGAAAAGTAATAATAAAGAGCAAGCAAGAACAGGGGAGCTGTGCTAAAAGTTATGGGCATCACTTGAGCAAGAGACCAGCCCCTGCTCTCCAGCAGGTATTTGAGAGATCGCATCAAGGACTGCAAGACTACTCCCTTTTTTCTATTGTTTTCAGATAAGTACTCAAATAACCTCGTTGTCGCAATAACGTACGTTGAGTCCCTCGAAATCATGTGCACTAAAAGCATTGTTTGGGAAAATACAGTAAAGGCTGAACTACCCCTTCTGATATCGTGTAACACGCACCGGAGATTCTAAGACCCGTATTTACAAACCAACCTCAACCATGCCGCGAGTTTTTCTTATCGATTTTAAACTTTTATTGCGCATGATAAACAAACTGAACCAGTATTCATGAATCAGTCTTGTCCTTATCTTTCGCTCTGTTACCAATTTTGCGCCTTTATAACGCATGTAGAGAGTACAGGAAGTTGAGGAAAACGTGAGGTAACGCCGAGGTTGGTTTGTGAATATGGGCGTCTAAGCACCCGATGTCTTCTCTGCTTTAAACACTCCAGCTTTCCATTTACATATGCTTGCCGTAGTGCACAATCGATCTGCGGGTGCCGTTCTTGCAATAATAAGGAAGAAATCGCAGACTAGGAGGGAAATGGATCTTTGTTTTTTTTTTCAGCAGACGTATGGCACTGAGGAAAATGTCAGCAGAAATTGAGCCCTGCCGATCATTGCTGGTTGAATGCAGGCCGTCCTATGCATTTGGGTGGCCAATGCTATCAATCGCGCGCGCGCTCGACAACAGTTCAAATACAGGGCCCGTGCCAGCTCAGAAAGGCAATATTGTGACCTGCTCTTACCCGGAGTGTGAACACGAATTGTTTTCCGCATTTCCCGTATCAATCAATTATTCGGAGAAAAACACGGACACCAGTTCTCTACGTGATTCGCTGTTTTCTTTTTTTTTGTACTTCCAGGTATTGTTGGCTTCACTTCATTCACAGGGACTCAACCTTAACGAAAGTATAGCACCAAAGACGTGGCTGTGGAAAATACAGAATTGTTAGAAACTAACAATGAGACTTAATCAACTCTTTGTGGCAATGTTTATCAAAGTGAAATAAGAAAAATAAAAACCCCTCATAGTAATAAGCTAGCGTAGTTATTGGATCAACAAGGAAGTAAGTAATAAACATGACCTTACATTAAGCGCATATTTGCTAAGCATTGCTTAGTAGGTAAGAAACTGCGAAAGAAGTTTGCTTCAAGTTTCGCTTTAACTTCAATGTGCTGTGAGTTGTGAGTTGTTAGCAGTTGAACTGAAATGAGCACCTAAATATCAAAGGAGCACTTCATTGATTATTAAACTTGCGATGGTGACCTGTCCGAGCTTCTCTACACATTTCTGGAATGCATTGGCCTAACAAATCTGCGTAACCCTCATGCGAAGGAATACTAATACGTGTAAAAGAAACTTGACTAACCACACTTCGAAGGACCCCAAGTAAAGGCCAGAACTGTATTTCAACAATATGAAGTTTGTGATCATTTCGCTTGGTTGTACCATTCTGTGTGTCACATACGGTTACACACGCAAGAAATACACGGAGAAGCTCAGCTATAAATGTTGAAACATGAACAATACTAATATCAATGATATATTAAAAAATGTGGCACAATAGCCTTTAGCAAATGAATTTGAGCAAATATAATGATCAAACCTGAACAGTTTGGTACGCACTAACGAGCTGTTATCGAAACGTATATACAAGCCTTATAGTCTTGTTAGTTTGTTAACAAAGTGCGGTCTGAACTAAAATGAAAATGTTAGCAGAACCTTTGAAGTTGCATACGTATCGCTCTTCTTGAATAGGAAGGGTGGAGCCAGGGCAAACAGAGGAAGAGGTATAACTCCAAAAGCTCTCCCCAATCCCTACCTTGGTGGGACACTGGCTGAAAAAAGTGTGTACTTTCGGCATATAATGTTTTCCAGCATCAACGAAATCCAACAGAATAGAAGGACTCGATGCAGAACTGGAAACATCCCCTGGGGTGCATGTGGTTAAACAAAAACAACCGAAAAGTGTATCACCAAGAAAGATAGATGAACAGTTATAAATAAAGTGTGTACCTACCTTATATTTGGGGCACACACGTAAATCGGTGGATATCCGCTGGAGCAGCAGTACGAAATAAACCAATTAAACTAAAACTCTTCGTTTGAGAACCTTACATTGCTTACATTGACGTGCTGCAGTACCGGCACCTCTAAAGATCAGTTGAAGGACAATTGCTAGGTGGTTTATAAAATTAATTAATTTCTATGATATTCGATGAACGCCTTCGCGTGTCACTATAATGCACCCTGTAGGAAAGCTAGCCAGCTCCGTTGTCTTTGAATGTCTGCCTGGATATTGGCAAGTATTTCCTTACGCAAATGCTCATTGTAGAACGAAGCGTTACCTCAGTCGTCAGGTTTCATGCGATCACAACAGTAGTGACAATAGACGCCAAGAGTCCACTCTCACAGTTAAAAGCCTACGTGGGAGCAGTTTTGTGAGTTCTGGTACAGGCAATTACTGATTTATTTTTTATATAAAAACAATCCAGGCAGAAGAAGAAAAGAGGAAACAAGTTTATTTACAAAACGAAGCAACGAAGAGCATAAGGGGCAGTGATGAGATCTAACGAGTCATAACTGAACAGTGCACTCTGCTTGAGATCAAACAGATTCATCCTCCAAAAGAGTGGCTACTTGGGCTGGTTAGTGTTGCAAAAAAAAAATTGCTTCAGCTGATGGCACGTCGCTTCAGTATGGTGGTGGATCCTATCGGCTCTCAACCAAAACACCACTGTTTTCTTCCATTTGGATCAGGTCAGGTGGCGTCACCAAATCCTATCTATTTCCAGTCAGGCGCGTAGCGAGAAATTTTTATCGGGTGGGGCATCCTTTTGATTTCGAAGCATTATTTTGATTTCAAGGAGGGCACCCCTTTGAAATGGTCGTTTTCTTCTACTCTCTATACCATACCGAAAAAGAATTTGGGAGGGTGGGCCCGGTGTGCCATTCCATGGCTACACTCCTGTTTTCAGTGAATGTTTGTTTCTTTTTATTCTGAATAACTTTTCAAAGTGTTTATATTCAAGTTTCTTAATAAATGATGAAGGTAACTCGTTTACTACGCTGTGTGGGCTAAGGGTACACTGGCAGTGCCATTCTCAATGCATCTATCAGAATGCAAGCTACTGACGCTAACTGCCCTCGTAACTTGAAGAGAACTTGCAGCGCCTCAGATAAATTAAAGACTCGCGGATTGTACAGCTCGTTCTGAAGGTTTTGTACTTCTTCACTACACTTTAAGCTCAGGCGCCAGCCGTGTCACGTTGCCGGAGTGATTGTCTGATAGTTCTTTTGAGTGGCAAATGGACCTAATGCGAATGCTCTCCGAGATTTGTTTTCAGGTAAACACGTAGATAAGCAAAAAAACTTAGTCTTTAAATGCACCTTAATTCAGAAAAACAGTAACCTACAAAATGCAGCACATAGGCTGTGAATTTTCAGGAATGTGGTATTTTTTTTTACAACAATCATTTTATTCTTGCTTCAGCTCGGTGGGACATTGGCAGAACGCTCATCCAAATTAATAACAAGGACTACGGCTTATGGTAGCAGTTCATATTTTTTAGCCGCATCCAAGTTATTGGTCGCATTGTAATAACGAACTGGAAGATGCCCTCTTAAGGCTAATGTATTACGCTTTTCCATTGTTCTCTGCTGCACTAGTTTAGCACTGATCCTACTAGTTTGCAAGGGGCACAATAGTTCCGTTTAGTTAATCGAACTCCTTGGAAGGCAAGCTTAAGCCCCCAATTGAGCCGACCTACTTGTGAAATCTCGTTGTAACAGAGTTCAATCGACAAATGCGAAAGTTGTTCCTTTACTTGAAGAAAACCTTGCTCCACTTCAAATCTCAAAAGAAACAAAATGACCATCTCTTTGTATGAACATCTTGCTTTTCCAACTTCTATGAGTGTGAATATTTGTAACTAATTCTTATACAGCAACTGCCAATTAGAAGAGTTCGAGATATTTGTATCGACAACTGTTGTTTCTTCACTGTTCTAACTAGAACCATAATTATTCGTAAAAAATGTGTAGTACGTTCCGCAATATTGTGCGGTATGTCAACAGCTACAGCTTCAAGGAACGCATCCGCAAATGATTTCTACCTATAGCAGGGGCAAGTAAACTTGGTATATTCAATTCCTTCTACAAGCCTGATAAATTGCCGTCTTAGAATATAAATCAAATATAGCGCCGAACATTTCAAAACGCCAGCCAAGGGGACACCGCGAGACTTATATTGATTTGACTGCGATCAATCTGAGATCTACGCAGGAACATCGCGACATGCTCCGGCGATCTCGCCAAGCAGAGCCTCCAGTTAATCCTTAAGTTTCCGTGAGGTGGCACCCCAAGTCAGGCTGAGCGGTTATATGGGCGCCTGGGTCTGCGTAGTTTTGACAAGAGAAGTCTCTTTAAAATTAAGTTATGTTTTTACAGTTAATTTATAAAAAAAATTATCAAGAGCCTCTCCTACAACTATTAGGGGGTTGCATGAGGGTTTCTAATACGAACTGGGGTTACGCATTCTTTTTACGCTCAAATTGTGTTGAGCTATACCTGATTCCTTTACAAAATTTTTGCTCACAACAAATCTTCAGTTAGGCTATTCTAAATAAAAAGTTCAATATTCTTCTGCTGTAATATATTCATCAAACATCTGAAAAAGCTCAATAACAATGGCAAAAAGTGCAGAGCCTTTCAAAAGCGGCCTTTCAGAGCCTTTTTTAAACACCCAGCAAGCACACTTTCTGGGTATCTACTACGTCAGAAATATTCATAGTTTCTGTGTAGTAGGCCGGCATTCACTATTCTATACTTCGTCATTCATCGGAGAAGTAGGGTATCCACTCAACACATGCAACAGATTTTGTGCGAATTTTGTGTTACATTCAGTGGCTGACGGCGATGAAGAATTACGCCTGACGTGGGTATATACCACAGTTAATAGGTGATGAACAAGCTCTTGTATTGTATTGGAGCACTGGACGGCCCGCTCGTTACACGATTCGCATTGTGTGACGCTTGGTTGATCTTTTGCCGTTCTAAAACGCATTAATACTGCTGTTAACGAGATTCCTTTAGCGACATCAAGCCTGCCTAAGGCAAGTTTGCGAAGAACTCCCGAGTACCGGCATTGCTCAGCGGTAGAATACTGGGCTGGCCCGCAGTGGACCCGGCTCGAATCCGACTATGCCACCACATGTGTTTTGTGTGTTTACATGACTGTCTTCAGGGGCGAAGCTCAGTGAGCCGTGGGTTGTGGGTCCTCGATGTTATGTGGTGTAGGTAGCAACCTTTCGTGCAGTCCTTAAACGGTCCACTGGGTGGCGGGACTGGTATATGTCGAATATATGATAAAAAGATGTGAGATTGCGGTACTTAAAGTGTTCACTAGATGCGGCCAATAGACGGATGATTGCTTCGCTCTACATGTCATCACTCACTCCATGGATATGGTGTGATTTTTCTTCTATTTCGTCTGATAGTGGTTACTGACACCGGCGGTGGCACAGACAACGGTGACGGCGGATAACTACGGCGCTGCGTGTGAACCTTGCTGTGATCGGCTGTAAAAACAAAGATTGCTACACTTAACAGGATCAACACGGCAATGCGGCACTTTTGTATGGCACTGTGCTGAAGTTTCTTGATTTGGGCTTTGGATCGCATTGATTTGTCAAAGGCGAAAAGATGCTCGCCTTGGAGCACCTCATTATCATAAGCATAAATGATTTTGCTGGCGAAACAGTCGAAATAGTTGTACTCTGCGCGCAAAAATACAGCTTCTTCGACAAACCGCATCACATTTACTTCAAGTTCATAAATCTGTCTACCGAGTATGAAGTTTAAGAATCCAAGTGCATTTGCGTGGTGGGCCTCTATGAAAGGTTTTGGGTATGGTCGCACCTCCTGTAACGTTGTGTACGCACGTGTCTCCCACATAAGCCGCATTCAAGGGGTCACAACTATTAAGCAGTAGGAGGCGTTATGCTCGCGAACGTTTATCACCACCACCATCATCATCATGGTTGTTAGAACGGTAGCGCTAGAGTGTACTAGAAGCTTTTGAGTTGCGCGAGCAGCTGCCTGGGAGCGGCTGTGTCGGCGTGGAATGATGCGGTGGCGTTGACGTCGACCAATCTACCCGGGCGGATGGCTGGCAGGCGTTCCGCGTACGTGTTGGTACCTCTTCGTCGCGCCTAGTGTGAAGATGATCTCCCTCTTTTTTTTTCTTATTCACATACCTCCCCTTTTTCGCGCAAATAAAGGTTATTTGACATTATTGTTATTGAAGTTGCTGAGGCCCGCACTGCAGCCTGAAGCAGCATAGCACATTGTACAATATAACGAGCGCGTTTTTTTTTTATTTTTATAGTGTACATATTTTAGACGAGAAACCAGCTGGCCGGTACACACCGGAAGCGCCCCCCCCCCAAAAAAAAAGGAACAGGGTGCACACAAAACGAAGAACTCTTGGTCCATTCCACGTAAAACACCAAAGCTGGACTCAAATAAAAGGCTCATTGCTTGTGGCCGCGTGCACACACGACAAAAAAGTAGGCTTTATAGATATTATTTGAAGAACAGCAGAGTTTTTCCAAACCTCCCTTTGGTTTTGAAATATGGGAATAGATTCATTGTTGTAGGACCCACAGAAATGCAAATACGTAATACTGCAAAAGAATGTCTTAGGTGAAACATAGTAGTGGAAGATTTTGAGAGTTTAAAAAACGGAACAACACTGCAAAGCAGAGTCGTAACTAATATTAATCATAATTGATAACATAAAATGGAAGGTTTACATATTTATAAAACAATACATTTGCAATTAGGTAAATTGTAAAAAACGTAAAATATAGAGCCAGGATACAGAAGATAACATAAAGCAAAGCAAACAGAACGACAGAGTTAAGGTTGTCTTTCCAAAATGCATTAAAAAAAAAGATGTTATGGTCGAAAGATCGTTTGAAGGGACACTGAAGTGCAACAATGAATTGGCTTAGATCGATGAGTTATGCACCGAGATCCCTAATGCTGCTGAATTTACCATGACAGGTTTAATACAAAAAGATTCAAGATCAAAGATTTATTTTGAGATTTCGCGTCATTATTTGCACGTTCTCTCGCTTACAAGCCTCTTCTAAAAAAATTGTTTTTCTTCTTGGTGTACCGTCAAAAAGTTAAGAGTGTAAGAAAATAGGCACGAAAAATGATATCCTTTTTACGCCACTGTAGCAATTTATAGCCTGCTCAGTTTTAGGTGCTTCTGTGCGCTTTTGACACTGTAGAAGATTTCTCATCTTGACTTCATTTGCGCGTGTAGACCGTGGGTAAGGTCCGATGGTGGCAAAAATGAAGTTTCTGCTGCTCCACAACAGAGTGGGACGCTTGCAACAAGCGGCAGAGCATCTGAGGCTTCTCGAACAGTTACTAAACTGGACTTGCAGATCAGTTTCTCTTGCACGAATGCATCACATTGCACGATTCCATTGTCTGCACAGGTGAAGTATACGTCTCGTTAAATGCAAAGTTCACGAGTGCTAGGATTCAGTGAGCACGCCACGTACGACACGCCGGCAAATCCAGGAAACTCGTGCAGCGCCCATGACTTTGATGGTAGGAGAAGACCACGAAGGTCACCGAGAGTGACAACCACGTCAGACGAGGGACTTGAGCTTGCCTCGTCAGCTTCGTCGTCATCTGCAGAAGTTGCACCGTTGGTATCCACAAGGAGCTGTGCAGGAGTGCTAATGCGTCGCCGTTTTATGTTGTCATTCTCAGCCGGCACACACTGATGACGTCACTTTGTTTGGGTCCGCGGAGCCGGAGTTTTGAGCGTCAAATATGCAGGCAGGTTGGGCAAGTGTCGGCGTTCCCCTAGGAATTCGGACTTGAACACCATTGATAACGTGTACGTAGTCTCTAACAATGAAATGCGGTTTGAAATGTAAATCGCACACAGCACAATCGGCGTCAAGCGGCTTGTCAAGCCGATGGAGGTTCCGCTCCCAAAGAAGTCGTCGTTCTTTGTCTTTCGGGGCCTTGAAAAGTGATAACTTCCGACTTTGTTGCACACGCGCATATCCAGTTGTGCAACCTAGCGCGTAAAAATGGTTTAGACGCTACTTCTTCGTCATTTCGCGACTAAAACCGAGATGCCGGCCATGCCACCGAGCCAGCCGAGTAAACTAAGTGGGAAGATTGGGCGATGGCAGCGCCGCCGCTACTTTCGCCACAAGTTGGGGATGAAGAAAGCAAGGGGAAAGCGTTTTGGTCGCGCCACTCAAAAGTTCTAGTACACTCTAGTAGCGCCGGCGATGACGCTTGTCGGAAAGCTTGGGTGGCGGCACTTGAGAAAAAAGCCGGTCTCTTTGGCGAGTAGCGTTCGGTGCGAATGGTTGGTTGTCTGTAGTGGTGGGTTCCCGTTGCGCGGCTCGGCGATTTGCGCACCGGGAGTACCTCGTTGTAAGTCAAGCATTGGCGAAGCCTCCTTAAGTGCGTTCTTGTGTTTCCTTTGTCATGTTAACGTGTGGTGTATTCTTGTGTAGGGTTGTTTAGCGTGTTGATCACAATTGATGTTTTAATAATTCGGATGACGATATCGTTGTTCCAAATGTAGTTAATAAATCTGTGTTGTTTTCTTCGTTCCGACTGCGTCTACTGTGTCCGTTCACTCCAAGAGCGTGGCGCTTTCGCCATTTCGAGACATCACAAGGTGCTACAACTTTTGTGCTACGTTGCTCCGTTTCTACAAGCAAAGCCTCAATAGCGTTCGAGGTAACTACGCTGCGACTCACACTGCTGGTTGCATGTATCCCATTGAGTTCTGTTGCCCCGTCAGAAGTTGAATACGCACGCCATTCATTTGATTACAGAACGGAGCTACGGTGAGCCTGTGTGTCTTGAGCTAAGGCAAATCGATGTTTCGATTGTAAAAGCTGTGATCCTTTCTTTTCATTTGCCAATCTACGTTATTGAGTTTCCGATGAATATGGTTGTGTGGTTATGAACACTCGCTTGTTTGTGTTGGTAGTAGTCGATATTCAAAGCAGGTATATGCATACGAACTACGCCTGCCATGAATTCACTGACATCATATATATATATATATATATATATATATATATATATATATATATATATATATATATATATATATATATATATATATATATACGTATATATAAATAAATATATATATATATATATATATATATGCGCAAAACGTAGTCATAGACGTGTCACAACAAATTTTTCAAAGTGCTTGGTTATAAAAATAAAACTATACACTGCACTTAGAGAAATCCGAATATTGGTAGCAATGCCCCCCCCCCCCCGTTGAATAATACTGTACTCGCTGAACAGAATTATGGGATCGCGAGCGAATTGATTAGAACAAACTACCATAATGTCCATCAGCTTCTTTCCATTGCGTAAGTTTATTATTTGCGCCGTACTCCGCCAAGTGTCGTCCGCATACTTCGGGAATTAGCATGTTGTCCGCCGCCGCCGTTACCACATCGCGCGAAAGTAGAAAAAAAAACTTTGCACGATTTACACAGTGGGGCTTGAACCCGGGTCTGCTGGGTTACAACCCAGTATTCTACCACTGTGTTTCGCTGCTGCTTGTAGCTTGTCAAACTTGACTTAGGCATGCGTGACTTAGCACAAATGGCACAGTGGGGCTCGAACCCGAGTCCGCTGGGTGCCAACCTAGTATTTTACCACTGAGCTACTCCTTTTTTTCCCTCTCCTCCCTCTTTCTCATCTTCTCTTGTCCCCTTCCCTAATTCCCCAGTGTAGGGTAGCCCACCGGATGTCTTTCTGGTTAACCTCCCTGCCTTCTTCCTTTTGCTTCCTTCCTGAGCCTTGTGGTCAAACTTGCCGTAGGCAGGCTCAATATCGGGAAAGCAATCGCGCTAATACGACTTATAAAGCGTTTTACAACAGCGACAGAACAACCAGTCGTCGCATAATGCGATAAGCGTAACGAGTGGGCCGTCCAATCCTCCAACCCATTACAGAAGCTTGTTCTTGATTCCCCACTGACTGTGGCACATACCCAGTTCAGCCATGATTACTCATCGTCGTCAGCCACTGCATGAGCAATTGGCACAAAATTTCCAGCAAGTGTTAAGCGGATACCACGCTTCTCAGAAGAATGACAAGAAATAGCATAGCGAATGCTGGCCTACTACCCATAAGTTTATTATTAATGCCCTTGTGGGTACTGGAGCAAGTGTGCTTGCAGTAGTTACCCAATAAGTGTTTTGAAAAGGCTCTGAGAGAGAGAGAGAGAGAGAAATAAATAAAAGGAAGAGACAGGGAGGTTAACCTAGACGAACTGGTTTGCCACCCTGTACGGGGTGGGGAAGAGGGTCGGAAAGAACATAGAAATAGAGAGATAAAAAATAAATTAGAAAAAAAATTCACATGCGCACACATTCAGGGAGTTCCGATCACAGTCGTTTGGACAGGCCGGTTGAGTGCAAGAAGCGCAGAAGCGCCTTTACAGCCTTCTTCTGCGACATTAAGTCCTGTCGGCAGCGCAGGATTCTTTCTTCCGAAAGAGGCTGGTTGTCCAGTTCATCTAGTGCATTGCAGAGTGACTGTCTCTGCGAGCAGTATTGTGGGCATTCGCACAGAATGTGCCAAGTTGTTTCATCACTGCCACAATGGTCGCATGCAGCAGTGTCAGCCATTCCTATGCGGAACGCGTACGCATTGGTAAATGTGACGCCCAACCATAATCTGCACAACATAGTAGCGTCTCGTCGGCGTGATTCCGGAGGAATTCGAAATTAAGAGTTGGGTCCAAAGTACCTAACCGTGCATGGATGAAATGTGACTCGTTTCATTGTGACGAGGTGCGCTTGCGAGCAAGCATGCGGAGTTTCCGTGCAGCGTCAGTTCTGGAAAGCGGAATTGATATTTCATCGCTTTCAGTATGGGCAGAACGGGCAGCTCGATCGGCCCGTTCATTGCCAATTATTCTACAATGACTTGGAAGCCATTGAAAGGCTATTTCATGTCCTTCCTGAATGAATTGGTGAGTCTTTTCTGCAATCTCAAATACCAGCTGTTCGTACGGGCCGTGGCGTAAAGGTGATAGAAGGGATTGCAGTGCCGCCTTTGAGTCACTGAAAATTGTCCATTTTTGTGGCTGTTGGTCGTTGATGCATTGCAATGTGGCACGAAGAGCTGTGAGCTCTGCTCCCGTTGATGTCGTAAGGTGGGAGGTCTTGAATTTTCTGGTCGTGTCTTTTATCGGTATAACAAATGATGCGTTGAACTCTTCTGTAAAACAGAGCCGTCGGTGTATACGTGTATACAGCCTTGATACGTCTAGTATATTAAGAGCAGAGCAAGCTGTCTAAGAGCAGGTGACGAAATATCTGCTTTTTTCTGGATGCCAGGTATAGTTAGCCTGATGTTTATTTATTTATTTATTTATTTATTTATTTATTTATTTATTTATTTATTTATTTATTCATTTATTTATTTATTTATTTATTAGGATAACCTCAGGGCCCGTAGGGCATTACAGAGGGGGTGGGTACAACATATATAACACACAAGAAAAAAAACAAAATAAAGAAACAAGTATCAGATGCGCAAATCAGGAAGGCAACATAAGTCAACTAAAAATTCGAAGACTAAGAGTTGGGTCCTGTTAGCCTGAGTCAGGCACCAGGGAGGAGTCGAAGGCCTGGCGGCGGGTGTGAAGCATGATGGCAAAGAATCGCGATATGTGGTGACCGTTTGGCAAAATGACGAATTTAGTCTGTCTACTGGTAAAGAGGCTAGGTGGTGGCAGGGTGTCGGAGCAATATGCCTTATATGTGTCCTGAGTGCCTCAACGTCGATATGTGTCGTGATGAGGTGGTCACCGGCGATAGCTATAGTAGCCATTGTCGACGCACTACGAGGCAAGCCGAGGCAAATCCGGAGTGCCTGGGACTGAACACTCCGTAGCGTTCGAAGGCTTGTTTTGCTTGCATTGGTCAATGCCGGTAAACTGTACCGCAGAAAACAGAGAAAAAGTACTCTGTACAGCTGTAGCATTGCAATGGGAGACATTCCCCAAGTCTTCTCTGCAAAGAACTTCAGTATATTACAGATGTCCATTAACCGTTTCTTCATGTACGAAACGTGATCGCTCCATGAGAGATTCCTGTCAATTATGACGCCCAAAAACTTGTGCGATCGAACGTATGGTATCGTTTGACCATTGATGCTTATAGTGTACTTATCCATAGGCTTTCGTGTAAAAGCTACAAGGGCGCATTTCTCGGAAGAAATTTCCAAGCCTCGATTTCGTATAGGTAGCACTGAGAGGCCGCTCTTCAAGCTTTCGTGTAAAAGCTTCGAGGGCGCATTTCTCGGAAGAAATTTCCAAGCCTCGATTTCGTAGGTAGCTCTGAGAGGCCGCTCTTCAAGCTTTCGATGTGACTGTGCGGCGCCTACAGCGCAGGCCTAGCGCTTTTTTTTTCTTTTTCGGGCTCACGTGTGCGGCACAGTGAAAATAAAGGGACTATGCAGTCACTTACAAAGATGCGCAAAGCGGTAAAATATCTCATTTAAAGGTGGACCCTCTTATCAACGTTTCAAGGTGTGGCTGCTGGGTAGCGAGTGTTCAGTTGGAGTCACAAATAGGCATCAGTAGAACAGAGAAATGATACGGCACTTCACAGAAATGATACGGGACTTCAGCGTTTATTCTGCATTGTTTACTCTGCAAAGCTGAGTCAGTGTTGGAATTATAGCTGACGTAATTACGACATGATGTCTGTCTTGTCGGTTTACGTATGAAATGTTTATTGCTTTGTTATAAAGTTCAATAACCAGCACTATAACCACAACTGAACTTGCACCGATGCATGTTGTGTTTTTGAAAACCAGTTTGAAGACGTGGCACGGCTCTGTGCTAAAATTGGTGATTACCACGCCGAATGCTTGGCTTCAATTCCTGCGGAGATCGAGATTTCTTAACTTTCCATTCATCGACCCTACGCTGCCGATGTCCGTTTCTTTTAACACATTCACATTTAATTTAGCAATACCTGTCCTCGCCGTTACGAGGTAAATAAAAATTTTCACTCTCCTCTGGAGGAAACCTGTGCGCCATGCCCTTAATATACGGGTTTTAGCCACAAGTACCTGCAACAAAGATTTTGACAACTTGCGCGACAGTATTTACACGTTATTAGTGTCGTAACAAGACAGTCGTATTACCTAAGATCTCTTAGCCTTCCATGCGAACTTTCATCTACACCAAGTTAAACAGGCGAATACAAAAGCACCTTTACTTAGATAGATAGATAGATAGATAGATAGATAGATAGATAGATAGATAGATAGATAGATAGATAGATCGATAGATAGATAGATAGTTGAATAGATCAATCAATAGATAGATAGATAGATAGATAGATAGATAGATAGATAGATAGATAGATAGATAGATAGATAGATAGATAGATAGATAGATAGATAGATAGATAGATAGATAGATAGATAGATAGATAGATAGATAGATAGATAGATAGATAGATAGATAGTGACTTTGAAAATGCCTCAGTTCCCTAAGATAGGCTTCAATTTAGAAAGTTTTTTATTGCAACTATGCAATGCCTTTTGTGATTGCCGCACAATATTTGGTCTTTGATGTAAGGCGAAAGTTATCGTAGACATAAAAAAATGTCTGTGCTGGTCGGTTCAGCAATATTCTGCACGAATTCTTAAGTTACTTTTGATTTTCACGACGGAACATAGATCACTGCTATTTTTATTTTGGCATTTATGCCATTGCTCTTTATAAATGATTCATTGGTCTTTTACATTTTATTGCTGTACCTCTCTGTTTAACAGGTATGTGTCAACAGCACCACGTATATTACAGTTATCATCACTGCGTAGTTTCCGTACTAGTAACTTGCAATCGTAACTGTTTGTCACATATATGGTATAGCCAAAACGTGTAATGAGATCATCACAAGGAATGAACGCATTTCGACGCGGACACAAAGAAAAAAAATCATTTCTTTGTATACGCATCGTTAATTATTAACGCTTGAAATTCTACTGGCCTTTTTCTTCCTACACGTTGGCTAACTTTTATATGTAGACGCTTGATATTCGAACTTACGCAATGTGAAAACGAGGGCGTCAGCTGCATAACTAAAGTTTATTTACTGAATGAAACAATAGAATAAATTCCAGTCAGACCTTCGTCAACTGTTTTTCTCAATTTTCTAAACTCCCGAAATGGCCTCATCGTTAACATAACTAACTCTCTTGGTAGATAGATGGTAAAGAAGCGTATCTAAGTTTCATAGAGCAATCGAGAACGACAAACGTTTGTTCGATAGTGCGGTTTGAACTATCCGCGAGTTCATACGGTACGTCTCAAAGGTAGTTTTTTTATGCCGATGGCCGGTTGGTTGCCTGGCGTGTCGCTTTGCGAGACAAATGTGGCGTTGCTGAAAGGTCAGCTGTCCAGGGATTTGTGCCAGCGTCCAAACTGCGCCAGCTCGCATTCCTGGTGGGATCATTTGCTACTGGGTACGCTACTGATCGCGACATCCACATACACACTCGTAGCTATCTTCTGTACGTGAATGCCACGCACGTCAGCGTTAGATTAGGCGGACGCTCTAATGGCTTTACGATACGAAAGTCATATTTCACTCTCCACCCGTTTGTACTGTAGATTAGATATTTACTAGCACATTTTGTGTTGGAACAGAAAAATACGCTCCTACCAGTAGTAGACTACATGTGCACAACACACAACCAACCAGCGCGAGTGCAGCCCGGTTGATTAATGTACGACTTCAGAATTAGGAAAATTGTGTACTATGTGGCAGGCAACCTTCACACATAAGCCCATTGAGGAACAGCACTATTTCAAAGATGATGTCTACAAGTGACGCCAGCTGGAAGTGACGCATAAAATTGAATTTGCACTTCCTTGGAGTACGAATTATCTCGTGCCTCCCAGGGCATGCCTTGTGTTGGTAATCATACACGTTAGACACAATATTCTTGCGTGCGCTTTACTACGCTTCTGCAGTGCTTGGGCGAGCAAAGTGCAGACATCAGCAGAAAGTCAACATCTACTGGAGGCGTCTTATGATTTGACTTAATCACCTCAGTTTCCTGGCATACCTGCTTAATGGCACGCGTCAGCAACGCCAAATTTCTGATACACTTAGTCTGACAGAGACAGAAAAAGTTACAACAGAGCGAGGACGAGTGTATATGAGGCCGTTACTGCTGCGCTCTTACTCGTAATAATCCCATTAAACTTTTCTATTTCGCCACGCATATCGGGTAGCTTTTTATGCTTTAACCACGTATTTTGTGGGCTGTTCACAATGAACATGCCTAAATACAGTCTCCAACTGCACTGCTACACTGCAAGCATGAGCAGACTTCACTTCCCAGCCTTCAACAATTACCGTGAGCTTAATGTAATCACTTTTCTGATGCCTCGCGCATAGTTCTTGTACATACTAGAGATGGCTTGAAAGCGTATGAATACTCTTTCTCGTTGCATTTTTAGATGTGTTTAACGCATTTTAAGGAGAGATATGGCGTCAGAGTCTTCTATAGTCTAATGCTTAAAACGTTGATGTTCGCTGTGACAAAAATGTAGAAGCCATCGTTTTTTTTTTGTATTACACTGAACTGCGCAAACGATTAGGCGCATTAGTAATATCTACGTAGACTAGAATAAACTTTTCTCGTTATACTTTTAGTAGAAGACATAATAAGTTAATAAACTTATTGGTCAGTGAACTCACTCATAAGTCGAATCACTCCCACTGACTCAGACTCAGATCAAGCCCCGAGTCTGAGTGAGTGCGGATGAGTAAAGTTTTTTGGAATTCTGAGTCCGAGTGAGGCCGCTTGAAGAACATTTACGTGAGCGTCACCCGTGTAAAATCGGCTTAGAAAAGTTTTGGTAAATCGGAGGCCAAGTGAGTTCAAACCGCAATATATATTCCTTGAGTTAGTCTGAACGAGTATCGTTTCTTTTGCTGACCTATAAGGTCCTGTTTAGTCATATTTAGCATTACTATCAATCTTACCTAGATTCCAGTTTGTCTACTCGCCCGTGTACCAAAGCAGTGACATTCATAGCCCTGGTAAATATATTAACGTCTTAATGCTAAAGAACTTGTTTCGCAGAAATTCAGGTGGTGGCACCGGTGTTGGTGTTGGCGTCGTTGATTGAGAGCTAAAAATAATCATCTTTTAGTGACCGAAAAACCGAGAAAGATTCTAATAAATTATGCAATCAAAATTGTGGGTATGAGTGTGGATCGAAACCGGGTCGTTTGCGTTGCAAGCGGGCCTTCTGCGATACAGCCACGCCTCTGTTCAGTTTTTTTTTGTTTTTTTTGCATGCTATTTGTTAAAATGTGAGCTAGAATGAACATAAAATGAAAGTATTTGTATGAAATATGAGTACAATCACACAGCGACAGTAAGCGTCCAAAGGTTAATGAGGAAATACTCAATAATTAGCTAAGTTTTCTACTGCACAGCCGCTCAACTGCTTGTAAATACAGTGAAAATAACTTCCTCGGCTTGGAAAGGCAGGAAAAGTTTCTTCCATGCGTTACAAACACACTCGTTTTGTACACATGCATCACAATACATTATGAAATATCACTGTTATAATTCGTCGTGCAATCGTCCTTTGTTCATCGGGAGTCAGAACGAGGGATTATCGTAATGACTTCACATTTGAAAGCCAGTCACTCACTACAAAAGCCCCTCACGTTACTGCATCCTTAAGGCCTCATAGAGGACGCATGTAAAGTTCGCAAAGATTTCATATACTAAGTGTTTGAAGTACGCACTAAAAACAGAATGTCGCTCTCGCATCCAACTCTTGAGGTGAAGCTTAAGGGTCCCCAATATTTTTTTTACCAGAGTTGTGAATGACGTAGGGAAAGAGGAGGGAGGGTGCCTTGAAGGGAAGTTCTTGATAAAAGATATATTATCAATTACAATGAAAATGACCTTACTTGTTTGCAAGCCCTCAAAACTCACTTTTGAAGATACCTTGTCAAACGAAACCAAGAAGAGCACCGATTAGATGATGTATTGGTGTTAAGGAGCACTAACGTCATGGTCAAAGAAGCTAATTTGGGGATAGCCGATTCATGAGTCAACGCTCTCGTACTCACTTACACTCCGATCGGACTGTGAGTTTGAGTGAGTCTGCTTGAAAAGAATGGTCGTGAGTCTGAGTCCGGCTCAAGAAAATTTTTGGCAATTTGAGTCCAAGTGAGTCCAAAGTTCAAAACACATTTCGTGAAAGAGTCTGAGTGAGCTCCATCAGTTTTGCCGACCTGCGTACTTATCAACCAACTGAAAGCTTCACCAACATATGCTGGCGAGAGCTGATGTTTTTTTTATTTGTTTTTAATATCAGAAGTTTGGTCTTTCATAATTGAGAGAGCATGCATTTATTATACAGAACACCAGAAAATATTGTCACTGAAGCATACATTTATATTAAAACAAAGAAGATACCTAAGCTACTCGAAAGATGATATTTTCTGTAACCTTCACCAGCCCTTCCCCGCTATTTCTTAAAACGTTAGTCAGCTAATGACAATCTACTTCATTAACAGATGCGTTCTGAGTATTGAGACATGAACGTTCATATCAATTTTCTTGCATGCAAAGTGAGCTTTTCGAAGTGTTGTGTAGACTAACGTTAAATAATATGATACGTTCTGTCTTTTTCTACAAGAGAAATCTCTGAGTTCCTATTGGTTACGCTGTGGCAGTTCTCATCCCTTAAAACGTTTCAGACGTTTAAAATACTAATATTAGTACGCACGGTAAAAATTCATTTCGCCGTCAAATTGCACTTTAGTTTATCTAAAAAAAATTTGTTTTCTTTTATACTGCGGGAAAACTGATGCACCGCTGAATTCGTGACTGCGTCTCACGTTATCCGTAGTTTGAACGCTCACTTCACGAAGTGCCAAGAAAAGTGATGATCCAGAACATTGCGCGAGTCATCACAAATGAGAGAGAATGGGGACATACATTCTGAAAGATTTAATGCTGATTTCGACTGTAATAAATGTGAAAATAATCTTCCTAATAAAAGTATGTAAGCTCGAAGTGCAATATGCTATCGTTGTTAATTATGAAATCAGTAAAAGATTGTTTATAGAAAAGAGGGTGGTTGAAGATTCTATGACACAGAATTTGTATAAATACTGGCAACTCCCTTTCTTTTTCGGGTTCAGCTTGAATCGGCTGTCTCAGGCGTATTCATGTCTACTGAGGTTCGAACCTAGAACTTTTTGATAAGGAGCGCAACAAGCTACGTACTGCTCAACGGGGACATGATGACAACGCCCGTTTTCACGTCAAAGTGCCACATATTTATGTTCCTGCTCAACGAATGCCACTGGCATTCATTTAAGTCCAATCGGATGCTTGATTGTGACATAATATATTTCTTCTCGGCGCGATCAAAACTGACAGAAAATTTGACTATACGCTTTTTATATTTGATAATATCTTTCATCCCGGTTCGAACGTAGGCCTACTACTGGTAAATAATTCATGTTTTATGTCGCAACCTAGAAGTCGTGGTAAAGTCTTCGAAACTGCTTTACATCATATTTCCCACTGCAACGTAGTGATGTGCCAACCTGTCCCTGTGGCGCAGTGGATAGCGCGTTGGACTTCTAATCTAAAGGTCCCGGGTTCGAATCCCGGCAGGGATGCTTGCGCTTTTAAACGTGAACTTTTTCAACAATTTTTTTTCTATGACAAGCTCAGAGTGGCATAACGAAGCTTGAAGGAGTCAGAAAAAAACTATAATAAAGTACTTTTCTGAAAACATTACCTCCTTTATAGCTACAAAAATGTACAAGGCTCTAGCTCTGAAAACAATATTAGTAACTGCTTTCACAGTAATCATTATTGGGTCATTAAAGTTGGTAAGCTAAAGTTTTAATATTCAGAATCATTTCAGTCACAAAAAGCTACACACAAACTGCCAGTGTGTTTGTCAGAATAACGTAAAAAAATTTTTCGTGGAATGCTGTGCGGGAGCTCTGATCACGTTTAAAGCACGCTTATTTGAATTACGCGTAACGTTGCTGGCAGTAATACACTCGAGCAGTTGTGGGTTGTTTTCAAATTCGCTACCCGAGTTTGCAAGTCGTGCATCATATTTCTTGTATATGTGCAGTAGCAAGTAAAACTTGCACATCAGCTTTTTTTAAGACGCAGTGGCTATTATCTTGAAGTGACTGCAAAAAATCTGACAAGCAAAAGACCTATTGATGAGCCCGTTATTTTGTATGAAGGGGGGACTGGTAACAGCTTATTTACGGCGCATTTTTAACACATATTCTCGGAGACCAGGCTCATAGCGCAATTTGTAAGTTCGGCCATAGCTTCAACGTTGCTCGCCTTTTTCCTGGCGTTTGAGTTGCTGGTTTCCCACCAACGTTCGCTAAGCAGGCAATAAAGAAAATAAATCTCTCTGTTGAAGTTGATAGCGTATGTGTTGAATTTTTATTTGAAAGGTCCCGAGTACAAACGCCGCCTAGGTTATTACAGCATTTATTTCCTATAAGTCGTGCATGGAATCTAATGGAATGGTGATGGTGCGCTCATAAACTTTCATGCTTCTTTGAAGCACTCTAAGTGAGGTGTATGAGATGCTTAATTTAAAGGTGCATGCACCAAGTGAGGGAGAAAAATTCAGCAAATCTAAAGGCGAATTTCAGAACTAGTTTGAATGACCACCAAATAAGTTCCCACCCCCTACTGTATACAGATATTTTTACTACACATATCTCGAAAAGAATGCATATTGTTTTGTAACGAGTTTCAGTAAACATTTTGGTCAATAGGATTAAGAAATAATTAGAAGCTGTGCGTTGACTTTGCAGTGCTCTTCCTTATATGCAGCCTATACACTAATTAGATTTGACTCAGCGCAAAGTACCTGCACTGTTTATTCCAGGCCGTACATCCCGATTCGCTGCAGTAAACCAGTGTTGACCACCTTCCACCCAACTTTTTGCACTGAGTCTCTCACCCAAACGTAATTATTTCCAAAGAACGTACTGGAGATTAGCTACCACAAAGACATATGTAGAATGTTCACTTTTATTAACACGAAGGTGTTTTATGCCAGGGCCCACCAGGCCTCAAATGACGTATTTCCGTCACGGATATGACGTAGTAAATTTTTTGCTCACAGATATCAAAGAAAAAGAAATAGAAGAGAGTGGCGTGTCGAACTAGTTTCCTCGCACTGGGCGCTAACCACTAAGCCACAGAGCTAACCTCTTCCAACTCGGTATCAGGAAGCTTACTTATATACACTACGTACCACTGGCGGTCGTTCGAGCTCAACGACCTCAGAGCAATAAAGGTGTGAAGGTCGCGCTCTGAAGGTGAGCGCGTCGCGCCACTCCGCGCGTCACCTTGCGCGAGTGCCCCTCAAGGTGTGGTCGAAGTGCGCGCGATGTTCGCTAACGTGGTGGCTCACTCGAGTGAGCCCTTTTCTCCGGATTTGGGCGCTTTGTAAGCCTTGTATTTCCACCGCAAGTTTGCTTTGAAAGTGCACTGGGTAAAGAGAGCACGGAGGTGTCTTCACTCGCTGCCGCGGCCGCTTTTATGCAGTATCATGTAAGCGGCCGCGGCAGAACAAAAAATGATGACGCCGCTGATGATGATAACAGTATAATAGATAAAGCAGTATTATAGCAGTGCATATAAACTGCTGTTGAGTGAGCATATTCTAGATGGCACTACCGCTACCCTCCTATTGGCTGCCGCGCGGGCTGTGCTTAAGTGCGCGGAGAACGAGTGTGTTTCTCAGGGTCGCTGTTGGTGCCCCATGGTAGGACGGACATGGACGAAGTGGAGCTGCAAGTGTGGAGGGCCGCGGCGGCTTATGCTCATCGCCACCTCGGTGGCCGGGATATGAATGCCTCTGTGTCTCCTGTATCGCCACCGTAAGTGTCTGGTCGTAGGTGGGGCATGGACGAAAAGGAGCGGAGGGTCGCGGTGACTGATGCTCCTCGCCAGACAGACAGACAGACAGACAGACAGACAGACAGACAGACAGACAGACAGACAGACAGACAGGCAGGCAGGCAGGCAGGCAGGCAGGCAGGCAGGCAGACAGACAGACAGACAGACAGAAGCATGGATGGAAGAGTAGGTTTAGGCACAGATTGACAAACGGCGCATGAAGGAACAGATGGACGGGCTAACGAATGCACGGACGGACGCAAGGATAGATGTATGCTTCGCTCCACTCATCACCATTCACTCCATAGATATGCTGTAACTTTTTGTTTATGAAACTTTTAAGCAGACGCTGCCTTCGTCCACGTTGCGAGGCGAGGAAGGGGGAGTGTAGGAGAAGAGTTAGTAGAGAAGAAATACGCATGCGCGAACGTGGTGTAAACGCCTTGGTAAAGGTTGCCTAAGAGAAGAGAGAGGGGGCGAGCAAGCGTAGGCTTACAGACGCTGCCTGCGTCGGCGCTGCGAAGCGAAAGAGGGGAGAGTGTAGGAGAAGGAAGAGTGGAGTGGGAGACACGCATGCGCAGTAAGAGTGGTTTCGCCGCACACCGGATTGAGCTCGACCCTAAGCTGATTCGCATTTAAAATGAGCGAAAACCGCCTCCCTGTAAAAAATTGGTTCCGTATCTGCATGTTAATCTGCAAATGTCGTCGAAAGATGACAGTCTTACGTCTGGAGAGATTGAACAAAATGTTTATTTGATGTTATGCGCAAGAAAATTGGAGAATCGTGCTCTGGAGGCACTGCGTTAGAGTGGCTCGAGCGTGCAGCGGAGGCGAACGAGCGCACCAATTGACGTCGCACGTGAGACACGAGCGGTATCTGGCAGTTATCTTGGAAAACGAAACGCGCGACTCTGAGACGGGTGAGTGCGCCCGTCTCAGAGTGCCGGGTATCAGAGTGCCGGGTTTAAAGTGCCGGGTATCATTAAGGGTGCACAAACAGACAAATGGACAGACATACAGACCAAAATTTCTGCATCGCAGGTCCCCAAGAAAGACCATCGTCTTTAGAAAAGCGCTGTGCGAGAAGCACTTTTCGTTGTCCTCACTTATCCGCTTTGCAGCTAGATGGCACCACCATCATGCCACCATACCATGCAATTGTTCCTCTTTTTCATTTTTCTAGTCGCATTGAAGTGAAATGAGCCAAATAATAATGTCAATTCAAAAATGTGTCCGAGTTTGGGGTGGTAGCTGTGCTGCACGTATTGAAAGCATATGCCGGTTGTCATCTATAAGGGAAGGTACGCGGCCACGTGTCGTGACCGAAGATTTGCTTAGGTCAGCCTTCAGTGCAGCAGAAGCTAGGCATTTCCTTCCACCATGAAGAATGATTCAAAACAGAACAGCGACCGTGGGAAAAAGTATCCGATACAAAGAGATCAGTTAGCCAGACGTTGCAGACCTACCACAATTGCAAGCGAGGAGCGCCAATCGCAATGAAGAGACACCGCGGCACCCCGGTTGCTGCAGCCGCACGCGCTCAGGGTGTCATGCTCATGGCGTATTATTTCAGCTGCTACCGGTCCCCACTAAGACGCTTGGCACGACGGGAAATAGCTGAAAAAACACGTTTCTCAGTCTTCCACAATAAATCATTTTCCTGTATTTGTTATTTTCAGCCCTTAAATTGTTGTTCAGCTACAATTGCCTCCCGCTATGCCATCGTTCCGTATCCCTTTATAAAATCTGTTGTGTATGTTCTCTGATTGTATTCAAGGCAAGAATGTTTTGCCGAATGTGACACCATTTGGGCAAATTCGATTATACATGACTTTGAATAATTGATGTATTTGATTCCTCATGCACTTCTCCATAGCTTCCTTTAATTGGAATTTCTATTCTATGTATTAAAATAGGAACTGAAGTTCCTGTAGAACATTTACTTTAGTGCATTGGACCCCACCGGAATTTCCGTCTTTATTACTATCCCTTTTTTATCCGGACTTCTATTTAGGTATACACGAGACAGAATGGCATGCCTTTAGAATAATAAAGGGGCTGTCTACCGTCTCTCACTGCTTTTCTGTTAGAGGTCACAATAAGAAGTGTACTATCTGAAGTGTTTCATCTTGCAGGGGTTTGTCTGAAATGTGTGTGCAAGTTTTTAAAACAGGATTTCGCTAGCGAGTTTGGTCTCCTTTCATCGGTGGGATGAATACTCACCACACTGCTCAGTGGAGGCGATGACAATTTTACTGCTTCTAAATGTTGAAAACTCGAACCACATGTGGTAATTGCTGGCTTTATAAAGTTATTTTATTGATGAAAAGAATACTTTAGTGGCTATTTAAGGCACGCACACACTTTTTGTTGTGCTTATTAGCAGCCGCGGAGGCCCTGTGGAGGGAAGTGAACACACTGCCGGCAGCGCCACAAGGCACCTCTTTGAACGCGTGAAAAAAAGCAGCAATTGGGCACTGGTGCCGCCTAAGACCACCTCAAGTGCTTAAAATACAATTTCGGCTTATAAGTATTTTATTTTAAGCAAAATAGGTCTACTTGCTAGGACTTCTTGATGCGGAGCAACCTATGTATATACGACTATAGGTTGCACCACATCACAGGTGGGTGATGCAAGCGGTCATTTTTCGTCGACTTCTAACATCAAGTTAAAAATATAATACCTTTTTATGGGACAAAAGCACGCTCGTTGCCACCGATGTGATGAACTCTCTGCTCATTAGTGCCACAATCAGAAAATATTTCTGAGTGGTAGACAGTACACCCAATCTGCACACCTGGCGGAAATGTCGAGGCCCGTGTGCTCAGATTTGGGTGCACGTTAAAGAACCCCAGGTGGTCAAAATTTCCGGAGCCCTCCACTACGGCGTCTCTCATAATCATATGGTGGTTTTGGGACGTTAAACCCCACGAATTACTTAATTAATCTGTACACCAAATTTGTACACCAAAAGCGCTGACCAACGCTAGGGCCTACGGTGAAAATCTCAAAGCACCAACTAACAAAACAAGCGAGCAGGGCAACACTGACCGAAACTAGGCTCTCTAAAAATTACACTCGATGCGTACCCTACACTCAGGAAATGTAAGACAAATTGTTCCAACACAAAACATTTAATACGTTCAGTTCTGTATTGTATATCACAGCAATGTCATTTACCTAATTCGTTAATAAAACAAAGATATCAACAATTGCCAAAATGATCTAAATATTCATTATAAAACAATAATCAAAATAATCAGTGACATTCTGATTTTATCTTCAAAGTTAGGAAATCTTCGTTTGACAAGACTGAGCAGAGCTTGCAGCCTTGTTCAGAACGGCTCCTTTGTTCATTTGTATTATTATTTTTACCGTATCGAAAGAGAGAGAAAGGGAAACGTAACGACTGGGAAGGTAACCAGAAGGAAAGTTCTGGCTTGCTACGCTGCACTGTGGCACTGCTGTGGTTAGTGTCGTTCAAGCGACTGAGATGCTTAGAAGATAAATACTAGGCCATGGATTAGCCTCGGGGTAGCCAAACTTCAAGAACTCGGTAGGGTCAAAGTTAACCACAAACCTACCACTGTCATTTCATGTGCGTTGCTTTGGAATGCTAAACCATGAATATGTGACCATTTTCATGAAATGTAGCCAAACTGATTTCCATAACTGTTATATAAAAAAAACATTTGCGAAATCTCTACTTAGTAATAATGTTTTTACTATGTGTTCTGAAGAATACATTCCGAAAAAAAATTGATGATGAAATTTATAGTGGCTTTGGTAGCTTTCAATTTTGTGAAATACTGGTTTCACCAACTTCCATTCAATTCTGTGGGGCGGTCATAGTACGAAGTGTGTCCCTGTGGCGCAGTGGATAGCGCGTTGGACTTCTAATCCAAAGTTCCCGGGTTCGAACCCCGGCAGGGATGCTAAGTACTGTTTTTTTTGTTAGAAGACACTTGCTTGGTATTCATTAGAGCTCAAACGCTGATGTGTTGTTAGTCATCATCATAAGCAGCAGCAGCAGCAACCTTACTACGCCCACTGCAGGGCAAAGGCCTCTCCCATAATCCGTCAATCAACCAGCGCTTGTAATTTCCGTTGCCCCGTTATACCTGCGAACTTTTTAATCTCATCAGCCCACTTCACCTCCTATCTCCCCTTCGTGCGTTTGCCTTCTCTTGGAATCCAGTCACACCTATCATTTACCCTTCCATCGCTCACAGCATTGTCTTCAATTTAAGCTGATATCTCTTTGTAGGCCTCCTCGTTTCTTCTTTGCAGGTAAGTACTGGCAAGATGCAGTTGGTATATACCTTCCTCTTGAGGGTTAATGACAGATTACTATTCATTATTTGAGAATGGTTGCGGAACGTAATCTACCCCATCTTTATTCTTCTAGTTATTTCACTGTCGTGGTTCGGTTCCGTGGTAACTGCATGTCCAAAGTATACATACTCTTTTACAACTTCCAACTTCTGTCCACCTATCACCCTGTGCTGTTTTCTGTCGAGACAGTTGCAGTTTACTAGAGTTTCAGCATATTTATTCTCAAGCCTACTTTTTTTTGCTACCCAAGTCCAGTTCTGTAATCATGAACTGTAATTGATCCTCCAGGTTACTCGTCAAGGTAAAGTCATCAGCAAATTCCAGGTTACTAAAATACTCTCCATTAAATCTTGTTCCTAACTCTTTCCAATCTAGGGTCTTGAAAACCTCCTGTAAGCACGCGGTGAATAGCATTGAAGATATTGTGTCTCCCTGCCTTACGCCTTTCTTTTTTCGATTTTGTCATTTTCTTTACGGAAAACTATGGTGGGTGTAGATCCACTGTAGATTTATTTCAGTATGTTTATGTAGGGTAGTTTGATGCCCTGATTCCGTAATGACTGCATTACTGCTGATGTCTCAGCTGTTTCAAACGCCTTTTCGAAATATATGAAGGCTAGGTATAGGGGTAGGCTGTAATTCCGAGCATTTCTTTGTTACCTGATTGATAATATAAATATAATCTAAAGTGAAGTAGCCTGTACGAAATCGTTAGTCATTTGGGTAATTGAACTCTAATGTCACCTTGATTATATTAGCTAATATTTCTGTAAATACTTTGTAGAGAATGAACAGTAAGCTCACCGGCCTGTAATTTTTGAAGTTCCTGTCGTCTCCTTTCTTATAGATTAAAAGGATCTTAGAGCTTTTGCAAAGTTCTGGTATTCTTCCCGTCAAGAGACACTTCGTATATAAAGTGGCCAGTTTTTGTAACAAAACCTCCGCCATCTGTCATGAGGTTCATTGTTACCTGATAATCACCAGTGGCTTTGCCTCTTTGCATTGCTTCTAGGACTTTCCTTTCTTGCCCTGACGTTACAAGTAGGATGTCAAATTCCTCTGGAATATTATTGTTTCCCACGATATCATCCTGGTTGTTTTGGCTTCTGTACAGCTCTCTGTAAAACTCCTCCGCCACCTCAACTATTCTATCCATTTTGGTTATGACATTGCCTTCCTCGTTCCTTAATGCATACATCCGATTTTATATGCGACGCATTTCTTAGCGAACTTCGGTGACATTGAGCGTATCTATCTATCTATCTATCTATCTATCTATCTATCTATCTATCTATCTATCTATCTATCTATCTATCTATCTATCTATCTATCTATCTATCTATCTATCTATCTATCTATCTATCTATCTATCTATCTATCTATCTAGCCGCCTACGACTTTAAGCTCTCCTGGCCGTTTGAATTATGGCATCGATACCAAAATCGGTATGGCATAACATGACTGTATGAAGAACATATTTGATTAGTCGTATCATGAAAATCATGACATGTATGTCATGAATGTCATGATTTACGTTTCATGGTCCTGCAGCTCTTGCGGTGGCTTCGTTCACGTAGTGGGTTGCAAAACTGGTATGGTGTCGTATGATCGCATGGCGAACACAAGCTACAGACCCTAACATGAAAATCACCACATGTGTGTCATGTAACAACATGACTACATGCCACGCTCATGATGCGCTCGCGGCCGTTTCGCTAGCGTCATATATGGTATTACAGGACGTGAATGGATTGCGAAGGATTGTGACTGGTGAAAACATCAGAATCATGAGATGCGTGTCATGTAACAACATGACTACATGCCACGTTCATGATTCGCTGGCGGCCGTTTCGCTAGCTACTCTTATACCAAATTTGGTATTACGGGACGTGAATGCATGACGCAGGTATGATACTGGTGCAAACATGGTAAACGTGAGATGCGTGTCATGTAACAACATGAACACGTGCTACGCTCATGATACGCAGACAGCCGTTTCACTAGCTTCACATGTACCAACCTCGGTATTACGTGACGCGAACGGATAACATAGGTAAATGACACATCCAAACATGATAATCACGTCTTGCGTGTCATGTAAGAACATTACTACATGCCACACTAGTTTACACTCGCGGTCATTTCGCTAGCTTCACATATGCCAAATTTGGTATCACGTGACGCCAATGGAGGACGAAGGTATGTGACTAGTGCAAAATGATAATAATGTGATGCGCGTCACGTGAGAACATGATTACATGCCACAGTCAAGGCGCCAATACATTTCGACGTGACACGGTGTGCGTGCTCACCGTCGTTCATTTCGTCAGGTCAAGCCGGAGTTGCCACACCAGGCGCCGGTCCTGTGATAGAATTGCAGGTGCGTGCCGCGCTGCGTTGCTTTGACGGATGCGCGTTTCAGCGCGTCTTGCGTCCCTCCATTCCGGAAAGAGGGAGCACATCGGCGCGAAACGCAGCATGTCGCAATTCGGGCCAGTAGCCGTCGGGCCACGCCGACGAACGCTGGTTGCACATGGCGTCAGACTATAGAGTGCTCGCATTTCGCTAACGCGTCGCTGTGCTCAGCATGCGCTGGCATCAACCCTACACTGGAGTATCTTGTGCCCGTCATTATGCGCTCGCGGCCGTTTTGCCAGCTCCACATATACTGAATTCGGCGTTACGTGACGTCGATGGATGACGAAATATGTGACTAGTGCAAACATGATAATTCTGGCACGCGTGTCATGTAGAATATGACAACGTACGCGCGCTCACGGCCGTTTCGCTAGCTCCACATATACTAAATTTGGTATCACGTGACGTGAATAGATGACGAAGGTAAACAACACATCTAAACATGATTATCATGACACAGAAGTCATGTGTGACATCATTTAGCTCCTCCTCGTAACGTTGTGCTGATTTTAAAGGGACATATCAACATTTCTCATTCGTGCTTCGTATATCATCGATGCGCATGGTACGTGGTATCTGCCAATTTTTGCCTACGCACAAATCTGCCTTCGCAGCTTTGAGGCTTCTGCCGCTTTTTACAGCTTGCTCTATTCTCTTCACGTTCTACCTTCTGATTTCGGCTACTTTACGTCTATCGATTATCTTCGAAAGCTCCACTAGGTTTATTTCTTCGGTTACATTCGAGGCTTTGATGGTTTGTCGTCTCTTAATAAGATTGTTCCTCTCGTGAGATAGTGTTGTTAATACTTCGGATATATTGGAAACACTGTTTTATTCGTGCCAATGGTGTGACTAAGATTGATGAGTATTGCGTGCATCTATCTATATATACACAATATCCCAATCTATCTATCTATATACACAATACATATATTTGCGTCTGTGTGTGCGCGTGTGGGGCAATGTACTGAGTACATATTTTACGGAAGCGAGACCACTGGCATTCAGTTCAGCGAATTCAATTTTTTCTTGAACATGTGCTCTGAATTGGTTATGTTTTAAGATACCAACCAACGTCTCTTGTGGTTTGTTGTTTTTTAGTCCTTCTAGCATCATCCATATGTTAGGGTTTTGGTATGCTAGTGTAGAAATGATTATTTTTTCTCTCTCGCTGTACTATTCATTCTCGCACAAACGTTTTCTTTTTATTACGTTATCAACTATATAGACCCTCGGCTGGATTTTGCTGCTGGCGTGGACGTCAACATCAGCATCCATATCATGCACCGTATATGTTTACGTATGTATTTATATAAAAATGCAAGAAAGAAAAAAATTCGGAAGAAAAAAGCACTCCGGCGCACAGAAATGAATGTGGGACTTCTGCGTCGTGAAACCTAAGCGTTAACCACTGAGCCCCCCGTGAGAACGTTCTTAACCATTCGAATGGCGAGCTGTTTATACCTAACACTTACCGCTGCTTTGTTTTCGGCATTACCAGAAAAATGGCGCAATGAGCGCACGTTACTTAAAGTCCCTGAACATACTAAATTATCACCATTCGTGTCAAAGTACAGGCTCCTCTCCCCTCACGTGAAGCTTTTGCGAAGGTATCGCAAACGCCGAAGGTATCGACGTTTGTCCACCTTCGCGAGCGTGCGCTCCACGAACAGACGCCACCGGCGTACCCTTTCAGCACACCCGACGCACGGCTGCTCGATGAACACACGGCGCAGCAGTGCCCGAGCAGCCCAAGCCTCTGGCACTTACAGGGAGCCCGCATGCTTTCGCATTCGTATTTTCCTGGCGGACACTCTAGGGGCACCGCCCTGATTGCTTGTAGAGGAGGTAGAGGCGAAGGAGTACGGTTGGCGCTATGTTTTTTTTTCAGGGGCTTTAACGTCGCCACATCGCGCAGCGGTGCCCGGTATAATCTCCTACTCGTACTTTGCCCGGATTAGAGAAGGGGAGCGACGCGCTCTCACGCGCCCTTATCTTGCGGTGGCGAGGAGGGGAGGATCGTACACCTTGGCTGGCCTAGGGCTTTACGTGGAACGACTCTGCTGTAGCTACCGGGCGCACAAAGGTCACTGCAATCATTGCTGTCTTCATTCGCAAAACGTGCGCGCTTTTCAGACTCAGCGAAGTAACGAATGAGACGATTCTTCGCGTGCATCCGTACCTGTGAGCACGTCTCATGCGTAACTTGTGCGCAAGAAACACGGGACAAGTTTCTATCTGCTTTCCATTCTGCGCATGACCTTTCAAATTGTTGCTATCGCGTTCATTGCTTCGCCTTTGCGGCCAAGCTCTGACTTCTTTTTGTCATATGTATTCAGAGACGCTTGAAGCACACTCCTTGCGTTCTTTCCTATTATAAAACATTTATTTCTATTTTTGCCTGACAATCATGGTGACATAACGTATTTCAATGTGACTGCTATAATAGTTATACCTAACAATTGCCGTGATAACACTTTGTGAGGAAATTACACCACAAAGAAAAGATTGATATGTGGAGTTTAACATCCAAAAACCACCATATGATTATGAGAGACGCCGTAGTGGAAGGCTCCGGAAATTTTGACGACATAACGTTCTTTAACGTGCGCTCAAATCTGAGCATGCGGGCTTACAGCATTTTCACCTAGATCAAAAATGCAGCCGCCGCAGGTGGCTTTTGATTCCGCGACCTGCCGGTCAGCAGCCGAGTACCTTAGCCACTACACCACCGTGGCGGGGCGGCACAAAGGAAAGAATTTCTTTGTCGAACGAAATTCTTGTGCCGGCAATGTTATCTGAGTAAGTGCTTAGACGCTTTTTTTTTTCTTCAAAGGAAAGATAAAGTATATAGCACTATTCAACATTAACGACCTGACATTCACTAGCAAAATGGCATAAGAAATCTTAATTTCTTCCTAACTACTCACACGCCGTCAAAATTTGAGCGAGCAGCGCCATGAGACTCAGCAGAAGCTGTAATGCACTAAGTTCCGTTCACGGAATCCAATCAAAACTAAATCAGCTCCCGTTAACGTGACGTCTGCCCACAACCAACCAAGAAAATGCTGGCTCATGACGCAACCATCTTGACTGCTGGTGAAGGCAAGCAAACATTAGTTCCCTTGTACCCAAGTGACCTGTCGTAGTTCCTGGAGGCTTCCGTAAGAGAAATTTTGTTGGTCTGTTTCTTTCACCTTTCGAGTGTGGTATATAGATTACCTTAGCCTTGCCCGTGTATTTCCGAGTCTCTTCACGTGGTCGCTTGCCCAACAAGATTCAGTGGCACACACTTAGGATTGCCCAAGGGTAATTTTTCAGTGTATTTGGAAGTACTTCGATGTCCGAGGTAAATACCACCTCGAGGTCAGAACATAAAGATAAAAACAGAAGAAAATGAGAATTCGCAACAGGAGAGCATGCCATCGACATCACTACAGAAAAATACATTATTCTGCAATCTAGTGACTCCCACGAGAACCGAAGCCAACGTGAACGCAACTGTGTGCCACAGACAAATCACCTGACGACGTGAGTGCATCTACCGGTTAATGAACTTTGAACGTGCTGCTCGGAAGGCCAAATGACGGAGTCCAACAACTGGAGGTGACAACATACACAGGGGAACATTTAGTGCTTGATTATTTTTATAATTCAGAGCACATATCTTAGACAGCTGATTCTACGTTGACCGGCGTCACTCTCACCGTCGGTGGCGTAACGAATAGACATGAAATAGCAACCGATATACACACAAAAAAACAACGAGAAAAAAATGCACGGGATCAATATGATATGAACCACGGCCCTCTGCGTAGCACTTGAGCACTCTACAGCAAAGTTATGCTTGTGCTTGAAAATCATTTGCAAAAAGACCTTAGACAGGCGTAATATTGAGTAAGAAATCACGTTAGACTATGTATTATAGGGAGGAAGAAGGGTATGGTAACAACCAGTGATTACACAACGCTAACTGCGCAACAAGTGTCTAGTTTAATGTTTCCCAGCCAGTGCAAAATCGCTCAGCCATAATTGCTCATCGTCATCAGCGACGTGCAGCATAAACAAGGTTCACATAATACCGTTCAGATGTGTAACGGGTACTTCACTTATCCACAAAAGGACAAATACTGGCGTAGTGGAGCTGTCCTACTTTCCAAAACCTATGATCATGACTTGCGAATAACCTGAACTTCAAACACTGCTGGCCTTATCCCAACATGAAGTTGTGCTACAAATTCGCCTTAGCCGGTATCGTAATCATCACTGAATACTTGTTAAGAAAAATTAGAAACCTCACCTAGTGATTATCTTAACTCTGGCCTCTTCTGTAGTCTTGAAAAACTATGTATTGAGTTTTCATATTTGCCGAGCATAGGTTCCAAGGGGGCGTTCGTACTTTCTTTTGCTTTCTATTTATTTGTGAGACAAAAATGTGAAAGGACAGGTAACGTGTGAAAGTTGCGCATGTGAAATAATTAGTCACTCGCTATGGCCTGAACCTATATGTATACGGTACTTAGAAGCGATGGAGGACGACGAAGTGGCTCCTGCGTGCAACGAAGGCTTCAGTGACGTGAGAATAACGTTATTTCATAATCCGAAGAAACTTTAGGGAGAGAGCCTTAAATATTCTCATCAAGGCAGAGAGTCTCTGAAAATTCCTATGTTTTTCTCTCAAGAACCTAGTTATTTAAGCAATTCGTTGTCCCGGGTAGTGCGAACACGAATAAGCATCACGAATCAGCACGGGCTCGCTTCGTCCTATCCAACTTTTGCTTCGCTTTTGCAACACGTGGGAGTGCTTTGTGCGTCGTGCAATACAGAAACTAAGGCGGGGGAATCACTTATTTGACTAAAACTCACGTAACATCGCGAAACAACTAGTAACGCGACTAGAATCTAGTAACATTTCGTAGCAACCAGTCACGGGGAAAACATCGTAACATTATGTAAGGGCCCGTCACGTGATTAAAAATCACCTAAGATCACATGAATACTCGTCTTCGAAAAAATCACGTAACGTCATGCAACACCAAATCACGCGACTGAAATCACGTCACATTTAGCCACATCACCAAGATCACGCAACTGCGCCTCGTAACAAGTCATCTGACATGTTTCCGCGAGAAGCGATGTGACAGCTTGTCACGTGACTAAAATCACAGCAGGTAGTCACGTAACTGGTAGTCACCTGACTCGCCTAGCCAAGTTTGCCACACTTGATTAGAACTTAGCATCGTAAGCTGAAATTTGGCTTTATTAGAAAAACTTACTTAGGTACAACACTAAGTACAACACCTAGGTACAACACATCTGATAATGGCTTCATGCTTGTGCAATCAGTGCAAAATGCGCACATTTTTGTGTGGTGTTGGAAGTCATTTCTCCTGTGACTGTAGACATCAACGTGAAATCGCCTGTGCCTCTACCCAGACCTTCCACGTCGTCTGTGACTGCTTCAACAAAATCCTCCGGAGTGACAATGGTGGTGAAGATACATGTACTTTTGGCCAGTAACTTGAGCTCGGTTAAAATTGACTTTGTGGCCACGCCAAGCCGTAAAACTAGAAAAAGAGTACACACAATGTCTCCTTGAAGAAGTAAGGTTGTCGACGATACGCAAAGGTCAGCGGTTCACAATATTCTATTAGTTCCATTCGATATTGCTGAAAGCATGAACCAGCTTAATTGTCAAGCCACAACTATGTCGCTTGAGGCCCATGGGACGAGTCACATAACGGATGCGAGAATTCATGATCGGAATACTGTTCTAGCGAGAGATGTGATGAGTCAATGTGATGACAACATCAGCGTATGTTACCAGACAGCGAGGTCTCTAAAGCAGTTAGAAGTAGTTTGTCCTCTCATAAATGCTGTAGCAACACATTTCTTTCATACTAAATATGATGAAAAAACACAGCTTCATACATCATAAAATACTCAGCCTTTTGATGTTCCACATGAGAGAACTGCACTTGCATATTTTTGAAATAGAGCGTGTTCATGATAACGATTTGTCGTTTGAAATACGTGGTAAAAGAAATGCATACAGGAAATGCACGTTATTTGTGTCATGGCAAATCAATACTGCTCAAAATAACACATAAAATTTGCCAGCAATAGCGATGACAAATCTGAGTCAATGACATTAGGTCGCTTCAAAATTAGCGCGTGTTGTGTGGTTACAGCACGAATGTTTTGGATCGACTAGCTTTATAATGCTAAGCAAAAGTATTTCATGCAGAGTGCTCACTTTTTTATGTCAGCAAAATAAGAGGGGACACGGAAACCCGCACCTTCCGCCGTCCTGATTACCCCCTCCTTCGTCCCTGTCAACGCTTTAATTAGGTTTAATGAGACCGGGCTCCGAGCTGCAACTTGCGTCGCTCAGCTGCAGGACAGGTCTATATAGCCCAACCGGGGCCGAGACCTGCGATCAATCCATGAGCTAAGCAAGCTTGGCCACATCCCCACCGGTGGTTGGTCCGTATACCTACTACACATCCTTGGGAGATGGGGTTGCAACGATATGCAACGTACGCTCGAGTGCGTCGGCAACGTTGCTCCTCTTCTCAACCTGGATTAGAACCTGCCACCTACCAGAACAATGGCACGCGTATCTCGTCAACGATGATCTCACATTGGCGGTCACTGTTCTGGTGTTGACAGAAACGTCTATCGAGGCATAAGTACCGTAGGCCTAGATATAGTCTATAGTCGGTACAGTCGACTAGTCTACATTTTGGCAACAAGGTAAGGTTTAATCTAGACATAGCAGTTTAGAATACCGGAGAGCTGATCTAGTTCGTGTGAATTTATTTTAAGTATAGAGGGCTTACAAATACAGACAAAAGAAGGAAGTCAGAAAACCACAAACCGTGTTTGCACGTCCTGTATACTTAGAATGAATCCATCCAGACACACCATTAGAATGCGTTGCTGGGCGAGTGTGTGCATTGTCTAACCACACTGGGCTTCAGCATTCTATTGAAATGCCTGCTGCACTCATAACATGATAGCGCTATAGACTCGTTTCGCAGAAGTTCCAGTGTGCGCGTTGTCAGTTGTGACCGAAAAATCATCTTGTTTGTGACCGAAAACTCTGAAAGCAACAAATGAAATAAGTATTAAAAATTACCGGAACAGTCTGAGGATCAAACTCGGGTCGGTCTGCGTGGCGACTAGATGTTCTACATTAGATGCCGAAGATTACAGTTGCTGCTGTTATGCGATCACAACAGAGTTGCCGTGAGTGTCCGCCGCTGCCGCCGGCTTCCGTACACGCTATCACGTGATATAAGAAAGAACGATGTAAGAAAAAACACCGACAGATCTGACGCATTGTGGGAAACGATTTATTGCAATGAAAGCAGCAACCACACAATAATGCTGTACATAAACTGCTTTTCATGATTTGTATGTTGAGACTTGCAATTTATGCTCGTCATGCAGTCAAGTTGCGCAATTTCAATTTTGATTAATGTCAAACCGAAGCAGTCTGGCCTCGAGCACACCATAATCAACGCATGCAAGTCAGGCTGTACATGACAAGAACGTAATAGTTGTCATATTACTACTCGTCATTTACGCTCGTCACACAGTCACGTCACGGAAACCGAATTCCGGTGGATATGAAGCAAGCGAAACAGCTGTGGGTTTGCCATCAGCGTCGAATTTAAGTCATGTTGCCCATTATATGTCATTATGTTCATGTTACCATTTATCTTTACGTTCGTCATAGAGTCAAGCTACACACAATATTGGTCTATATTTGGATAGGAAAACGGCCCCCAATGGCCTATGAACATTGCATACAAGTCATGTTGCACATGACTTGCGATTTTTATATTACCACTTGTAACCTATGTTCATTATACAGTCACGTTACATGACATCAAAGTTTGTGTATATATATAGCTGCTAATATGGCCGCGAGCACAGCATGAACGTGGTAAGTGAAGTTACACATTTAGAGTCACGATTTCCACATTACCACTCGTCATGTATGTGCGTAATACAGACCTGTTACGCAATACAAAAATAGGTAGAAATCACGCTCGAGAACCGGCCGCAAGCGCACCATGAGCGTACTATGCAAGTCATGCTGTATATGACATGAATCTCGTGATTTCCATAATTCAACCAATCATTTGTACTTGTCATACAGAAGTGTCTCGGTATAACAATATTGGTATATTTCAAGCTAACGAAAGAGCCACGAGAGCACAAAGGACCTGGTATGTAAATTATGTCTATCATAAGAAATTATTTATAATTTTTATGATAAAAATAGTAATTTATTTTCGTCATACAATCATGTTTTGGTAAACCAGTTTTGGTACACAACGCACTAACAATAGAGCCGGGAGAGCAAGAAGTTATTATTATACGCAGATAGATAGATAGATAGATAGATAGATAGATAGATAGATAGATAGATAGATAGATAGATAGATAGATAGATAGATAGATAGATAGATAGATAGATAGACACGTTTAAGGTCACCGACGTTAGCTAAAATAGCTTTGAATTTATTGATATTCAGGGTATTACTCTGTATCAATCTAGACCCGCTCTGTGGCAGCCCAGATTACCACCATAGAGCCACACCGTTGCTTGAAACTCCTTCTCACAGATAACCTGCACAAGAGTTACGTCTGGAAAAAACCCAACTTCACTGACGTAGTATAGCTTGGTAAAAGCGTAGAAGAAAACCAGGCGTTAGAGAATAGAAATAGTGCTATAAGGCAATACAACTACATCAGGAGTGGGTACTTGTTTGCTTCTGAGCTAATAAAAAGGGCTCATTCATGATTCTTCAACAGCATCCGCCTCGGAGTCAATCAACGGCGCAGTGGTTGCCTTCCAACCGTGCTCGTATAATCGTCCGCAGACGGTTTGCAGCGGGTTCTAGAAATAGTGCTCTTCGAGTTTTCGTTTTGACTGCTGTGCTTTCCCTGAAAGTCTTGCTTTCTTAAAGAAGCTGCTTAAAAAATTCGTTATATGAGTGTCACTTGTTGGAAGGAGCATCTTCAACGCATCAGATACTGTGTGCCAGAAGCATAAAAACAAGTCAGGTGTAACTATACTTGTATTGAGCAATGAGCGGGTATTTTTAAGACCCAACCATTACAAAGCGCTCAGACACATTTAATCATCATCAGCAGCAGAACCATTAACTGCGTAGCTACGCGTGTTGCCTACGGAAGCGTACGAAGCGCGCCGATGGCAGAGTGGGCACTTAACAACTGTGCTTGCGTTTGGCATTCAATGTTACTTCGAAACAGCCAACGTTACACGCACAGTCGTTCGTTTCCCGAGGATGACGATGTGCGTCTCACATTTCTGGCACTCGCCTACAAAGACAGATTGGCCGACAACTGGGCTGTAGGGTCTTTCAGTTAGAGAGATGTCGATCTAAAACCTCCAATGGAAATGAAGTTTATAAAATCAAATGAAATCTAATGATTGAAAAAACTGCACGAGCAAGCGGTCAGACAATCAGAAAGGCTTGAAGCCGAAGATAAGAATAAGAATATGCTAACAAGTAAACCATTTCGTTTCTATTTGTACGAAAACACAGAAAGGCAAACATTCCTGTTACCATACCCTAATGTGGTTCCTGCAAATTATAAATTTCCTACCAATGCAGGCTTGCAGTTAAAAAGAGGATGCGCGTGAGGCCCTATTACGCAATTGCAATCTTCCCTTGAAGGTGCAACTCAGGCATCCTTCAATATTTTATTTTGCGCTTCGGTTCCTATTTACAGGAACCTGAATCCCTTAAAAATGGCAATTACAATTCCAACTGAATATTCTGATACTTAATAGTATCCTTCATTATACCACACAAACGACCACATCATGTAGCGAAACAACAACGCAGTGTCTAGACGTCCCGTTTCGGTTCTATCAATTTATTTTTGAGGGAACCAATGAGCTTTTGAATATATATGAGGTCACCGTGCCCACACTGATCTTTACGGCGGTATAAAACACGTCTGTGTGTGCGTGTGTATGCATGTGTGTGTGTACGTGTGAGTGTGTGTGTTTGTGTGTGCGGGCGTGCATGTGTGTGTTTGTGTGCGTGTTTTTGTGGAGCAGATAATCTTGGTAAACGGTTCCACAAAAAGAAATGTTGGCCAGGAAGCATTGTTTCCCAACATCTAATTCATTTCCACAATCTATGCATAGAAAGTGTGCAAGGCGTGGACTGAAAGACGAAGAAGTGTAGTGGAGCGGGGGCTTGACTTCGAGGTTTACTGCTCTACGGTAGATTATGTCAAGAGGTAAACAATAACAGCAACAGCTACAACATGTAGGAACAGTATCATGCAGTGTGCGAATAAAGGCTTCAAAGAGATATTCCACATTGTTTATTGAGCGGAAGGTTTATGACCTACGGATGATATAAGCTGCTAAAGCTTAAATATTATGAAAAGTTACAACCTTAACCAATATATTCCACCTTTTTATACTCCTCATGGCAGAACTGCATGTGCGTATTTTTGAAAAAGATTGTGTTCACGATTCTATTTTGCCATATCAAATACTTGTTACAAGGAATACATACATGAAACGCAGTTTATTTGTGTCATGAGGAATTATTACTGCTCACTATGAAGAGAGACATAAAAGTATGTAAGTAAAAGTGACGAGAAATGCTGAGCTAATGGCATTAGGTGGTTTCACAACTAGTGTTCGGACGCATTTATACTAGCAGACGTTTAAAAAGGTTTTATTACAACAGCACGAATGCTTCCGATGGATTGAGGCTATAATGCCTAGCAATAGCATTTCTTGCGAATTGCATAATTTTTCACTGAGCCAGAAAAAATAGTGGGAACACGGAAAGCCGTACCTTCTACCGTCCTGATTACCCCCTCCTTCGTCGTCAACGCTTTAATTAGGTTTATTGAGACCGGGCTTGGAGCTACAACTTGCGTCGCTCAGCTGCAGCACAGGTCTATATAGCCCAGCCGCGGCTCAGACCTGTGATCTATCCATGAGCTAAGCAAGTTTTGCCACATCCCCACCGGTAGCTGGTCTGTATATTTACTATACATCCTCGCAAGATGGGGTTCCAACAATATCCAACGTACGCACAAGTGCGCCGGCAACGTCACTGCCCTTCTCAACCTGGACAAGTACCAGCCACCTACCAGGACAAGTCATGAGTATATTGTCGTACGACCAACATTCGCGGTCAATGTTCTGGTGATGACAAAAACATTTATCGATGTATAGCTACCTCAGAGTGTTTATTATTGCAACGACGTATATATAGTCTCATCTTGACTAATGAACTTCCATGTTTCATGGAATGCCTCCTAAAACTTTTCCTCTTTGGCACCACATCTACGATGCTCAGATGCTGTGAATAACGACGAAGCTGTTGCTGCCTGTCTAAGTAGCTCTGTCTGCACCTATCATTTATTTTGTTTGTATTATGGCACAGCTAGAGACGTCAGACGATTTGAAAAGGTGCCTTTCGTATAGGAGACCGACGGGTGCTGGGTAACCTGCCACGACTAAAGGTGCTAGAAGGACAAATGCAAGCGTCAACGAGAGCACCGACATGACCTCTCAAGTAATGACATCGGGTATTAAGTGCCAGCTGGATAGCCCAGGCATGCCTGACGGTTACTGACATGCTTTGGCCGCAAACTAACACAAGAAAAGTAAAGAAACATTAAACGACAAGCACAAGCGGCAAGCAAGTACCAACTAGGCGAACAATCAGTATTGTTACAATGCCTGACGGCAAGCGACAAGACATCAATGAGTCTGAGGACGAATCAACTTCCATCGGGCAACCCCAACGTGGCGAGATCTTGACTTGGACGAGGGCGACTTTTGTGTGATGTGCCATCGCAGAGACAGGACAGTGGGCATTGCTGTAATACTTGCTCCAGGAACCGAAAGAGCTAACTTAAGGCAAGTAAACCATATTGCCGCATGATTTCAAGACGTGCACCAGTAAAGAAAACCTTGCGTGCTAAGTGCTGCGGCTACCTCCAGCTACAGCTACTGCTGATGCCCAGCACGGACAGCTGGTTATTGAAGGAATATGCCATTTGTCCTCAGCCCAAAGGCTGTAAGTGAACTATCGACCCCATGGAAGACGACCAAAGCGCTGAAACTCGGTGGTTTGTAAAATGAGCATTAGGGACTTTTCTGCGTCTGAAACCAACAAGAGAAGCTACTGAGCCAATAGAAAAGAATTATGTTGCTGAAGGAAGGAAGAAAAATAGGAGGAAAAGAATGGCAGGGAGGTTAACCAACCTATAGGCAGCCGGTTTACTACCCTGCGCATGGGAAGGGGATGGGCGAGATGAAAGATAGAGAGCAGAGAGGGAAGAGAGATAAACACAGCACATTCGGCAGCACACGCGCGCACACTCAGTCATTGTCCAGTCTTTTCTTTCGCGGTTTGTGACATTGCTGTGACAGCCGCTTGTTCAAGTCCGTGTTGCGTAGAGATTTCAACAGAGCTTTTGTCACCTTCTGTTGCAATGTCTTCTTTCAGGCACTTGACAGATTAAGTGTCCACAGACATTTGGCTATTGTCGATGCGCGCAAGAACGGATTCCGGTGACTGTCTCTGGATATTATATAACAGACAGTCACACAGGATGCGGTGTAGCGTCTCTTCGCAATGAAAGGCATCGCAGAGAGCGTTGTCCGCCATTCCTATGACAAAGGAATAAGATTTTGTAAATGCTTCTCCTAGCCATTAGCGATGAAGAAGGGTGGCTTCTCTTCGGTCGAACCCAGTGGGCATGCGGAAAGCCATCAAAGAGGACAGGTGGTGTTGACGATTTGTCTCGTTGCTTGGTGGAAACCATAAATGTGTGTTAGAGTTCGGCAGGTGCACTTATGCGGTTGTATTGAACCGATCTCAAGCACCTGGAAGCAATTGGCAGTAAATATCGAGCACGTGGTGATTCGCGCTATGTTCGCGGCGCTGCACTCCCACACCGTGAAGATTACGGCAAGTTTTACGAAGTATATAGCGCAAAAATAACAAAAACGCCGACCAAAGTGAAATACACAAAACTTAAAAAGACGTTTCGGTTCCCCACACGGGAGCCTTGTTCACAGTGACCGCAAATGGCGTAGTGCGCTCTTTCTATGCATGTTTCACCACGTGTTGCAGACGAAGTATATGTTGGAAGCAGTACTGGTTCTCTAGAAAGTGATACTTCGCCAGCTTTTACGTACACACAGTAGCATGATGGCAACCATTCGGCCACCTGGTCCATTCCATTCTTCACAAGTGTCCTTAATAATGCAATGGAACTGGGCCAGTCTTCGGCAGAGTCTTACAGAACTTAACCTTCTCCTGAGAGACATTCTTACACCACCTTTAGCCCTCTCGAAAGACGGTCTCACAAATTGAAGGACAATCTCGGGGTATATTCGACGCGGCTATTTGAGCAGACCGTCGTTTGCAAATGGACGCTCCACGATATACAAACGGTGGGAAATACTTCACGTCGCATTACCCCAGTACAAGACCTCTGTTCCAATTGATTGCAAGTCCCTGCTGTGCATCTGGCACACTTGCTCAGCAAGTGTGCCTGATGTGCAGGTGTGCATACAGGAAATCAAAAACTGAATGTAGCGTCATTGTACATCAGTCCATGAAAAAAGGTCTTATTAGGGGCTCTCTTCAAGGGCATTTACTTTCGGTGTCCCACTGCTAAAAAATTGTGTGGTGATTTTAACGCACATCATCCACTCTGAGGAGATAACAGCGTAGATTCTTTCGGTAAGAAATATTTAGCACCAGCAGATCCAGCTGACTTATGTGTGGCGAGTGATGGCAAACAACATTTTAGGGGCAAAGCTCTTTATGGCGGCACCTGTTCGTCCCTCGTAGCCGTTGTAGTAGTGTGTAACAAGTATTACATTTTGACCTGCAAGGAGGTGCCAGTGAGAGATTTCTTCTGTGCGTTGTTGAAAAACAAAAGATAATGCTCAATGCACACGCTAATGGCTGCTAAGGAGGAATGAGAGACAGGAAAACTTGGCTTTTAGCTAACGCGCACGCTGCAAATTTTTTATTGTTCAACAACGCACAAAAGACAAGAAATGGTTGCTACGTTATACTCGCTGGGCGTAACCTCCGATGTTTTAGAAAGGTGTAGGGAGCGTTGGGCCGCAGTGCCATGAATACAGTGAACTAGTATATACCATGAACTCGAGGTGGTTAAAGGTGGGAAGTGGACCCGAAGCGCAAGCCGTAAGAAAGTGTGCGTGTGCCACCTCTCGTTCATTCCTTGGAATTTCCGCTGGATGGCGGTGCTTCTATAGGGGGAATATATGATGAAAAGATGCGAGACGGTGGTACTTGGAGGGTTGAATTGGTGGACGAACAGACACACAGACAGGTCAATGGACGGACGCACGGATTGATGGACGCACGGATGGACGCAGGAGCGAATGCATTGACGAAAGCAGGGACAGACGCACAGATGGACGTGCGGACGCAGTAACAGACGCACGCACGGACGGGCGGCCACACAGACGCACACATGGATGGACGGAAGCAAGAACGAATGCACGGATGGATGCTTCGCCCCACTAGCCATCATTCGCTCCGTGGATATGCTGCCATTTTTTTTCTCAGGCCACGAGATTCATGGAGTGCAATGAGCCTTGTATTACGCTCGATGGACCTTCCGGTCTGTTCGACATCTATCCCAACTAGGATGGGCAGCAACCATTTCCCCATTTTCACCAATATCATCGGGTTTTGGACTGCTGGTCATCAATTCTGCAGAGTGACTCACTAGGACACGCACAGATCAGCGCCGGATGAATCCCCTCGTGAGCTGTTTGCAAATGTGTTACGGAGTAAGCGAGTGGCTAGTTGGTTAGTGAAATCTTTTTTAGAAGCTGCGTGCCATCGCTGCTCTTTGTCTCTCGAAACGCGGGCACAGCCAGATAAAATGTTCGATGTCGATGATATTCCCCCAGAAGGCACAACACGGGGAAGTGCCTCGTCCAGTCTTGAAAGACCAAGCCGGCGTGTGTGCGGAGATTGTCCTTATCCTGTAGAGAAGCGTTGCCTGTTCTCTAGAAAATCCGTGGATTACGCATGACTGATGTGGAAACTTCTGAATCGCCTGAGGTGATTGCGCATTACATTCTTGTTGTTCTGGGAACCTTTAGGAGCCCAAACTTTTGGAACACAAGTTCGCACTTCCCGTGCATGTGTGCGTGTTTGTGCGATCGCGTGGCAGCTTCAGATGAATAAAGAAAAAGTATTACTTAACTGTCATTGTACAACAATGTGACAATCCGCTCATTTGGAACAAGAGCAGCTTCATGGACTACTCGGTGTTGCATCGTGGGTTAATGCGCTTTTAATCATACAGTGACGGACTAGCCATACGAAAAGACAGAGTGCATCTGCAATCCGTGTTTGTGTATGTCCAGTACGACTCTGTGTTTACAAGCGAGTTAACCCAAGACACTCATTTGAGTCGTACGCAACCAAGTAGATTTCGAAAAATTTATAAAGGCTTCATTTCAAGGTCATATAACTTTCACGCACGCATACTAAATACGCTAATTACGTTATTTACAGCGAGATTTTCAAAGTTCGCTCAAAATTTAAGACGGGACATTTTTCAAACGGCTCTAAAGCACACAAGCATTACTTTAAAAATCACAACATTGGCACCATACAGGCTGCCATCAAAACAAGCTGTCTTTTTAATGGACTCGAGGGTGGAGCACGTGCTAATGAATATTCAATTCACTTCGCTCAATGTTCTGGCCTTTGTGCACCATGAATTGGATTAAAGATACTCCAAATAATTAGTCCAAGTGGAAGAGCTTTAATCCGTTTATATTAAAAACACAACTCAAACACCACGTTTTCTTCAGTTTTGATGTCAGTTCGGAGAACTTCTTCGAAAATGCATGACCGTGGGAATGTGTGTTCTTATACTTGGAATATACAATGTTTCCTACCTGTTTATTTTTTATAGTTTCGCTTATGTCAAAAAGTGTGACGTCTCTCCATATCTGTATTAGCTTTTCTTCATTCTCTCTCAAACTGTGCGTAAAAATATTTGACGCAGTTTTCTCGGGCCCACCACCCCTTGTAAAATATTGCCTTAAAAGGGTTTCAGGCGTTTCATTAAATAAATATATAAATATATAAATATATTTCCACGCTGACCTATGCGTTTGCCATGACAACCCGAACGCGGAAACCATCTGACTTTTTTTTTCCTCAGCCGATGTACACATGGCTCGAACAGATGTCACTAAATCGACCACGTTAAAGCAACAACATGGTGGAACGCGAATCTTGGGATGTCACGCTATTGTTATCAACACATCGCAAGCTGTTTCCTTCATTATTCATGCACCGAGCCCCAATAACGCTTAAGAGATATCGTTGTCACACTGAATCAGGTTAATCCACTACGTGTATGTAGTATCTTGACGTCATCTATGCCTTCATGGTAGACACATGTTGGTCGTCCGTGACTACAGTGCAAGCTATCGGTTGGTCCTCCCTCGCGCCCTGTTCCAAAAGTTTCTGCACTTAACTCGGTTCGTCACTGCCTCCAAGATCAGAGGCATTGGGAGCTTTCTGCTTCTCACCTTCTTTTGCTTTGACTACATAATCGGTCAACATATTTACGTAAGCGACAAGGTCACGTAATAAAGTCATAGAGTGACACGTTCGTTGTGTGGCTTCATACTTACCTCACATTGATGCCCTGGTGACGTCAGAAACTTGCACGATCGGTGATGCAATGATAACGTGATACTTGTCGTCACGTGTTTATTCTTTTTAATCACTCGTGTAGACGGAGACATCGCCAAAGGTCCATTTTAGCATTTCTTGTTGAACATTTTACTTCAATAAAGAAATCGTTAGTCAGAGCAAACAAAAAGCACTAAACACCAAACAAAATTTCTAGATGATCTACCTTTTTATTAAAAAAGCAACGTCGGTAAGCTCTAGACACTTGTGGTAAGAATGTCAAAAATCATTTGCTGTATAGCCTGTACCAACACTTTGTCTTTAAAACTGCAGATTTTCAATTTCGAAAATTAAAGCACGATACAGCTAGAAGCGTTTACATATAGTAGTGCCAAAAATGAATGGAATGACCCATGGCCATGGATTACATTTATTGATTAAAACGATACAAAAATGAAGCACGCGGCGATGTTAATGTCTCAAAACCAGAGATGTTCAGATTACTCAACAGTTGGGTTACACGTCTGGCAATGCATCGGTGGTACATTGGTCGATCTGGTCGCCTGCTGACTTGAATGTCACTGGTCTGAATCAAGCCTCGCATGTAGCATTTAGATGGGGACGCCTTATTAGAGACCAGTGTACTGTGTGATTCCAGTGCACGTTAAAGAATATTAGCCCGTAAAACCTTCTGCAACACTGTAAAACAACAGGCTTCATAGTATGATACTGGTTCACGAAACACCAGATATTATCACTTAACGTCTAAAACGTAAGTATTTTAAGCAATTTCAGATTGCACTAGATTACTCTCTTAGTTCAGGCATTCCTGAACTAAGATCAGGCATTCCGGAAGATCATACTTTCTGCACAATGCCTTTCCCATACTGTCTTGTGTTGCTGTTGAAATGAGTGGCCTGAACCTTGTAAAAAGAGCTACGAAATCAACTCGCATCCAACTACGAAACAATGTTAAAATGTGCACACGTAATCGTTGCGTTAGCTTGCGCTGCACTGCACACTTATTCTATTATCGCAGTTCTGTATGACGAAATTTAAGTTTGGCCGCTCACAAGCTCTCACCAACAGATGCACAAAGTGACGTGGCTACTACTGTGTGTTAATCATTTATTGGAATAAAGCCTCCCTACACAGTCTTTCTGGTTAAGAGAAGGGCAGTCACATGACAGTTCTTTCACGGCGTTTCCTGTTTGCTACCGCTCTGATGTCTTTATTCATTGAATTTTGTTCGCAAAAAAACAGCGATTCCTGGCACCACCATGTAAAGACCTGCTGCCTTCCTCCAAGGAGGACGAAGTTCACAAGAGAAGAAAAAATAAAATCCAGTTCAAGAGCTCGTCAAGCCCCTATCATGCTTGAGGGTTTCTTCACAGCGAGACAGCTAACTTTAATCACGCCCCTGATATGGCAACCCAGACCAAGCAACTTTTGTACTTGTGCTGATGGATAGAAACCAGAAAACATATTGAAAAAAAAAAGATCAGCTCAAACATTTGAATGCCTTGTAGAGAGGGTATTAATAGAAAAGAGACAAAAACCCGCACAGTTATTGTGTGGTGCCACACAGTCACATATTTTAAGCTCACTTGAAGCACTGAAAGTTCATTTAGTTGAAGCCATAAACAGAAGCAGCAAAACCTACAGGCAGGCTTACAAGATTGCAGGTAACATTATTGGCGTTTACGAGGGCATGATATTATATATCAATGGCTTCCTGGACATATCGGTATTACCGGAAATCAATTAGCCGATGATGCAGCCCGCTCAGCCCATGAAGGAACCCGTGTAGTCCCGATTCGTCTATCAAGGAATGATGCAGCAAGACAACTTTACCTGTTGCCTCGAGATCTCACACGCACGTTCTGGTCGTCCACCAGCTTCCAAAGGTGTCCATTTTATGAACTGGATCCTTCGCTCAAGCTAAAGCTACCATCACAACTTTCCCGCTCCGATGCGACAGTGTTATGCCGCCTTCGGTTGGGTGTTGCATTTACAAAGGTGTACTCCTTTCGCATTGGTATGGCAGGCACTCCTACATGCGACTACTGCGGAGCTGAAGAGACCATCGAACACGTCTTGGGCAGCTGTGCTTGCTACGACACACAGCGATGCCAGCTCCGGATGGTTTTGAATCAACTTGACCCCGGACCATTTTGTGTGCAGAAGATACTAGGACTTGGGGCATCTGCCACTGTTGCGCAGAAAGCAACTAATGCACTGCTACTTTACCTAGAGTCAACAAACCTGAGCGACCGCCTGTAGACCGTGTGTGCTCCCCGAGTGTGCTCGTGATTGTGTGTATATTCTCATCTCTCTGCAACCTCTTTTCTCCCCTTTATCCCTTCCCCAGTGCAGGGTAGCAAACCGGATGTGCGTCTGGTTAACCTCCCTGCCTTTCCTTGCATCTTTATCTCTCTCTCTCTCTCTTATTGGCGTTTAAGTAACTTTCGTGTTTCAAACCGTCTTTTTCCTGATTAATGCACAATTCTAACATTACCGACAGAAAGAATAATACGATAACGTTATCAAGGTAATATACATTCTCCACTTCATTATTCGAATTACTTTTTGAACGTAATGCTGTCACATAACCGGATTAACACTGCCACGAAATCATTGCTCATAACCAATATCCTGTTCTCGAATGTTTCCTTTCTCAAAGGGAAAAAAACATTTCCATGCTCTCGTCGTAGGGCTCAAGACGTTCCCCGCGATGATATATGTTTTACTATTTCCAGCGAATAGCTTGGTTTAATTTTGTAGGATTAGTACGGAGGAAAAACACAATAATAGGTATTTAAAACGGCACTACAATGTCACAGCTTTACATATTCGGAATCAGTAGCTCAGCAATGGACAACTTGAAAAGAAAGACTATTACGCGAAGTCTGTAGTTAGTCACTGCGCAGGACTTTCCTCCCTTAAGTTCAGATACCGAATCATTAGGTTTGTATATCATCGTAAAAATTGTTTCAGGGTCTAACTGAGGTCGTAAAACGAACATATGGCCTCATTTAGAAGAAAACAAGGTTATTTGAATAAGATATGCGAGACTTCAGAATCACATTCAATGCATCATTTGAGTGATTTTGAGAATTTGCACCCGGTTGCATCAAATAGAAAGAGCAAGAAAAATTGTACACGAGTCATGAGGTGGCTGGTTACAAGCTCCAGCCATTTTACGTTTTGAACTTTAAATTATAGAAAAAAATTGCTACAAGAGTTTAGTGTTTATGGTGCCAAAATACTATCACCGCATCGAACCCAAGACGTGGCAGCTGCATTTTTATGGAGTCTAGATGTCCGTCTACTTATATTTAAGTGCACGTAACGGAGCCCCAGCGTTATAAATTTTCGAATCTGTCCACCATGGCGTTGTAATAAATATACCATGACTAAGAAATTCTCGGAGCTGTTCACCACGCACATGTCAATGTGATATCGTTGATGTGGGACGTTAAATCTTAACAAGTATTATCAACTATACCGAAAATTTGCCGTCATACAATATTCCATATTGTGAATTCTGAGTGCAGGCTTGCGTTGGCGCAACTAAAAGTGTGTTTGAAGTTTCGGCTCTTCTCAGTGGTAGCAATGCAACATTCGTTGACTATTACTACAAAAACTGAAAGGGCGCCTGAGGGCCGCGGACGCCACTCTGTGCATCACAGTCATCGAGAACCAAGCGAAACGCCGAGAGCCTCGTTACGACACATGAAACCAGCCGCAGGGCACGTGCCATCCCTGCATGCGTACTTGCTCCGACTGAGAGGCCAGCGTGCGTGACGTATAGAAGAAAGCCAGGTTAGCGGCAAGTCGCTCATCATATCGAGACTCCACGTTCACTCTCCTTTGTTCTCGTTGGCTCTAACGGTTAAGCCGACCACGCCAACGGCAACACAGCTCAACGCAGGAACAGGCACCTAAGGGCTGTGCTCTAAATTGAACGGAGCTTCAGAAAAATTTTTTCAGCCAGGGGTTCGTTCTGCAGTCTTCTAAATATATTTTAAAGAAAGATTAGCACACCTTAGTCGCGTCATTTAAACCAGGACAAGTGGCGTTCAATAAGCGTAAGCTTGGAACTTTGACAAAAGCTGTGTGCGACTGAGTCAAAATGCAGTTTCCGGGCGTCAAGCCGCACAAGTATTCACGCAGTGGAATCAGCCGCCATGGCATTTCAAAGATAAGAGACCACATTCTCAGACAGTTACTATTTTTCGCCACATGAAAGTAACCGAGGCCACGTGTTCGCCCATCAGGTGGTAATCGCTGGTATTTCCTCTTCCGGTCTCCGGAACGGAAGTGTGAATCCGAGGAAGGGCAGGATGTTAACTTCGTTTTGCACGAGCTTCTTCGACTGCGGAACCGGCAAAAGTGTGCCATTTCCGTGTGCCGGTGAGCTCTCAATGTTTTGTTCTTTAACAATTTTTTGAGGTATAGTTCATTCACCACTTCATTTTCGCCGTTGTGTTGAAAAAGAAACAAAAAGCAAAACTAGAAGTGTTTTTTATCGCATTACTCCTACATTACCTGACAAGTGTCTTTATGTTGTCGGGAATTAGCCCGGAAGGGTGCTATCTGAGCAGTATGAGCATGAACCCGTGGTAATGAGCCTGGAACCCCACATCGGCCGATTCGCAGTGGCCACTGTCGGAAACAAAGTGGAAAAGGCAGCGCTCTTCCGTTAGCTTTAACACTCCCACCTCGATATAGTTACTCGAAAACGCAGCGTGTCTGCGGCTGCTGGTGGTGATATGAGCTTATATCAGCGAACACAGCAACAAACAATGCCCCATTAGGCACAACAAAGACAGCGGCGGTGAAGTAGCCTGCCATGATGCACAGGACATGCCTTTATTGCACGTGTAGGTGGCGTGCACTGAGCAATTTGATATGCTTCTTTAGCTTATTTTGTTTCAGGTGCATTTTCTTTACGTACTATCATTTTTGGGGGCTCAAGGGCGCTATAAGCTGCTGTTTCACAGCAACGATCATGTGGGAGTGTCAACAGTCAGCGAAGAAGCGCCCTTCTTTACGCTCTGAATTTTTCAGTGCCATTCATATATAACGTTATCTCAGTTTTGAGGCTATTTCCCATGCGCTCGCGTTTTCGAGCTCATAGTGCTCACGACAGTACATACATACATACATACACACACACCTACATACATACATACGTACGTACGTACATACATACATACATACATACATACATACATACATACATACATACATACATACATACATACATACATACATACATACATACATGCATACATACATACATACATACATACATACATACATACATTTGCCAAAGTCATTTAATGGGTATAGTTCTCTAATTCCGACCAGCAGCTCGCGGGATCGAATTTGACCGTGGCAGCCACCGTGTCGATGGAAGCGAAAATGCTTGACGTCCGTGTATCGAAATCGGGCGCACATTAAAGAACGCCCAGATGGTCATAATTTAGGGAGCCTTCCACAACGTTATCTCTCATATTCCTATCAGGCTTTTGGCACGTCAAACAATTCATGTTCGGAAGCACCGCTTCCGAATGACACTCTAAGTACATAATGCTAATGGAGTGTGGTACCATACCAACTTATTGTCATGCATTTGTGCAATCAAGTTTATCAGCAATAGTATAGGCCCCCTTCAACTACATCGCCGTTAAAGCTACATCAGCTCTGAAGAGCAAAGGCTGTCGTGTTTTACAAAATCATTTTTCCCTCATGCAGTTGACAAAATATGGCAACTAACTCATGTCAAGACGCCTTGCAACATTTTCTGAGGGAGCCATCTATTTACCTCAAGATCAGAGTTTATTTCCTCGGAAACACATTGGCGCAATACTTTTATTTCGAATCCGTAGAGAACGAGTAGAGTTATCGGGTTGATTAAGTGCACCTAACTATATGTTCATGGGTGATCTTGCATTTCTTTCTCACGAAAATGCGGCCGTCTTGCCTGTGAATCGAGCCACCTTCCTAGCCAGCTCAGAAGCGAGACACCAGCTTTTAGGCACCACCACAACTATTTTCTACGGAATGAGCAAAGTTTGTAATTTCAGCAAGAAATGCCAAGGCATGTCTTGATAAGGACACTCTTTGGCAGTGCATACTCGTAGAGGTGGTTACTAAAATATGAGCCAGCAATGTAAATGAAAATACTTATGACACTAAGATGCTGGTTGTCTTTTATCTTGGTGCTTATGCACAATATAGAATCAGAAATGGGCCGCCTGGCGGGAACCTTTAGGGCTCAGATACATGTAACCCGCATTTTTATAAGGATGCTGTCCGACGCTCAGGATATGATGTAAGGCAGCAACATCAGTAACAAAGGGCACTCTCTCGAAATGCCCGGAAGAGTTTTTTTTTAAATCCTAAGGTGCTATAGGGCTCGATGAAGGATATCAGGTGCTTCTTTGTCGTACGACCAGAGCTTTCTTCGCAAGTGTCTGCAACTCAGCTGCTGTAACTCACCTCGCGACAGTGGCCACATAATGTCAAAATAAGCCCGAACAATGCACCCTAATCATCATAAGCCCGAACAATGCACCCTAATCATCAAAGGTCCCCAGGTCGTATTTGCCTGCCCCAGAAACGCTACATTATCCGCCACACGAGACTGACGACACGAGCGGGTAAACGCATTCTCGTGTAGTGGCAGTGTGATCGAACTGAGCATGTCGTACGTGTGTATCACTGATAGATCCAAACGTTTCTCGCAGAAAGGAGTTTTTAGGCTTTCCTAAGTTTTTATTTGCTTTGTTTTCACTACTTGCTTAGCTAAAAAATGAGAGACCAAAACAAATAGGCTTGGAATACCATTTAGAAAGATAACTTTCACTATATTCAGTTGACCAGAAAGTATACAAAGTAATTTAAGCGAAGATTCTTGCGGAAGTATATCTTCTGGTGATTTAACACGAGTCAACCACCTGACACCCACTACCGTATCTATCTATCTATCTATCTATCTATCTATCTATCTATCTATCTATCTATCTATCTATCTATCTATCTATCTATCTATCTATCTATCTATCTATCTATCTATCTATCTATCTATCTGTCTGTCTGTCTGTCTGTCTGTCTGTCTGTCTGTCTGTCTGTCTGTCTGTCTTACTATCTATCTATCTATCTATCTATCTATCTATCTATCTATCTATCTATCTATCTATCTATCTATCTATCTATCTATCTATCTATCTATCTATCTATCTATCTATCTATCTATCTATCTATCTATCTAACTGTCTGTCAGTCTATCTATCTATCTATCTATCTATCTATCTATCTGCCTACATCTTTTTGCTCTCTTGACCACATTGTTACGGGAGGGGGGGGGGGGGAGAAATGAACAACAAGAGAAAAGGCAGGGAGGTTAACCAGGCACATGCCCGGTTAGCTACCCTACGCTGGGGGAATGGGAAGGGGCATAAAGATGAGAGAGAGGAAAGAAAAGAGAAAGAGAGGATATATACTTCAACTAGTATGGCATAACATGAGGGCATGACGAGCATAAATTACGAGTGATAGCATCACAATCATGACTTATTTGTCATGATAGACATGATTTACATATCATGAACTTGCTGCTCTCGTGACCCTTAAGTTAGCTTGATATATACCAAAATTTATATATCTCCAAATTTCTGTTGGACTACTATAAATGACAGGTGGTAATTTGATAATCGTGATATTTTTGTTATGAACAGCATCAATTGCATAGTACGTTCATGATGGGGCCAGTTCGCTTTTGATATTCGATTTGATAGTTCGATTTGATATTGCGTGACGGGTCTGTATTAGGCACAAACGTGACGAGTGGTATTGTGCAAATCTTGAACTTTCATGTGTAACAAGACTTGCATGCCACGCTCATGGGGCGCTCATTGCCAAATTGCCTGCTAGATATACACCAAACTTAATATTGCGTGACGTGACTGTATGATGACCATAATGGACAAGTGACAATACAGAAATCGCAAGTCATGTGCAACGTAACTTGCATGCTATGTTCTTGGTGCAGTCAGGACCGTTTCCCTAGCTCGATATAAATCAAATTTGGTGTCGCATAGCTTGACTGTATAACGAACATAAATGCTAAGTGGTAATATAAAAATTATGACCTGTGGTGTACAACATGACGCATGCGACTGTCATGGCTCACTGCTGGCCGTTTCGCTAGCTTCATACACGCCAAAATTCGGTTTGCGTGGCCTCGGTTTGCGTGGTTTGCGTGGTAAGACGATCATAAGTGGTAATAGTACAATCATGGCATTCACGGCATATACAGCCCGACTTGCATGCCTTGATCATAGTGCGACCTAAGCCAGACTGCTGCGGCTTGATTAACGTCAAAATTGATCTTGCGCAACTTGACCGTTTGGGGGGCAGAAAAAGCAGGTCTTAACGTTCAAATCATGACATGAAGTTCCTGTACAGCATCACTCTCTCTTTGCTGTCTTTCTCACATTAAATCAATTCACATATAGTGTCAGATTTGCAGGTTGGCCTTTCACTTACATTGTTTTTTTTTCTTATTTCACGCGATACCGATAACGGAAATCAGCGGTGAGGTGTGCAAAACTAACGGCTCCTCCGTTATGATCTCATAACAGTTTCCGCTGTAATATTTCACCTCTAAGGTAGAACACTTGCTTGTCACGCAGACCACCCGAGTTTTATCTCGACTCAGTCCAGGTAATTTTTAATATTTATTTCATTTGCATCTTTCTAGAATTTTCGGTGATGGACAAGAGGATTTTTCGCCTGTGACCAACAACGCCAACATCGACACTAGAATTTCTGCGAAACGAGTCTATAAGGATATCGTGTTATTGATTCCGCAGGAGTTTCGTTGGAACATTGAAGCCCAGCGTGGTTAGACAATGTACGCACTCCCCATGCAACGCATTCTTATGGTGTGTCTGGATGGATTCTTTCTAAATATACAAGGCGTGATAACACGGTTTGTGGTTTTCTGACTTCCTTCTTTTGTCCGTATTTGTAAGCCCTCTATATTTAGAATGAATGCACACGAACTAGATCAGCTCTCCGGTGTTCTAAACTGCTATGTCTAGATTAAACCTTACCTTGTTGCCAAAATGTAGACTAGTCGACTGTACTGACTATAGACTATATCTAGGCATACGGTACTTATGCCTCGATAGATGTTTCTGTCAACACCAGAACAGTGACCATCAATATGAGATCATCGTTGACAAGATACACGTGTCATTGTTCTGGTAGGTGGCAGGTTCTAGTCCAGGTTGAGAAGATGCACGACGTTTCCGACGCACTCGTGCGCACGTTGCATATCGTTGCAACCCCATCTCGCAAGGATCTATAGTAGCTATTCGGACCAACCACTGGTGGGGATGTGGCTAAGCTTGCTTAGCTCATGAATAGATTGCAGGTCTCGGCCTCGGTTGGGCTATATAGACCTGTCTTGCAACTGAGCTACGCAAGTTGTAGCTCGGAGCCCGGTCTCATTAAACCTAATTAAAGCGTTGACAGGGACGATGGAGGGGGTAATCAGGATGGCGGAAGGTGCGGGTTTCCGTGTTCCCACTCATTTTGCTGACTCAACAAAAAATTAAGCAGTTTGCAAGAAGCGCTATTGCTTAGCATTATGAGCTGCATCAATCGGAAGCAACCATGCCATATATAGTATTAAGACCATTTCAAACGACTGCTACTATAAATGTGTCGGCCTGCTAGTTATGAAACTACCTAATGTCAATTGTTCAGCATGGGTCGTCACTATTAGTGTCATATTTTACGCCTTTCCTTATAATGAGCAGTATGGATCCCCCATGACACAACTAAAGGCTTTTCATGTATGCATTCCATGTAACAAGTATTTCATACGGGAAATTCTTATCATGAACACGCTCCTTTTCAAAAATGCGTGTGTACAGTTCTGTTATGCGAAACATTATAATGTCGAATATTTACTTATGTTTGAGGTTGCCAATTTCATGTTATTTAGAATTTAGCGACTTACCTTTCCCATATGTCATAAAAGTGCAGCTCAATGAACGATGTGAAATATCTCTCTGGATTCTTTATTGGCACCCTGCGTGATACCGTACTGACAAGACCTAGTTGCCACTGCTATTTTTTTTTCTCTGGACATGAAGTATTGTACAGCAGTAAACCTCGAAGTCAAGCCTCCGCTTCATTACACGTCTTCTTTCATTCCACGCCGTGCACAATTTCTGTGCTTCAATTGTGTGAATGGTTTGTGTGTTAGGTGACAATGCTTCCTAGCCAATATTTCTTTTTGCAGAATTGTTTACCAAGAATATCTGCTCCCTAAAAGCACATGTACACAAACACACACATGCGGGCCCACACACTCTCTGTCAAACACACACAAACAAACACACAGACAAACAAGCACACACACACCCAAACACACCATTACAGAATTAAGAATACTATTAAGAATGAGGAATGCTATTACACTATGGCAATAACCAGTCGCAATCGCTTTTGAGAGTTTATAGGGCCCCGTAGATTGGAACCGAGACGCAAAATAAAATATTAGAGGACGTATGAGCTTCACCTTCAAGGGTAGATCGCAGTGGTGTGATCGGGCCTCAAGCGCATCGTATTCGGAACTGCAAGTCTGCTTTGATAAAAATTTATCATTTGGAGAGATTACATTAGGTTATAGTCACAGGTGATTTGCTCTTCTGTGTTTGCGTACATATGGAAAAATAAAGATTGCCTTGTGAGTATAATCTTATTCTTATTTGCGGCTCCGAGCCCATCTGATTGTCGGATCCCTTGCTCGTGCAGTATTTTAATTCATTGCTTTTGATTTGATTTTATAAACTGAGTTTTCATTGGAGGTTTTAGATCGATATTCCTCTAGCTGAAAGATCCTGCTCCCCGGTTCGTGGCCGATCCCCCTTTGTGGGCGAGTGCTAGGAATGTAAAAGAATCATCATTTTTATCGGAAAACGAACGATTGTGCGCATAACAGTGACCATTTTGAAGTATTATTGAATGTCAATTGCAAGCACAGTTGCCTAACGCCCACAACGTCATAAGCATTTCCTTTGCGAATCAGATGAGGGCCCTTTACGCATCCGTATAGGCAACACGCGTAGCTACGCAGTTGTTCACCTCCACCCCTGGACACTGACCCAACATCTGCTTCAAGTGGAGCTCCGCAATACCGCATGTCAGCTAGTCCAAGCACACCATACGAATCAAGATATGCACCTCATCATCACTGAAATAAGACGCAAAACATTATCACAACTTGGTGTCGAAGTCTCTATTCCAAAAGGCAGAAACAACGTATCCCACGTCAATGGAGGCAGGACTTTATCGTAAAACCACTACGACGCAACGTGCATTCACAGTTATACAAACACCGACGTAGGGCACGGGCCAAAGCCCACGACCACTACTCAAACACTCAGTGCGCCTTCTTTGTCAATGCGGCTGGACCTATGAACGGCAAGTACACAATAAACGTCATTCATCAAGGAAAACAGATCGACTGCATAGCAGCACAGTACAACTAGCATGCAGAAAGGAAAATTTTCCTCCCCCTACGATACCTCAAGTCCACCTTCATTCTCACAGATTCACAAGCAGCCTACCAAAATTTTGGTAAAGGCTGCATTAGCTCGATCGTGCACCAAATGTTTACACGTTCAGAGGAAGACTGGAAAGATTCTATATGGATACCCCGCCACTACGGAGTTAGAGACAATGAGCTCGCCCATGCCACGGCCTGAGAATTACTCTTCCGGACCTCCGACCACGGCATATCAGCTCCACCCTCAGCTCTGCGTATGAACCCGCTTCTCACGTTTACAAAGATTCGGGGCCATATTAAACCACTATCGTATACCAATCGATGTTTGCACATACAATGGGCTCCATTTTGGCAGTAGTGGATTCAGAATATTTTCTGAGCTATTTGATTTCAAGCACATCTCATTTAGTCCAGAGTACTCTCAGTAGAACGGCCTAGCCGAGAAAGCTGTACCGATGATTAAGCACACTTCAAAAAAATAGGAAAGAAGACAAAGTTTTTCCTGAGTGGAACGCTGGTTTCAGTCTTTGTTATTTTTTTCGTTTTCTTTGGTGCTAGTGGAAGACGCCGCTCTTCTGCCTGCGGAAATGGACGTAGAATCACCAGGGCCTCCACCCATACGTCTCGCGTCGTCTGTGGTCACTCTAAGAAAGCGCTCCGGCCACCTAAGTGACGTCGACAGTGAGGACACGCTCATGTACTCTACGGCCAGTGATGAGAGCTCCGATGAAAGTGACTTTGTGCCCGTGGCAAGACACAAGGCGAAGAGGAGGCTGCTTACGACATCTCCTTTCCAAAGTAAGGCCACAACGAATATTCAAGAGCCACCGGTTCACACTATTTTGTTTGTCCCGCTGAATGCCGCTGACAGTATGAACCGACTTAATCGCCAGGTAACGTCTATGTCACTTGAGGCGCTCGTTCCGGGACAAATAACGGACGTGAGAATCAATGGCCGCAAGAATGTTCTGGCGATAGACGTTACGCAACGTACTGCTCTCGACGTATTGACCAAGGAGAATGTGCTCGTAGGAGAATGTGCACGTGCACGTACGTTCTTTCATACCAGATGGCAAGGACTCTAGGGCAGGCGTTATCTACGACGTCGACACCTCTATCAGTGATATTGATTTTCCCACTCTAATCAAACCAGTGACGGAAGCTACTATAATCTTGCAAGCCCACCGTCTCGGGAACTAACGATACGTGAAACTAGTTTTTAAGGGTGACAGCCTCCCAACTCAAGTAAGAGTTGGTCATTTTCGACACACAGTAGGGCCGTTCGTGCCGAAACCTCGTCAGTGTCGGAAGTACTGTAAAATAGGACACGTGAGTGCTGTTTCCACAAGTTCTGCTGTGTGCTCCCGATGCTCGGAGTCGCACAACACGGAAGCCTGCCAGGCAGAACATCGCAAATGCGGCAATTGTCAAGCTCCTCACAAGGCGTCATCAGAGCAGTGCCCAAATGTGAAGAAGGAAACGCAAATGCTGAGGCAGATGACCAGAGACGGTTCTACCCACAGGAAGGCTGCTGCCAAAGTGCGACGTCGGCGTTCGCGCCATAGGAAAACTCCTAGGACATCCTCTGCCAAGGCCAGGGATACACCGCTACCCCATATCACGCACTCACCACCACAAGCATCAACAAGTGCCAACAACAAGCATCCTCAGAAAGACGCAAGAAACATTGACCCTGACGCGTGGCCAGCGCTGCCGTCAGTGACACCGCCAGTAGAGCGGCAGCATCACCCACTGAAAGCTACTTCAGAGCGAGTAAGTCATGACAGTCAAGATAACGAAATAATAGACGTGATTAAGACCCTCATGAAGACAATTCGAGTACTCCTGAATAATATTCAGACTCCGGCTGCCCACAGCGCTCTTCAAATATTGGACGCTTTGAATCCGGTGCTATCAAATCTACTGAAGCACCATGGCTCTTTCATGCAGCCCTTCCGTAAACAAGGGAAAGAGGCATCAATTTTCCAATGGAATGCCCGAGGTCTTAAACCCCGCATTTCGGATTTTCGACCATATGTTTTCAAGAATCAGTTTCCAATTATCGTAATTTGTGAACCACGTCTTCACAATGCTATACGACTTTCTAAATACGAGGCTTTCAGATCTGCAACCCGTAACGAAACCAGTAAGGTCATTCTTTACATCAGGTGTGAACTCACATATGTTGAGCATCCAGTAACACCGGACGACAGCAACCAATACGTCTGCCTGACAGTTAAGCGTAAGAACGTGAACTTCACGCTAGTGGCAGTATATATTTCGCCTTCAAGCCGCTTCGACCCAGAGAGGTTAAGTGCCATTATATCAGCGACACCTGGGCTATGGATTATTACTGGTGATCTTAACGCTCATCACCCCCTGTGGGGAAGCCAGAAGATGGACCGTTGGGGAAGAGATGTGTCCTCCTTTGCATCTGACCACCAACTATATTGTTTAAATGACGGCGCTCCCACGTTTTTACGGGGTCTGACATATAGTAGCTGTCTCGACCTAACTTTTGTGTCAAGTAGCCTAAACACCAAGGTGCAGTGGTTTGCGGACAATGAAACGCATGGCAGTGACCACATCCCCACCTATATAAAAATCAAGGGGCTAAGCAAGTCGCAAATCGCGCCCACTTCATGGATAGACTGATCAAAGTATAGATCACCCACAGAGAAGCAATGCGAGAGAAACCAAGAAGGTTCTCTTGAAAGCCTAGAAGGTGTAATGAAGGCCGCTATTCAGGAGGCAACGTTTAATGGTGGACCTTTGCCAGATTTTCGCAAATATGAAGTGGAGTTGGAGCGACTTCGCGCAATCCGTCGTCGCGCCGAACGACGTTATAGGCGCACGAAATCCATCTACGACTTGAGGGAAGCGAGACGTCTACAAAAGAAGATTCAACGTCGAATCAATGCACTACAGTCGCAACGATGGAAGTCACTAGCGAGTCGCTCGATCCCCACAAACCTCTTTCGCAAATATAGAGAATAATCCGCGGCCTACGAACATTGCCACAACAGAATCGTCCGTTCAAATGCCTTGCTTTCTACCAAGGCCGGCGTGAAATCGATGTAGCGGAAGACTTCTATGCCAGGGTTGCAAACAAGGGGTCCGGGATCAACATGAGTAACCTACGAAACGCGCCGGTGTCCAGAGACACTCGGATAGACAATATGTTTTCTCTAGAGGAGCTTCAGGCAGCATTGGCAGCATGCAAGCGCTCGTCATCGCCTGGACCCGATGGAGTCACTTACATGGCCCTTGCTAACCTAGGACGAACAGCTCGGCGTGCCCTTCTAGCTGTATACAATGACTCGTGGAGCAACGGTTTGGTTCCTCCTTCGTGGAAGTGCAGCCCCCTTGTGCCCCTGCTCAAACCAGGCAAATCGCCTCAGGACATGGCCTCCTATTGCCCCATCGCGCTTGCCAGCTGTTTTGGAAAGGTGATGGAGAGAAAAGTGCTGACTCGCCTGGAGTGGTACTTGGAACATAACAATATATACCCCGGTGCTTTGACCGGCTTTGGACGTGGACGGTCTTGATCTTGTCACGTCTGTACAACAGCAGAAGAGTCTAAAGAGATTATCAGCGGCACTTTTCTTGGATATTAAGGCTGCATACGACAATGTATTACATGAAACCATCCTGGACGCCTTGGGCAGCATTGGATTGGGAGGCCGCGTTTACCAATGGATCTACAGCTATTCGACGGACAGAACCTTCTTCGTTCAGACAGAAGACGGCGCAACAAAGCAACATCATACTTATTGCGGCGTACCTCAAGGTGGGGTCCTAAGCCCCATACTTTTCAACCTTGCTCTCATCGGCCTCGTTGACGTCCTGCCACACTCCGTACATCTGTCGATATACGCGGACGACATCTGCATCTGGGCATCAGGGGTCACGCGTCTACACGTACGAGCCAGGCTTCAGACAGCGGCTACACTGACGTCAAACTACCTTCAAGGACGAGGACTGGAGCTGTCATATGAGAAATGCTCACTAGTTGCGTTTACGCGCAAGACAATGGCGCCATACCGCATCAGAATTAATGGACACACAATCAGCTATCAAAAGACTCACCGTTTCCTGGGAGTAATAATAGATTGTGATTTGTCTTGGAGCCCTCATATCGCTCACATGAAGAAGAAACTGATCATGATCACCCCTGTCCTAAGGTTTCTTGCGGGAAAATCATGGGGTGCATCGGTACGAGCCATGCTTCAACTGTAAGCTGCAATTTTTCTTGGCTTCATGTGCTACAGCCTACCTGTGCTTAGCAAGGCCCGCATAACAAACGTACACGTCTTCCAGTCGTTAAAAGCTCAAGCACTGGGAATATGCCTCGGGCTGCCGAGATGTGTATCCTCAGCAGCGACTGTCGCAATCGCTCATGAACACCCTATCACAACCTACATTCGTATCGATGCTTTAAGGACGCACATAAGACATGCCACCCGGATTCAATCGCATCACCTTGCCTCCCTTCCAACTTCCAGGCTATGCTCTGCGTTCTGCTCTATTATTGCCCCACATCGCACGGTGATTCCCACGAACTTCACGCACGCAGCAAGACCGTCGTTACCATTGTGGTGTCTACATCCACTGGAAGCCCTGATAACCATCCCCGGAATGCAAAAGAAGAAAAATTAGTCAAATTTGGCCCTGTAAACAAACAACATTACTGTTTCTGCATGAGAAACACAGTGGACACATTCACATTTACACGGATGGTTCGGTCACTTCAACAAGTTCAACAGGCGCAGTGGCAATTCCGGAGAAATCTATCACGATAAAGTTCAGGACCTCGCATCTGACATCATCCACGGCGGCAGAACTCGCCGCCATTCGTGCCGCTCTGGAGTTCCTAGTTGATGAAACGCAACAGACATGGTCAATATTCTCCAACTCCAAAGCAGCTCTCCAGGGAATTGCCTCGCCATATCGTCATGGACCAAACGAACAGCTAATTGCTGAAATACGACTGCTTCATCACCGGGCTATAGAGAAACAACATGACATAGCGTATCAATGAATACCAGGCCACTGCAGCATTGATGGAAACGACCGTGCAGATGAAGCAGCCCGAACTGCTCATGATGATGCCCCTTGTGTAGCTATACCATTATCAAGAACGGACGCCACTGCAAGGCTTTGATCACTTGCACGAGAACTGACACTCGCTCAGTGGAATTCACCGGCATTCACCAACGTCCGCCTTCAAAATTTGGACCCACACCTACAGCTCCGTCTTCCATCAGGAATAACCAGAGCAGAGGAGACACTTTTGTGCCATCTGTGGATTGGGGTGGCCTTTACGAATGCTTATTCGTTTCGAATCGAAATGGCCAGAGGCCCGACATGTGACAACTGTGGCTGCGCAGAGACTTTCTCCCATCTTCTCTGCGAGTGTCCGCGCTTCAGCGTGCCAAGAAAGAACTGTCAAAAGCTTTAGATAGAATAGACAATCGCCAATTGTTGGAAGAAAGGGTATTAGGACACTGGCCGAGACCTTCCTCTGCACGCAAGGCATTGAGAGCGTTGTTGCGCTTTCTGCGGGCAAGAGGTCTTAGAGACAGACTGTAAACAGCGTCATGGATCGTCTGATGACCTTCTTTCTCTTTTTTTTACAACGTCTCTTTTCTCTCATCCTTTATCCCCCTTACCCCCTTCCCCAGTACAGGGTAGCCAGCCGGTCTGAGAACTGGCTAACTTCCCTGTCCTTCCTCATTTATTCCCCCTCCTCCTCCTTGAAAAAGATAAAAGCAGCGAATGAGAACTTCTGGCTCGGCGCCCTCAATTACTCAACAAGACCACTTCTATTACAGCTGGCACCCTGACATATAATATTTGCATTCTGTCCGGTCAACGCTGCCGATGTAAGGTTTTGCTTAACGCTCACGCGTTAAAATTGTCTATGTTTGCTCTCGTCATTCCTGCTAAGTGTCAATCACCCGTGGCTCATACCCACCTACATATCAGTGGCTTCTAGCTTCTTTTTGTAGCTTTATGGCAGGTGACGTCGCCAAGCTGCTTGTACGTCCTCGAACTGCAGCGGCTGCGGCATCACCTGATATTCTTAATCGCTTGGTGTGGGCGACTGGGTCCATCTTAAGAGGATATGTGAAGGTAAACAAGAGAAACAAAAGAAAGACAAACAACAAAAGCAAGCCGCGGTGTGCGTGTTTATTTCGTCATAATCTTTTTGTGTTTTTGATGTATGCGCTAAAGATATTTACAATTCAAATGCAATCTAGGGGGCAAGAACTAGCAGCAAGTAGCCTGGACAATCTTTCTACCATCACTGCCTTGAAAATATGGTTCAATTTTTGCGAAGTTGCCAAAACTGTTAACCCTGCTACATAAAATTCTTCATATGTTTCTTTTTAATACCAGTCTTGCTGCTTCCAGCCCACTCAACTTCATATTTGTATGCCTAACTTTGTTACAAGTGCTCCAACTTTTCTCGACCTAGAGCCTCCCCCCAGAATTTTAATAAAAGCGAAATGATAGAAGGTCACTGATTAAACGTCCGCGAATATTTTGATTACAATAAAATGCATTGAACACAGTTGGCCGGTGTGCACGCAAGCCTAGAACAAACGAGGGAAATAAAACACCTATCATCAAAGCCTGTCGGGACGTATTAAACGTACCGCATGTCTCGCCGGCAAAAACTTTAATTACGCCCCTCTCAAAAACAAGGCTCTAAAAACATGCCTTCATATGCATATAGCACACATCCCGAGTTTACTCTCATTCTGTTTTTTTTTAATTTTGTCTTGCCAAAAAGGAGTCGCAGAGAAAGCCTTCTGTGTTCTTTAGAATTTTGATTACTGCTCTTAATTCAGCCGCGTCTCCTATTAGCGAGCCTTTCTCTTACCAGGAAACGTCTGAAGGTTCGAAATGAAGTAAACCAATTGCAGTTACAGTGTTTCCGCACTATTTCAGTCTCACAGTGCTACTCAAGCGTTATACTTGCCTGACAGACAGTGTTAGAAGGCGACAGTACACTTTCAAAGGGGCTCGAGCTTGCGTCAACGGTGAATTTTTGGTCAGTGTCGTAAACCACAAGTGCGTTACGTTCCAGCAAAGAGCTCCTCGGGTTTCTTAAGCTGGTGGGACTTGGACAAAACTTCCTAAAGCTCTTCTGGTTAGGCACATGTGCATGTTTGTTTCTATGCGAGTCATTGTTATGCCCATGCCGGTGATTACCAGAAGCATCACACGACCCTGCAGGTGCAAGACAGGCAGTGAACTGCACCAGCATCTATACCAAATTCTCACCATTTGTAGATATATTACTCGCTCTTTCATTCAGTGTTCCTACGTGTTGCTTGATAAAGTTGTTGGTGAGATTGCAGATAATGTGTCAAAGGTTCTTAGCAGCGTATTTTATTCAATTGGAATTACAGTTAGCTTGCACACGTTGTCACGGATGGAGCTTCATAACGTATACTGGATCACCAGCATCATGGCCTGATGAAGTAAGTGCAGCATAATCACAGTGCGCTTAAGATGCTTCATTATGATAACGATGTTGCCACGTTGTCAATGGTTGTTATCTTTACGCAGCAGCTCTGCGCCAGTGAACTGTCATGTGACTTGAAGAAAGCACACGTTGTGCCAATTCATAAAGGTGGTTCGAGAAAAGATGTCCAAAATTATAGGCTCGTTTCCCTGACATGTGTATATATTATAAAACAGATAAGTTACTCAGCTCTCATCAATATCTAGCAGAGAACAATATCGTACTTTTTGAGCAACATGACTTCTAATAGGGCTTGTTCTGCACTACACAAATTGTAGAATTGTATCAGAATTTAGAGTGTAAAATTGATGCTGAGGGTAAGAGAGACTTTTTTAGATTTTCGGAAAGATTGTGACACGGTTACCCACTGATTTCTTAGTTACAAACTTCAGCAAATAGGCATAGATAGTCATCGTATCTTGGCTGGCCTCGGGCTTTACCTGGAAATATTTTGTTGTAGTTATCGGGCGCACAAATGTCGCTGTAATCATTGCAGTCTCCGTTTGCGAAAATCGCGCGCTTTTCAGGCACAGCGAAGTAACGACTGAGACGCTAATTCGCGTGCATCTGTAGCTGTGAGTACGTTTCGGGCGTCATTTGTGCATTAGAAATGAGGGGCACGATTCGATCTGCTTTTCAGACGGCGCGTTACCTTCCAAGTCGTTGCTATTGCGTTCATTGCTTCGCCTTTGCGGCAAAGCTGTGACTTGTTATTTTTGTCGGCACCGTAATGTCGCAAATGTAGATAAATAAATAAATAAATAAATATTATATATATATATATATATATATATATAAGTGTGTATGTGTGTGTGTGTGTGTGTGTAAAAGAAAAAAAATCTTTGTTCCGGAAACGCTGAGTCACATAAAGGCGCCATCTGGCATTAATGCCAAGAAACGAAAGTTTTCTAGAACACAGAGCAGCTGATAGGTGGCAGCGCCACGTCATTTTAGCGAAGCCTAAGAAACCCCCGCCCTTCCATTTATCGGGCCTTTGTTCTGATCTAAATACACCTTCACTAAAATACAATAAGGTCCCCAACCAGCATCACTTTCACTAGACTCATGACAGCGAGGATAAAGTAGCTGCTTACAAATGGCTAGGTAGGTGTTGAGTGGAAGCAGAAAATAACAGCTACCAAGATGATAAATATTATGTCTTCCAGGTTGACTCTATTGCCTGCGATAGCAATAATTTTGTATGCATTTTAAAAGTTAAAGCAACGCACTACATTATCCTAACGTGTTGATGTTGCGCTCGAGCCCCGCAGTGGTGGTCTAGGGGCTAAGGTACTGGGCTGTTGACCCTAAGGTCGCGGGATCGAATCCCGGCTGTGGCGGCTGCATTTCTGATGGAGGCGGAAATGTTGTAGGCCCGTGTGCTCAGATTTGGGTGCATGTTAAACAACCCCAGGTGGTATAAATTTCCGGAGCCCTCCACTACGGCGTCTCTCATAATCATATCGTGGCTTTGGGACGTTAAACCGCACAAATCCACCAATCAATGTTGCGCCCGAATGTGGACAGTATTTCCTTTTGATTTACAGTGTTCACTAGTATGAACGCAGCCAGGAAATGAAGATGGGTGGTCACCCAGCAAGGGTTTAAACTTTCGCTCTGGTGGCTCATAGAGTGACAGACAAAAACTTCAAGCAAAACCAAAATGTTCGCGTCACAGTATCCCAAGGAAGACTATAATCTTTAAAAAGTCTGTGGAACCTGCCGGAGATTCGAACCATTGAGCCCTGGCTCCTCACCCCGTTGCATTATCCAGCTAGGCCACGTCGGTTCTGTTTTCTTTTCACGCTCTAGGGTGAAAAATCTCGTTTCAGAACCTCCGGCGTCGGTGTCGGTGATGGCGCCGGCGTCATTGGTTGTGAGCGAAAAATTATCGTCTTATGCGTTACTGAAAACTCGTGAACGCTGCAAAAAAAGTAAATAAATGATACGAAATCTTGGAGCAGACTGGGGACCGAACAAGGGTTGTTTATTCTAAGCGGGGATCAAATCTGAGTCGTTTGCGTAACAAGCACTTGTTCTACCACAGGGTCACACCTCTGCTTGTGAAAACAATGAAAAGAATTTCCTGTGCTTAACAATGCAGTGAAAGTAACTTTGATGCTTCACAAACACACGCGTCCTCTACACATACTTCACAATGCAATATGAAATATTGCTGCAATAATGCGTGGTAAAAGCGTCCATCGCCAACAAGTGTGAGATCATGTTATTATCATGATGGCCACCGTGATTGAAAGCCGGTACCACTCTAAAAAACGAACACACGCTACTGCGCCTATTCTCTTCAGGCCACATAGCAGGTGCACAGCAAATTTGAAAAGGTTTCATGCTCTGAGCGTTTGAAGTAAGCATTAGGAACAGGAATCTCTATCGCGTTTAACTCCTATAGGCGAAGCTTTAGGGCCCCTAATTGTTTCTTGCTTTCATCGTATTTAATGAAGTATTTGCGTAATAAAGACACAAAAAAGCAAACACGAGTTGTTCATTAGGGTAGGCTTAGAATGTCTGCGTAATATCGGTGCAATGCTCGATCAAAGAAATGTGTGCATACTACTACTGAATACTCACACGCACGCACGGTGGAATTTGTACGCATCTTCTTCGTTATTCCAAAAGCTGAGTTGTGTGTCATAAAATTACATTGTAGTGAACTGAAACTACCTTCAAGGCCAACATTTCAATGGAACATTTCTTCGTTCAACAATTTCCTTGACGCTCTTTAAAACCTTCCTTACATATCTGTTTTCTAACTGTGCGGCCTCCGAGTTAAGTGGATTATATGATGGAAAAGCGCTGGAGAAAAAGATCTGCCTTTCTTAAAGCAACGAAGCTTCCACCGTTGTAGAATACTTGCTGCTGCCATACAATCTGATGAGCTTCACCTTACCTTCTTCCTTTCTTTTTTTCTTTTGCAAATACCAGGGCTACCACCTATAGTTTAGATGAGTTTACACAGAGCTGCTCAATTATTTCTTCTTTTTTTTTACAAATGTCAAGAGCTACCATCTATACTTTAGGTGAGTTTAAACAAATACCTGCCTTACTATTGCAGCCAGCAGCTTAGTACGAAGTATCTCACTATAATAAAAAACTTGCACGGTGTGTGCTGGTTGTAAGCTATTATTTAAAGTAATAGGCATGCAGCGTTCCCAGGCGTTTGGTATGTTTGACATGCGTTAAGGGAAATGCTTTAGGCTCCATAGCGGTGAAGTGCAGTTAAAACGGCGTTTCTGTTATTGGTTGCTCTTTTAAGTGTAAATACACTATAAGCGACCCCAAACCATCCACCGCCGTCGGCGGCGTCCGCAGTCTTCTCTCTATCTTTAAAAGAAAGAGGACTTGGCGGGCCGCAGCGCGACGCTCTACCATAAAGAAAGAAGAAGACAAGAGCGGACACTCCGCGAAACCTGGCCTCAGGAAGTGCGTCACGACTACGTAACGAACTAGTGCTCTCACCAAACGTCAGAGGGCGCAAGCGCAAAAAAAAAACAGTTATAATCAATGCAACAGAATTGTTTTTACAAAATAATAATTATACGCCCAAATTTGGTATGTTCTTTACACATATAAACAATTTATTCAACACACCTTACGCGATTATTTTTCTTCAGCTGCACTGTCATAAACACCATCTACCCAGCGTCAAGCCCATGCATGACTGACAGCGAGAAGCTTTCGTCACTTTCGTCAACGTCGGCTGCGTCGGCGTTTTCGTGCGTGAGATAACAGGTGAGGCACGTTTTCAAGCGAAGCTTGTTGAATGACATGTTGTTTGTCTTGTTGGGTCATTTTTTCAGAAAACGGTTACACTTGCGCGAATAAGACACCATGCAACAAACATAGAAAGATGCACACACACACGTTGCGCATCGAGTGTGCGAGTTTGTTTCTTACGTGGCGCCTCATTCACGCAGTTGTAACCTTTTTCTGAAGCTTGTAAGGACTGGGAGGTTCGCTAAAAAGAAAGTTTGTGGCTCTATGCGGCGGCTAGACGGGAACATTGTGCAACGTATGCAGTATAGCAAAGGCGGCACGGCGTCAAGCCGAGGCGACGCGTGCTGCGTCTGCCACGGACGCGAGCGTCTGTGCCCTGAGCATAGCTGGGCAGCTAGGTCATAGGCTCGGTGCAAAATATTGAGAAGCATTCGCTGGGCCTCGCGTGCTTCACGACGCGCTTCCCGAAGGCTCGGAACACGAATAATTCTTGGTGTGCCGGAGGCAAATCTGGACTAGCCAAGTGGCCATCATCTTCGTTTTTTCGCTAGCCTTGTGCAGGATGAAAGCATGGATGCAGTATGCTGGACGCGATGATCTCCTTAGTAAGCCGGCCAGCCTATTGTACGCAACGTACAGGGTTTGTAGCGACCATTTTACTGCTCAAAGTTTCATGGACCCTGGGCACACAAGGCTTACAAGAATGGCTGTTCCCAGTGTGCAACCAGCTGCACCATGTAAGTGATTGACTGAAACTCAAATATGTGCAATAGCAGCCACTTGTATTGAATTAGTGGCGACAGTTAACCGCGAAGACCTTTGTAGCCGATGGAGAAACCTCACTATAGAAGTAACACTTGGAAAGTCTTAAATTTTGTGAATTGTGGGCTATTACCTTCCTAACAGCAGCTTTACATTTCTGTCGTTTTTTGATGCTCTTGACCTGCGCAAGTTGTTTTAAAAGACTTTAAAGGGCTATTTCACGTTATCTTCAAGCCTGAGTGCACACGTACGTATACCTTTCATCAGTGAAAGCTGCCACTGTTGATAATTCCAAAAATCACAATTTACTTGTTTCCTAGTTGGTGCCTTCTCTTTTCTTCCACGTTCGACCAATTTATGCGTTTGAAAGAGCTGTTTAAGTTTCCCCATGCTACAAGCTTCGTAACTTGTACCAACTGCGCATATATGCAGGTTCTCTGAGCGTCGCTTCAAGTAGTGACTGTGACATGGCTGCAGAAGCTGCACTGCAAGGTGCGGATGAGCTTCAGTTTGTGTTATTTTAAGCCTCTTACTGATACATTGTCGTAATTTCATTTCTTCAGGACCTGCGGTAGAGGCTTCAAAACGCGGCTCCCACACGTTGAGGTGCCCCGATGAACAGGGTGCGTTCAGTGTCGCGATTTCTTTTTTTTTTACCGAAATTGACTGTTGACCAAACCTCTGCAGGTGGCAGCTCCCTTATAGCTGGTGAAAGAATTTCCACTGACTTCGTCTTGCCGGAGAAAACCTTGACCAGTCATTCAGCTGTCACAAAAGGAACTTGTGTGACCGGTAAGTTGTATGTTCACTTCAACACCAGAGTGGATTGATATAGAGACTTCCGCAGGCCGCTCGCAAGATTGTTCCGAGAGCACTGTCCGAGGCACTGAACAAGCTTCACAAAACCCTCCAGAAGACGTCTCCGCCAACAGCTCCACGCCTGAGTGCCCTAGAAAAAATGGTGACTATGCTTTTATTGCAGCTGTTTTTAATGTGCTATTTTATGTTTAGGACATTCTGAGGAAACTATCCTCAAAAGGACACTACGTGTGCACTTACAAAATGTAAGGGTGGGCTCTCAGTGATTTTTATTTTTTTTTTGTGCATTGTCAACATTGTGAATGACTTGTTTTTAGGTAGTGGAATCGAAAACTTTGCACCACAGAAAGTTGTGCACCTTGGGTCTGAAAGAGCGAGGAAAGTGCTCGTATGGCATTAGTTGTTCTTCGCTTTTACATCCATTTTTTTGTTTATTGCAGTGCGTTCCTGTGTGCCAGCTACAATGTCTCCATCAATGAAGTACAAGCAAACCATTAAACATCTGCAAGCCAAAGTAGCAGCACAGCGGAAAACTATCAAAAGACTGCGGAGACAGCCTCACCAAGCACCGTCATCGACTTCAAAGGCCCTTGAAGTTATCCGACCACACGTCACCGAGGAGGTTTTTAAACTTCTTTCTGCACATGTTCGCTTGAGGCCCAAACGCAAGGGCAAGCGGTTTCCCGTGTGGTTCAAGAAATTCGCTCTTCACGTAAACTTCCGAGGTCCGCGAGCATACCGATTTCTGGCTCCATATTTTTCTTAGCCCTCCCGGCGTTCATTAAGGAAGTGGCTAGCTAATGTAAGGATGACTCCAGGCATAACTCCAGGAATTCTTTCTTCCATTGCAACAAATAGTCAAGCTTGGAATGAACGGGACCGAGTGTGCGCTTTAGTTTTCGACGAAATAGCACTCAAAAAGAATTTGTACTAGGATGCTGCAAGAGACGTTGTCCAGGGTTTTACAGATGATGGCACTCATCGCACTTCAACCATCGCTGATCGAGCACTGGTTTTTCTTCTTGTTGGCGTTTCGAGAAAGTGGGTTCAACCGGTTGCTTTTACTATAGGGCACACATCAACACCATCATCTGTTATGCATAACTTGCTGGTGTCACTCATTGTGGAGCTTAGGAGCATTAATATTGCAGTGAAAGCAGTCATTTGTGACCAGGGCAGTTCAAATGTATGTCTCGCTAACCAACTAAGAGTGACTGTAGCAAAGCTTTTTTTTTTAAGTTAATGGTGAGCGGGTATATTACATTTTTGATGTTACGCATTTAATTAAAACAATGCACAATAATGTCCAAGCACACAAGTTATACATTGGGGATGACATCGTTAACTGGTCGCACATTGTAAGCCTTTACCAATCCTCACATGAGTTGCGGTTGCGATTGGCTCCAAAGTTGACTGAACGGCACGTTCATCAGAAACCTTTTTCTAATATGAAGGTCAGCAGAGCAACTCAGGTCCTCAGTGCATCAGTTTCGATTGCTATCACGGCAATGGTGTATGCGAAGGTGCTGCCTGCCTCGGCCATCACTACAGCTCAATTTTGTGATCGTATGGACATGATTTTCGAAGCCTTGAACAGCTCGAGTAAAAAAAGAACTTCGCAAAAGCTGCGGCATGCAATCATGAAAAATGATTCAGAGCTGATTGACTTCCTCCGAGGCCAGCTTCCCTGGATTGCATCATGGCAGTTTGTTGGCAGACGTCAACCACAAACCATCGTAGGTTGGCAAATTACAATTCAGGCAATTTGTCAACTATGGGACGACCTCTCCAAAAATTACAATTTTGAATACCTGTTAACACGCAGGCTTCAACAGGATCCTCTGAAGAACATATTTGGCCACATTAGGCAAAAACAGGGTTGCAACACCAACCCCAATGTAGCACAATTTATTTGTGGCCTGAAGCACATCTGCATAAGAAAAATCTTCAAGCTGTCAGAATACGGAAATGTCGAGGATGATGAATGTGACCTCCTCCAGGAGCAGCTCTCGCCATTCTCCCTCACCAGTGCGTCTCTTGTGGATAATGAGGAGTGTGCACAGCCACAGCCTGACGACTTTCCCGCTCTAGACGATCTCTCTGAAGTTGCGACAAACGTTCACTCCCATATTATCGATGACTCCGCTGCATATTATGTAGCTGGTTTTCTCATCAAACACTTCCTTCGGAATGCATGTGACGGTTGCAGTTGCCCACAGTTACTGAAAGACGACAGTGAGACGCTTAAGGGTACCCACCAGTATTTCACAATGCTCAAAGCATACCACGTCCCCAGAACTTTTTGGGAATCTCACTGTGCCATCAGAAGCAGCTTTTGCATACGTACAACAACTTGAATCTCACTTTCTTGCCATAATTGAGGCCACTGCACATCACCTGAAAGTGTGCGATGTTTTGTATCACCATCTGTCAAATGTTGGCGATTTTCATTTCTGCTCTGCTGGGTGTCGCGCGAAGTTTCTGAATATGTTTTGCCGGGTTCGTTTATGTTGGCATGTGCGTTTTGTGAACCGAAACTTAGATAGGGTTAGGTTCCAGTCTTCAATCTCAGGCATACAGCTTGACAAGTTCAAAGGTTAGCAATTAGCGGCGGGTTTACACTAAAGTATTCGAGTTGAGCCGAATCCTGCAATAGCTTTGTTATGTTATTACTTCGTTACAGCAGACTTCATTACGGTCTTATAGGCTTATATTCAGCTCAACTGGACTAGCCACTCCTTCGTTGCATACATTGTTTAGGTTACCCGCTATGAGGAGTAGGGACACTGTGTATTCGCTCGAAGTGATTTGCATCACCTTAAAAAGAATGTTGGGTATCCTGTCTGTATTTTTGTAGCAAATGCGGGCGAACTGTACACTTTACTGTGGCTCGCTTGGTCACTGTGTATGCTTTATATCTCCAGCTCAAGTAATATATCGATAACAAAACCGCTTGTTGAAATGTCTTGGAGCGGGTAAGGAACACAGTATGAAGTGGGCACGGTTCACGTTATCACGCTTTTTGTATTTTAACTTCTCATCAACCTCCTCATCTCGCCCACCAAATTTTCAGAAGAATACCCAAACTTGTAGCATTTGATGGGGCTGCGGACGCTGCCATTTTATTTTTATATAGCTTGTGAGTGATAACGTACGATGTAGAGCCTTTGTGAAAAATAATGAGCCAAAGTGGTTTCCTTCTGCTATTTATTAGCCCTGTAATAACGCTCTCGTAGCACCAATTATTGTCCACATTTCTGGATAAAGTGATGACTACAATCTATTTTAGCTCGCAAGCGTCACAACAACACCCAGACGCAAATCACTTGGGATCTTAAGTTTTTGATGAAGGCGACGCATAAGAAGAGCCACAAGACCTGCCAGTGTTGTAGCATAAAGTTTGTCTTTCACGTAGTGAGCAAGCTGCAAAGCCCTACCTTTCTGAGGACAAGCAGGCATCAAGTCTGCTTTTTTCATTTTGGGCTAGCTGTTCTTAAGCACAGCCAGCACACTGCACCTTTGCCTTTCTGTAATATTGTGTCGTGTGGTTTATGTGCGCTCCTTTTTTTCTATGCATTATTTTGGTTAACCCCAGGCGTGATTCGCTACTTCAATGCTGTGTATATGTCACTTCTTCCTTCTTCATCAGAATTGTGCGCTGTGTTTTTGCCATAGGTCCTTACTTACCCACTGGCCCGGTGTGTCATACTTCACCAGCTTCTCGGCTTCTGCCAACTCTAGCAATGTGTGCGTTGTCTGTGTTCTCTCTGTATTTGTTACAATTTATTTGTAAGGCGAGATGCATTTGTTGTCTACCTTTGTCATATTGTGCTTTTCATATTCTCAGACTCTACCTTGCCTTTGAATAAAACATTACGGATACTCTGTCTCTTTGACTGATATATACATTGATCACTCGTTCCAAAAGAAAAACACAAGCGCGATGAATAAAACCGTAGTGAATTATCATTACCTGCATCTCTTTTTATTATAACTTAATCGAAATAAAAATTACGTCACGACCTATTCGCACGAACCACTGAACAAAACAAAACAGAAAATCGCTAAATCAAAACGACCTACAAAAACTATCCATTTAGGCGATGAAGTGTGGTCTGAAATCATGAACCTTCGTCATAGCCAAACGTCGGTTATGCAAAGTAATTCAAAATTTGCGCCAGTGATACCGAAACAGGAAGCGCACGCCACTTGCTCTCACCAACCACAAGGTGTGCTAGGGTCGATTGGGCCGCTGGGGTCTACGGGAGTGTCCACTCTTAACCTTTATTTCTGTATGGCTCTACCGAATAAGCCACGGACGCGACGCTGATATCGGTGTCAGTAAGGCGCCTTATACCCCCTCCCCCTTCGCTCGCTCCTCCGCTCTCCTCGCTCGCTGCAGCTGCACGCGCACCCCTCTCTCTCGCGCACCCGCCTTCTCTCTCAGTCTCCCGTCGAGAGCGGGTCGTGAGGGGGAGTAAAGTTAAAATCCGTTGGCATTCGCCAGTGAGTTAACGTAAACTCCCCCGTGTGATCAAATTGCGATTCCCAGGAACCATTACACCATAAATGCGCCATAGTGTGATTAATAAATATAATAGTGCGAATTAATAAATACCCCTCATAGCATCACCCCGTGTATTCGCACTTAACCATGTTCACCCTCGGGGAAATGCTTGAGAGTTTTTTTTGTGCTTAGTCTAAGCTCTCTCCATGTCTATTTTTCGTTTTTATTTATTTTTATACACTGCAGCCCTGTTTTGCTACCGCAGGGGCGGGAACAGAAGCTAAGGCATGAAAAACAAATGGGTGAGACGGAGTTGAACGCATTTAAAAGCAAACGAAAATAAAGCTAATAAATATTCGTTTAAAAATTACCCAAGAACACGTGCAGGACGTTCGTGAAATTAACACTGACTACTTGTTTTCTTATAGTGAAGAAACCTATTGTCAAGAAACTAATCGAGCAAAAGAGCAAGTTATAATTGTACACTGAGCGAGACTCAAATAATTTTTTTCCGTTAATAAGACACTGATGGCAAACAACAAATAGATTTACGAGAAATAAATAATTTGATAAATTGTACACGGAGAGCTCTAACATTGTTGTGTACAACAATATAGGTTTGCTATCAAAGGAGAAAAGCACCATCGCATAAATGTTAAATTTCGTGCAGAAATCACCTCCCGTGACGTCGGCGAGCTTGAAAGTGTAGGTTTGATATTGGCGACACTTTCTTTATGAAAGTGCCTGTAACTTGGCATGTTAAGTATATGGCCCCTCCAAAGGTAATTTACAGTGACGGTCAAGCGCGAACAGCGTGGCAGCCATATCCTCTAGTGTTTCGCTTTGCACTCGCGATCGTGGAAATCGGTGCAAAGATCCCTCGTGTCGTCGGTACAGTTGGCCATCTTGCTGAAGGCTCTGGCGAGGCAACGCACGGCCTTCACCGGACTAGGCACAGGCTACTACTTTCACTGCAGTGCTGCGCTAAGAGCCGCGACGACCATCGTCCTGTTGAGTGATGCTGCCCAAGTGGTAGGAAATACTGAGTGTGCTTCGCTCGGCTTCTTTCCTGAACAGCAGGAAAGCTGGGTAGTTCAATGACAACATCTTCGCACAACCCAGTCCGAGGATTAGGCTAAGCAGTGCTTGTTTGCTTGTTTGTTCCTTTGAATGTGGCTCGTACCCACTACTGAAGATTGGACCTATAACCGGCGCTTGATATAACAAAAATAATTTGGTAGATCCCACATAGAGTGGGAATCGATAATATGCGAAGCATGAATTAGGAACGTTGGATTGTCACATTAAAATCAAGATAACGTTACTAGGCGGACGTAAATTATGCCGTACACGTATTTCATGTCATGATTATCATGTTTGCGCCGGGCATTTGTGCTCAGTCGTCCATTCACGTCACGTAATACCAAATTTGGTATATGGGAAGCTAGCAAAACGGCCGTGAGCGCACTATGATCATAGTATGTAGTAATGTTTAGTGACACGCATGTCATGATTATCATATGTTTGGACGTGCCATTTATCTTCGCCGTCTATTCACTTCACGTAATACCAAATTAGGTATATGTGAACCAAGCAAAACGGCGGCGAGCGCATCATGAGCGTGGATGTAGTCATGTTCTTACATAACACGCATGTCATAATTGTCATGTTTGAACCGGTTACATATAATCGTCATCTATTCACGTCAAGTAATACCAAGTTTGGTGTATGTGAAGCCAGCGAAACGACCGCGAGCGTATCATGAGTGTGGCATGTATTCATGTGCTTACATGACATGCATGTCATGGTTATCATGTTTCCACCAGTTATATACCGTCGTCCTCCATTCACGTTACGTAATTCGAAATCTGGTACACGGGAAGCTACCAAAATCGCCGTGAGAGCACTATGAGCGTAGCATGTAGCCATGTTTTACGTGACACGCATGTAGTGATTATTATGTTTGGACATGTCATTTATCTTCGCTGTATATTCAAGTCCCGTAATACCAAATTTGGTGTATGTGAAGCCAAGCAAAACAGCCGCGAGCGCATCAGCAGCATGGCATGTAGTCATGGTCTTACGTGACACGCATGTCATGATTATCATGCTTGCACTAGTCACATACCTTTGTCATTATTTCACGTCAAGTTATGCGAAACTTGGTGTACGTGAACCCAGTGAAACGACCGCGAGCACGCTATCAGTGTACCATGTAGTAATGTTTTACACGACAAGCATATCATGATTATCATAACATTCTGACGGGTCCTTACCTTCATCTTCCATTCACATCACGTAATACCATATTTGGTACGTTAGAAGCTAGCGAAATAAGCGTGGCATGTAGTCATGTTTCTAAACGAAACGCATGTCATGATTATCATTTTCGCACCAGTCATGTACCTCCTTCATTCATTCACGTCCCATAATACGAAGTTTTGTTTATGCTTAAGCTAGCGAAACGAAAGTGAGCATACCATGAGCCTGGCGAGTAGTCATGACTTCCATAACATGCATGTCATGTTTTCCACGGAGGGCATGTCACTTATGTTCGATATACAGTGGTGTCATACCGAACCAGTTTTGCGTTATGTTATGTGAACGAAACCACCGCAGGAGCAGCAAGACGGCGATATGTAAGTCATGACATTCATGACATACATGTCATCATTTTTATGTTATGATTAGTCACTTATGCTTGTCGTACATTCATGTTATGCCGTACCAGTTTTGGTATAGACCCCATTATCCAAACAGCCAGGAGAGCTAAATGTCCTTGACGGGTAGATAGATAGATAGATAGATAGATAGATAGATAGATAGATAGATAGATAGATAGATAGATAGATAGATAGATAGATAGATAGATAGATAGATAGATAGATAGATAGATAGAAACGGTCAAACTTGCTGAAGTTCGCTAAGATAGCATCGCATTTAAAAAAATTAAAATTTACACGAAGAAAAATCAATTGACAAATCGTCAAAGGAAGATATAACACTATATGTGTATTATGAAAAACAATCCAATCATTAAGTAGTCCAAACAAATTAATTTTGATTGGAAATAAGTGCGGTGGCCATACAGCTTGCTTCTGTATCGTCTCGGCTGCTCGTGCTATCTCGAGACTGCCATCATTAGCATCGAGTGGAACCACTGCGGAGGAGGTGCTAGTGCATGAAGTCTGAAGTCTATCACGTTTAATTTATATAAACTGTCAGAAGAAACATAGGCAATTCTCTGTTGACAGGCTTCAGTCATCGGCACTTGCCATGGTTACCATAACGCATGTCTATGAACAATATGAATTGCGCTTCTTAGAGGCTTGCAGAGACGCCATCGATGCGTGGCAAATATTTCGCATATTTGGCACAGAATTGATAATAGATGCAATAGTGTATACACATCCTCTTTGTTACGCACACGAAAAGGAGCAGCACGGACTGCTGGGCGAGTTGGTAATTCATCTTAACTGAGTAGTGCCAAAATATTGAAGTGCATTTGAAGGTGCGTTGTATTTAGGTGTCTTCCTTTTGTACTTCACTTTTCTCACGAAACATAGTTAAGGTAAAAACAAAAACGTGAGCAGATTTTCATGGAAGGTTTAACAAAGGCGCTGTCAAGCATAACTTTGTTTTGGTTGTTAACGACGTGAAGCTCTTTAGCGGCGAAACTGTAAGGTCTATGTCGCAGCAACTGGTAGTTATCGTTGCCGTACGTTCGGCGAACTACTCAGTCACGTTAGGGAAACATCAAGGGAAGTTCAGAAGTTGTGTACGCAATTAGTCAACTCGATGTGAATAAGGTTGTCGGCAATATAAACTGAAAGCGTTCCGCGAGGACTGCTGGATTGTTGTAAAGGCACATAGCTCGGTGATCTATCAGCTGCTTTGGTTCTTAACGTTCCTTGGTATAACCATGCAGAACCCCCCGGAGTTGCTTTTGCGTATACCCTCTTCCCCCTAATCGTTTACCATCTTATTTATCACCTAAAAAAGGTACTTAAGGACACCCGACTGTTAATCAAGATGCAGGGGGCCCTGCCCCATCGGGACGGGAAACTTTAGGCTCTCCTTCACTTCGCGGTCCTTTTGAACAGCCCATGATAGGTTGCGTAGCTCCCTGCTGCTAAGAGTTAGGGCAGAAGTCAGGTGGTTGTGCATAGCGTAAACGTTCAGCGCGCTACAAAGCAATGAAACTGACACAAAAAGAACGACACGCGATAACATACGTGCGAACTAAGAACCGTTTGTATTTACAGATTTATCAAAAGTATGTATACACACAAAAAGAGTGAAAAACCAGAACAAAAGTAACACTGACACATGCGCAAGAAATATATCAAGAGAGATGTTATCTTCGATCCAGCGCACGTGTGTCTCGTCGTGTCATTCCTTTAAAGCAGGGAAGCTGAGAAGTTTTGAGACACGTGGTCGCTAAAGGATAGCATCTCTCTTGATCAATTTCGTGCGCATGTGTGACTCGTTTTTTTTTTGTCTGCTTTAAACTCTCCTTTGTTTCTGTGTATATATCTTGCCAATATTCTATAAACATAAGCAGCTGTGTCAACCCAGTTTGTTCTGTCTACGTCGCTTTCATTTCCCTACAGCGCGCTAAAAGTTTACGCTCCTAAGTCTGTCGTCACACTTCTTCTTGTCCTCTTTACACGAGGTTTGCGTTGTGCATCTCCACACGGGTCCCAAGTTCCCATGTCCACCGTACTTCACACAATTGAATGATGCGTACTGGTATTGAAGTAAACAAAAGAAACATGTAGCGTCTTCGCCTATGTACGAAACACGGTGTTCAGAGTGAGCCTATATATAAATACGTATACTTGATTGTATCACCTTAAGCACCGCAAAGAGAATAAAACCCGATTCTTTCTCCCGATGTTTGCCCACCTGGCAAATAGCGTATAGACCCACTCACCCTTGTTCTACTCACATCTTCTCTGCACCCAAGCACAGCTGGCCGAATCGCTGTTTTATTGCTTCTTCTGTCACGATCAAGCACCCGTTAGGGCCATCACGGAAAGCTTCTCCTCGAGGAGCAATTCTACTCTGGAAATACGACGTCGTCATTTCTGTGAGCGGGAACATTCCGAAAGCCAGCCAGCACCACATCGAAACGGTTTATGGTCCAAAGTTAGAAGGGGCTGCCATTTCCTATCACAGAGGCACAGCAAGAGAAGGATAAAGTACATATGAACGTTCTCTTGATTTGTGGTACTTTCCCCAACTAGTGGGAATGGTGACCTCTGCGCGTTAAGTGTTTGCGACATGACGTTTGTTTTGGTCACTCTGATAATTTTCCTAGTGCAAGAGACAAGCAGGCGGATTTGTATTACTAATCCAATTGGCTGTCCCAAAACTGTGCATCAGAGAAACTTGAATACTTTATGCAGTTAACAAAGCATCTGTCAGCTCTGTGTTTATTGACGTAACATGAGAAAAGCAATATAAAGACAAGGTTTAGGTACAGCCTATCACGCTGTTGTCACTCGTTTTAACAACAGTGCATAAAATGCCACACCTTGTTAACAAGGAAGTCTTTTGTCTGTGTCGAGTCGCATACCTTGTACATATAACGTTGCACAGTGACGTGAGCAGAAAAGAGAGTATAAGGGCAAGAATTTTTGTTCGTAAATTTAAGTTAATCATGTGGCCTCATCGGCTACAAAAGTGCTAAGTCCAACATTGCAGAAACAACTGGAAAAAGTTAGGTTATTTTGTCGTAACGCACATTCACTAATGGCCCAACCTCAATACTATCTTATACAACTAATAGGAACCTATACTATATTGCTTCCCTTACATGTATCTGTGTAAAACTTGCGAATGATGCGTTAACCAAAAGAAGTCATTTTTTAAAGAGATTGTAGCACGTTTGGGTTTCTAGAATATATGTTTATTACTGGAAGTTATGAATTCAGGGTCATTTAACAGTAAGAAAACGAGAAAGTCTAACGCCAGTTCTTTTCACGTCACACATAGCCGATGTCTTTGTTCATATTTTGGTCTCAAACTCTGATATGGGCCACGTATGTTGCCAATATTACAAGTTATGGGGGTTACAGCGCATCGTACAGCACTGGCCCCCTAAAGAAAATCAAGAATGTCGGGCTTGTAACTCACATTGTAGTGAAGCCTTAGTAGAACGTGACAGTCCTCATGCAAATAAAAAAAAACACCATCTCCCTCTAAAGGCAGCTATGTGTAAGGGTAAGGGTGGTGACGCCGCACACAGGATTGAGCTTGATCATAATATGCTTCACATATAATAAATAGACGGAAGCAGGCTGTTCACTGAACCCGATATCAGGGGCCTCAACCGTGTACCAGTGTTCTTTTATATTGTATTTAGTTTTATATCTTCTACAACCAAGCCTAATTCAGCCACCCGGACTGGAACTACTGTTCTTAACATCCCTTCCACTCCTCATAACCATGTCAGCTGGGTGCCTTCTAATGTGGCTACCTTTTTGCTATTACATTCTGTCAGGAACGCAGACAGGCCACTTCGATGGCCTCAGTGACACAAACAGAGTCTGTCTTTTAAGCGCGCTGACTTCTCAAGGTTCGTGTAACTTGCTTTCAATCAATGTTTTGCTAAACACTCAGGCCGTTCATTGGCTCCCGTCATCACGCCCTTCATCCATTACCGAGTACTGACGGCCGCAGGCTTCTTCATACTCTTCTTATTTTCAGATAACGCGCGTGGAAAATGCGCGGAAGCCAAAAACGTGTTCAGTCGAGATCATTTTTTTTGCTGCAAAGCCCTCCATGTGTTCGCTTGAAAACTGTTTGTTTAAAGCGTCTTCGGTGAGCAATGTTAACTACAAGAAAGTTAAGTCTTTGAAGTGTGTCCTAACCAGATAAAGTAAGTTCGTTTAACTATCGTCTCATCAAAACTTCGGCATCCATTAGAGGCCGCCAGGTTGTGGCAGGAAGTTTTCTTGCGTTCTTGGGAGCTTTCTAACAATCTCGCAATCAATAGCTACACCCTCGCGTTCACTCCACCTTTAAAGAAATCCAGCGAGTTCAAGCGAGGCAAACTGAGGACGGAATGCATTGTGGGCGGCAACCAAATGTTCAACATCGCAGAAAAAAGGCTGCGGAAAACATTATGCTCTTGTCTGGGTTCTTCACGGGGTCAGTTAAAAGCGCTGAAGCAAAGATGAGTATTCCAAGAACATGGAAGCAGGAATGGGTTTGCTGTATAGATTTTATTGATTGAATGCAGAAGAATTCTTTTCTGATAACTTTGCCTTCGACGCCTGTAAACTAGTGCGAAACGAACTCCGGCCTGAGGCACGCATCTCGTAAATAAAGAATTTTAAAAATACTTGCTTGGCTACCTTAGTTGCAGCTGCGTGGAGGCTCACGCCTTACAGTACCTAGCCCGAGTGTGCCTAGCATGAACGGCTTGTGAGTAGCAAAATTTATATTAAAGATATTACAGAATTTAGCGCAGCCATCAATTTTGATATTTAATTTTCTTTTCTGTAACTGGTCATCCTGATTGATTGATTTATTGATTGATATATGAGGGTTAACGGCCCCAAATTGCCATATGATTATGAAAGACGCCATGGTGGAAGGCTCTATAAATTCCGAACACCTGGAGTTTTGTAACGTGCACCCAAATCTGAGTACACGGGCCGACAGCATTTTCGCCTTCATCGAAAATGTCGCCGCAGCTGGTATTCGATTCCATGACCTGCGGGTCAGCAGCCGAGTACCTTAGCCACCAGACCACCGTGGTGGGGCCAGGTCATTCTGTAATGAAAACATTGTAGTTCATATATTTTTTTTCATGTACGGAAAACTTTAAACGGTTCTTGTTTATCTCTTCTTAGCAGGATTGCATGCATATCTCAAACACCGTATCTTACAATGAAGTGGCATACACTGAAGTCACGGCATATGCATCGCAACAAATAAACGACAAATTGATTGATTGATTGATATGTGGGGTTTAACGTCCCAAAACCACCATATGATTATGACAGACGCCGTAGTGGAGGGCTCCGGAAATTTCGACCACCTGGGGTTCTTTAACGTGCACCCAAATCTGAGCACACGGGCCTACAACATTTCCGAATAAGCGACAAAGAAATATAGTGAGTAACCAAACAATTAATTAAGTAGTTGACTGTTTCCTAGACGTTTCAAGTGACGTCACGATGATGCAACAAATTTGTCAGATCTGTGCCATCATTATGATGTCACAAAGTAATGTCACAGCATTGCTTCATTAGTGACGTAGTTCAGTTTCGTTTTTAATTTTAAAAAAAATATCCGCTGTATGATGTCCTCAAATCATCGTGGTTTCGTATGACCGAATTTTCTTGTCGTGTTTTGCTCAAGAAACGGCTTAACCTTATACTTGGGCTTTAAAAACACCCAGACAATCTCATAGTTTCTTATTTTTTTTGAAAATGTGCATGTTGTAGCGTACGTTTTCAGATTATGCATTTACGTGGTAAAGAGACAAATTCTACTCGTTCTAGAACACTGGGCACGTGAACACCGCATTGTCAAAACAAAAAACATAAAGACCTTTAGCGCTTGAAATATAATGCACTCAACATTTACGCGTTATGAAATTTGAGTGCCAAGCTTTCTATGCAAAACAGAAAGAGAGAGTTGCTCAAAGTTAATTCTGAATTCCACGGTATACGCAGCCATGTCGAGTTGCAGTGAGTAGAGACCGTGAAATCGCATTCGCTTAGCAGTCGGAATCCCGCGGGAAATTGGTCGCCATTGAGTCTTCTCGGGACGATTCGTTAATTATCGCAGGAGCTATCTACAAGCCACTACCGGCAAAAGCATTGAGATCAATGCAAGTTTCATTGCGCTGCTTCAGCTGATTGGAACGAAGACAGCGCATGGAAGCGTAGGATCCGCAACTGCTAATAAATGGCTATAGCTCCCTACTTAAACTATCTTTGTTCAAGAAACCAACACTTGGTGAGCATAGAAAAAAGACAGAATTATTCACTGAATTTGCAAATGCGAAAACATTAGGCGGTTGAGAGATGGTGCCGATTGAAAAACACGGCATGACACCGAAGACTGCATATGAAGATTACGTGGGAATGTGCAAGAAAGTTGTCTTTCAAAACTGCGTTCTATGTTGATAAAAACTGGTGCGCTGTTCCCTAACTTGAACGATCATTAGAACAAAGCAAAACTAACAAATGCCCTTCTCGCGTCTAAAAAGGGCGATGCTACAACATTGACAGCAGTGCAACGACTGCTGTGACTTTTGTTCACCATTATCATACCATTCCAAATTGAGCACTTCAGGTTCATAAATACCATTCCCGTAGACCACACGCTTACAAGCTTTTGTAACTTTAATATTGTATCACAAGTGATAGCTAACGGCAGTTACATAGGTGTAAACAATGGGAACACTACTTCACGTGGGCCTAATTACGGCCAGCATCTACAAAGAGCCAGCTATCGGCGGGATTTTCGGATGCCTCTCGTTCAGCAAACGCTGTCTTACTGTTCTGACAGTTCAAATAAACACATGTACTCTTTGACAAAATAATCTCAAGCATTCTATTAGGAAAGTCATGGCAAGTGACGACAATCTGAAGAAAAACAGTGCGAGACACCTAAGTGGTAAAATTACATGATAACGTTTTCTCAAAGAGGGACGTCCAAATAATGAGTGCAGTCGCTGGACATAACCTAATTAAATGCCCTCACCAGTCCCTGCAAGAAACAAAAAAAAAGAAGACGTGTGTTAAACAAATTTTCTGGGAGGAAGCGCGCAAGCATTGCAGGATGGCACAGCATATGAAGTATGCATTTGCAAACGTCGACAGTAGCCTTGGAGTTAGGAGAACAGTTATACTAAGGCAATATCAGCAGCTGTTCCCGATGAATTCTTAAGGCAATATTATGAGAGAGTTGTCAGCCATTCTTAGTTAATGAAATTTTAGCTATCAAGTTTATGCGTCTGTCAATGCGTTCTTCCTATTTGCCGCATGAACAAATTGTTCCCCTTATTAGAAGTGAACAGCGTGCTCTATTAATGCACTGATTTAATTAAAAAGTCATAAAGTTGTCGTTATGAAAAAGAAAAAGAAAGAAGGTTCGCTAGTCGGCAAGCAATTGTAACGCAGTTAAAGCTTCAAGGCGAAATGAAATTTTGACAGCTCTTTACTGTACATGGCTCTCAGAGGAAGTCCTTAGTATACTTAGTACATTTTCGGTACGCAAACGTACGCTATGTATCGTGGCCGCTTCTGCATTTTTGTTATGTTGGCACAATAATTGTGGTTTGACGTTTGAAAACCATTTGATATGATTATGAGGGACACCGTGGTGAAAGGCTCCGGAAATTTAGAGTTCTGGTGTTCTTAGACGTGCACCGAAATTTAAGTACACGGGAGTCAAGCATTTTCGTATCCATGGAAAATAAGGCCGCCGCGGCCGAGATTCGATCCAGCATGTGACAGTAGGAGAAAGTTTTAATATTCACGGCATATCCACGGAATGAATGATGATGCATGCGAGGAGCGAAGCGCCTGCCTGCCTGCCTGCCTGCCTGCCTGCCTGCCTGCCTGCCTGCCGGCCTGCCTGGCTGCCTGTCTGTCTGTCCATCCGTCCGTCAACTATACGAAATCGTTAGCTATACGAAAACTGCTGACGCCATCTAGCACTGTTATTTCTAGCAATATATACATAAAGCATCATCTAGTGTGCAATTCTTAAAATCAATGAGAAGTGGCTACATACTATCACTTCTACTAACACAAAGGAGGGAACGACCGACACCTTAAGGAGCTTCGACTTCAAAACACATCATTAGAGTTGGTTCGAGTTATCAGCTGCAAGTGGTCGAGGCACTTTGATTCCTCTCACGAGATCACATTAGGCGTCTCGCTGTTCCCGTATACGCAATGGCATTTGCTTAACAACAAGTTATCCAATGATGCAAAGTTTGTGTTTGTGTTTTCTGGAAACACTACAGATGCTTTTAGTAACTTTGCACCAAATAAAAATTAATTGTAACTTACGAATTTTTAAGCTCATTTATATATTTTTTAAAGTACAATAAATCTTTTGCTGCAAACACATGAGGGGTCCTGATGGTGAAATAAAGACAGAATGGGGTGCGGAATTTAATGATTGACCAGAAACATCCAGTGTTTTATAAGATAAAGAACGCAGATCCATGAATGGAAGATAACTAAACGGCCACTGGTAACGACGCTTGTGCAAAAAATAAAACCACAGAGTCATCTGCAGAATGGTGAAAAAAAAAAGAACTTCAAAAAAAAAACACACACACAGCAAATAGTCTTGCCCATCATGTTCAGAGAGCTAGTTATTCTGGTTCCGCATCCTACGAGAAGTACAGGAGGTACAGAAAGGCCATGAAGCAGTATACAGAAGGATCAGAACAGTACCGATAAAGAAATGAGCGATAGAGAGGTCAAATTTTTAATACTCAACACGCAGTTTCAGTGTTGAGGCAGTTAACGTGTAATGAAAGAGTTCAGTTCTGTAATGAGGTAGTTCAGGTATGAGGCTTCAGTAACATCTTCAATAATGAGCACAGTTCTCTATGGAACTCAAACCATTTGTAAACATTTGTAACTTTTGTGACCCATCGGTGGCAGCTGAAGTGGTTCGCGCCGCGGATTTTCGTAGAGGGCGATGCTTATGTTTCCGAACATCAGCCTGCAGACCTCGCGCAAATATTCTGAATGCAGTAGTGCAGCTTATCACATTACCTCATCCACCGAGCAATTGCTCCTAACGTCGAATCACAGTACTCAGACTGCGTTAAATGCATTGGTCTTTCTGACAATTTATAAATTGCGAGAAAGCACGCTAACATATGTCATCCCACGTCCGGACAATTATGTACTCAGAATCGCATCAGGTGTAGAAGTTACGCACACGCATCAAACCTCATAAACCTCATAACATAGCCCTGTATTTCTAGGTGCACTAAGATTGCTGCATTGCAAATGAGACTTTTGATGCGTTGTTTCCTGTAGCCGTGCATATGAACCCGCTCTAACTTAGCTGTAAACTCACTCGTAATCTCTGTGGACGAACGTGTATAGCGCGTCCAAACATCAACGTGGCCTGAGCTTTCTTGCACTGTGTGAGCACCAGCCGGCTACGATATAGACTATATTAACATACAGATGAGCTTCTCCTCGAAACGTCCCGCACATATGCATAAGCCTTATGACAGCCATTCAAACTCCACTATTACACAGGTTGACGGTGGTCGAAACCCTCAAATAATGCGAAATATTAGATGTTTCTTTTTTTGTTCTTTTCTCTGGTGCCTGTATTTGCCGCCATATCATCCTTTTCGATGAATCGTCAATGATTAGCTGAATTTTCTGCCCTTCTAAAACAAAGCATAAGACGCCTACTCATCTCAATCTTCATAGAAGGCACACAGACCTCTCTGTACAGAGTAGCTTATTAAAGCACCCTTCCTTTCTTTAGTTTCCACATTTATGCTGAACTCTAGGTTACTAGCAAGGCACCTTCTACAGCGTTCTTCGACTACGATAACGCCAAAATTACTGAAGCTGTGAAATGGAAGTTTAAAGATTTTTTCGACAAGCTGCAATTGAGTCGAAAAATTTACTGCACATTCAAACTTTATAACGACTGTTAGACATTTGTGGAATATTTTCATTGGTAAAATATTTTTAATGAATTTCACAATCGGCACTCATTGTCTGTTTCAATCAACGGGTAGCTTCATTGTATATCTGGTTTCTACGGTATAGACAAAAAGATATAAAACTATACCAATAAGAAGTCGCTTTAATAAACCCTACTTGCAAAACGAACAAAAATTACTCCCTGGAAATGATGTGACGGTCGAGTAAAGTTCACTGGTGCAAGAAAAGGAAATTGTGGTAGCATCGAGCTGACAGAGCACTCGCACGAAGAAGTCTCACTAATAGTTCTGTGGAAGCCGTTTCGTCCGTCTCGAGTCGTTAGGCTGACCATTCCGTCTAGATGGTTCTTGTATTGTTAGAAAAACAGCAAAAAACATTTTGGTTCTGACCACACAAAATACAATTTGTATTGCGATTGCGGTTCACAGATAGAGCTTAGACCCTGATGATCGAAGCATAGTGCAAACAGAATAAACAAAAAACGAAAGATGAAGCAGAACTACCATTTTACTTTAAGAAAGATTGCAACTGCAAAACGAAGCTTGCCGAAGAGCTGAACCAACCGACCTGGTTAAGGGCGGCAAAGCGAACATTCTATTGAGCAAGTCTATATGCAGTTCAACTTGTAAGCCTGGAAGATGATTCCAGTGTTTGTTTTATGTGGAACATTACCCGCAGCGCCATATTAGGTGTTATTGCGGGGGGCACGGTGCCTCATATAATAAATCCACAGTCTTGCGGCCAAGTAAATCAGCTGGTAACATATTCCATTCGACAATGCCTTGCGGAAAAAAAGAATATGCTTAAAAAGATCCGTTTTGGGGTTGTATGGCCGTACTTTAAATTTGTGGTCATGACGAGAAGATTGATATTGCGCTGGTTTTAAATATTTTGAACGATTAATGCCCGTTTTCTTGTTATAGATTGAATAAGATAGTTTCACTCATAGATGACGTCTTCGATCTTGGAAATCTTACCAATTGAGTTCTCCTTTCATACATCAGGAGCTTTAGGTTCGGTCATATTTTCCCAGAACATATCTTGCTGCTATCGACTGAATGCGCTCTAGTGCATGAATGTGTTCTTTGTGAACGGATCCCACACAGGACAGGCGTATTTCAGTATTGGTCTGGCATAGGCGTAATATGCTGCCTGTTTGACCTACTTGGTTACATGTTTAAGATTTCTTTGTAAAATGCCTAGGGCTTTTCCAGCTCTGTTGAGAACACTTGCAATGTTTCAAGACCATCCCCCATCATCAGAAAACGTGACACACAAGTACTTGTATTTGTGTTCTTTTCTAATAACTTCATCATTTAATATCTAATGATTTGTGAACCTAATGACCCTTTGGTGAAAATCCTAGTAGTTTAGTAATTGATCCTGCCTCCAATTATCTCATAACAAACATATTCAGTGTTAAACGTTTTTGTTGCAAGAGGCTCTGACCACTGCTCACTCTTGTTCTTTGTTGTATGAATGGAAGTAAATTTGTTGAGGTAGGCAAGCATTCTAGACATTTAATGGCTCATCTTGGTCCAGTCTCACGCTAACTTCAGTGTTGCTACCGTTGTCAGTCGGCATATATGTCTGTAAAACAGAGCACCGCTCATCTCTTGAGCGTTTTATCTGACGGATTCAAATGAATTTTATTTGTGCTTACCACTTGCAGCTATATTTCATATCTGATTGATGCCATTATTTTTCACCTCTCATTGTTACACTCGTGGCTTAAAATGCATCTATCTTTTTGGTTTCGAAACCTCATAAATGGAATGTAATTCACCAAATGACCCTTAACTATGGAACAAGAAGTGATTGATGTGTCTAAAAAGTACTGCGCCTCAAAGTAATGCACCGAAAAATTTTCTGAGCATTGTCGCTTCTGATCACTTCATGGTCTAGAATGCAGCGAGTAAGGAAGTTGGAAGTTATCAAGAGGAGTCATAAAAGCATAGTCAGGCAAAGTTGATCATATAGCACGTGCACATGGTGATAAACAGGACGTCTCCACTAGAGATAACTTGAAAAAAATAATTTTACGAGCTCTAAATTACACATTATAGGAGCCTTTGCAGCTGAACCGTAATTGTCGAGCTTGACCATCTGTCGTTTATAAGAAAGTATCTTGATCATTAGCCGGCCCATGTTCAACCACCACCAAAACGTTCTGCGCAGAAGGTCAAGAGAAGTTGAAACATGCAGCTGCGATGTTTCAAAAAATTTAATCAGGTCTATTTCGATTATTTGTCATGTCTGGGCAGAATCTCAATGTGAATTCGTCGCCCTTGTGTTCCCGTGCTAATGTGTAGGGCATGCGCTAAATGAACTCCCAATCATGGAGTCTATACCGATGGTTAGTAAGAAAACTTTAAACATGCCCAGCAGCTTTTATGCAATGCGTGGATTCTAGCGTGAGTCTTGCGTAAGCTTTTTATTTTTTTTCTATTTCTCTTGACGCCAACGACGCTTGATGGTGATCTAGTTTCACGTTTGTTTATTTATATAAATCCTTAATAAAAGAGCATGCGTCAGAATGCCAAATCGCAAGCGCCTACGCGGGCAATATTGTCATGGCCAAACATACCTTCGTACCATAAGACGAAGCATTGATCACGTGACTCAGAGCCTCTATCAACTCTTTTATCATGCTATTGTTTTTTTTCTTGTTAGTGTTGGCAGAAAACTGCTGTCTTTGCCACGGTGAAGTTCCTGTGAATAGAATATACGACAACTCAAACGAAAGCGAAAGCCTTGTGTAGTCCAATAAAGGTGGAGGTTTAAATCCGTGGCTTTAAACTGAACATATTGCAGCTACGTCAATGCTTTTGATATTGTTGCTTTAATTTTGTCTGAGATATGTTCCAAGCTCTTCCCTTGTCGAAAGATGGGAAAAAATTCAAAGTTAGGTTTAGGCTGTGTTAGATACAGTTAAGCTTCTATGCATCGAATGATTTATAAGTGGGGTTGAACGTCCCAAAACCACTATATGATTATGAGAGACGCCGTAGTGGAGGGCTCTGAAAATTTCGCCCCGCTTCGGTTCTTTAACGTGCACCCACATCTGAGCGCACGGGCCTACAACATTTCCGCCTCCATCGGGAATGCAGCCGCCGCCACCGGGCTTCGAACCCGCGACCTGCGGGTGAGCAGCCGAGTACCTTAGCCACTAGACCACCGCGGCAGGGCTATGCATCGAATTCTCTATATTCTGTGAGCGCCGTCTGTCATGTGTGCAAATTCTTTGCTGAAGTTATTTTATTTAGTGTTATAAAGTCACTGGACCATTCTAAAAAATTGCCCATGGGAGCCTGTAGCTCAATGAATTCAAATTGATGGCAATATTTTAAAAAAAGTGTGCTCATGGTGGCTCCTTAGTACTGTGTTCTTTCACACTTCGACCATTGCGTTGCTCATGGTGGCATTCGGCCACCTTGGGAGAGAAATAATTGTTCTTTGGCTTCGATGTGAGGCCATTTTTACAGTTTGCAATTTCGTTCCGGTTGACCACATACGGCTCTAGTAAAGCTTTCTTCTGCGTTGACCAAATGCAGGGTACCTGTATTGAAAAATTTTGAAGTACATTCTTACAAAAAAAATTCTATGGGAAGGATGCTTCTGCAAGAGGAACTTTAATGTGACACGTACATTCGCATACGAGAGAGGTAGACGGAAAACTTTGCACCGCAATAATATTCAATACCCAACCAAGGGAAAAGAAGACGCTAAAGAATCATATTTTCCAGTAATCTATACCTGCTGCGATGGTCGCGAAGCCACTGAACTCTCTACCATCTTTGGCACATAAAGTGTCTGACGACTTCAAATCAGCAGTTCCAGAAAATGGCACTCATAAATTAATATAAAAATAAGTATTGCAATTAAGCACTTGAGCTTTTCTGAAAGTCAAACGCACGCTTCAACAAAACTGTATTCTGGAATCATTGCAGAAAGAAAAATGACATATTTGCTGACCTTAATCTTTCTGGGAGGAAATAATTACCTGAGTCACTGTACCACTTCAATCTCGCCCCAAGCAAAAGTAAAAAAAAACAAGCAGCAGTCCAGAGGACGATGGCAGCTCGAAGAGAACAAAGTTACATGAAACTGGCGTGTTAGCAAAGCCGACCTATCGACAAGCATTCTTCTTGAAGCCCGCGTTCACGAATCTTTCACCTCATCGTTTTACAATCATGCGGTTTCTGCCATAGATTTAATAATCGTATATAATCTGGATTTATATTTTTTCTACGAATAATACACTTTAATGGCAGCCTGCTGCACTAGCTTGACCACTACTAGTGCCTGTTCGTGAGCGAAAATTCGAAATGTAGGTCTAAGGCATCTTAGGAGCGTTTCCTTTTCAATACGTTTTGTTGTTGTTTGTAACTGCCGTGTAAGATGTTATATACTATTTCACGGTATATTTTTGTATTTGAGAGCTAAAGCTGACTCTACGGCGAAATTAAGTATGAAGAAAGCTATTTTCGAGGAAGATGCAAGACAATTTTGCACACACTTTGGTGCTGTAAAATGCATCTCAAGAAGCGTATTGTCACGATGTTTTTTCTAGACAATCGTTCAGTAGCACTTCTGTTCCCTGTTCCTCTATACTACATGGTTTAACGTTGAATAGTTATGGTGTGACAGTTACGCCTGGCAATATCTTCATATTTCATTTATTGTCTGTCGATAAACGGAGTATGTGTGATGAGAAATCAAGAACAGAACAGTACGGTCAGGCTCATCACCAGTGCACACAGTGTCGATGCTCATGCGTAAGGAGCAACCAAGAGTAGCTTCGATACTGTGGCCTGAGAAAACGTTCACTAATAAAAAATTACAATATTTTTTCTTCAAGCTGAAAGCACCTGAAAAGACACCAAAAAAATTGGCAATACGAACGGCCTATGCTTAGACGTTGTTCACCTAAGAGTATGCATAGATTAAAAGAAAAGAATAATGGATAAAACTGAACATAAAGAAGCAGATGTGCGGAGTGGTATGAAAGGAAAATACATTGGGGAAAGTAGTTGCGTATCTTCCTCGTATACCAAAGTAAACAAGATATGTACAAGTGGTATGCGGTCCCCAGAATAATGCATGAATGCAGAATTCCTTGTTGTACGTTTGGTCAATATTTTCTGATGCTGTAAAAGCATTACATGCATGTGCTTCTTGATCTTATTGATACAGCAGCTTTTGTATGTGTTCTCGAAACAAGAACTGGCTGTTTTTGCTACTATTTGAGTAGCCATTGCAGCGATCTTTATTGAATCTGTCTTCAAAGAGCAGGCTCTCATCGGTGAGGACACACTTGCTTTCTCCAGAATATCAGATTATGTGTTCCGCGAATGCATTCTGCGCACTTTGGCGCACACGCATAGTGTTGAGTGGGCGCTCATTGTTTACACGAAAACATCTGTTTAAGCATCATTGTTTTCATCTGCGGATAATTTAGCTCGTATAGCCGTTTTCCTGCCTGGTAATACATGTTTTACAGAAATGCTCACATGGTAGCATAGGTAGGTAAGATCAATCAAGAGTCCACTCTCTAAAACTCAAATCGAGCAATCATTCTGGATTTACGTAAGCCTAGGAGAGTAATAATTGTGTGAGTCGCAGCCCAAGTAAGTTCATTTGAGGAGAACGTTGATGATTATCAGTCTGAGTGAACCCTAGGGGCAAGGTATATTTCATGAGTGATTCTGAGAGAGAGCTCCACAGTTTTTTGCCGAGCTCTCGTACTATCTACTTCACTTCAGCATTACTATCGGCCTTATGTGGTCTCACGCATATACTAATTATAACTATCCACACGTCAACACCGTAGCGTTCACACGCCAGCTCGATATTAATTGAACTGATGCTTAAGTTACAGAGGGAGGAAGATGGTTTCACCAACCCACATAGGTTTTGTTGAATTGAAACTTCACGTGTGGGTCATCACTTTCAGTATAAATTTTCGTAGTGAAGTATGATAACTGATAACTCGTATTTAAAGACGTGAGATAAAGAAACACAGAGCTGAGCACTGATAATGCAATATATCAGTGTTAAAAAGCACGGACTCGTTGAAGGAAACAGCTTGTAGTACACTAATGGACTCATCAGTCGACTCGCATAGACTCAGAGCTGCATGTATGGGTCTGAGTGAATCCATATGAGTCATAGTTTGATGAGTTTGAGTGCGGCTGGGCCCAGCTGAAGAAAACAATTGTGAGTGCGAGTCCGAGGGGGTGCCAAAGGCAAGGCATGCTTCGTGAATGCGTCTGAGTGAGCTCTAACTTTTGGCCGACATATACATGGTGGTGATTTTTTCAGTGTTCCGCAATAATTACCTCATGTTAGAGATCCAAACACCCACATTACGCAGTAGATAGAGCAGTTATTTGAAAAAACATCACTTTTTTTTAATGATAACAAAATGTACGCGAAAGCAGTCTAGGAGCTTGACTTTTCGATGTTTTGTTATCATTAGCATCGCGCAATCGTGTGAATTTTCCTTCAGCTTTTCGTAGAGCCATCAGTTTAACTGTTACGTGCATTGTATAGTTTTACGTGTAAAATATACTATCATACTTATGTCAGACCATCGGAGTGAAAACCCTGTGTGTGGCTTCGCTAAATATCTAACAGCGCAAGGTGTAGGGGCGGGCTAGTTGGTCGTCCGTGATGTTATACCTTGAGAGCGAACTAGGTGCGCAACAGACAAAGTTGTTTCATTGCTCCTATCGTTCCTCTGTACCTTTGCCGCGCTTGATATTTAAACATTATGAAACGATTTGTTATTTGCTTGCAGCTGCTGCCTCACAAGGTTGTTTTTCTTTCTTTTTAACAGTGAAGCTGTGTAAGCTCTTAAACACAACTTTTCATAAACAAACTTGAAAAAGACTCTGGCGCTTCGGTCGTTCAGCCTCTATGGGACTGCTGGGTGGTACACTAGTTTGCTTAGTCATCGTGCTTCGGGGCTTCGAACGCGTTTGGGCTTTGTTTATCAATGTACTTTAGTTTTATTTCGAATAATATAACGAACTGCCGGGAACTTCATTACCAAGATTTAATTGGTTAGCCTAAATGGTTAACGTGGCGAAGTGAAACAGTTGAACATTTGTTGATTGTCGCCTCGTGACAAAGTGGCACCAGGCCACGTGAAGCCAAACGTAGCTAAAAAATGAAGACTAGGCAAACTTGCGTACTCTCCATCATTTTCATGCTGGCCGAAGCGCTGTGCGTTGTAACTTCCATGGACCCTAGCGCCTGAGGTCCCTTCATAGTAAGTATTGTAGAAAACTCTGTGGTTTGTAACTCATGCTTCTAATCGTCACACACCTCAGAGGCATGGGGCGCTGGAATTGAGTTAGTCTCATTACTGAGAACAGCAGGTGTGGCATAAAACAAAAATTGTAATTTGTTACCGGGAGCACACGAAATGCGTGAAAGAGAGAGAGAGAAAATAGATATAAAGAAACCGGAAAAACAAAATACAGAGAGAAAATAGTGAGAGAAAGAAAGTCATAAAAAGAAACAGAAAAAAATACAGCGAAGCGAAGTCATTAAAAGGAAGAAAGACAAAGGAATAGGAAGACATTGAAAGATAGGAACAAAGAGAAAGACTAAAAAAAGAGAAAAAGCTATGTAAAGCAACATACACAAAAACGAGATAGCAAAAGAGATAGTAAGATAGAAAGATAAAGAAAATAAAAATTGAGAGTAACAACGAGAGAGTGAGGAAAAAGCTGAGATAAAGAGTGGGAAATAAGAAAGAGAAACAAAGATAGAAAGAATAGAAAAGAGAAAAACAAGAAAGAAGCAGGAACAGAAAAGAGATAAAAGGACAGAGAGAAGAAGTCAGGAAGTCATGATAGAAAATACTGAGAGAATATATATGAGCACCACCCGGCAGCGCTCTTTCATCGGACTTGGAACCAGTATAGTGCGACGCAGTCATTATTTTTTTCTTTTATAGTAACATATCATGCCTTAGAGTTACTCCTACACGGTTTGAAGGAAGCATTCCTGTCGTTGAAGAATGTCTGGAAGCCACGCCTAGCAAACGCTTAAGCTCTCTGGTTTTGAAAGCGTTTGAAAAAAATATCCTGGCTGGAAATTAATAACCACGCGTAAATCATCGATTCATGCCCGTAGCGCCGTGAAGGGTGCTTTCATCGTGTGACGCAGATGCCATTATTCATGACGCTATCATCATAACTGGTGCCATATTGGTTGCGCACAACGGCTTATAATCGTCTCTGCATGGTTTGTCTTGCATTTCGTATGAAAAAAAAGCCTTCTAGAGAGGAAAACTGCTGAACGGGATAGTGCGCTGTGTCCGTCCAACGAGATATGGACGCAGGCGTTACTGTCGAGATCCGGCCCTTGCACTTTTGAATGCGAAGCACTTCTTAGCGAACCTATCTATCTATCTATCTATCTATCTATCTATCTATCTATCTATCTATCTATCTATCTATCTATCTATCTATCTAGCCACTTACGTTTCGGTGCTCTCGTGGTCACCCTCTTAACTTGGCGTGAACGAAAATTAGCATGGGAAGGTAACATGGTTCGACAAATATGACGCACTGGTCAAGACATGAATAATGCCACAATTCCGTCGCGTACGTCGTCAAACACTTCCCGCCAGACAGTGGCACATACGCACGGGCGGTTATATGCCGCTGCTATACGGGTATGTACCACAGGTGATTGACACTTAGTATCTACTCGGAAACGACGAGAACACACACGGGCCATTTTAACACGTGAGTGTTAAGCAATATCCGACATCAGTAGCGTCGACCCAACGAAAGCATAGAATAAATGTCAATGTGAAGAAAAACCTGACATAGGCAGTATTGACCCTAGGGCGTATTCAAAGAACAAATTTCAGGATCCCAGCTAGAATCGAACCCAAACATTCTGCGTGGCAATAAAGTATTTTACCACAGAGCTACCCCAGGTCTCGGAACTACTTGCCAAATAGACACTAATCTTCGTGAAACGTCAATAGTGGTTGCAGAGATGCTCACGCAATTTCATGAACATTACATACCTACTCCTTTGATACAGCCGTCCCATCGGTTTAACGTCAATTGTGGTTAGTTTCCATGCGCGGAAGTTGATTTATGTAGCAGCGTCTAGGGCCAACATCTTTGCGAGAATCAGCGTTTCGTATCAGCTTTTGGCTTTTGGTGTTAATAACACGCATGTTCCAGTTGGCATCGTTGCGCAATGCAAACGACTGGTTATATGAACATCTGCAACTCTTCAACATATGTCTGTGCGTGCAACATTTGTACATTTGTACATATATTTAGCGTAATTTCATGATATGTCGCTCAATAAAAATTGTGGAATGGTCACATTCCGTCCGCATGCTTTCGCAGAACGTCGATTCCCGGGTACGTGAGATCTGCCGAACTTTTTTGATATGGGCTAAAACCTTAGCAGACGGGCCACAAGCACATTCGCTTCCGTAGACACAAGAACCGCCGCGACCAGGGTGAAACCCACGCCATTCGGGTCAGCAGCCGAGTACTATAACCAGTCTACCACTGCCATGCTCATAATGAAGTAAGTGTAACCAGCAAACTAAGTATACTCTGACTGCAGACCGAAGTGAACTTTCCACTTTCAATTGTTTTTCTCTCTCAAATTTGTCAGTTATAAGCCTTTCTGAAAAAATGCGAAGTCACGGTGCATCAAAAAACCATCTTAAAAAGTACTCGTCTTCCCTCTGTCTATGTGAAAACTCAAGTCAGCTTCGCTCTGGTGTTGCCAAGCTAGAAAAAAAATGCGCAGCTGGGCAGCCTTCTTTGTCTCCCATTTTAGATGCCAAGCATATATTTGACTGACGTTCGTTACGTCATATGCAAGTCCGTACGAACGCGCCGCGATGGGATTCCCTTGCCGCAGGTGTTGAGGCGGTGCCAAGTAAGCATAAAGTTTCCTAAAATTAACTAGAGAGCTCTGGGGCTGCGATCGTTCAGCGACCATTGGAATGATGGGTACTACACGGATTTCCCTATTTTCATACCTGCGGGAAGCGAATCGCACTTGTGGCTTCATTTATTGCTTTGGTTCAGTTTTGTTTCGAAGGAAACAACAAACCCTTTTTCAACTGCGTCACCCAATTTGAAATGGTAAGCCTAAAAGATCAAATTGGTCAAAGGCGACCGCTGAACATTCGCTGAATTTTTTTTTAGTTGCAGAACAGCTGCAAGCCACACGAACACAAACGGACCCAGAAGAACGAAGATGAGACAAATCCGTGTTCCATCCATAATTTCCATGCTCTCTGAAATGCCATGAGAGTCAGCTCCCATACACACTAGCGCCAGAGCTCTCTAGTGAATAGTTTTCAATGGAGGCGAAAATGTTGTAGGCCTGTGTGCGCAGATTTGGGTGCACGTTAAAGAACCCCAGGTGGTAGAAATTTTTGGTGTCCTCCACTACGGCATTCTCATAATCATATGGTGGTTTTGGGACGTTAAACCCCTCACATCAATCAATAGATCCGTCTAGTAAATATATAGGAAACTCTATGCAAGTAAGTAGATCGATTCAGAGCTGCGCGTTGACGTCACGCTCACCTCACACGCTTCTGTCACAGGCGCGCACTGACGTCAATCCCTCACCTGCAGCACGTCCGCCGCAGCGCCCCTCCTCCGCCCGCTTGCAGGACGCTTCTCGCTCGCTTCACCCTCACCACCACCCGAAACCCTCGACCGCACATCGAGGGGAAACGCTCTTCCGGCTCGTTTACCTGTGATGAAACTTACACAATGCCCAACCTATCTCCCGAGTCTTTGTGTTTGCCCCGCCGCGGTGGTTTAGTGGCTGAGGTACTTGGCTGCTGACTCGCAGGTCGCGGGTTCGATTCCCGGCTGCGGCGGCTGAATTTCCGATGGAGGCGGAATTGTTGTAGGCCCGTGTGCTCTGATTTGGATGCACGTTAAAGAACCCCAGTTGGTCGAAATTTCCGGAGCCCTTCACTACGGCGTCTCTCATGATTATATAGTCGTTTTGGGACGTTAAACCCCGCATATCAATCAGCCTTTGCGTTTTAAAGAAATATTTATTCGAGTAAACACTAAACCGAGTTTCGCTTCAAACCCTTCTGCCAGCACCCACGTCGAAGCCTGTTTTGACCGGGTCAACGCCGTGAGCTAAGCTGCTGCTTCGCATCCCATCAGAGTTCCCTTCTTTTAAATATTTTGTCGTGCACCTGAATTGATAACTCAGTTATTATTATTCAGTATAGTGTGATAAAAGCATGCGCAGACTTGAGTTCATAGAGCACAAATACCAGCGTGTTCCATAAAAACATACGTGCTTAGCAATGCACTAAAACGATTGTTTTCAATGTTCTGATTATGTTATTTTACGAAAGGACCATGAATTCTTCCATTCAGGTATGCCGCAAATATATGTAATGATTGTATGCTAGGTTGTCTCATTCAAGTACCATACTTGTTGTCGTATGAAAAAACATAGGTGACGCTAATCATGGTCTGCATGAATTTTCTTGGTACCGAATAAGAGAACGCTGCAGCATACAATACCCATTGACGGGAACACTGTTTGTCATACTCGAAGCATTATCTGTGACGTATGCAGCACCTATAGGTAAACAGAACTTTTTTATAGAAAAGTTCCACTTACTAGCTGGAACCTATGTGGAACCAAATAAAGAGTTAAGCCTGAATATATCAAATTTTCAAAACGCATGGAACTGTTTCTGCATAAACAGTTGCATTCGTGTTTGAAATCTGGATTATTCAGGCTTAATTGTGTCGACGGAATAAAGCTTTTATAATCACCGAAGTATTGAATATCTGAATGATTCAATCAATATTGAGTCCTAATGACGAGCTTCTTGCAAACTGAATCACATAGCATCGAGTGGCATTGTGAAGCCATTTGCTGAGTTCGATATAACAGCACTCAATGGGACCGGAACAGATCATATATTGTGCGCCTTTTGTATGCAAAAAGCCGAATCAAAAGATAATGAGAGTTTAGCCTAATGCTAATAGCAGTTAATGTAATTAATGATCAATCTCCCTTTACATGGTGAATAAATAGTCTAACTCATCGCAAGTGGTATTGTTTCTTTTTCCGTGGGCGCAGTTTTACGGCAGCAGCTTCGCATTGAGGACGGGAGATAACTACAGATTGGGCTTCTATTCTCTTGGACCGTACAGAGTATTTCTAAATAAAAGTTGTGATGTAAAGCACCGCACCATGAAGGTACCTCATTAAAGGCTTCGACAATTTCGGCTTGCACATTGTGTCCAAGGACGCTTGTTTATCAATCTAAGTGAAAGTAGCTACACATCTGTAGCGGGAAACATATCTTTCAAACCTTACATCTGCTAAATTATATTGCTTTGTCGCTGTGTAACACAAAGCTAATGACCGTTGCAAGGAAGTCTTTGTAACAGTTCATCAAGGAAAAAGAAATATTCTTGATTAGGGTGAGGACCGAGGGACAGCTTGGGGAACGTTCTTTTTCAGTTGAGTTTATTGTATGCAAATAATGGTGTTGAAGTAAGCCCAAGGAAAAATTGCAATTTTAAGGGAGAGCTTTCATTAGCAGCGCATATCAGCCGACAACAAATGAGCTCTAGAAATGAAGATGCTTGCTCTGAAAACTCAAGAATCACCCTGTTAATAACGCTTTGTTTTAAGGATATCCAGCCGATGTCAGATTTGATTTGAGAGGCGCAAAAGAAGTGAATCACTGGGGCCATGTTGTTTGACTACTATGGCGTCAGCTGGGACCTGAACCATGTTCTCATACTTGAAACAACGGTCCTTCAATCACACTTCATGATGTCCACCGGATTATTCACGATATATAATTGCGTGACGCAACAGTTGATTTGTGTACTGACACGAAAGACCCGTACTTCCAACTTGCAGAAACAACTGCGTTCGTTTCGTGCAGATGAAAGCCACGCAATGGCGTCACCCTCAGCCCCACTTCCGACGCAGTGCCGTCGACAACACGTGGCAGAAATTAAAATTAATCTGGAGGTCGTTAAGTGATGAGAAACCTGTTACGAGGAGCCCGAATCTCGATAGGTGTGCTCACTTGTCAAGAAATCAATAGTGAAGAGAAGAATTCAATAGTGAAGAGAAAGTGAAGAGTGAAGAGAATTAATAGTGAAGAGAAAATATCTGCAGCTTCATACGACTAGGTGGCAATCTGCCTACACTGTAATGTGGCAGACACTCTATAGCCCCCCTTGTACTATAATGCAAAGGCAGCAACACAGTCGTACAAGCAGCAGCACTAGATGCAGAACCAAACCTTTTGAATTAAGCGTCCGAGGCTTCGATCTTCAAGTCGGACATGGTCGATCAGCCCAAAATCGACGCTCAGGCCAGGCAGGTGATTCAGGCCAGAGGGTTCTTGAAATAAGGGACCCTCTCACATTCACTCATTGGCCCCCTAATAAACGTTTTTCTTTCTCCGCATGCTTTATTTGTAGAACTGCAGGGAATAAATAAAATTCAGGGACACTTTGTGTAACCAAAAATAAAAAAATTATCAACACGCATTTGCGATGAGACCATAATTATAGTACATTTCATACCAACATGTAAATACATACGCAGTACCTAAGGGAAGTTACGATGCATTTGAAGAGGGATTTAAAGCCAAAAAAATACGCGACGCTGATAGAACAGGGTCTATGTGCAGGGAGGGGTGGGGGTGTTCCCTTACATGGTTTTTACGTCTTGTAAGCTCACGGTATCAAAACAGCTAGCAGTTGGGCGAGTTAGAATGAATTAATTGTTCAATGTGAGTTATCTCTCATGTTGTTTGTGTCTCCTCCTCATCCGCGTCTAGCGTTGCGCACTGAACAATGAGTTCATAGTATCACCATGCGCAAGTTCGTCACTTGCATATATATTGCCAAAATGATGCGTGTAAGCTCACGGTATCAAAATAGCTAGCAGTTCGACGAGTTGAAATGAAATAATCGTTAATTGTCAGTTATGACTTGTGTTGTTTGTGTCCCCTCTTCAATCCGTGTCTAGCGTAGCGCACTGAACAATGAGTTCATAGTAGCACTGTGCGCAAGTTCGTCACTTGCATAATTATTACCAAAGTCATAATTTCGGGAGATGATAAAATATATCTTGTGAAATCCCTATACGGTAAATCTGCCTTCACAGCTCAGATACCTTGTCGGGGTGTAAATTCCTCATATGTAAATTTATGGAATCGTTCAGAAGGCACGCATGTCACCGCTAGCCCTGAAGCAATTGACTTTGCGTCTGTTGGGCGAAAGGTACTTCGACCGCATACATGTTTACACCAATGGCTCCACTAATTCCAACAGCTATACAAGAGCAGTGGTTGTTCCATCTGATAGTGTGTTGATTCAATACAAGTTTTCTCACACCACGACGTCGACAGCAGCAGAGATCGCAGCAGTTCAAGGTGCAGTAAAGTACATTCTTCGGCAGCAACCAAACCAATGGGCTATTTTTTGTGACTCGAGGTCAACCTTACAGACACTGCGGTTCATTATGCAGCACGGGTTACACGAACAATTAGTATATCAGATAAGCCATGAATACCGCGAGGCGCTGAAGGAAGGTCACGATATTGTATTTCAGTGGTTGCCGAGTCACTGCGGAATTGTAGGCAATGACCACGTGGATGAAGCTGCTAGATCGGCTCATGACCAAGACCAGCGCACGCCCATACCACTCTTGAGAACGGACGCTGCAAGGCTACTACAATACTTGCTCGCCGTATATCTCTCCTACAATGTAATACGCAGAGTTTCTCCAACACGCACCTGCATTCGATTGACCCAAACTTGCAACTTCGTTTGCCATCCGGGCTCCGACGATGCGCTGAAACTTTATTGTGTCGCATGAGGTTGGGCGTGGTATTTACGAATTCGTACTCTCGTCTCCTTGGAATGGCGAGCACTTCGGCATGCAACATCTGCGCCTGCGAGGAAACGTTTGAGCACATTCTATGTGATTGCCCAGCATAGCAGACCGAACGACGTATTATGGAAGCCAAGCTCTGTCAGCTGGATTCACGGTCGCTTACAGAAAAGAAGATCCTGGGACCATGGCCGACGGCTTCCCTTACGCGCAAAGCCACGAAAGCCCTCTTGTACTTTTTAAGGGCCACCAGACTTCACGACCACTTGTGAAAGAACTGTGCGAGACCGTGCTGTGTAGTTTTGAGCTGAACAATAATCTTTCTGATTCTTACTCCTCTTCTTTTCTACCTCTTTCCTTTCTATTATTCTCCCTTTATCCCACCCCAAGTGTAGGGTAGCCAACCGAGCCAAGCTTAGTTATTCTCCCTGCCTTTCCCCTCTATTTATCTCTCTCTCTCTCTCTCAAATGCTCATGCGCTTAGCTGCACATGAGAGACTGCATTTTTCTGTGGCATAAATTAAATTAAAAATTACATGACTATTGGTCACCTCAAAGCTGGTAATAAGCTCACGTGCCACATTACGCCCACCGATCGAAGAGTGTTCCAGACTCGCTGTCATGGCTACTAGCGGCGCGGACTAACACTTCCACCCTCGAATGCACACATATACCCCATAAATTGAACAGAACAATGGCCGCCGCTGCCGATCAATTAGAAGAGCACTGGACGCGTCAATCAAAGGTCGCAGGTCCTGTCCCTGGCAGCAGCAACCTATATTTTCGTCCACGTTTCTATCTTCTCATTTGCTTTACAATTACTACTAATAACATCCCCTTTACTTCCCTTGGCATTATTGTCTGTTCATTTTATTTATCATTAACTGCAAGTACAAGTGGGTTGCATTTGAAAGCTCAAAAGCAATTAGTTTTATGGGCGAAGCCATCCACGTCAACGGGGTCCATCATGCAGATATTTATGAATGCGAAACACAAAAGAAAGGTTCAACAGTGGACTAATATTGAACACATATATTAAGGAGCAAAATAAAAAAAACCTAGAAGTACAAACCCATTACACTGGTCAGCGACTTCAACGTACGCATTACGAACCTTATGATCTAGTTTCGCCGTCGACTCTCACAGTCTGCTATCATGGTATATGAAAAACTTAAGCACTAATCGAAGATATATATCGATGTGAATAAAAAGAGGTTTGCAATAGACAAACAGTGGTCATAATTAGGATGGAACAACACAAAACACCTACAAGAACAACCCCTTTATACTAGATGGTCACTTTTACGTATACATTATGGATCTCAGGACCCAGCTTCGTCATCGACTCGTTATGTCACTTTGTGTCACTCAATTTACACTCTATGTAGCAACGCTCGGGCAACGTATGCTTTCTACTCCGTACGATCCGCAGAGGTTCGCCTGCTCGTCGTGATTAACTTTGCCGAGAAGAATGAATGAATAAACTATATTCAAGTCCGGCTGTTTCTTTGGGCGAGGTTGGAGAAGACTGGATTAACCCCTCCCCCTTCCCACTCTCCATCGATTGAGATGACGGTGCCCCCGGTGACCGCTAGAAGTCCTGCTTGGTTGTTTCGCCTCGCATAATACTCACTTTCTGACGAAAATTGTTCATGTGGCACTGTGCCGTGTTTCTTCATCCTCCATCCGTAATAAACAAAGCCAAAAGTAATTATATCACTCACGATAACCCATGTTTGCAAAAGAAAATCTTCTCTCCACAACCATCACAAAGTGTGTAACAAAGATCAGCAGATACGAAACATTTTGAAGTCCACGTGCGTCCATCAAACATTCTTTTTTCTCAGGTAAATAAAGTGAACGCAGAAGGCGGGTATCATTCGAGCAACTGTTTCCTTTTTGTCAGCGGTTTTCTGTTGTGTGAAGCCTTGGGTGAGCAAAAATCTTTATTGTCACATTTAATAGTCTCGAAGCTGCCTTTTTTTTCAGTGACTAGGATGTATTGTTTTTCTCGCACTGAGTATTGAGTATTCAGGAGACTGCCCAACGAAATAACTTGCATCATATTGTTGCTTTGTTGAGACGCATTATCTGAATTGCTTTCATGATTACTTTTCATCTGAGAATTTCATAGCTATCAGTTTCTAATGAAGCCTTTCATTACATGCCCTGTGCGAGCGTAGCTACGTATACAAATCGGCGCACGTGCATCTCTGCTATTATTTGGCCTGTCATTGTCTTACTTTCAAACCATTGTGTTTGCGAGAATCGCGGTCCTTGGCTTTAACACAACGTCATTAACGTTTCTGTCTCGCTTTTTTGTCTTTTATTTTACTTTGGGGGCAGGAGATAATTTGTTTCCTATTTTTCTAATTAAAACAACGTGAATGACGAAAGTTATGCGTTATTACAATAAAAAATATCATCCTTTTTTTACTTGCTGAGGAACCCTGCGCGCAAGACAATCTAGGAGAGAGAGATATATATACAGATGCAAGGAAAGGCAGGGAGGTTAACCAGACGCACATCCGGTTTGCTACCCTGCACTGGGGAAGGGATAAAGGGGAGAAAAGAGGTTGCAGAAAGATGAGAAGGTACACACAATCACGAGCACACTCGGGGAGCACACACAGTCTACAGGCGGTCGCTCAGGTTTGTTGACATGAGGTAAAGTAGCAGTGCTTTTGTTGCTTTCTGCGCAACTGAGGCAGATGCCCAAGGTCCTAGTATCTTCTGCACACAAAATGGTCCGGGGTGAAGTCGATTCAAAACCATCCGGAGCTGGCATCGCTGTGTGTCGTAGCAAGCGCAGCTGCACAGGACGTGTTCGATGGTCTCTAGGAAGCCCTTGCCAAACTCACCCTCTTACTTTTGTATCCTTTTAAGCAAGAGGGATGGTGGTGGTATGAGGCATAATTTAGATATTTGAAAAACGCGTCTTCAGGAGCCGTGTAACTCCTCACTTGTCACCAGGCATTGCTATATTTTTATACATTATGAAGAGTTTTCGATATGTACCCCACGCAGTCTAGAACGAGAGAAAGACTGTTTCCTAAAGATGTTGTACAAAAGTCCTATTGCAGTTGTTATAGAAGAAAAAGAAAAAAAGGAGAAGATGGTGGGGCAAAATGATCTTGGGGAAGGCACACGGGTACAGACAGTTTGCACACGCACACACACACCTCATACCAGAGACCACTCCGCACGCCTTTTATATACTTACAATGTACTCCCAAAAGCCAATTCTGCACCTGTTCAGGGAAAACAATTGCGCTGACCGACGCAGATTGATCAGAAACAGGACACTTTGGGCAAAGTAACTAATCCTGCCCGGCAACACTACCTGCGTTGATCAAACAATCTTACTGCTGAAGGGGATGAGCAACTCTTTTCAAGGCAGACAATCACGAACAAGAATATATGGAATGCAATCACGAGCTTGGTATATATTAATTGCTTTAACCAATGACTATCGCTACCATGAAATACATTTGCTTATAAATACGAACAAGAGGAGTAATGACAAGAATGGACAAGCGCGTTCAAAAATAAAAAAAAAGACGGGAGGAAGTTTTTGCGTATTTACCTCTTTCCTCCACACCGACGTGCGCTATTATAGTTTCTTTTAGAATTAAGACAAAAGTTACGTATCTCATTAAGATATCTCTTTTGGTTCTTTTAATCTCGGAGCTGTATAGAGCCCCATAATTTGCAGTCACAACATCTGACTACGACCAGTATAAAGCTGGTTTTTTGTTTTTTCTTTGTCCCGTTATAGATATGACGTTCGCAATCGATGCTTACATAGTATCATTGGTAGCCTCGTGACTCAAATGTGACCTGCATTCTCAACGCAGTAAGATGGCGAGAGCTTATTCCAAGAAGTACAAGCTGGTACTTGTTCATTTCTTTCACCAAGAACTATAGCTGCCATGGAAAACGTTTGCTTATAAATACGATCCAGAAGAGTCATGCACCTAACATAAACACCGAGAAATGCAGCAGCAGCCCTGTGCTGAGTGAAGCAGCTATAAGTCTGTCTTTTGGTAAAACACATTGTAGTTCATGTGAGAAAACCTGGTTGAATGGCAGCGCATAATAACACGAGGCCATGGTCTTGACGTGCAGCAGCCATCAAACGTTTCGGCATTGTCCCTGGTGCTCTCGCGATTTCTCGAACAGGCTTGACTATTCACATACTGCGTTTAATTTTAACAAAATGAGCTCTATCAATTGTGAAGGCTATGAACATTGCGGTACCAAGCTTAGAGAGAGAGAGAGAGAGAGAGACAAAGATGCAAGAAAAGGCAGGGAGGTTAACCAGACGCACATCCGGTTTGCTACCCTGCACTAGGGAAGGGATAAAGGGGAGAAAAGAGGTTGCAGAAAGATGAGAAGGTACACACAATCACGAGCACACTTGGGGAACACACACAGTCTACAGGCAGTCGCTCAGGTTTGTTGACTTAAGGTAAAGTAGCAGTGCTTTAGTTGCTTTCTGCGCAACTGAGGCAGATGCCCAAGGTCCTAGTATCTTCTGCACACAAAATGGTCCGGGGTCAAGTCGATTCAAAACCATCCGTAGCTGGCATCGCTGTGTGTCGTAGCAAGCGCAGCTGCACAGGACGTGTTCGATGGTCTCTTGAGCTCCGCAGTAGCCGCATGTAGGAGTGTCTGCCATACCAATGCGAAAGGAGTACACCTTTGTGAATGCAACACCCAACCAAAGGCGGCATAACAGTGTCGCATCGGAGCGGGAAAGTTGTGATGGTAGCTTAAGCTTGAGCGAAGGATCCTGTTTATAAAATTGACACCTTTGGAAGTTGGTAGACGACCAGAACGTGCGTGTGAGATCTCGAGCCAGCAGGTAAAGTTGTCTTGCTGCATCATTCCTTGATAGAGAAATCGGGACTACACGGGTTTCTTCATGGGCTGAGCGGGCTGCATCATCGGCTAATTGATTTCCGGTAATACCGATATGTCCAGGCAGCCATTAATACATAATATCATGCCCTCGTGCTAGAGCTTCATGATGGCAATGTCTTATTTCTTGTACCAGTTGGTCATGGCTCCTCCTACACATGGCAGACTGCAAATTCTGAAGCGCTGCCTTTGAATCACAGAATATGACCCATTTTCCTGGACGTTCTTGAACGAGATATTGTAAAGCAGCCCTTATAGCAGCAAGCTCTGATGCCGTAGATGTAGTCATATGCCACAACTTAAACTTGATTGTAATTTCTGCAGCCGGAATTACAGCGGCACCTGATGAGCTGCTGGATGAGACGGACCCATCAGTTATATCTGCGTTCGGTCTAAGTACACCTCATGTAATATTAGCAGTGTTGCTTGCTTCAATGCTACTCTGGAGTGACTGCTTTTCTTTTTGATTCCCGGAATTTCTAGACGTACTTGCGGCTGGTCGAGGCACCACAAAGGGCATGCCGTTCTCGCAGCTGGCGTATATCCTGATGGGATGCTGTTTAGGTACTTGGCTATGACGTCTGAAAACGTAGCACGTGGTCTTCCGGAAGGTAGAAGGGCCAAGTGGTGGTCGGGGACACGGCTAGCATGTCGAATGTGCGCTCTGAGGCAATCCACAACTATATATGTCCTGACCGGATGGTCTTTGGCAAGCATGATTGTGGCATAAGTAGAAGCGCATCGGGGCAGTCCTAGGTAGATACGCAGTGCCTGACCCTGCAAACTCTCCAATGAACGAGTATTCGATTTGCAAGTGTTAGTCAGTACCGGCAAGCTGTAGCGCAATAGACCCAGAAATAGGGCCCTGTACAGCTGTAGCATGGAGGCCACAGAAGTTCCCCATGCTTTACCGCACAAGAATTTCACGATATGCACAATATATAGCAGTCTCTTCTTCAAGTACGCACAATGTGGGCTCCACGAAAGACTTCTGTCGATAATTATGCCCAGGAAACGATGCGTCCCTGCATATTTGACACTCTGCCCATTGATGTAAACAGGGTATGGCGTCATTGGTTTGCGTGTAAACGTCATCAACGCACATTTCACAGTTGATATAGTTAGGCCTTGTTTCTGAAGATAGGCTGTTGTAAGGGTTGCTGCCCGCTGTATTCGTGCACGCACCTGAGGGCGAGTAACTGCAGCACTCCAGAGGCAAATATCATCGGCGTATATGGATAGGCACACCGACTTTGGCAGAACCTTCACCAGACCGATGAGGGCCACATTGAACAATGTGGGGTTTAAAACACCTCCCTGAGGTACTCCGCAGTAGGTGTAATGTTGGGCAGTTGTACCCTCATATGTTTGTACAAAGAAACCCCTGCCAGTTATATAATCTTTTATCCATTGAAACATTCGTCCACCAATGCCCATTGCTGCGAGAGAAGTGAGGATGGCATCGTGAGATACATTATTATATGCACGCTTCACGTCAAGAAAGAGTGCCACTGATATGCGCTTGCGACTTTTTTCTTGTTGAACAAATGTCGATAAGTCAAGGACACAGTCAATGGAGGAGCGGCCCCGACGAAAGCCTTCCATGCAAGAAGGGTATTTGGTGTATTGTTCCAAGTACCACTCGAGACGAAATAGAACCATTCTTTCCATCACTTTTCCGAGGCAGCTTGCGAGGGCAATAGGGCGATACGCTGTCAAGTCCAATGGTGATTTTCCCGATTTTAAAAGTGGTATTAATCGACTTATTTTCCATTCTCGGGGAACACTGCCGCTGAGCCAGGAGTTGTTTAAGCATGTTAAAAGTTCTTTTCTAGCTTTTTGTTCAAGGTGTCCCAACGCACTATAAGTAATACCATTAGGACCTGGCGATGACATGCGCTTAGAAGCGACTAACGCACCTTCCAGTTCTTCCATGGTGAACGGAATGTCCATTTCTGGTAATCGCGTCGCAGGAACGATCACGGCGTCGATGCTCTCGTTCATAATATTCCCGGCAACTCTCGTGAAAAATTCTTCAGCCACCTCGAGTTCTGTTTTTCCGCGATGGAGTGGCAAAGCTTTAAAAGGGTGCCGTTGTTGTGGAGAGGAGCGAAGACCACGAACTGTTCTCCAGGTATATGACAGTGGTTTATGAGGGTCTAGAGATTCGCAGAATGCTTTCCAGCGTTCGGTCTTCAGTTTTTAAATGCGTCGTAGAATCTTTTTTTGGAGCCGCCTTGCTTCCCTCAGATCGTAATTTGATCTTGTGCGTCTGTATCGTCGTTCAGCACGCCTTCGTATAGCTCGTAATTTTTCCAGTTCGATGTCGAACTGTGTTGTTTTAGACGAAAATGGTAATTTACATTTGGACGCTTGCATAGCTTCCACTATGGTATTTTCCAGGCTGCAGGCGAGGCCTTCTTGGCAAGCGTTCTCAAAACGCGATGCAAACATTGACCAGTCAGTGCCAATTGCAACACCGGAAGAGAAATTTTTATGATACGATCGATCGTCACGTTGGTGGGTATGTGATCACTCCCATGAGTCTCGATATCGCAAAACCACTTAACTTTGTGAGAGAAGCACCGTGACACTAATGTCAGGTCAAGGCAACTGCCATACGTGAGACCCCGCAGATATGGGGGGGCACCATCGTTCATGATGGAAAGGTGGTAATCGGAAGCGAATGTAACAATGTTCCGGCCCCTGGCATTCATCCTAGTGCTCCCCCAAAGCATGTGATGGGCGCTGAAGTCACCGGTGATGATCCAAGGCCCATCGGTTCTCATTAGGATGCCTTTTAATCTGTCGCAGTCAAATCACGATGACGGAGATATATATCCACCAATAAGCGTGAACGAAACAGCATTCTTCTTCACACGAAGACATACGTACTGATTGTCGTCATTTGAACTTATTGGGTGCGAAAGATAAGTCAAGTCTGTGCGAATGTAAACAATTACTTTGCTTCGTTCTTCGCAAGCGGCTGAACAAAAAGCTTCATAACCGGACAATCTATAAGGCGTTGATACGTTTGCTTCACATATGACAAGTATAGGGAATTGATTGGCCCGAACAAATTGGCGAAAGTCCGAGATACGGGACTTCATGCCTCTGGCATTCCACTGAAAAATCGACGCACTTTTAACTTCAGTGCGGAAGATGAGATTTTGTTGAGCCATTGTGCTTATACGAAGTTAGCAAGAACTGGATTCAGTGCATCCAGTATTTGCAGTGCACTCTTAGCAGACGGAGATTGTATGCTGCTCAGTAGCGTGCGAATCGTGGCAATTAATGACTGCACGATTGCAGCCACTTGCCTGTCTTGGTTGGAAAGATCTCGAACCGGGACGATTGCAGTCACTTGCCTGTCTTGGTTGGAAAGATCTCGAACCGGGAGCGCGGACTGGCCGTCATGAAGCTCCTTCGGTTCGCTTGATGCTGCTTCCCTTTGAAGTGCAGGCCACTCTGTCGCAGTTAGGGTATGCTCACTGGCTTTGTCCTTTACAGCCTTTCCCACGGCATGTGGTCTGGGAGGCAAAGGAGGTGGTACTGATGAGGGATCACGCAAACGTGTCGAGGAGGTAGCGGGCATCCTCGAAGACCGACGTCGACGTGAACGACGCCTTCTGACTTTAGCTGCGGCTTCTCGATGAGATAAGTGATCGCGCACCATCTCATTCAAGATGGCAATTTCCTTCTGAATCCGCGGGCAGTCCTTCGATGTGACTTCATGGGATCCATTGCAATTAGAGCATTTCTTGACAATTGCGACGCACTTATCCGCTTCATGGTGCTCGGCGCAGCGGTGGCATACCACCGAATTCTCGCAGACGCTGCTCACATGTCCAAGTTTCATGCATTTACGGCACTGGAGAGGCTTCGGAATGAAAGGCCGCACAGAATGTCTGAAGTACCCCGCCTTCACATGAGAGGGGAGTGATGTGCTCTTAAACGCAATCTTCACACAAAGAGACTTGCCTAGCCGGGTGACATCAACAATTGGAGTATCAGTTGTTGACTTAACACGAAGTTGTAAGTCCTTATTGGAAATAGTGACATCAATGTCGTAGATCACGCCGGTTACTACATCACATCCCAAGGGAACATGAGAGCGCGCCTGGTTGCCGTCCAAGTCAGTTACACTGCGCAGAACGCCCAACGCACTTGCGTGCAAAACGTCCACAGCCAGTATATTCTTTCTGGCGTTCACTCTTATGTCCGTGATCTCATTTGGCACGAGCGTTTCCAGAGACCTCGACACAGACTGTCTGTTAAGGCGTTTCATGCTGACGGTGGAAGTGCAGGCAGAAACAGGATGGTATAAGTGTTCGATTTTGGCGCTTCACTTACAGTTTGAATAGTTGAGGATGAGAATGTCCTCATGTTCCTTCTCTTCGCCTTGCGGCTCAGCACAGGTTAGAAACCGATCTGAGAAGTCCTCACTGCTGAGATAGTAAGCATGAGTATCTTCACTATCGCTGTCGCTCGCTTGTCCCATCCGCTTCCTGGAGGCGGTCGCCGCTGACGCCGCTGGTGCCGGCAGGCGCCCGGGGTGGTCTACTTCCATCCCCTCCAAGGGAGCAGCGGAAACTGATCAACAGACTTAAATTACAACTGAAATACGCCGGAGTTATCAGAGATAGCTCCTATTCAAAACACACTTCTTCGTCTTCCCCCGGTACCAAGCTTAGGTCTTTCATATGGCCTCTGGGACATACCGTGGCGCCAGCTACGTGATGATCTCAGTCAAAAGTTCCGGGTTCACTTTGCTAGAAAACTGCATTTCCTGCGCTTTTGTTGTGGGCAGCGTGAGTGATTTTCTATTTTGAGGCTCTGTTTTTAAAGAAGTGGTAAGACCTTTTAATACGGGCAAGCAAACTACGAATCAGTGTTCCACTGGCACTCTAGTGTCTAATTTTCATCGTGAAAACGCGACTAAGAACCGCTGCAGACGTATTGGATGGTGCAAGTGGTGTCACAAAAACAAAGCTGCCGTATTCCACAACTACGCATTCTGTCTGTGACGTCGAAACAAGTGCAGCGTGAATGCCGCAAAAGTTGACGCTGGTTCGTGAAAACTACGACCCTACCCGCTGAAGTCCCAGACTTCACTTGGTTGAGAGAATGACAGGCGTTGCCAATGGCCGACCGCCTTGCGGCGTGGGGTGTGGCGCCCTCCGCCCCATGTCCGCAATGCGGCCGGACGGAAACTCTAAATCATGTACTTCACGAAAGTCCTGTGGCACGTACTTTCTGGCGTTTGGTGACCAGCATGTTTCAAGTCAGCATGCAATGGCAGTCGCGGCACAGAGACATTTTTGTCGAGTTTGTGAAATGTATTGGTGCTTTTCAATTGCGGAAGCGGAGGGGACTGGCATGGCTGCGGAGACTTCCTCAAAGGGCCATGTTTCCTCTGCTACATCGCTTAAGAACCATGATGTTAACACATCTGAACGAACAGTTATTCATTCTGGGGGAGGAAGCTTTCCTCCTGCGGTGGTCAACACGATGTATTCTTCTCGGAAAGAACAAAGTGTCCATGCCTTGCCTTGATTACTGTGAAGGTAGGCAGTGTTTGTGATTTCACTGAACCTGCATTTAGTATTGTATAAGTATTTATTTATTCTTATACAGATTTTTATTGTTGTTTTTGTTCTTTTTCATAAATTGTACGTACCCCTGAGCGTAGTTTTTTTATGCACGTTATAATTTCTGTTTACGGGTACAAACAGCTCTTGGGCATTTAAATGTATATTTAGATATATTAGCAATGTCATGAGAACAAACAATGTAACACATAAATGTCTCCTGTGTATGTATGCTTTTTTCAGAAATAAAATTCTTTCAAACGCTGGCCTCTCAAGTGGACGCCCTCGCGGCCGCAACACCAAAAGGAAGCAATAAACGCGTGTGGTAATATTGTAAGTGCATACCTCTTGTTGCTATCACACAGCCAGGAAGACGTAAAAGAACATAATTAGAAACGATGAAGATAAGGTCAACGGACAATTCATTGTCGTTTTCCGTGTTAAATAACATATTGTAACAGATAGGTTACACAAACTTACGGCACTGACCACAGCTTGTCGCTCAGAGAAGAAAAACTTAGTTTACAATATTGATCACACAGTGTCACGCCAGCCTAACAAAACATACATTAACACGAAGTTGTTTGCATGATTTTCAACTGCCAAATACGAAAACGAGTTCTGATGCAAAAAGCAACTAGAGTTACTTCGAGTTACCTGCCAATATAAAAACACCTAACTTATGGTGTATTTTGTGTGCTTATTTGCGCGTGCGTCAGTGTTGTTGAGCGCATGTGCGTCTTACGAACTGCAACTAACAGAGTCCCGGAAAAAAGTTTTGAAAGGTAGAGTTCAAGAAAGCAATTGAGTTAGCACTTTTAAATCAAAAGTTCGTGTTCCCTAAATACCGCCATAAAAGCTTTACGCCGGGGCTGGCACTTACACCACCATACAACTTTATAAAAACCATGGACGAGCTCTTTCGAATAAAGAACATTATTATGTGATAATTTTCATTAAAAACAGCACCGTGCCTTCGCGCTCTGTTTTATGCCGTTTGGAAGTGGACAGAGCAAATGCGAAGCAGTTCACGAAATTGCGGAGGAAATGCCCTCAGAAGAGTTCAAAAGAGCAAAGCCTCTGTATTGCTTGTGTGTATTTCTCTTTATATCACATTACTTCCTATTTTATTCCACAACGGTTTATTTCTCTTCAGTGTGGGCAAAGCGCAATAAAGTAAGCTGTCGAAAACACTAAGCTTTCCACTCGCCTAATGCAAGCAGACAGCTTGTTCTATAACTTGACCAGAACACGGATTTCCTGAGTCTATTCACTTAAGAAGCTGAGATGAGGGTGAACAAGAAAGAAAAAAAAGAGCCGCTTGTGCTTTGCACCAATAATTCTACCAAACAAATTTTAATACGGAACACTGAACGCGAGAGCGCCCGATTGCAAATGATGGCGTTGGCTACATTTTCAGAAATATTAAAAAGAAGTGCGGATATTAGTAGAGCTCTTGCTCTTTGTTTTTTTTTACTTTTTTCACGTCTCTTTATTTCACGCTCTTTTTTGCAGTTCCTCATTGTTTTCCACGCATTTATTTCTAATGCTTCTACTTTTATTGCTATATTTTTCCTCTCTTTTTCTCTCTTCCTATTCTTCTCTTGCTTCCTCTTTCAATATTTCTACGTGGTTCATGTGGTCGTGTTTCCTCGGCCATAGCACTAATGTCGGCCCTTTCTAACTAAGGTGCTCGAAGAACAGAAGAAAGGTGACTACGCTTAAGCGCGAGTGCGGGTTTGGTATGCTACACTTGGCTATGCTATATGTAGTTGCGCCTTCGTTAATATCGCCAACAAGCAGCTCGAAGAACAAAAAGGAGAATACGTCTCTTTGGCGCGAGATTGCACTCGATATGCTAAATCTGACTATGGTGCATATGATTTTGCCTGCACTACGTCAAGCGATGACGACGGAATACGACAGCATAGGATAGCCTCACCACCTCAAGTGCTCCGACTTGCCTCAAGGACAACGCCCTGACTGTGCTTCTCGCAGACAAGGAAGAAGGGTTGGCTGTTCTTTCTTACATGCTTTTCAATTCTAAAGCAAGCGAAGCTGCTTCATCAGTTTTCAAAAGCAACGATATTGCTGTTATTTTTTCTTTGTTTCTTTTTGTTTCTTATTTTTTAGAGTACTAGTATTTGTGGTAAAGGTTGAGCGGAGAAGATTGAAAGTGCGCACTCTAATTTCTAATTTTACGACTACTCTGTTTAGACAAGAGCTTTGAAGCTTAATAAATGTTTGATTGTATATTTGGACGCATAATATTATTATTTTCTAGTTTTTACCCTAAACACAAGGTGGAAAGGGGAAGCTGTCACAAAGTAACTTTTTTATTAATATTTTGTTTTTATCAAAACACAGCTCGTTCTGTTGTCACTGTCGCCTCACTGATGCGAAACCAAAACGTTCTTTTCTCTCATTATTCTTTTCTAGCTTTCAACGCCCGCTTCCTATTTTAGAGTTATTAGCATGACGGCGGCTCAGTTCATATTTTTCACAATGTGTGCTAAAGCATAAGGAGAATCCATTTTTCTTCCTGTTTGATTGAAACCATTTCTGTGTCGGAGTTTGTATAAACGCTGCGTAATGGCTGGTAAGATTTTTATATGACCAGGACTTAATCTTTCCAGAGTGTTGTGAGGTTATGCTATTAAACAGATGATGCTGTCTTCGCTTGTATGCGAATGCATGGACGTCAATTAAAGTAAATATATAACGTGAACAAAATACAGATAGCTGCTAGCGCTGACAAAGGGGTTTCAGCTTTCGGATGCCGGAAGTGAAACGAGTGGTCTTTGCCCAGCTGTGGACGTCATTTTCAAAAGATCTACCTGATATATTATGCATGCTTGGTCAGAAAAAAAAGCACAAATACGCTAAACCCTCTCTTCACGGACAAAACATTTCGTGTTCTCTGTACGCGTGCGCTATTGGCTTCCGGCTAAATCCTACAATGTCAAGGCACTGAACATTGTGAAAGCACGTACCTGACCTGAGAACAAAAGTGAAATACTGGAGTGAGATGGTTAGGCAAGGTGCCAGCCTCTTCTGCCAAACAACCCCCAGCCATCGCCACAAAAGCTGGTGTCTGCATAACGAAAGCATTGTTTTGAAATCATAGCTTCGTAGAAACTGCAGCTTCATAGACGTGCAACAAGCATAGGTCTAGGGCAGTTTTAGTTCAGCAGTGTTAAATACTGCACCAAGTTCCAATCTTAACGGGTTAAACAAGGGTGAAATGTGAAAATACATTTCATGTATCTCCAAAGTTTTTTGGGGGCCTTCTTTGATTCTCGGGGCAGCTGACGCTGTGCAATTAATAGCCACAAAAATATTAAATCCTCAGTATATTGTTTCTGTTACCATTTTCTATTGCCAAAAAGGTCATCAGCTGGGCCAATTCATGTAGATGCATAAGTGGTACTAGCATGGACAGAGCTAGTTCTCGTTTTGCAGCGAAAGCTGTAATGAGATCAAAACTCGCGTCACGCGCGGTGCCGTTCTTGTCCACCGTCACCGGTGTGCTAAACCACTACCACAAAACAAGAAAAAAAACTTAGTACCACGGACCAAGTGGGGCTCGAACCCGGATCCACGGTTTGCCAACGCAGTATACTCCGGTGAGCCATGCCGGTGCTTGAGACAAGCTTGCCTTAGCCAGGCTTGATGACGAGAAACTAATGACGGGAAAGTAATGATACTGGGAAACTAATGAAAAAAATACACCCTGTGTAGAATGTAAGGAGAGCAATGATTGTTTAACACTCATTCAGATCAGACAAGGCATTCATTATCTTGAATGAGAATTAGCGTGGTTAAACAAAGCTCCTGTATGTGTTGAAACATTTCTGCAGAAGTAATGTTCAAGCAAATAAAAGCTTAATTAGTGAAGTTTTGTTAGGATAATTACAAACTGCATCAAAAACGTTCTTGTGGCTGCAGCCAAGATCCAAAGCACCGAAGGAAAGTATATTCTCTATTCTGAAGGTTAGCCCCTGGCTAGCGAATGGGATGACTAGAAGTGTTTTTCTGAGCAATCCTTATCGGCAACATGATGAATAATAATGATCTATTGTCTCTGATTCTGAACAAAAGTTTCATAGTGGTGATATCGCCAGACCTTCTCTATGGGAATAGAAGTTTAACATGGGGACATGACATCGAAATATAGTTACTACGACTTACAACTCTCTTGTTCAAACACGATTTCTCATATTCGTCAGCCACTGCATGAATAATTGGCACAAAATTCATTTCAAGTGTTCAGCGAATACAACGCTTCTCAGAAGAATGATGGAAAATAGCATAGCGAATGGTGCTCTAGTCCCGAGAACTTATAATCACTGATGCCGTTGTGGGTACCCAGAAAAAGAGCTTGCAGCAGTTCCCAATGAGTGGTTCGAAAAGGCTCCGAAGGGCCACTCTTCTACCTTTCACTGGGACTGTGCTGCGCCTTCTGGGCAGACCTAACGTATTTTTCAAAATGATAGTCTTTCTGGTGATACTTTAATGCGGAAATTTCGGTCTATCTGTATTTCTGTCTGTCACACATTTCAGCCACCTGGCTAAAGTTTTACATATTGAGCTGGTGGCTGCGTCCATTCTGTGAACATAGTGGATCAAAAAGCAAGTGTTACGCATATCTGAGGCAAAACATGAATACGTAACTATTAGGTGGCGTTGTCCTTTCCTGGAAAATACATGGATAGGTATTCTAGATACCGTAGTGTTTTTCACGGTGTGCCGAAAATGCAACGTTATGCAAGAAATAGCGGGCGCTTCCAACATTTTAAAAGACGATACGGTGTTGCCACCTACCAGTTTCTTTGCGTTTTACTTTCGTTTTTTGACATTACTACCAGATGGCGTCCACATATCGCACAGCACCTGCAGACAATGGAATTCCATGGAACGCAAATTAAAGAGGTTGAAACAATCCGAATTCTGGGAGCGCACCTCAATAATAGGGGCACCAACTCATTTGCTTTACATAAACTAAAAACGTCCTGCCTACAAGAGAGAGAGAGATAAAGATGCAAGGAAAGGCAGGGAGGTTAACCAGACGACCATCCGGTTTGCTACCCTGCACTGGGGAAGAGATAAAGCGGAGAAAAGAGGTTGCAGAGAGATGAAAAGGTACACACAATCACGAGCACACTCGGGGAGCACACACAAGTGTGCTTACAAATTTCTCGCATGATTAGTCGGGTGGCTAACCGACGACGAGGGATGAAAGAACACGACCTAATGTGACTCATTCAGGCATAAGTTATCAGTCGCATAAGCTGTAGCTTTCCTTACCTGAGGGTCTTGAAAGCAGATGAGCACCAAGTAGACATAGTCATACGTGGGACTCTCGAGAAGGCTCTGAACCTTACCCCGTGGACACTCACGCAACGTCTGCTTCAAATGGGGCTCCGCAATACCGTATCAAAACTTTTCCATACACACCACATGAATCCAGTCATGTGCCTCACCATCACTAAAATTGGACGGAAAACACTCCCAGAACTTGTCATCGAAGCCCCCATTGAGACAAGGGGAAAACAACGTATCCCACATGAATGGAGGCAAGACTTCATTATCAAACCACTACCACGCAACATGCATCCTTAGTTCTATGAACATCGACGTCAGGCACGGGCAAAAGTTCACGATAACTACTTAGATACTGAGGGCGCTTTCTCAGTCGATGCAGCTGGACCAGTGAACGGCGAATATACAGCAAGCGTCATTCATCGTGGAAAACAGGTTGATTGTATATCAGCCCAGGACACAGACACAACTAGTATGGAATAACCAGGAATTGCCTTCGCCCGACGAAACCCAAGGCCCACCTACATTCTAAGAGATTCAAAAGCAGCCTACCGAAATTCTTGTAAAGGCTACATTGGCCCCATTGCACATTGACTTCTTACACAGCTCTCGACCTCACGTTCAGAGGGAGAATGGAAAGAGCTGATATGAATACCCGGTCCCTGCGGAGTTAGAGGCAATGAGCTCGCCCATGTCTAGGCCCGAGAATTACTCTTCCGGACCTCCGACCCCGACATATCACACCCGCCCTCGGTTATGCGTATGAACCCGCTCCTAACAACACAGATATTTTAGAAGATCAAAGACTCGAAAGACGGAAACGTCCGCCCCAGGGCCAAAACTAAGTAAAGAATCGCGGGTAGCGTGGCGTCGCCTGCAGGCCTTGTCTTACCACAATGCATACATAATGTGCAATATAGATCCCGACACATACGCACCACAGAGAAGGTTCTGCGTCAATAAAACAGCCACCCTGTACCACATGGTATGGCAATGCCCACACAATCTACCTCTACAACCCAGAGTACAACACAACACTTTAGGGTGGGAGGCAGCTCTGTTTAGCTCAGCTCCGAAGACTGGAGAGGCCCTCGTGAGACGAGCGAGGACAGCGGCTCGTGCCATTGGGATCCCGTACTAAGGATCCAACTCACCTGCAATCTTTCCTTGGTCGCAAATTAATGTTTTATTCTCTCTCTGCAGATAGAAGACAGTGGTCTGTCGACGGCACTTACAGCGAAACACGCAGATATGTGGTAATTTTGTTTTCTTCTTGTGTGGGTAGCTTTCTTTTTCGTGCTGCTTACTACCATATTTGTTTTTTATTGCCAGCAGATGTACAACAAGCGTTCCTGGGGTATTTATGGTGACTCTGGAGACAAGCATAAGTAAAGGCCATGAAATTCCTGTGGGAAGACATGAATGGCCTCATTGCTTATTTACACTGCGCCGAATATTTGTCTTATATTGTCAAGAATGACATATTTTTTAACGTTGGAGTTGTTTAATCTGACCACTGGGACATGCGGGGCAAACAGAAAACTATTGTTATCATGAATCGACACACGCTCAGTTCATACTTTTGCACATCTTCATCGATCCTGCGACAAGAACGTTCTTACATCCAGTGTGGGATGCTATAACTTCAATGGGGAAGTAAACGAGTACACCAAGGATTGGTTGTTTGGTTGCGAAACTTTATTGTGGTACTGCAAGGCGCGCGTGAGCGCGCAGGGGGAACTCCCACGTCGGGACCATAAGGCCAAACCTATCGGACGGTGCGTCCCTGTTTTCCGCAACCCCGTTGGCCCCGAATCGTTGCCCTGAACCGGAACAGTCGGTTAGTGCGCACGTGATCTCGTGGGTAGACTCGTTGAGATTGGGGGGAGCGCCTTGGACCTGTCCAACATGTGCAGGAAACCAGATCAGTACGTGGTGCTTGATATCGTCGCGGCCGCCGCTATAAAGCACGCGAAGGGCTTTCTTGGAGACGACACGACGCTCGAAAGTGTGAATAGCTGACCTAGAGTTACTATAGATGACCTCCCTTCCCTCTTGCAGTATGGCCAGGGCGATGGCAACTTGCTCGTCAATTGTCGGATCGTCAGTGTGAACTGATGCACAGTTGGTGATTTGCTGTTTAATGTCGACGACGACTACGGAGAAGATGCGGCTCCCACGGTACGCTGCCGCGTCGACAAATCTGACGCCACGCTCCTCACTGTGAATCTGCTTGAGAAAAGTGGCAGCTCTAGGCCATCGCCTACTACTATTGTGCTCGGGATAGACATTCCTCTGTATTGGTGCCACGGCGATGAGGTCGAGAATCTCACGGTGCACCTGTCTCATCTTCTCGTCCACTTAAGCCGGAGAGTGGCCGTGCTTTCGGATCACATGTCTGCCGGTCTCGGAGCTCAAAAGGCGCGCGAGCTGGGCCCACTCCTGCGCTTCGGCGATCTCCTCCAACGTGTTGTAGTACACAGAGGATGAAAAAAAAATAAGTTTGATTGATTGATATGTGGGGTTTAATGTCCCAAAACCATGATATGAGTATGAGAGACGCTGAAGTGGAGGGCTCCGGAAATTTTGACCACCTGGGGCTCTTTGACATACACCCAGGTCTGAGCACACGGGGCCTACACCATTTCCGCCTTCATCGAAAACGCAGCCGCTGCAACCAGGATTCGACCCCATGACCTGCGGGTCAGCCTGAGTACCTTAGCCCCTAGACCACCACGGTGGGGCAAAAAGAAATTTAGGACAGAGAAACAGAAAAATTGAGTGAAAAATAAAAGATAAACGGGTAAAAGTAAATAGAATGAGAGAAAATGAAACAGAAAGAAATAGACACATAGAGCATGTAGCAAAGAGAAAGAGCAAGAAAGGAAGAAAGTAATAAAAATAATATCTGAGATTTTACGTCCCAAAACCACGAGATCGTTGTGAGGTACGATGAAGTGTAGGGCTCCGGAAATTTTAACCACCTGGTGTTTTTTAACGCGCACTGACATCACACAGTACAATTTCGCCTCCATCGATATGCGTCTGCTATGGCCGGGATCGAATTCGCGAACTTCAGTCATCAGCCAAGCACCGTAGCCTCTGTTCCAATGAGGTGGATCAAGACCAAGGAGGTTCGTGCCAGAGCACTTCTCTGTTAGTTTTTGTCATATATATATATATATATATATATATATATATATATATATATTGTTACAGTTTATATGCGGCTGAAGATTCATTGTTGCTCCACTTTCTTACAGGAACGGTATGTATTTTGCATGGGCGTACATACGCCCAATTTTAATAGAACGCGTGCATTCTACTATAGTAAGACCGTGGTGTGAGTCATAAGCGACGCATCAAAGGAGTCTCTGCGGCGCAGTGGACAGTGCGTTGTACTTCTAACCCAAACGTCTCGGCTCAGAATGTCAGCAGCGACTCCATCAATTCTGCCCGCTGGCAGTCTACGTGTTAAGCTGCTAATGAGCCGAAGGAAGTTTAAGTTTCAGCGTGAACAGAACGCGTATACTGCACATGCTACAATATGAAAGGCATGTGACAGTTGCGGCTGTGCTAACGGTTCTGACTTTTTAGATGTGAAGCAGCTCTTTGACTCACGTGCGTGCATTCCTACAAACGCGCCGCAACGCGTTTCCTTCGCCGCATGTGTTAGAGCAGTGCCAAGTAGGCTACGCTGCAGCTGCGCGTTGACGCCAAACTACCCTCACATGCCTCTCTCGCAGGGGTGCGCTGACGTCACTCTTTCCGTCACCCGCAGCACCTCGCGGCAGCACCCACATTTGCTGGCTTCTCCGCCCGCTTGCAACACACTTGTGTCTTGCTGCACCCTCCGCACTGCCCGCAATGCTCGACCACACATAGAGTGAAACACTGTTGCGGCTCTTTTATCTGCGATGAAACTTACATGAAACCCAACCCGCCTCTCGTGTTCTTGCGCATCAAACAAACGCTTACTCGAGTAAACGCTGCACCAAGTTTCGATTCAAACAGTTCTTAAAATAAACACACAAACTGAAATCAAGCCTACATTATCCATACTGGTGAGAACAAGGATAACGAATCACGCATTAATTAGCCTAAATGTGTTCCTAATTCAAATATGAATGACAATACATTTCAAATCACGCCCCTAAGTGAACGTGATAACATGAGCTCCAACATGCATGATATAGCAGCCATTTATTTATCTCACATAGGAAGGGTAAAGAAGGCGTGTGCCTACACAGAGAAGTCCCACATAGGGCAATTTTTTTCTTTACGAATTAAAAGTTAGGTCATGCCTCTTTCACGGGAATTGGTCACATCACAAAAATGGAAGCACGACGGTTTGGGCTAGTTGCTGGGTCAAGACGTTTGTTAGAACGCGAGCTCAGAATGATTCAGCGCTCGCCTTCTTGTTATTTGTCGTCATTCTGAGCTCATGCTATAATACTTGACAAAAATAAAACACTCCTTCATAGTAACATTTACAAGTGTGATGAACGTTAACGAATAGACTTTGCACAATGTCCGTTGGTATACTATCGGCTTGCAAGCCTCTGGCGTTGGCGCACCCCGCAGAAACCATTGTGTGTCGCATCTGTCTATCTCGCCGACTAATGCTGATGACGATCCGTAACGCGTTGTGGTAACTGAGGTGATTAACCTAACCATTGGATGAAAAGTGCTGTATATCACATGAACATGGACGTTGACGAAACCACACGTATGAAATCACTTGGGCTATCCGGAAATCGCTTTTTGGAATCGTGGTCCGCTGTCAGACAGCCCAATCTCGGTGCTAGCCTACGACCGTCTTGGGGGCTTCGCTTGGTGCGCGGTGTCGTCTCAGCGACAAGTTTTGCCGGAGCTGAACGAACTTTATGTACCGGCACTACAGTGTACGTGGCAGCTCTATATAACTTGCGAGGCGTTAAGTTTCACGAGTGCGAGAAGTGCACTACTCGAAGTGTTCTATCAAGTTTTCAAGCACTTTTTTTAAGCACAAGGGTGTTTGATCACCACGATTCGGGCTCACCCTGTTTTCTTATTTTTAGAAAGTCCTAGCTTTCGTTAATGGCTGGACGCCCGTAATATTGAACTCAAACGAACGTAAAGGTGCACTAAAAATATATCGCGATTTTCAATAGTTACTATATAGGAATGGCATAAAGCTGAACTGGTTGGTGAGTATCATTCTAAAAGACAAGGCGTAGGAGCACAGATACACTGCAGGCAAGAAGTTGAGACAAGACAAGCGTTTGTAGTGTCTGGACTTATTCTGTGTCTGTGTTTGAGCGCCCTGTTTTTTAAAAGGAAGCATTGCAATCTGTCCGTCTCTTTTCTTGAAAGCTTGTTTTCTTGCTGTCGTGAGATTCGCATGCTGGTGAGCAGTTATATCTTTATTCTACATCAATATTATTAAAAAATGTGTCGTCTGCACAAAATTCATCGCAGTTTTCTCACCAACAATGTATGCTTGTGGCCGCTGCCTCTTTAAAAAATAATTAAGCAACCCTAATCCTTCATCTTTAGGAGTTGAACGTGACAGCGACATCCTGTTCCTAGTGCGTACTTGAAACACTTAGTGCATGAAACCTTTTCCAAGTTGCTATGACTCCTCTATACGTGGACTTAAGGGAATAATTGCAGTAGTGCGTGTACCTTTTGTAGTGAAGTACCAGCTTACAACAACGGAGCCACTAGGATAATCACACATTCTGATGCCCATCGGCAATGGACGCTTGCACCACGCATTATTACTGCAATATTTTATGTTGCATTGTGAGCATTTATATAGAACGCGTGTGTTTGTGAAGCATGAACTCTACTTTCACTGTTTTATTAGCAGAGGAAGTTCTTTTGACTGTTCTTCCAAGCAGAGGCGTGGTCGAACGTCCGCTTGCCCCGCAAACAATCCAAGTTCAATTCACACTCAGACTCAAAGAACCCTGGTTTGGTCCCCACTCTACTGTAAGGTTTCTTGTTTTACTTGCATCGTTATCGAAGTTTCGGGACCGCACAAGATGACAATTTTTTACTCACAACCAACGATGCCAGCGCCGACACCGCAATTTCTGAAAAACGAGCTCTTTAACGCTATTAAGCTAAAAAGGTAGAAACCCTGTCAAGAACTTTAGTATGCAAGCACGTCCCCCATTTCCGTTGTTTGTGGAAATAAACGAATACAATACTGTATAATGTACAGTAGTGCACTAAAACAACATTATCGCGTATGATTGGGGACTGCCTTCGTATAACAAGGTGTTTGAGGCAATGCGCTTTGATTTAAAAATTTGTCAAATATAAATAATAAGTGAAACTAAAAGTTACCATAAATAGAGTTTGGAGTGTACTGGTGCAAGTTCATAGGAGGATTAAAATATCGGAGTAACACAAACACTGGCAGCTGTAAGGAAATCGCACGCCTCTCCGGAGACTAGACAAAATTCTTCTTTTGAAGGTTATTGCCTGAGACATAGAATGTGAGAAAAAACTTCCTCACAAAGGTAGTGCGCATATCTAGTGATATTGCTCGTTCTTAAAGCAGCAACATCAAAAGCGCCTTTGTTATGCACCCAGAGCCTTGGTTTTTGTCGCTGGAACAACGATACCCATTCGTGAAACATCGCGCAGCTTTATGTCCGCACTCAAAATGACAATACGGCTCTTTGTCGGCGAATGACTTAGCACAACAGAGAATGACTGATACAAAGGAGTGCGTTGAAAGGCACCCCTATCTCTTTGACTTGCTACAGAGAAAACAGAATTTCAATGGACGAGTGTGAGCGGTTACCGTTTTCTTCAGTTTGTTTCAATACCACATCTTTTTTTTTTCACTTTGCAACTTATATACTAAGGTGTCTTTACAAAAAAAATGCGGTGCATGATAATAGTGTCAATAACAATTCATTACCCTACAAAGGGGCCGATAGTAAGCCACATGCAGAAACTTATGCCAGAAAATAAATAAGTTGCGTCAACTCATCGAGTATAGAGTGACGTTGCGAAAGTTCTTACGCAGTCGTTCTCCACGTGCGCCGTCGAGTGTGGGTGTTCCAAAAGTCGCATTCATTGAGGAGGAACCCGCATAAAGGCAGGCTCGAAATGATGGCTTTTTGGCGAAAGTTTGAAATTATCAAGCGTACACGCAGCGCCTCTGACTAGCCCGGTATCGGCCAATATTTGAAATTTGAAGAGGGCTTTATGTTCTCTGATAGTAGAGCACCAAGTGCTTAAAATTTTCAACCACATTTTCTAAACACACATGTATGAATCTGACTATAATCATTTAAGGAGCCAACATCAATGTGCTCTACATTCGGCTTGTCTTGTCCTGCCCGATTATATTGATTACCATCTTCGTCATCAACAACGGGCAACGATACCGTTTTTTTCTCGGCTTTGTCTGCATTGTTCTGTCTTGCCACTGAGAAGTCTACATACCTAGCCAACACTGAAATCATACAAGATTCACAACGCGAAAATTCGGCCAATAAACAATAGAAGAGACGACGTATAAATACTCACCGTCCAACAAAACGTTTTGAACACACGTACTTATTACTACGATAATTACCATCACGCATGTGTGCACTATACTTTCAAAGAAGGGTAACTCCTCATGAGAGAGGTTTACAGCATGAGTGCTGACACAGGATGAACTAAAAAAAAAACAATTCAATGTTGTTGACTTGTTTTTGACAATGATGAGGAGAAGCAATAAACGTGATAGGAACAAGTTTGAAGGTCACGCGCAGAATGGCAAGCAGAACCAAACGTGCCCGGTGTTTTTCACGCACAAATGACGCACAAAACGCACTCACAGGTACAGATGCACACGAATAAGCGTCTCAGTTGTTACTTCGCTGTTTCTGAAAAGTGCGCACTTTTCGCAAATGGAGACTGCATTGATTGCAGTGACGTTCCTGCGCCCGGTAACTGCAACAGAATCGTTCCAAGTAAAGCCCGAGGCTAGCCAAGACGTATGATCCTCCCACCGCCAGATAAGAGCGCACGATGGAGCGTCACTCCCTTCCTCTAAACGGGACGAAGTACGTCTAAGAGACTAGAGCGCGTGCTGCCGCGTGATGTGACGACGCGCGTTTATTGCGCCATCTTGCTGGTGATGTTGAAAACACGACAATTTTCCCCGAGATGCCCGTCAGCAGCAGTAAGTGGTATATATATATATATATATATATATATATATATATATATATATAGCTTGCCGTTTGAACATTTAAGAACGTGCTTCTTGGTTGCTTTAATATTGAAACAAAAAGTGCTTCTCGGTGGCTGAATCGTTAGAGCCTCGCACTCAAGATTCAGAAGACCCAAGTTTGAATCCACGTGCCGAACCGAAGTCTTCTTTTTTTTTTCTTCCATTTTCGTATATATACATACGTATACAAAATGGTAAGTGACGGCGACGGCGATGGCGACGTCGACGCTGGCGGTGAAATTCAGCCGGGAGAGCCCATGCAATTGATATCGCAATGAAAAAAAAAAACTTTTCAGCCTGTATAACTTTGCGGAGAAGCCTGTCACCTCTTCTGTCGTAAATGTTGCAATGTGGAAAGAGTAGCTCAGAGCCACAATAAGTGCAGTGTGTTACAAATGAATGCCATTTTCTGTACACTTTGCGCATGGTCTTTAAGTCATTCACTTAAACCATGCCCTGTCTGCCACCACGTGACAGCGGAACACTGTAAGCTGATTTAGCATGTGCCGGCAACAATCTAAACTTCGTGCTCTTCTCTACAGCCCCATTAAACACAAATGCTCTTTGGATTGCACAATGAGGCTGAAAAATGCAGCACAACAGTTCAATTGTTGCCTCCACTGCTGATGTGGTCGACAGCATTCTGCTGTCGTGTGGTAAAAAGTACATATGCTAGACGTGGCGATGTTTGATAGATTGATATGTGGGGTTTAACGTCCCAAAACCACTATATGATTATGAGAGACGCCGTAGTGGAGGGCTCCGGAAATTTAGACCACCTGGGGTTCTTTAACGTGCACACAAATCTGAGCACACGGGCCTACAACATTTCCGCCTCCATCGGAAATGCAGCCGCCGCAGCCGGGATTCGAACCCGCGCCCTGCGGGTCAGCAGCCGAGTACCATAGCCACTAGACCACCGCGGCGGGGCTATGTTTTATAGTGTACTAATATTTTATGGGGTTAAATGTGGTTAAGGAGACGCCGTGGTGGAAGGTTCTAAAAATTTTCCCCATCTGGTGTTCTTTAACGTGCACTGAATTGAACACTACACTAGCCTCTATTTCCCCTCCATCAAAATGCGACCACGGCAGCTGCAATCGAACCTGCGAACTTCGAGTCAGCAGCCGAGCACCTTAACCATGGATACACCCAGATGTATAATTCAATATTTAAGTAAATGCTTGAATGCACACTAGGAAAATATAAAGAAAACGGTACATAAAAATCACCGAACAACACACTTTACCTTCACAGCGAAAGCTGTTATAAGATCGGAACACGGGTCACGCGCGGTTGTCCGCTGCCACCGCCGCTGGAGCCGTCGCCGCCGGTGTCCCTAACTGCTATCGATACATAAGAAAAAAGGAAACCTATTACCAAGGACACAATGGGGCTCGAACCCGAGTCCGCTGTGTGCCATCCCAGTATTCTACCACTCTGCCACGCTAGGTTTTTTTCTGCTTTATGGCTTGTTTCCAGACACTATGTAAATGAACAATGACGTAAACGTGAAATCAAGTAGTGGGAATCCTATACTGAATAGACACTAGCTTTAAAGTTTTTTGAAGTCTGTCAGCGGTTCCATCCTTGAAAACCACCCAGAAACGAACTCCTGTGTTTTCTTAAGTTCCACAAAATTCGCAATGCACTCTGGGAAGTACATTTTTGCGGGTCGTGCATCTGAATCACAATGAAATCCGGCCAAGTGGACCCGCCATAAACAGTGGAGGTCGCTTAACATTATTAGGTCAAATAGGAAACCATCCTCATTATCAATCTGGAGAAATCCGATACCTTACGAGTCTAGTGGAAATTCCTGTTACTGAGCGACACCGGGGCTTGGGACTTGTTCGCAACCTTGCCTTAAGCAGGCTTAATGTCGGGAAAGGAATTGCGTCAATATGAGAAATAAAGCGTTTCAGAACAGCAAAAGAACAACGAGGTGTCCCACAACGCGAATAGCGTAACGAGTGGGTCGTCCGTTGCTCTAACCCAGTACAAATACTTGTTTTTCATCACCTATTAATCGTGGCGCATGCCCATTTCAGGCATAATTTCTCATCATCGTCAGCGTCTGCATGAACAACTTGAACAAAATTCCTTGCAAGTGTTTAGCGTATACAAGGCTTCTCAGTAAAACGACGAAAAATAGCATAGCGAATACTGCTATACTACCCAGGAACTATTAATAATAATACTGTAGTGCATATAAAGCAAGTTTGACAGCAGCAGTCACCCAATGAGTGTTTAGAAAAAGGCTTTGAAAAGCCGCTCTTCCATAGCTTTCACTGTGACTGTGCTGCGCCTTCCGCGCAGGCCTGGTGTTTTTTTTCTTTTCTTTTTGTGGCTGTGAACTGCTGTCGCATGGTGTACTGTTGCTGCAGAAGTTGCGACAGGCTCATACGCGAGGTCATAGAAACCCGAAAGATAGCTTCTTTCAGTTGAGCCTGTGAAACCACTCATTATATACACCAGTGAAGTAAATAGTTGTCATTTCTTACAACGCAGTGCGTACATGTGTGACGGTGCCGAGTACATTATAAATACGTGTGGGATTCGATCAACTCATCTGGGTATTTAAGGATCGAATTACGTACTTTCACATAATGTGTGTCGGTCTTTCTCGCGCCTCAAACTATTGCCGGAAGAAAGTCTACAGGCCCAATCAAATTTACCGCAATTCTATCACAACGTGAAGAAAGCAGGATGTGACTGATTTTATTAACACTTTCGTGCTGAATTTATCGTCAACTAACAAAAAAGAGCAGCCTCAATTGAGGACCGCGTGTATGTACCAGCAATCATACCTAAATGTCACAATTTGAAAGTGTGAACCATCAGCAACTATTTTAAATGCGAAGCATTTATTAGCGAACTTCGGCGACATTGAGCGTATCTATCTATCTAATCATCTATCTATCTATTTATCTATCTATCTATCTAGCCGCTTACGTATGGATGCTCTCGTGGTCACCCCCTTAACTTGGCCTGAACCAAAATTAGCATGGGAGCATAAGATGGTTTGACGAGTATGACGCGCTGCTCAAGACCTCAATAATACAGTCCCGTCACGTACGTCGTCAAACACGTCCTGCCAGACAGTGGCACATACCCGTGGGCGGGTATGTGCCGCTGGTATCCGGGTATGTGCCACAGGTGATTGACACTTTGTATCTACCCTGGAACGATGAGAACACAGATGGGCAATTTTAACGTGCGAGCGTCAAGAAACAACATAAATTGGTAGCGTCAACCCAACGAATGCAAATAATAAATGTCAGGGTCGCAGCTGGAATCAAACCCGAGCATTCTGCGTGGCAATATATCATTTTACCAGAGAGCTACGCCAGGTCTCAGAACTGCTTTTCAAATAGACGATAATCTTTGTAAAACGCCAATAGCGGTTGCAGCACTGCCTACCCAATTTTATAAACATTACACATGTGCTCCTTTCTATATCCGTCACGTCAGATTAACGCCAATTGTGGTTAGCTGCCATGCTCTGAAGTTGATTTATGTGACGGTGTTCAGGGTCAGCATCCTCGCGAGCATCAGCGCTTCATATGAGCTTCTGGTGTTGCTAATACGTATGTTCCAGTTATCATCGTTGCAAAAGTGCAAATAACTGGTCTTATAAACATCTGCAACTCTTCAACATATGTCTATGCGTGCAACGTTTGTTCATATATTTAGAGTCATTTCATTACGTGTCACACAATAAATAATTTGCAACACGGTCACCTTCTCTCCGCATGTTTCGCATAACGTTGATTACTGGTACGGGGGAACTGCTGAATTTTTTAGATAAAGTTTTTAGGAGTTTTTCACGCTTCCGTTCAGCAGTTCTTTTCCAACGTAACCTGAATTTAATTTCCGTCATTCCAGCTGATACGTCCTGCTTCACTTTGTTTTTAGCAGCAGCTATTCAAAATTTTGTCGAAACCACGCTTACGCTCTGTATTTCTAATAAACTAGTAACAGAACCCTTGCATTGCCCTTCCATCTAGACTACGAATACTACGAAGATAGTTTTTTTACCCTGATTTTTACGACGAAGATTTTGTCGCAATTTGAGCTTTAGTCACAGAACTAATTCACTAATCTCATAGAGCGAATAATTAACCTCCCGAACTTCCTCCGGTAAGATCTGGTATCTCATGCAAAGCAAATATGTACTTGGAAGTTTAGTATTACCTAACAAATTCGTCATAACGTATGATTTCGAAGTTACCAGACCTGACGCAGCCCATACTGTTTATATTTTCACAATGGAAGGAACAAACAAACGAAAACAAGTCAGAACGAGCAATACTACGTAGGACGAGAGTATCAATCGCATATCTAATTTGCTCTTGGCTAGAGGGTGATGTCCCAAAATGTATTTATTTTCTGCCAATGACCCGCGAAGTGTCGAAAAAAACATGGTAACTGCTCCCTCCTAAGCTGCATGTAGTGTTCAATAATTATTCAATTATCTGCTTCAGCGTTATTGTTCCGTAACTTAACAAGGAGACAAATAATGAAATTGCCTTATTGAATCGCTCTAATGGCGAATCTCAGCGTTCAAGATAGCTTTGAAGAGTAGTGCAAGTTAAAAATATTTAAATCCAGATTAGAGGATTTTGCGTATGTGCTATAATTAAACAGCGTCACCATAGCAACGAATGGCGAAGGCTAAAAAATACAACTGTGCATCTGCCTCTAATTATTTTGCTGAAAACTTCAGTATTATTTCATAGTCCTGATAGGAGCGATGTGCAGTTTCACTTCCGGCATTTCGGAACGGTTACTTCAAGTCGCAACTTTCTCTCAATGGTGCTTTGCAATTTGTTAGACTATGACAAAAAGCCTTATTATAGCATATATGTACGGATGTTTGGAGTTTAACGTCCCAATACCATCATATGATTGTGAGAAATGCCATAGTGAAGGGCACCGGAAATGTTTTTACCATGTACGGTTTTTAGAGAGACCCTGAAATAATTTTTCAATTAATCATGGAATGAACTTACTAAAAGAGCTTATTGCCTCACAAATTCAAAGCCGCAAAAATTTTAAGAATCCGTCCAGTGCAAGAGGAGTTACGAAGGTTTGTCACAAGCTGTAATTGCATTCTCTCTTCTCTCGTCCCGACAAAAGCGCTGAAAGCTAAGCAAGGAGGGATGGCAAGGCCACAGAAAAATTTCACGTCACCCCGTGACCTTGAGCACTCTTTTACTTTTTCTTCGAATGCGCGGCTTTGTCAGTGTGATCATGCGCGCAAGCGTGCACGAGTAGCGACCTCCCACGGTGATCTCTGTAACGAGCGAGCGCGCCATGTTCAAATCAGCCAATGGCTGATAAATGGGCTTCCGCGTGTGGTTTTTGGGCATATTTCGTGGTTTGTCGAGAGAAGAGAAAGCAATTTTTAACTGACTTCGATAATTTTTTTTTAGTACCGGGGAGCGTGCTGCGCTATAATATTTGGCTCACGTGTTTTTGGGAGGGAGCCTCTACTAACGATCGGCAGCGTTTTCTGACCATGCTCAAAAAGTGTTTCAGAGCCCCTATAACGTACACCCAAATATCTTATTACGCGCACCCAAAAAGTCTTCGCTCTGTGCACAAGGAGATTGCTGATTTGTATTTTTTGCAGTCGTCCTCAATGCTGCCGGTGTCACTTTTTTCATAACGTTCATGCGTTCAAATTACCAATCTCGGTTTTCGCTGTTCCTGGGTAGACAATAGACATGAACTCTCAATCACCTCGGTTGATGTCGTCGGGGCCTGTGGCATGCGATTATGTGTGACACATGTCTGTAAGAAAGGGTTTGAAGACGTACGCGATAGGCTTTCCACGTTATGCTTGTCACGACCAGCCAGACAAAATTGTCAAACGCGGTTACTCTCTCATACTAACTTTGGTCTACTCCAAGTTAAGAAGGTGATCACGCGAGCGCTCAGATGTAGGTGGCTAGGTAAATAGACGCATAAATACAAGCGTAACTAGAAATGCTCAAAGTGCCAGAAGTTCGCTAAGAAATGCTTCACCATAAAAAGTCACCAACCTGAAAGGCGGACAACTTCCAGAACAAGTTTTGAAGCTTCCTGGTGTCAGCAGTACGCATCTCAAGGCGATGTTCACCGGCGACACTGGTTTCACTGGCGTATAATCCACAGCTATAGAGGAGATAAGTTCAGCCGGTCCAAATCATGTGCAAAAGCTGCGCTCGCAGGACAGGCACAAGGCACAACTCAGGTGAACCAGCATTATATCGGCACCATGCATTCGTTAGGAGCCGCCACAGCCGTGCGCTGCTTCCAGTGCCGAAGAAGCAGATTTGACAGGATGCGGGAGCAGACGACGCTAGCGGCCGCATGTCACTGTGCGATTATTTGTTGCTTCACTTGGGGTATTATCGTTCCCATTTGATTTCAAAAGAGAAAAAATAAATCGTTAGCAACCGTGATAGAACCATAGTATTAGCGTGTGAACTTTTTCGCCAGACTTCGTGCACCCTCAGGCGAACGCGGCCGCATCAAATTGTTGTCGAAAACGACAACGGGGTCGACAAGCCCGTTGCGCGAAAGTGCACGCCCGAAGCAGCACGGGCCGTGTCACTCTCTAAACGATCACCGTTTATCGCCCTCGGGCTAACGCGACAGCAAACTCGGCGGCAGCATGAAGCAGAAGACAGCAGCGATTGCCCTGTCATGGCCGCTGCAGGGGTGGTATCACGGAGCGTAGCCTCCTGACTTGCCCTACGCTGTTTTGATAGCCCAACACTCGCGGCTGGCTGATTGTATTGATAGCGTGGACAGACCGTCGCTGTGACGACTGGCCAAGCGCAAAAAGCACGCAGGGCTTTCGCAATTGCTCCCCTGTGCGAGCAGCTGAGAACATTCTTCGAAAAAGTTACGTATTCACGGAGCCTGTGGTGCCAGGACAAGCACGTGGCGCAGATTGAATGAACTGACGTCTAATGGTCTGCGAAGGTAAGCAAGTACTTTCAAGCTTGCGTAACTTCAGCCTGAAGTTCTACTGCCAGAAAAATGGTGTCACTTGGTGTAACTGAGACATATCCTGCTTACCGCAAAAACTTATGACAATGCCGGGTATTATTTTTTTTCGCAATATCGCCAACACGAATCGAAGGCGAAAGTCTGAGCTCTGCATATCAATCAGTCATGGGTAGTACCCGTCCTTTATGAAACGGAACATGTCAGTGCGTGGCCTGTGCTTTGTGGCGGCTGCCTGCAGGACCATCGTCAACCGACAGCAAAAGACAAAGACGTTAGCTTTTGGCGTCATCTATTGGCAAACAAAACAACGAGTTATGACCGCTGGACAAGCACTGCAAAATACTGTAGGCAGCCGTTGTAGAGAGCAGGTCACTCGATCGGGTGTTTTCTTTCATAAAGAACGACGGTGTACACAGATAAAACGCCTTGAAACGAAGTCCTAAAATACTGCTCGGTTTTCACCACGTCCGTGGAACGTACAGCCATGCCTGGACAAGTGGATAGATGCGACGCGTGCGCATGCGCCCCCTTTAGCAGCACCAACGCAACGCGTCTCTGTAGAGCTGGATTGCTAAACATGCGTATCGTTGCGGGGCCTATTCTTCCTAGTCATCCGCTAACATAGAACGTCAGCACACCACGCCCACTCAGGGGTCTTAACCAACCACTGATGACACACATAAGAAAGATGGCAAAGTCATAACTATGATTCGTTCTCTCATCGATGCCATCCGGGAGATCTTGTTGCACATGAGGACAACGTCTGCTCGAAGCGCTCTCAAAGTACTAGACGCTTTAAGCCCAGTACTTGAATCGCTCGAGTAGAAATATGGCTAACGATAACCATCACTTCTAAGAAGTCAAAGAAGCATCCATCATTCAGTGCTCCAGTGGACTAAACCACTCCAGTGGACTAAAACCGCGTCTTTTTGGACTTTCGCCAATTAGTGTACGTCATTATGTTCCAAGTCATCAGCATTTGTGAACCCAACGCGTGTGCGACCTCTCGTTTCTCTCAATTTTTTCCCATCTTTCAAACTCCCTCATTGCTATTCCCTGTGTAGGGTAGCATACCGGTCGCTCCAGACTGGTTAACATCCATGCCTTTCTTTTTTCTCCTGGTCCTCCTTCGTTGCGGGAAGAGCCGCGCAACGTTTCAGGGGCGAAGCTCCTTAAGCCGTGGGTCGTTTCACCTCGAAAGTTTTTTTGAATGCCTGCTAGATGGCGGTGCTTTTATATGATGAATATGTGAAAAAAAGATGCGGGATGGCAGTACTTAAAGTGTTCACTAGATGAATGGATGAACATGTGGTCATACGAACGAATAGTCGAACGGATGGACGGACGGGCAGGCAGACAGAGAGATGGATGGACGGATGGACAGACACACGGACGGACGATTCACGGTTTACTGATTAAATCCTCCAAAGCTTTGCCCCACTCATCATCGTTCACTCTGTGGATATGCTGTGATTTTTTTTTTGTCCCTGACCAATTCTGAGCCGTCCAGCAGGCCGAGGATGCCGCCCGAGTTCAGGGACTTCAAGCCGCCACCTAAAGCCACTGAGACCAAATTGCCGGCCCATTGTGTTCAATAAAGCCTTTTATCTCTCTCTCTCTCTCCCTGATGCTATCGCGACTGCTCGCGTGACAGAAAGCTTCCCGTAGTGAAGAGCAATAAGGTAAGTGCTTCTTGAACATCGTCATTCTCGTCCAAAGATAGTTCAATGTGGCTCTACGAGAATATACCATTAGGAGCCCGAAATTTGCCTCTTCGCCACACTGACTTCTGAAGGCGTCGTTAATGCAGGTGCGCTGCAAGAATCATGCGCCGGGTTCCGGCGGCATACCTTATGTTTTCTACGTTAGCGTGGAGCGCTAGTTTAGACGGCACAGATTCAATAATTTATGTTGACCCTCTCGGATACAGTCTTTCTGCTTCCCTGTGTGTGGGCGAACCATGCACATAACACCATGCAAGTGCCCATGTAGATCCGTTGTTGCGGCATTCACACCCTCCACGAGGCACTTTAATATCAGCGAGTCCTTAAACCTGGTGCACTCTTCATTTTAATCATTATTAACAAATTTACTTCGCGCTTGGAGTGTTACTCACACCACAAAGAGCGAAAACGTTGTGGAAGCACGCTCGTTAGCAGCAGCGCCAACTAATGGCTTGCTGCACAATGTGCCCGGCAGTCATGGAGTTTCCTAAATATACGCGAGAGGGAACTCTGGCACTAGTGTCTATGAGATCTGCATCGCACGGCGCTTCAGCGAGCAAGGGATGATGTGTAATACATGGATTTGTCTAATCTTTGTGCTTATGGCTCCGTGTATGCTTATGGCTCCGTGTTGCTTGAAGAAGTTTTCTCAGGAAACAACAATTGGCAAATGTTCGGAAATCATGCTTCATCACCTTCACCTTTTCGTCTTAGCTTTTCAAAGCGGGCCCCGAAGTTAAAAATTTTTTTTTCTTCGAAACAAAACCGAAACCAGCAATAAACGAAGCCACAAGTGCAATTAAGCACCGGCAAATACGAACATAAGGCCAATCCGTGTACTCCCCATAGTTCCCATGGTCGCTCAACAATCGCAGCGCGAGAGTCCTCACTAATTTATTTTAGGAAACTCTATGCCGGCAGTAGCACGGCAAGTGTTGAGGCGCGCGCTAGCTCCCTTCTTTTATGGCCTAAGCAGCCACCACGAATACAATAGAGATGTTTCTATAGAGTAACGACGGCGCACTTCGCGTGACGGTGTCGCGAGCCATCTTTTCAAAGCACCTTTCGTAGCATACTAATTGCATTGTAAGTCAGCTGTATCCAGCCACTTTGTCGTGCTAATTACTTCTTCCACTTCTAGGAAGCGGTGAGAGTATTAGAGGCGTGTGTGGCGACAGTTCCTGGCACTCATGCGTTGGGCAGCAAATACGCACACGCAACGCTACAAGAATGTCGGCTTTTACAGCTTGAGCACCTTGTATTTGCCGAATTAGGAAATGCTTGAGGTTCGTGTGCTTATTCGATTTATCATTAGGGCGCACGTTGAAAAGCCCCAGAAGGTTGAAATTCTCGGAGCCTTCCACTTCGGCGTCCTTCATAATCGCAGTTAGCCGTGAGACTCATCTGCTTCGGTTTCGCCTGAGTTCGTATTCTCACACGTCGCGCGTCGTGCAGACTCCGTCCGCGTTTAAGCACTCACAAAGCTCATTTATTTTCGCGTGTGAAGGGGAGACGCCACGGATGGCACCGTGCGAGGGAACCGAACACCGGCCTTCGCGAGTGCGAGACACCGAAGGCGTTGATATTTGAGTCTTGCGCTTCGCAGCAGTTAAAATGGCAAATAATCAGCTAACCAACATACACACACCACGCGCGAAGGATCACCCGTCGTCAAGCACTGCTAACATGACACAAGGTCTCTCGAGCGGCAAGGTTCTCGCACGACTCGTCATCATACGTAAAGGGAACTTAGTGCGTGGCGTAGCACATGCAGGAACAGCTCTTCCGGCCCACTCGGTGTGTTAGTGTTGGTTTAACTGACATCATGGCCTAAAAATTCGATGATTAATCTCTGACATCGCGCATGATATTTTCATTTTTAGTGAAAACGATGCTTGTCATAATTTGTGATGTAGAACAACTCAGACATATAAACAACCATCCTAAAATTGATTATAAAAAGTTATTTAAATTGTTTTGTAGATAATGATTCTTGAGTGATCCAAATAGTACTAAATCTTCCCGCCTTTGTCTACAAATTGGCTGCGAAGATAAGGCCGTACCTACTATAGTTTTTAAGTAAAAATACCTGTTACTTAAAAAAACTGTTATATTCGTAAGTAATAAGGGCAACGAATATGCAATTCGACCAACTTGTCCAGATAACAGTACGTTCATTTTCACTCTCACTTAGAAATCATATACGCTGCAGTCTTATATGAAGTTGCCACTTGTACCACAATACACTCGTCTTTGGAGGCTGCTTTTCTTTTATTATTTTCATCGAAGGAAAGTGGGATAAAACAGGGATTAATCCCTATTCCCCCCGCTTCGCCCGAAGCAACATCTAATAAAGTTCATTCATTCGTTCGATGGTGATTTACTCTCCACATTCTCCCCTTAGCTTGCTCGTTCGATGTGGTCTGGCCTCCGATTTCTGCCTCTGCGGTAAAGCATCTAGAATGCGATTCGTAAGTACAAGACTTTTATGCGATAGTTTCTTTTTTGTTCACAATTTTGAATTCTTGTGGCTCCTACGTACAGAGGAGTCCACTGCTAAAGGGAACACCGGAGCGTGCGTAGTCTGCTCGACGCAACTGTCGGCCGGCACCGGCGCTTATTTTCACGCAGAAGCAGTGAGTGCAGTGGGCAGCACTCGTTTGTCGTCTGCTACAGTTGCGGCCGAACTTCAGCTCGTCGCGAAGCGCGGCCGAGGTCGCGCAATCTTCGAATAGTCGCTTTCCTTCGAGCTAGAATAAAAATGTCTGGAATGTCCTCTAATCAGATAGCTATCCCCTGGCCCATCAGTCGGATTGCCGTCTTTCGTTATCATTCTGGTTAGATAAGAAAATGCCCGCTGCGAAAAAGCTCTTTCATACATACATACATACATACATACATACATACATACATACATACATACATACATACATACATACATACATACATACATACATACATACATACATACATACATACATACATACATACATACATACATACATACATACATACATACGTACATACATACATACATACATACATACATACCCGCCTCGGGGGTCTAGCGGTTAAGGCACTCGGCTTCTGACCTTCACGTAGCGGGATCGAATCGCACTTTTAATGAAGGCGAAAATGCCTGAGGCCCTTGTGCCTGTATTTAGGTGCATGTTAAAGAACCCCATGGGTGGTCAAAATTTCCGGAGCTCCCCCAGGTGGCGTCTCTCGTAATCACATAGTGGTTTTGGGACGTTAAACTCCAACAATTATTATTACATGAATGAATACACCCATAAAGACAGACCTTAACATTAGAACACAGCGCACGTGTATATCTTTGCCTTCGAGTTTCGTGCGTTGTTATGGTGCTCTTGGTTTTTCACAGCCCTATACCAACCAGTCCGAACGTGCAGAGTGGCGCACACGAATCACAATAACTATAACGCTTACACAATTTAGTTTATGTCCACTCCAACAAACCCTACGTGAATGCCATGTTCTTTGAGAAGGCCAATTCTTTTGCATCCGAGAAAGTACCTCGAGGGCTCCATCCGGCTGGCCTATTTTATGTGCGCACCGAAGAGAACTCAACTTTGCAAGAAGCAGCCTATAGCTACGCGTGACCAGGAAACTTAGCGTCATCCACTTTGTTCGCCCTTGTAGTCCTTTGATGCAAGCGCATAAGATGCCCGGAACAGAACAAAGAGAAAAAAAAATAATGTCGACCATGGGCAAAGAAGCATGCTTGTCTTCGCTATGTCGGAGTGCTAAGAATTCGAATAAGGCCGAGGTGCTTGTTTTTCGCAGTCACTGTACCGAGAGTTGTGACTAGAGCTTTTATTCAAAAAGTTTGTGTGAGTTGTGTTTAGTTCGCTCAACTAGAAGCCAGTCAAGCAGGCATGCATGGTAGCTTTCAGTGAAATGCCATGGGAGCGTGAAAACTCGCCATGTGCTCAGTCGCACTATAATGGCTTAACGTAGCGTACGAGAGTTTGAAGGAGAAGCGTTCCATCGAGGTAGTCTCCGATGTCGCCTAGTGAAATGCGTATAAATTGTAGGAATGGTTTCGCGAGGCCATCGTTGACGCATCTGAATGAAATGTTCTGTAGTTGAGACAGAAATAAAGTTATAGATATAGTAACCCGCAGAAGCAGTGCACGCTTAGATATTTTTATACGTCTCGGGAAAACTTGCGAATGCAAATTTGTCGCTTTGTACTCTAAGGAATTGGTGGCTTTTATGTGAGCTTTATACAATTGCGTCAATTTACTTCTTCAGATTTTTCGCACGAATACCAAGATATTATTTCGAGGCACGCCGTGGTGTAGACCATCAAACTGTTTGTAACTGCAACGGGTTTAGCATGCGCGTCAATTTCAATATATGGTTGTACTTGTATTTCGTTCCAGTCAATATTTACCCGTCTTGGCAAGGAATCTAACCTCCATTGTCGACTTCATCCGCGAGATACTTTAGCCGCTGAACTACCAAGGCGCATACATTTAAGTAAAAATATTACCAATTATTGTTTGTGTTTTGGAGCACAGAATTTTTACTTGGTCGTGTGACTTAAGATGATGACACTCGGCCTATTAAAGGAGAAACTCTACCCGGGAAATGAAAAGTCAATGTATAGACCTAAACTTCATGTTTTTAAACAATGGTAGGTGCCATCGATGTACTGAGGCGCTTGCAGAGGCGTCGTGACGCGTTGGCTCCGTCAAGCCTACAGAGCTCACCATCACTCTGTGTGATCCCGTGACGACGAGCACCGAAGAGGCACAGCTGCCTCCGAGCACAGCGCGTCGGGGAGCCTCCCGCGAGTTTATTGGGCACCAGCCTATAACACACCGTATAGGCACAAGTGGTTAAGCAGCTCATCCACGTCACGTGGTCAATAATCACTCATTCTTTTTCCGCATGGCATACCGCTTCATTAATTCTCAGAAATGAACCCCGAAATGATTGAGATATCACCCACCGTGTATTCCGCGTTTGCTCGCTGCCTTTCATCCATTTACATAATGAAGTACGATGCGAATAACGGTACGAAGTGTAGCATATCCAGCAGCTGTGGCTTCCGTCCAGGCTTTCTTTTCCTCGCTCATCTTCATGCAGTGAATCAGAACCTAGTAGTGAGAGATAGGCTGCTAATAGGTAACTGCAACAAGCCTAATCCAATCTTCATCTGCTGAATTGCTCTGAGGTCTGCATGCTGATACTATGTGCATCTTATCTGTCACCACTCCGTTACCACGCGTGCATATAAATGAGGTATCGGTAAGCAGAGTACATATGGAAGGGGTTCGAGAAGGCGAGTTTCTTCACATCGTTTTCTGCGCTCTTGTCTTCTCAAGCGCATATAGACAAAACTCGGCGCACCGAAGCAAATAGCACGGGCGACACGGCTGCGGTCGTCGGCACGGCAGGTACATTCGTGCGAACAAAGTAAGTGGACCATTTGCCGCTTTTTGGGGCAGCCATGCGGCAGTGCCTCAAGGCTCGCCAAGGTCCTTTTTCGAGGGAGCTCAGCTGAAAGAAACCGTGAGCATACGTCATGGTGAGGGCTTTTCGAAGGGCACCTATTCTGTCATGCTGAAACTGGGAAGTTCAGAACGAGAGAGAGCCGCGCAATTGTTCGTAAAAATTTATCACAAAAGAACCGTGTAGAGAAAGAGCTATATAACACCTTCGTTTACCACGATTTCCTTGCCCTGCTTGATTACAAAGGTCTTAAACTGCATCGGTCTTCTGTTTTGTCCTTTGTACGACCTGCGCCTAAGGTTATCATGTGAGTGTCTATTGGTACATGTCCGGAACGTGTGATCACGTACTACGCATCACTCCACGAAAAAATAAAAGAGTGTTCTCATCTTTGCGGCGTGAAGCTCCTTCAAGCACTCCCGGGAATGCCTAATGATTGGGATGGGGAAGTGGTTTTTATTGTAGTAGAATTGTTAGAGCGTCCGATGCGTATCGAATGGTTGTGAATTCAGATCCCACCGATGATACTGATGTTGTGTGGTGAAAATTTCAATTTTTACGTCATAAGCCACGTCCTAAAGGCTATATAACTAGAGCTAGAAGAGAACTACTAATGCCCCTATGTTTTCATTCGTCTAATTGTGTGTTGTATATATTTGGTTGTGTGTACCAAAAAACCGAGGCCCTCAAAAAAAGAAGAACACTTTCTTCCATTTGTATGCAAAGAAACCCAATATAACAAAACTATTCCTATCTATCTTTATTTAACAGGCTGCTCGTGTTTTAAAACGTGACTTAGTGGTAAATTGTTAGCTCAGTAGTCTTACCAGAGCCCATGCAGTGACGAGTAATGTTTTTCGTGCATCCAAACGCGAAAACAAATGTGATTGTGGACATTGCGGGCACAGCGACTAAACGAAGGGAACTTTTTATGTTCACATGACGTAAAGACAGCTTTGGAAGAAGCGCAAACGTTGCGATGGCGTTAATGAAAACAAACGACGTTGCTGTGACAGATGGCAGCAACTATTCCCTCGACGATCCTCATTCCCTGTGACCAGCTTTAACAGGCCGAACACGGCGAACACGCCGACTCTAATGACATTTCAGAACAAGAAACTGGTTTTAGAAATGAAATACTCATAATTCTGGCAAAATAACATAGCTTGTATTGTAAAAGTGGCCCACCAATGTTCGGAAGAAAATTTGAAAAATAATTCGGCGACAGCCGCTCTGTGTGTTCGTCTGTCCGAAAAATGTTGCAGTTAGTGCATGCTTTTTTCTGTTTCTTTTGTTTGTTTCCAATACGCTCTAATCTTTGGCCTTGGGCAGTAGCCATGTCGCCTCGCTAATGAAACGAGCGGCGAATTTCGCCGTCGCAATCTTCCGCATTGTTCTTGGTGGCACAGACGCGCACATCAGAGATCACATCATTTACTTATATTTGCTTTTTTAGAAGGATGCCAGTAGCCTAGAGACAAGGAGAGAGCAATAGGAGAAAAGCTGCGAGGTTGGCCTGGGCCGGCCCCGCTGGATTACACTGCACTGGGGAAGGAAGGTGCGGGAATGAAAGTTACAGAGCACAAGAGACAAATCCTTTTTTAGGCAACGTACTAGCATTGCCGCGCGTAATATCGCAGACAGTGAATGAGTCCGATACCCTTGAGATATCGCAAGAGCGATTTCGTTGTTTTTGTAAGTGTGATAGGCAGCGCCATGGTCTCAATAAATTCTCCACAGTAAAAGCGCTTTTATGCAGGTGAGCAGTAGGGAGGTGAAGCCTGCCATTTACGTAAGTCGGACATCAGCACAAAAGGTGCTCGATAGTTTCATCAGTAGAACAGTAACTCCACGTCGCAATGTCGGCCATATTGTCTTAAATGAGTTGGCGTTGGTGAATACCTACACGCAAACGACACTGTAAACTGCGAAGCATGCTGGCAATGTTACGTTGCCAAAGCTTTCAACATAGCGATAATACTCCGATGAGCACACTTGCGCAAATTAACTGGCTGTTTCAGAAAACTCTGGAAGATGTTTCTTTTTCTTATTTTACTCCCGTGTCACAAAAATGCAACCAATCAGGTAATAGGCACTGTTTTTTTTTCAACTGATAAATGCATCATTTTCCTGTATAGTTTTGGTAATGGCTGTGTAAAATGAATGAGCTCACTCTTAAAGTTTGTTCTACGCTAAAACTGTAAAGCTTATAAGTAAACATTTGTTTCCTTATTTTTCATGAACACAGCTATGGCTAATTTGGCTTTGGTAGACGGCAGTGAAAATGAACGAGATTTGAAAAGCATTGATGGACGAGATCTTTGCAGGCAGCTGCGTGGGTGTCGACAATAATTATGGTAACAAATTACCGATGCTACACCCTCTTCCAATTCTACCTAGAAGCATCAACATGGTGCAAGCGAAAAAAAATTAAGTCAGCTCTATCCCATAGTTGTGCCAAGCTTGAATATAGGGTGGAGCTCGATGGCCTCATTCGCTTCCCTTTATCACAGTGAAAGATGTCATGAATTCACAACAACGGCCGTTTTTGACGCCATAGTAGTGCTTCCCCGTTACCGCAGGGTGTCTGTTATCACTAGCACGCGAAATGAAAAAATATTCACAGCATATCAACGAAGTGAATGATGAATAGTGGGCCGAAGCAACTGTCGGGTCGTCCGTCTGTCTGCCTGCCCATTCGTTCGTTCGTCAGTCCGTGCGTCTGTCCGTCTGTCTGACCATCTGTCTGTCCGTCTGTCTGTCCGTTCGTTCATTTGTATATCCTTCCATCCTCCTGTCTGTCTGTCTGTCTGTCTGTTCGTCCGTCCGTCCGTCCGTCCGTCCGTCCATCCGTCTGTCCGTTCATGGTCCTGCAGCTCTTGCGGTGGTTTCGTTCACATGGCATGTAGCAAAACTGGTATGGTTTGGCATGATTGCATGACAAACACAAGCGACAGACCCTAACATAAAACTCATGACATATGCGTCATGTAACAACATGACTACATGCCGCGCTCATGATGCACTCACGGCCGTTTCGCTAGCTTAACATGGGCCAAACTCGGTATTACAGACGCGAACGGACGACATAGGTAAATGACACATCCAAACATAATAATCACGACGTCCGTGTCATGTAACAACATGAATACGTGCCACACTGATGATGCGCTCACAGCCGTTTCGCTAGCTTCACATATGCCAAACTTGGTATTACATGACGCCAATAAATTACGAAGGTATGTGACTGGTGCAAACAAGATAATCATGAGATGCGTGTCATGTGAGAACATGACTACATGCCACAGTCAAGGCGCCAATACATTGCGACATGATGCAGTGCGCGTGCTCGCCGGCGTTCGTTTTGTCGCGTCACGCCGGCGTCGCCACGCCAGGCACCGGTTTTGCCATATACTGCGTTGCTTTCACGGATGCGCGTTTAAGCGGGGAGCGAGCGGACGCGCGTCGCATGCGCTCCGCCGAACGTGTGCTCTCGTTGACCAGATTACTTCGATATCGTCGCCGGCACTGTGTCGGATCATCAAGTTTTAACTGTCCTGGGAACCGCACACCCTTCCCGAGGCTGTAGAGCATCTCCATTTTGCTCTATCGCCTTCAGAAGAACCCATGTGAGCGCTGGGCCGCTGGGCCTAAGCGTCGACCCAGCTCGCCTGTGCGAGTACGGGTGACTAGGCCTAACGGCGGGACCCCTTCCACAACAATATGGACGCTAGCACTACGCCAACTGCTGACGTGACTACTACCGGATGCGTTCAACCTGCATTCAGCCCCAACGACACCCATGTTAACACGGAATCTCTCGACCTCGACGAGCTCACCTCGGCAAGCGAAGATGAAGTTGCCGTGCACCATCCTACATCGTCAGCATCGCTGGGACCGGCGAACGACACCGACGCCAACTAGAAACTGGCGATTTCCCGTCGCCAGCGTCAACGCCAGAAAAAGTTCGACAAAGCTCGAGCGGAATTGATGCAGCCGGCCAGTCCTGCAAGCACTCCGCCCAGCCACGTCAACGCCGGGGCAGCTGCGGCTGCGAGCGCTCCTGCTGCGCAGGCAGACGCGGCCGGCGTCGCACCGGCGCGAACACCACCACCCGTAACGAAGCCGCGCCAGCTACGACGGAAGCTGCCGCCGCTTCCACGCACGGACATAAAGATCATCATGCGCCCGAAAAAGGGCCTGGCCATTCGGAACTTCACTACGCATCAAATCTCCCGAGCCGTAGCACTGGCGAGCAATTCACGACAACATTGTACTGGTGATCATTTCATTATACGTACTCGCCCCGGGTCGAACATCATCATTGCCAGCACGCCACATGTTGAGACGGCCGAAATTCTTCGTCGGATCACCACCCTCACGCTTGAGAGGAAGACCTACGAATTCAATACCTATGTGGCGGCCCCTGAGGGCACCTTGCGGGGAGTTATTCATGGGATAGACCCTGGCACAACTCCGGAAGAACTCACCGCCAACCTCCGCGTGCACACGCAGGGAGTGACAGTGCACAGAGCACGAATGCTTGGTGCTACCAAATCTGCCGTGATCACTTTTGAAGGCCCCTTCTGCCCCGATATGTACTGTATTACGGTGGGGAGGTGGCCTGCCATCCGTACAAGCCGACGCGACAAGCCTGCCAAGTCTGCTTACAACCGGGGCACCGCTCAGACGTATGCCCCACGCCAAACACTCCCGTGTGTCGGCAGTGTGGTATCCTCAACCCCGTTGACGGTCCCCGCTGTGCTCCCAAATGTCACTTGTGTGGAGATGCCCACTTAACGGGCGCGAAAGAGTGCTCTCAGAGACTGAAGGCCCCGCGCCCACGGCCACCTCCTCAACCAGCAGCACCAGCCAGGGGTCGCAACCCCCATCGTAACCCACCCACTCCCAAACGTAGGTGGTTCAGCAAGGAAAACGAGACCTCATGCAGCCACTCCCGCTCACGCTCGAGGTCACAGTCCTTCCCGCCCCTCCCTTCTGTGGAACCTGGCCAACAGCAGCAACCACAGCAGCGACAACATCCGAAGAGCCAGATGACCAAGGGGCAGCAGCAGCAGCAGCAACCCACCTGTCAACAGTCCCAGCACGCCTCCAGCAAGCATAATGAGAAGCCCAATCCCACTCCATCAGCCGGTGCCGACAATAAGGTGAGCTGGTCAGCAAATGTAGATCCTCCCATCGCTCCACTCAATACCCTGTCCACCGTATACGAACACCTTCTCGCAGAAAACATAAAACTCAAACAGGAGCTGGCGGCCGTCAGGGCACGTCAAGCAAAGGACAGTTCTCAACTTCATGCCCTAATGGCACGTCTTGGATCGCCGCCCGACTCCCCCGAAAAAAACCCCCCAACCTCCCCCAAGAGACAGAAGACCCCTAAAACGGCGCTATCAATTCCTGCTGCGTCGGGCACCACAGTCACACGCGAAGAGTTACGCGAAATGCTCTCAACGCTCACGCAGCAACTATCGCAACAATTCAGTGCCGTATTCACGCAGTTCGGAGAACGCCTCGCCTCTCTCGAGACACGCTTCGAGGCGCAAATTGCTGAAACAGGCGAAAACATACGCAGGAAGAGGGCCACTCGTAGCTCGCACGCCACGACAGATCAAGGTTACCATAGACTAGGATTGGAATCACATGCATCCGAAATCCTCGCTACCCCCGCATTGACACCCAGCGCCCTCACCCTCACTCCTACATCGGCGTCGCAAGCCGAGATTCCGATACCCACGCCTTTCCACTCAACGAATTAACCATGGGCAGCACAGCCCCACTCATTGGCGAACATTTAGAAGTCTGGCAATGGAACTGCCGCGGCTTCCGCAGAAAGCGGAGCCTCCTCCAACACTACATTAACACACACCTTGCTCGGCCAGATGTCATAGCGCTTCAGGAGCCCGGAACGCCACCCATATTTTCAGGTTATGAGTCCTAGAATAGTCAAACAAAGGGCAAAGCGGCCATCCTGATTGACAAAGCGCTAACCGCAGTTGGCTTAGACAATATCCCAGACACCAACATAGAACATGTGATTGTGGAGCTAGTTCTCAGGCAAAAAAAGAAAGGAGAAAAGCGAAGTATCATCATTGTCAACGTATATAGCGCCCCAAAGCAAAAAAACACTGATTTCCATGCCCTCCTCCAAGGTGCCTGCCGATTGGCCCAGGGAAAAGAACTCTTACTGCTCGGCGACTTCAACGCCCTCGACGAACGCTGGGGTTACAACCGTTCGGATGTCAAAGGCAAACAGCTTGCGGCTGCCACTGAAAAATTTCAGCTTGAACTGCTTACGGATCCCGCGTTCCCTACCCGGATCGGCAACAGTGTGTGCAGGGACACTTGCCCCGATCTCACCTTCGCCCGTGGCCGTGCAAACTATAACTGGGACAACCTGCAGGAATCCTTAGGCAGCGACCACTTCATTCTCCGCACAAAATTTACAGAGAGCGCAGCGCGTCGGTCTATTGGAGAAGCACGCATCACAAACTGGGACGCCTTTCGTCGTGAGAGCGAATATTCACTCGACAGCCTCACAAGCCTCACCGACTGGTGCACCCAACTTAAAGAAATTCGAGAGCGTTGGACCACCACCATTAACAGAACACCTGCACTGCCGGAAGTGGACGGCCATCTGCTACATCTGTGGGAAGCCCGAAGGAGCCTCAACCGCAGATGGAGGACGCAAAAACATAACCGACGCCTCAAGCTAAGGATCGCCACACTCACCACTCAGGCAGAGCAGTACGCTACAGAACTGGCGCGACTCAATTGGGCCCAGTTTAGCGACTCTCTTCGAGGCTCATTGGGCACGGCCCGCACGTGGCACATTTTGCGCGCTTTGATGGACCCCACTCGCACAAAAAATGAGATGAATAAGTCAGTCATGCGCCTCATACACGCCTTTGAGGGTACTGACGATGAGCTGCTGGATCAAGTCCGGCGAAAATGCTTTGGCGATTTCTACCCACCCGCATCTCAAGCTGCGTATCGTGGACGTGCCAATGGCACTCTCGACAGACCAATAACGGTGGACAAAGTTTACGCAGCCATTCGCAGCAGCAATCGCAACACAGCTGCTGGGGCAGACGGAATCACGTACTCCCTTATCAGGAACCTCAACGACAGCGCCGTACAAGAAATCACGGCGTGTTTCAATGATCATTGGCAACGTGGCACGCTTCCTTCTGAATGGAAGCACGCGGAGGTCATAATGATACCGAAGCCGGGCAAAAAACTTCAGATCGAAAACCTCCGACCAATATCCCTCACTTCCTGCCTTGGTAAACTCTTCGAGCGCGTCATCACTAATCGCGTGCAAGATTACCTCGAAGACAATGACCTTTTCCCGCACTCAATGTACGGGTTCCGGGCACATCTTTCAACGCAAGATGTACTGCTACAATTAAAAGAAGTCATTGATAACGCCCCCTAGCAAGGAGAAAACATTATCTTGACTTTAGACATTAAGGGCGCATTTGATAAGGTTAGCCACCAGGCCATACTTGAGGGCCTCGAGGCCCTTCATTGTGGGCAGCGCGTCTACAGTTATGTTCACGCCTTCTTGTCGGACCGCACTGCCACAGTCGGTCTCGGCTCCATCCGATCAGATGTTATCAAGGTTCCGAACAAGGGCACCCCGCAGGGCTCAGTGATTTCCCCGCTACTCTTTAATGTAGCTAAGGTTGGCCTGGCACATGAACTCCACCGCATCGATGGCATTCATCACGCAATGTATGCGGACAATATCACCGTCTGGGCCACGCGGGGGTCCCTTGGAGAAACAGAATATAACCTGCAGCAGGCAGCCACATGCGTCGAACAATACGCGCAGGCACGAGGCCTGGCCTGTGCAACAGAAAAATCTGAGCTTCTACGAATTTATCGACGCAAGCTCCCACCATCGACGCAGAACAACCAAGGCTCCCGCCTCCAGGTTGTCCTTGCTGGCAAACAAATCCCAGAGAAATCCACCATTCGAATATTAGGCATGTGGGTACAGTCGAACCGCCATGTGAATCACACACTTTCCCTTCTCCGCTACTACACTGCAAGTGGCCCGAATGATATCTCGGGTAGCCACTCGTCGCCATGGCATGCGCGAGGAGGATACCCTGAAACTCATACGTAGCCTCGTGGTCAGTAGGGTGACATACAGTTTGCCCTACCAACGCCTCACCAAGAGCGAACAGGGCCAAGTAGACGCAATGCTCCGCAAGGTCTACAAAGTGGCACTCAAGCTACCACCGGGTACTCCTTCTAGCAAGCTCCTCGCATTGGGCCTACACAACACCTTTGAAGAACTTTGTGAAGCGCAACTCGCCACACAACTGCAACGGCTCAAGCAAACACCTACAGGCCGTGACCTGCTCCTATGCCTTGGCTACATCAGCCAGTTTCACGACGCAGCTCGTCGCAAGCCCATTCCTGACCAACTTCGTGCCACTTATAAAGTCGCTCCCATCCCCCGCAATATGGATCCCCGACTACATCAGGGCCGGAGGGAAGCCAGAGTGGAAGCCCTCGAGCGAACTTATGCACATAAAAACACTACGTACTATGTTGACGCCGCCAACTACGACCATGCTACAATAAGGCTGTAGCCACAGTCGTGAACCACACACTCACTGAACGTACCAGCGCTTCCGTGCGGTGCCGCAACATCACCGATGCTGAAGAAACTGCCATCGCGCTCGCTCTCGCCCTCGGCTACAGACAACGAAGGTCGCTGACAGTTCTCACGGACTCTCAAGCAGCTTGCCGCAACTACCTACAGGGGCGCATCAGCCAACCCGCTCTCAGCGTCATCATGAGCGTTACAGACACTGCCGAGCATTCCATTACACATCCACTCAGAATTTGGCATCGGAATTTATGGACTCCGGGCCACATGGGACTGGAGGGGAATCAGGCAGCGGATAGGGTAGCTCGAGGGTATGCGAGCCGAGCACCTTCGAACTCCGCCCCTGAGGAACTCGTTCCGGTCCCTTGCGACTATTCGGCCATCCTAAACCATTACAGAGGACTTAGGAAAGCTTATTCGCTACCACACCGAACACTAAATAAAAAGGAATCGGTCAGCTGGAGGCAAATTCAAACCGGCACGTTTCCAAATTTGCATATCCTGAGTAAAATGCACCCCTCGGCATACTCTCCTCTCTGCCCATGGTGTTCAGCTAAAGCCACTCTTTACCACGTCACGTGGGAGTGTCAGGCCATTACAGCCTTACAACCAGTACAAAATCCAACAGCGGAGCGATGGGAGGAGCTGCTGGCCAGCGAGAACCTGGAAGATCAATTGAGTCTGATCAACCGGGCCCGCAGAGCGGCTGCTGCAAGCGGAGCCCTGGACTAAGGGCCCCCCCACCGCAAGCCAAGCATGTCCGACTACTTGGAGCTTCTCCGCAGAAAATTTCATGTAATTAAATAAATAAATATGTTTCCACCACCGTTTAAGCGCTTCTGGCGTCCCTTCGTCACGAAAAGAGGGAGAGACAGTGTTGTCTGGGTAACGCACCGGCATGAAATGCAGCTTGTCGCATTTCGCGCTGGTTGCCGTCGGGCTGCGCCGACCGACGCTGGTCGCGCCTAGCTTCAGACTATAATAGAGTGCTCGCGTTTCGCTAACGTAGCGTCGCTGTGCCCAGCGTGCACGCGCGTCACTGCTACATTGGAGTATATTAGGCCCTTCATGATGTGCACGTGGCCGTTTTGCTAGCTTCACATATACAAAATTGGGTGTTACGTGACGTCAATGGATGATGAAATATATGACTGGTGCAAACATGATAATCCTGACACGTGTGTCATGTAAGAACATGACAACATACCACGCTCATAGCTTTCTCGCAGTCGTTTCACTAGCTCTACATATAAATTGACCATTTGCGGGAAAACCACTGCGCATGAGCAGTAACCGCACAGGTAGCGTTCCTGTACAGGCGTTTTGGTTTTGGTTGGAAAACATCAGCCTGACGTTCCATCAATATGACCCGTAGTAACGGCGAACACTGCCGTTTTGACGCAAACATTGTACCTCACAGACGGTGCACAAGCCGTCCTCACTGAACCTATAGTTAATCGACAGACATTTCAAGGTTCAACTTCAAGTGTATAACATAATGTTCTTCTTAAAAGAGCAGGCGTAATGAGCCTGGCGAACCGTCGAGGTAGCGGAGTGCAGGTATCACCTCACTTCGTTATTTCTCAGGCTGAAACGCGAGAAATTCTTGTTTTACACCGTGTATACAAACGTCAACAGAATGTTTTTCTCCTTTACCTTCTTGTTTCAGTAACGGGCATGCGTTTTCGGTCCTAAAGCAACAAAACAAGCGTTTTGTTTTCCAACCAAAAGCGAAGCTTTCCTGTTTACACGACAGGGGGCGCTCACTTTTCCGCAAATGGTCAATTTGGTGGCACGTGAGGCGAATAGATGACGAAGGTAAACGACACATCTAAACATGATAATCATGACACGGAGGTCATGTACTGCATCATTTACCTCCACTTCGTAACATTGTGCTGATTTGAAAGTGCTTCGCGTATCATCTATTCCCACTGTACATGGGATCTGCCAATTTTTCCCCTTGTGCGACAGCGCATAGACGAATTGAACAAAGTACATACGAAGCGGGTGTGCTTTTGTAAACCCTGTTTTTATCATTATTTATGTTTCACGAACTCGAAACATCGTCATCGCCTTACAGCGTTCTGCACTTCTTTGCAGATAAAGAAACCAGACCAATTAGAAGATACTTTCAACCAAACATCTGAATTCTTGAAAATAAGGTAACAATAACGAGACAGACAAAAAGCTTTATGGAAGGACTAGCCAGAGGAAGAGGGGCGGGGGGCAGACACGTGAAGGCTCCTGGCAGGCTGCTTCCTGCTCCCATGTCGGAATTGCGAGGCCATGCCTTACTCTTTCATGGAGTGTATACTGTTTTCTTTTGTGTGTATTTGTGTTTCCCAAGCTAAATCAATGCCGGCCAAGCCAGTAGTATAGGTTAAACGGTACTTCAACTTTGGCGACAACTTGCCCATTGGTTTCCCTGATGAGGCCGTCTGGTTAAGTATACACCTAAGTTGAATATTGCTATTTCGAAAATAGGAAATGTTATTTGGAAAAGCAAATGTTGTTGCTTACAAGATTTCCTTTCTTCTGCTTCTTTTCTTGCAATAGGCTGGCAATTGTAGCATTGGCTGCCGAGGGAGTATTCCTGTTCCGATAGTTGGCAGCTCTAATGGTAGCTTTTGATTAATGATCTCGCGAGAAAAGAAGCCGAGTGGTTAGGCAAGAAGTATTGATCGACAGTGAGAACAAGGGCTGAATGAAGTGCGCAACCTGATTTATCGAAAGAAAGGCACTGACTTAGAGGAAATAGGGAGTGGTAAATCAATGCGGCAGTTGAAAAAACGTAGTCGTCAAGAGGTCTGAATAAAGCTCCAAGGCTATAAGAGCCCAGATAACCACGAGACGTTCTTCTTTCATCGTGATGTAATTACTATGACAATGTGAACAGCGCGTGAGACATAGAAGGACAAGAGATGAATGAGTTTAAGCACTGACTTCCACGTTGAATTTATTAACACAAACATAAAAGAATAATAACAAGTAGCACATATGAAAACCGCTGAAACATTTGCTCATGACGGTACACTTAGAAAGGGAACCGATAGGCACAAAAATAGCAATAAATTGCCAAAAAAACGCAAAATTACATCAAGCGAAGGGTTCGACTTGAATAAAACACCACAGATTTAGAGAAACTTGTCTTTGTCTGCGTGCGGTCAGCACTAAGGGTGACACCACTGGCTTCTGTGGGCTTTTCTCTGTGGGCCGTCGGGTGATAGTGGCACAAAGTTGGGCCAGGCGTCAGCGAGCGAAATCAATTCTTGAAGGCCTCGTAGTACTAAGTTGACTTCGAAAAGAGAGACCCATTGGTTCCAAGGAGCTTCATTAAGGGTGTAACTATGGTAAGAAAACTGCAAACGAAGCATCTGACGTGCGAATCCCGGCTAATGATGCCCTAAATATTTATTGAACGCTGACTCAAGAAATTCAGTGATAGCTCATAATTTATCTATTTTGGGAAGACTTCCATACTTTCTTGAACATGACGCAGCCTAGTATTCTCAGCTACCGTGTTGCCAACCAGCACTTCTTTAGGTTCATTTGTGGAGCGGCGTTGCTAAAACGCTTTAGGGATGTGTGTGTTGATGATGCACGAAGAAGTCCGCAGTGACAAGAGTGACGTCGATGAAGTAGCGCTAGCACGTGTTCTCGTTCAAGCGTCCCTAAGCAGTAACCATCATTCATTCGAAGATCGTGGGCGCATGACAGTGCAAACAACCTGATGTTGAATTTGTAGAAGCTGGCGGGTATTACTGAGGCTCGATACGGGCGAGACAATAATGAGTCACAGGTACCCTAAGTTCTATTACGCTGATTGCAGATCAAGAGATGAAAAGAATTCTTCTGCTTATAGGATGTGAGTCGCGTCGTCCATTTGTGTTTACCAGTGATCTCCGACTGTGCGAAAAGAACCATCCATCTTCGCAACACGAACAACAGGAGACTCACAGGGCCTGTTTCAAGGTCGGATGCCATCACGTCGAAGTATCTCGTCGACTTGATCGTTCATTACACAATGTTCTTCGGATATACGCAATATTTGCGTTGTTGCAGTGACATTTCGGAGCCAGTGCCGATGCGATACGTAACAATGAATGTGCGGCCTAGAGTGGTTAGGGTGATATTGGAATAGGAGAAGCTCTTTCAACAGACACATAGGCTGGAATCTCAGGTGCGGTGTTAGGTTGTCAGTAATGAAGGAACCGAAGACAAATGTGGGACGGATAATACGCAGAAATAATACAGGGCGTATATACAGGAACTAGCACAGTTCATGTATCGGATGCGTCCAAGACATGTCAGTATTCGAGAGGATATAGAGGTTAAATTTCGCTGAAGCACTGCCTTCGCAACACAGTGACAATGTGTAGAGAAAGATTAAAAAAAATAGCATTGTTTCGCCGAGTGATTAGAATGGTCACAAAAGACAACAGCAAGCCTACCTAAGAAAAAACATAGTCAGAAGGAGAATTTGTGTGCAATGAAGGGCGGCGTCGTCATGGGGGAGAAAATTGTAACTAGGTTGGCATCGTGGAAACATGCAGGAACTTCTATGATTGCTACGACGTACATATTTAGCATCATAAATGGCGAAGCTAGGTGTGCATACATACTGCTGTAATTTAAGGTAGATTCATTCTGTGGTAGCTGTACGAAGGGATTACCTCATAAGTGGCATAAGATGCCATGTTTTTTTAAATATTTGTGAAAAAAAAATTGGCAGATCCCACGTACAGTGGGAATCCATGATATGCGAAGCGCGAATGAGAAATGTTCAAATGTCACTTTAAAATAAGCACAATGTTACAAGGTGAAGGTAAAAGATGCCGCACATGACTTCCGTGTCTTGATTATCATGTTTGGATGTGTCGATACCTTCGTCATCTATTCGCGTGAAGTGATACCAAATTTAGTATATGTGGAGCTAGCAAAACGGCCGTGAGCACGCTATGAGCGTGGTGTGTTGACATTACATGCGTGTCAGGATTATCATGTTTGCACCAGTCAAATATTTATATGTACATTGACGTCACGTAACACCCAATTTGGTATATGTGGAGCTCACAAAACGACCTCAAGCGCGTAATGAAGGGCCCAATATATTATATTGTAGTGTTGACGCGCGCGCATGCTGGGAACAGTGAAGCTATGTTAGCAAAACGCGAGCAAATAGCAAAACGAGACCAAAAAGTCCGAGGCGGCTAGATAGATAGATACATACGCTCAAAGTCACCGAATTTCGCTATGAAATGCTTTGCATTTATAAAGAAAATTTGACGGATTTCTTTTCGATTGAGTTCTATGTCAGCGATTTGTCCTCTACAAGACACCATGGCATCCCAACAATGACAAACTGAGTTCAGCCATGGAAGGGCAGTACGAGGTTCTACGCAAAGTCTCACCAGGGAATTACCAAATCAATCAAATCAACCAAACCATGTTGCACCTAGATAGAAACTCCGACATGGCTCATGTTAGCGAAATGCGGTGGTTACTTTGTACCTTCTGAACTGAGACTTTCCCTAGGAGAGGAAGAAGAGTGTAACGCATGAACACACCTTGCACATATTCAATTTATAACATACATACATACATACATACATACATACATACATACATACTTACATACATACATACATGCATGCATACATGCATACATACGTACGTACGTACATACATACATACATACATGCATACATACATACATGCATACATACATACATACATACATACATACATACATACATACATACATACATACATACATACATACATACATACATACATACATACATACATGTCTGTACAGGTCTGAACACTCCTCGCAGTACAGCCCCGTTAATGCCCGTGGGCTCACACTGAAGGAACGGTGCGTGCGAACCTCTATCCAGGGAAAGTGCGGTGTTTCGCTATATAAAGTGTAACATGTCGCACTCTAAAGGCGGCAAAACACTGCAGTTTTAGGGGCGAAGCTCCTTAAGGCGTGGGTCTGTCCATCCTCAGCGTATGTATGTAGCCACTCCTAGTTTGTAATAGAATCCGTTCGCTGTTGGCGCGCGCTCGGAGTTGCCCGATGGATAAGCCCGCAGAGCGGCGAGTGCTCAAGGCGGTGGCTGCGCGTGCTCGCAAACAGAATCCCGATGTGTGAGCCCGCGAGGCAGAAGCGCTCCGTGAAGCTGCGCGACGCCGCCGCCAAGATCCTGCCGTACGAGAGCGGGAGGCCGAAGCGTGTCGTCTGGCTGCGCGACGCCGCCGCCAAGATCCCAGCGTTCGAGAACGAGAAGCCCAAGCGTTACGGCAACGGCGCGAGGACCCTGCCGAACGCAAAGCGGCACGGCAGTGGCGCGAAGAGGATTTCCAAAACGTCAGAGAACGGGAAGCGGCGAGAAAGCGCGCGTATCGGCAGGCAGACTTCCATGCAGTGAGAGCTTGCGAGGCGTCTGCAAAACGCATCAAGCGAGCTCAGCTCCAAGGAGCCGACGCGCGGTTTAAGCGAGACTTTCAAGACGTTACGTTCGGACACAGTTGCAGTGTGTGGTTCTCGCACAGTCAAGTGCCAATATCTTCCATCAAGAACGACCAGGCTCGCGCCAATGCCATCGTCGTGCTGCAGCGCGAGTATATATACACACACAGTGTTTCTCACGTCTTTCTTGATGATGTAGTGGGCGAACTGTCACTGAAGAGTCGCAATTTTACCGATGATTTCCCCTCAGGAGCTTCCTCATGAACATTCACCCCGTGGATATGCTGTGATTTTTTTTATTCCTTGTTTCTCAACGTTTTTTACTCGCACGATAGTTTTGTGTAGGAATTTAATATCAATACCACAAAATGATAAAATTCACATGCTGGCACACAAAATGGTCATAAACATGAACCGGTCATGAATCTGTTATAAACACGCCACGTAAATGCAAGTTAAAGAAAACATTGCTATTTTACTAAGGAAGTAGCAAATATCTTGAACTTACGAATTAACCTCTCGGGCGTAAAAAATAACATATCTAACTGAATTTGGCAGTGGTAATTTGCCTATGACTCGCTGCGGAACTTTTTCCTTCGGAGAACAAGATTGTAACAAGTGCTTTGCCGGAGCAAACAGTTCTGTAGCAAACGAAACCTTGAGGTGCAATAAAAAAAGAAGTTTTGAGAAGGCACTATTCACATGCGCAAAGACCAAAGTACTAGTCAAGAAAAAAAGCATATTTCATTCTCCACCCTCCTGAGAGACAAAAAAAACCTTAATATGCAGTCACGCTTCTTTTCTGGGAACACCTGAGGAGCACCGCTTCATTTCTACAAACAAAAGGAACAAGCTCTGCGCATAAAGAAGTCGGGTCACTGAACGGTATGACCGTTACGTCTGGCTAAGAAGAGTTCCAAAATACACACAGTTCGAAAAGTACATATGTCTGGTATGTGTGAGTTAGCAGGGAAAGAAGTTATTTTCTTCGAAAGCTATGGGTATGAGTACTCGTCGCTGAAAGTGCACAAACAGCGCGTTTTAACTGAATGTCCTTGTTTCGAAAAAAAAAGAGGAAGCAAAAGAACACAGAAAAGTAATATATATACAATGCCAAACAAAAGGTCAAAAGGCCTCGATAATTGCTGATGGAGGCCTCACGTGACCAAGCGGCAATCAGCGAGTGTAGGTCTGGTCGGGCAGCATCTTTTTTTGTATTGCTGAGAACGCAAAACTCTCGAAGTTCATTGGTTGCTAAATTGGAGCGGCAGGAAATAGGTATAAAAGAGGAGGTTCTCCAATCGCTTAGTCTTTTCGCTGCTTTTTCGCGGTGGTTGCCATCGGCTACAACCATCCGTGGCATGGTAATATTGATTGATATGTGGGGTTTAACGTGCCAAAACCACCATATGTTTATGAGAGACGCCGTAGTGGAGGGCTCCCGGAATTTCGACCACCTGGGGTTGTTTAACGCACACCCTAATCTCAGAACACGGGTCTACAGCAATTCCGCTTCCATCGGAAATGCAGCCAACGCCGCCGGGATTCGATCCCGCGATCTGCGGGTCTGCAGAGGAGTATCTTAGCCGCTAGACCACCGCAGCGGGTTGGCATGGTAATATTAAAATGGTCTGGCAATACGCATAAATATTTCTCATATTTATACGCTGAAGAATATTTCCTTCCAAACACGTCGATCCGAGTTACGTAGGAACGTTGCCATCATGAGAAACATCCCTTGGAATGCGGTATTTTGTTGAATATTGACAATAATATTATCCAATGATGTTATTCGTCTCGCGCAGCCAATATGAATTGGTCCTGCTCAAGTAAAATGTGAACATTTGGTTCGAAAGTCATTTTGCTTGCCACCTGATTAAATATATTACAACGGTAATTTAGCCAGGAGGGTTTCTACGATCGCTCATTACTTTGATATTGGCTCGACTGGATATGATTAGCCCCAACTTTCTCCCAGATAAAATAAGCCTCAATTTCGCCATCGAAATTTGCTGCCTTTGGTAATGAAGCTTCAAAGTGTGTCCCTCTCTGTGGACCCCTACAAGCGACAATAGTGCACTACTGCCCTGATAGTTTTCGGCGTTTGGTGATTCCGTTCCCAAAGCATTCATATTCGTTCCAAATAAACTACAGTTATTTCATGCTTAGTTAGTGCACGCGAGGTCAAATTCTGGATTTTAGCAATGGTTACCTGAGCGCTGACACAGCGAAGGCTGTCAGCATTATTGTGCAATCTTAACACACCACTGAATCTTCTCTACACACTAAAATCTGCAAGACGGAACAGCCTATAAAGTTCTTTCTTAATTAGTTAGCCAGACGTTTTATCAAATTACATAAATGACATTGACGTATAGTGCGCTGCCGCGTCTTTTAATGCATACTGGCAGCTGGAACTTGTTCTCTCTCAATGGTCAACCGAGGTTGCAAATGACTGACCATTTATGAAGGAACCCTGAAATGAAACTCATATATACGTCTCACGTTAAAAAGTATGCCGAAAATATATTCAAGCCACCCCCTTATCATTAGTGAAGCCAGTTAGGCAATGGAAAAATGTCCTTACGAAAAGAGAGTTTCTTGGATCCAGCCCATCATTACCACTTGCCTTCAGTTACCAGTACATGAACATCAAAAAGCTGTCCAGTGTTAGCAGGCAATTTTTACGGTATTAAACGTGAATGTGGGATATGACGTTGCGTGATTTTAATTAGCTTATGTCCGCGGTTCTGTGTCAATAACAATAATTCCCTAAAAACCACCGTCGAATGAAAAGTACCCAAACTCTGACTAAGCGCTGCCATAATGGAAAACCTCGCGTGCACGACAAACTTTTTTTGAAGTTCATCAGGAGGTTCACCTCTGAAATGGTTGGGCATTTTCTGCTAAAGAAAATTAAAAAAAAAAACGTGGTGGGCGAGGCCCTGCGATGTGATCTTCAGTAAGCCTCAGAAAAAGAGTGCAACCGTTCCATAGAAGGTGGTTGTTATTTAGCGATCACTCGTTTTTCTGAGCTATCGAAGTAATGTGAGTTATAGGCACGGCCATTATAACTCCCGTTGATGGTCCACATCAATCTCCACAGCTATGGGTTGTCTGCGGGTTTCACTTGACGATAATAGGCACGCGTCTAAGTTCATAATTTTTTTATCAGTGACTACTTTATTGAATGCATACTGAAGAACCCACAAATAATATTCCCCTCCTTCTGGGCCTCAGTGTATTCTTCAAAAATCTGCCCACAATGACCTCACACAGCAAAAACTTATAACGAGAAACTGCATAGAAAAAGACCACTAAACGAATTCGTCGGGGCATCGATCAGTTTGCTAATAGGGTTTGTTTCATTATTTATTAACAAATGTAAAACATGACAAGGCATTTTCGAAAAATAATTAGGCGTGTTCAAATTGCCAAGCTTATTAAGGGCACTGCGACTTCCAGCAAAGCATGCTGAAAAAAGTGTGTTAGGTAAAACAGATGGCTGCAGGACAAACGACAACTATTTCTCGTTTTAACAACATCCGATACAGCGTTCATTTTCCCCAAGGTGATAGTGCTTTATTATACACTGTGGAAGTCACCGTCAAGGTACTTTCAACATTATAGCTGTCGTGACGCTAAACGTAGATGTGGTGTAGCATCCGTAATACAGTAACAAATGCGACATTTTCAAATGGCTGCCAAAGAATAAGTAACGCTACAAAAGAAACATTGACCACGGCATAAAAACATCACTTGATGTGAGTTCGAATTGAAATGGTCTGGTATGCAATGGAGTGCGCTGTACATTGCCACCTGTGTTCGAGATCACAGCGAGTGGCGTCTGCTTTACTGTGAACGTAAGTGTGGTTTATAATGATGATAAAAATAATGATGATAATATTGGGCAATCAAAACGTACCACCTAAAATCATTAAATGCTGTGAGTTTTCAGCATCTTGACAGACACTCTACTAAAATATATTGGTCAATACTGAGATACGGAAGAAATGAACATGTCAGAGACCGTTTTTCTTTGTTGAACACAATAAATTTGGAAGAGCTAGTCATCTCGAGGAAAGTATAGGGTATATTGTTAGTAGTACATTTATGTACATTGTGAAGAAAGAAAAGGGGAAGAGAAGAGCCGGGGGGCAGGAACCAAACCTGCGACTTTCCAACAAGGCGTACGATGCCCTAATAACTGAGCTACAGTGGAGGTCATATGCCCCTCCTCTTCATGAGGTGTCTATGTTTGTTTAAACTTGGGAGCATCAGCGTCTTTACGTGCGCGCAAAATCGAGTAAGATGCAAATAAAATAAACATTGAGAGAAACCTGGGTCTGAAGGAGGTACGAACCAGGGTCATTCGCGTGGCAAGCAAGTGTTCCAACACAGAGGCACGCGTCTGCTTGGAATTACAGTGAAAGTGACTTCCTCTGCTTGGAAATACAGTCAAAGTAACTTGCATGCTTTTCAAACACACGCGTGTGGTATACATGTTTCAGAATGCAACATGCAATGTCGCAGCAATATTGCGTAATACAAGCGCGTATAGCAATCACGTGCCAGAGCATGTGACTATCGTGAATTCATGGTTTACAGCGTTCCACCCACTACAAAAAGGCATGCACACACGTTAGTGTGCATTTTTTCTTAAGGCCAAGTAGTGAGTGCATAGCAGGTTCGAAAAGATTTCACGTGCACGATTCCCCGTGGCTTAAAGCATGCTACTAATTACACAGAATGCAGCCGTGTGCGAAAGCTTCACGGATGCATGAAACTTTCAACTCAGCATGAACTAGGGACAACATATCGTGATCGCATTCAACTCTTAAAGGCGAATCTCAAGGTTCTCCGAAATTTTCCATTATTGCTTCTTGTCAGTAGTGGTTCGCACGCGCAGCTTCATCAGTAGACGCATTGTAAATTGTTCCATCTCCACTTTGTGTTCCTGTGCGAACTGTCTTAGGAGCTACGCTTGCCGCCGTTTCCTGTATCCCAGGTGTGCCGAGTAGTCACGGTCCATCGCAAAAATGGGTATGCGCCACAGTAAGTTGAACTATGCGATCACCGTGGTTCACTAAAGATAAGGAAGGCATGAGTTTGCCCAACAAATAGCCGATGACGATGGTGGAGCAGAAACAGTCTTCTTTGCATGACGTCAGTAACTGAAAGTTGCCATGTAGGAAGGAAATAAAGAAAGGATAAAGAGAGGAAGAAAATGCTCCTTAGGGTAAGCGGCATTCTGACACAGATTTCCGGTGACGTTAGTGGAGCAGAAACACTCTTTCCTACATACTTTACCCTTCCCTAGTTTTCACGTTCTCGTCAATAAACGCGGCCAGTTTGGTATTTATTTGTCTTAGCAATTTCGCGGTAAAATAAATTGGGATCATAACAGCAAGATTGGCGACTTGGTTATAATAATTATATGTGTGGCGAAGTGTAACGTCTCAAAATCGTGATAAATTTATGAGAGATGCCATAGTAGAGAGCTGAGGAAATTTAGATCACCTGAAGTCCTTTAACGTGCCCCTAAATCTAAGTACGTAGGCCTCAACCATTTTCGCCTTCATAAAAACTTGGGCTGCCACAGCCTGGATTTGATCCCGTGACCTGCTGGTCAGCAGTCGATCAGCGACTTGTTTACTGAACAGCTCGTGAAATGGGCAGCACAACAGCTACACTGCGCATGAAGGCACGATGACGCGTCGTCTTCCTTTGTCTGTGTCCTGTGTGCGCCGCGCTGTCGATTTCACAAGACGGAAGTATACATCTTGCCACGGGATAGTGAAACTCATCGCAAACACACACTTAGTCGCAATGTCTACTCCAACACAGGCTGCTTAAATGCACTGCCTGGAAATATCTGCATGTAAATTCGCCGTGTGCGCATTCACATGAAGATTGTTCAAATAACAACCACTCAAGGCCTGAAGTTTCAGTTTTAGCTCTATTAAGGAATGTCGTCGATCAGTGTGCAAAAAAAAGTTACGAGAAGAATCACAGTATATCCATGGAGTGAATGATGATGAGTGGGGCAAAGTGTTCGTCAGTCCATCTACACTTCTGTCCGTCCGTGCGTCTAGCAATTCATCCATTCATCCGTCCATGTAAACATCTGTCCATCCGTGCGTCCGTTCGTCTGACCCTGCGTTCGTCCGTTCGTCTGACCCTGCGTTCGTCCGTTCGTCCATGCGTCCGTCCGAGCGTCTCTCTGTCCGTCCTTGCGTCAACTAGACAGATAGACGACGGACGGACGCGGCCAGCGGATGATTCATGGTTTGCCAATAAAATTCTCTTAAGCTTCGCCGAACTTATTATCATTCACTCCGTAAAGATGTTTTGAGGTGGTTACTATACATGCATACATATAGGTGACGACCAACCCATGCTTTCAGGAGCTTCGCCCCTAAAAAAATATCCCATCGATTTTCTCGAGATGAAGCGCAATCCTGGAGCTGCTGCATCGTCGCTGCTGTCATTGCGTGAGCGAGATGTGTAATTTTTAATCAGGGATCGTATTCGCTTCATTTAGTCTGGCCACGCAGCCAGCCGTTTGGGACTACATTCCAAAACAGTACAAATTGTGTCACTACTTCAGTAAAAGTACTGCGACTAATAATAATAAAATAATAAAAACAGTAATATTTATAATAACAAAGAAAAGGCGTTTCAGAATACTGGCCCTTAGGGGCTTTACAGTGAAGAAAGGCACCAGAAATCTTTTCTTATAGAGCAAAAACAGTCAGATGGCGAAAGGAGTACAACGGTGTTGAAAAGACCGGTGAAGTAGACTGACTGATACAGGAGCTGACGAGATCAGAGGCACAGTGGTATCTTTTTTGACGAGGATCTTGCGCGAAGCCAATGAATTGTTTGCCGGCGTGAAGTCGGAAAGTAGCGCAAGCTCTATGTCGGCTGGTGCGCAATGAAGTAGGGCGTTCCGGCAGGAGATAAAATCTTTGTTTCGGAATGACGTTGCGAGAGCATGTAGAAGTTATGTTGAATCGGACGTCGTACAGAGCGTGCCGAGTGATTACGCTAGCTGTGCATACTTTCTTTAGGACGACTATCGAGGACACTGGCTGTACGGAGGGACATTACAGAAAGTGGCATCGTACGTTTTTGCAGCAAGCGGTTAAATTTGGTGTTCATAGGGGGTACGGCAGCTTATCGCACTGGATCGAAATGCCAAAGGCATGCGTTTGAACGGAAGTTGCTGTGAGGGAACCGCCCCAGCACGAAGTCCTAAAGGCGTTCATTTGACGCGGTGATCGGCCCTAGGAAGCAATGTACAATGGCAACAGTCAAGACATAGTACCAGCTCCCAGCCCAGGAGGACTCGTTAAATAGTTCTAAGGCTTGAATGCTATACTAATAAAATATTAATAAAAATACAATAATAATAATTAAGCACTTTGATCGCAAGATCAGAGTAAAAAAAAGGACGATCAAGTGTTGAAAAACAACTTTCTCACATTCATTCATCTTGATAGGGTTGACCAACGACACTGTTGAACACTTCAGAATGGCACCACAATATCAGTTCATCGTCTTCTTTGGGGTACCTCCTCTTGCGTATGCCTGGATGCACAAAAACAACTGTGTCTCGCCTTTCGTAGCGCATTCGCTTGCCATGCATGCTCTAGTATTGGGGATTATCTAAGACATGTTTAGCATGATGTTTGCTCTCGTTTCTTATGATGCTTTCCGGACTGTCTTGTGGGATATATTTGCTGGAAGAGAAATCTTTGAATATGTATCAAGGATCTATGTACATAATTATGAGCACTTTCATTCATATACTATTTTGTTTCACATTCTTTCATACACACTCAACGTGCTATTTTTGATGATGATGACAGCCTGAATGAATTTCTCACACCCACTCCAGGAGATTGACCAAGAAACGAGTAATTAGAAAGAGAGGTTTCATCTCGTGTTCGTATTCTTTCACTTCCCCGTTTCCTATTTCTTCTTGTCCGCGTGGGGTATTCTAGTAGGCTCGAAGTGAGTCCATACGACACGCAATTAATTATCATGCCAAAACCGCTGACAACTCAAAAGCGTCCGCACAATGGACTTAAGCAGTGCATTATATCGTTGTGTTGGAAAACTGGCCAATAAAAGACCCCAGGTGTTTCCGGTATTTTGGCACCGGAAGATTGCTACCCCACCGCAGCAGGTCCGCCCAGTCGTACACTGTCCCGGGATCGGCCCAGATTTTGTGCTGTCGAGCAACAGTGATACGAAAAAATTCTGACCAACGTGCCACCAAAAAGGTTCACATTAATACCGAAAAGAAAGTGGGATGACTCGGAAGGTGTCAGCAATGCTGCACTCCGAAATCGTCTAACTGATAATCCGACGCTTCTTCTCCAAAATTCTTGCTGACGAACTACAGACGAAGTGTATTCTTTGTGTATGTTTTTTTTCTGATGACGGTTTTTCTAGTTGTCTTTGATTTTCGAGCTTTTCTTAATATGAACGGCAAGTATTCGAAAGGGTATGCATTCGTCGTGAAGACTGCGCTTCTCATTTCGTGCGGAATAGAAGGCGCTGTTATGCAAACGAGAACTGGTTTGCTTAGAGTCCTTGAACGGCTCCTTATGTGGAATCTCGGCGTCTACAAAAAAAAAGTTGGACGCGACATCAACAGCTGCGGTGAATAATAGTGTGCGCTGATTTGGGTGGCTTCGTCTCCCAGTTTTTCGTGATAAGGAACTAGTAGTTCATTATGAGCAATGCTGAGAAGTCGTGCCCCAGGCAATCGTCAACACTGCGTGTAGTATGCATGAGGAGGAAAGTTTAATTACAGGAGTGCTTCCGGTTCCTTACACTTTCGACCGCTGAACCCGGAGAACTGTGGCTGTATTTCACGCATGATGTGAGGTTAAGTACACATAGCTCAGGTTGTCTTCATCTCCGTGTTGAATTATATTTAAAGAACCAGAGCACTCCTGTAGCGATCTCCGCAAAGGAAGTTCCTGCAAACGATATCACCTTGCTAAGCACAAACAGCGCATAGGCCTGCATTCATTCGTATTTGTGGGTGCTTGTGCCTGAATTAATAAGTAAAATATTTCACCAAGTTACGGAAATGCGGTATGGTATGATGGTACCACTTCTTTCCCGGTTGTTGTGCTTTTGCCAGTGAAGGCTCCCTAACAGCACAAAAGCTTTTAAAAAAACTGCTCCTATGGTCCATGCTTTTTTTGCGCTACTTCCTTCATACTGCAATACCAACTCACCCAACAGTCTATTCTTGAATTATTACTACGGTGTTGTCATTGTTGCTTTTCAGTCTACGCATTGCCAACGAGGAACTCATTCACCGTTGTCCACGAAGACACACCGTCAGTGAAATAGGTAGAGGCAAAAGTACAACGAGCGAACGAGCGGTATATAGACAAGGAGCACTGCCGTGCTGTCTTGCCGTATTCGCGTAAGCCGTTTTTCCGGAATTGGTAAAAAACTCTACTGATTAAAATCATAAAGAGTTCAAAATGTTATACGGTGGCACATGTTCTTTATTACAGGTGTGCCTTTGTCGTACCGGTAGATTATTTATTGCTATTTTTTGCTTTTCAATATTAATAATATTCGTAGTAGTAGTAGTAGTAGTAGTAGTAGTAGTAGTAGTAGTAGTAGTAGTAGTAGTAGTAGTAGTAGTAGTAGTAGTAGTAGTAGTAGTAGTAGTAGTCGGCTTTCGCAGAACGCCCTAGTTCATTGACTCAGCTGACAGGTGACCTGACCTTGCCTTGATAAATAATATTCAAGCGCGTGAATTTCAAATTTAGCGGGCGATTGATAACATCACAGGGGCGTCCACTCAAACGACAGGTCAGATGATCTCAGTATGGTTAGGTTAATTTGGTTTTTTATGGCGCAAAAGCAGCTAAGACTATGCTGCGCCAGACACAAGACTTTCAGGAATGGACACTGAAAAGATGAGATTTTAAAGCTTATTTAACAGGTTACATTCTTTCAGAAAGTTTAGCGAGTCAGGCAGAGGTACTACAGGGTCAGCTCCTAGGAACAAAGCAGGGTGTAAAGGTACGTGTTGTTTGTATAGCTTGCTGAAATGTTTTTGTCTCTGTGTTTCAATGGTAGGACATGTGATTAGGATGTGCATAAGTGTTAACGCTTCTTGGCATTTCTCACACGTTGGTTGTTCTTCATATGCGAGTAAGAAGTTGTGTGTCAAGTGTGTGTGTCCAATGCGAAGTCGGCATAATACAACTTCAATAAACCGTTGCTGGTGACGGCAGGCCTACCATTCCCCGAGTGTGAGTTTCACCAGGTGGAGCTTATTGTTCGTGCAGGTGTCCCATTGCTTTTGCCATTTTGCTAGTAGGGCCCGGCGAATTGTTCTCTGGATGTCTTTAAGGGGAGTTTTTACTTTTGTTAGTGTTTTATGGGCTGCCTGGGAAGCATACTTATCTTCTTTTTCGTTTCCGGGTATCCCAACATGACTTGGGACCCAGCAGAAACGGATGCAGGTTGCCTGGCTGTTTAAGTATACCATGTTTAGAATGTCGCCTACTATAGGCTCACATTCGGATGTTATATGTAGTGCTTTTAGTGTGCTTAGTGAGTCGGTGTATATGATTGCTTTCTTGTATTTTTCAGCGATGATTTTCCGAACTGCTTCACTCAAGGCATAAGCTTCAGCTGAAAAAATAGAAAAACTACGAGGTACTTTCACAGAAATTGCGCTTTTCGTAGTCACAATCCCAATACCCACGTGGTCCTCCGTTTTTGAGCCATGTGTGTAAAATTCTTTGTAATCCCTATATTCGTGCTGAAGTGTATAAAATTCTTGGATTATGTGTTCTGGTGGGGTGCTTTTTTTGTTGAAACGGCTTAGTGAAAATTCGCATAGCTGTGACAGGTCAAACCATGGCGGCAGTCTTGGTGGTTTAACAGCGACATCTAGTGATCCATCAGGGATGGTATAAAAGCGGCAGTATTGCTCGAAACGTAGGACAAGTGGTTTGATTAGGTTCGGTTTGTTGAGGTAGTGTGAGCACGAGTCACATTTTGCGGCAATTTCATAGCAGATGTGTTCAGGTGATGACCTTGTTCTTAAAACATATGACAAGGTTAGTAATGCTCTTCGATCACCTAGAGGGGGCTCATTGCATTCTACGTATAGACTTTGCACAGGTGATGTTCTGTAAGCACCACTTGACAGACGGAGACCGAGGTTGTGTATAGGGTTAAGACGGTGGATGTATGAGTTTCGCGCCGAGTCGTAGACTATGCATCCATAGTCTAAAATGCTGCGTACAAGAGACCGGTAAATACGTATAAGGCAGAGTCGATCGGAACCCCAGTGTTTATGGGAGAGTACTTTGAGCACATTGAGTGCTCTGTTTGCTTTAGTTTTGAGGGCATTTATGTGTGGCAGAAAGTTTAGTTTTCAGTCGAATGTGATTCCTAGAAATTTGTGTTCTTGTTTTACCGGCATGTTGATGTTGTATAGTTTGAGCGCGGGTTCAGGGAACAATCCTCTCTTTTGCGTAAAAAGAACAGCTTTGGTTTTTTGGGCTGAAAAGCGGAAACCATTTTGGTCGGCCCATTTCGTAAGCCGATTCATTGTAATTTGGAGTTGCCTTTCGCAGGATGAAAGGCTGGAGGCTCGGCATGCAATTTGCAGATCAGCAACATAGATGGAGTGCATGACTGTACGGGGTACAGCCCTGTTGATGGAGTTCATTTTCACTACAAACAGGGTGCTGCTCAAAACGCAGCCCTGTGGTACACCATTTTCTTGGACAAATATTCGTGACAGTGCCGTACCCAACCGTACTTGAAAAGTTCTATTCGATAAAAAATCGTGTAAGCAGTTCAGCATTCTTCCGCGAAACCCTAAGTTAGCTAGATCTCTGAGAATTCCGTATCTCCAAGTTGTGTCATATGCTTTCTCTAAGTCAAAGAATACCGAGAGACAGAACTGTTTGTGTAGAAATGCTTGTCGTATTTCTTGTTCAAGCCTAACAATGTGATCAGTGGTGGAACAGCCCTTTTTGTATCCGCGCTGTTGTGCGTCTATTAGGTGCTCCGATTCCAGAGTGAAGGTAAGTCTAATATTTATGATGCTTTCGTAAGTTTTTGCAAGGCAACTTGTTAATGCAATGGGTCTAGAGCTACTTGGGGTTGTTGGGGGTTTACCAGGTTTTAGGAATGGTATGACTATGGCTTTTTTCCAATCTTCAGGCATTATGCCAGAGTCCCATATTTTGTTGAAGAATTGAAGAAGTGCCTTCGCGGATGCTTGGGATAGGTTTGCCAACATTGCGTAGTGTATCTGGTCAGACCCTGTTGCCGTTTTTTTTACCGGCAGAAAGTACCCTGTTCAATTCGTGCAGCGTAGGCGGAAGGTTATAACTTTCATTTGAGGTACTGCTAGTAGGCAATCTTTGTCTTTTTGCATTTTCTTTATATTTCATGAATGAATTGGTGTAATTTGCTGAGCATGATACTTTATAGAAGTGTTTTCCTAATAGGTTGACCTGGTCTTCTAGTGTTGATTGTGTGTCTCGACTTGTAAGGAGTGGCATTGTGTAGGAGCTGTACTCTCCCTTGAACTTCCTCACCTGGTCCTAGATGTGTTTAGATGTGACTGAACTGTTAATTGATGATATGTATTTTTGCCATGAATCCTTTTCTCCCTGTCTTCGAATAAATCGGGCTCTGGCTTTTGCCTGTTTGAAGTTGATGAGGTTGGCGTAGGTGGGGTATCTTCGTAGAATTCCCCAGGCCTTATTTTGTAGTTTTTTGGCATCAGTACACTCGTTTGTCCACCAAGGGTTGAATTTCTTGCGTACGACGCCGTATGATTGCGGTATTGCTTTTTCTGCTGCTAAGTATAAAACTTTGACGAACTCTTCATTTAGTTCCTCAACAGAAAGCTCCGATGAGAAAACTTCATCGAGCTTAGCGTTTTCTGTGAAAACTGGCCAGTTCGCGAGCTGTAGTTTCCACCGGCGTGGCCTGCTTGTTAGAGTTGGGTAAGATGGTATGAGTTTTATGATGCTGGGTTGATGATCACTACCATAAGAGATGTTGACGACGTCCCATTTAAAATCATTAAAAATACACGATGAACACATGGCGAGATCTAAGCAACTAAAAGTGCGCGAGGTTGGTGAAAAGTAGGTAAAAGCACCGGAATTAAGAAGGCAGATGTCATTTGATAAAATGAAATCTTCCACGGCTTGCCCTTTTGCGTCAGTTTTGTCGCTACCCCAAAGGGTTGAATGAGCATTGAAATACCCAAGATCAATGGTTTTGGCAACTGTTCCAATAGATTTTCTAGGTTTTTGGTGGTGAAAAGGGTGTGAGGTGAGATATACAGTGAGCAGATGGTGATGGTTTTGTATGATAGGATGGTGACGGCTACGGCCTCGAAAGATGTGTTTATTTGGACATCTTGCGTAGGAGTGCTGCCCTGCACCACTATGGCTACTCCTCCTGAAAGACGGTTGCAATGTTCGCGGTCCTTTCGGGCAACTTTGAAGCCTTTTAGCAAATGGCTGTGTTTTGCACCAAGATTTGTCTCTTGGAGGCAAAAGGCTACTGGTGAGAATTTGTTAATGATGCCCTTCATGTCACCTAAGTTATGAATTAAGCCTCTACAGTTCCAATGTACGATAAAAGCCAAGGCAGAATACAGTTAAGTAAATATACTTCAGGGGATTGATCGGTATAAAAGATGATAGGTGACAATATTAAGAAGTAGAAATAGAGAGAAATACGATAACCATTACGGTTATTGCTTACTTATTGTGGTTATTGGGACTTTGTCCTTGTCCTGTTTGGTACGCTCGAGAGAGCGCTTGTCCTTCGGTGTCGATGAGACCGGAGTTTTGTGGTCGATCTCCATTGCCTTGTCTGAGGCGCTGGAAGATCGAGAGTGAGGCGCTGAGAAACGGATCTCAGGCCTTGGCACTCTATTGAGTTAAGGGCCCAGGGAGACCGGAGTCTGCGGGCCTTTTGATGTGCATGGAGCAGCTGGCGCTGCTTCTTTTACGGGGGTGGTTTGAGTCACCGTAGAACCACTGGGTGTGGTAGCGGTCGACTCCTGCGGCCTTTGTGACGCTGCCCCCGACTGCGTCACATCGGCGTAACTTCTGTGAAAAAGGTATGATTGCCGTGTTCGCGCTTCGCTGAATGATATTTTTTCTTTGACGGTCAGAGCAATCACTTCTTTTTCTTTTTTCCAACATGGGCATGACCGGGAATACGCTGGGTGTTCCCCGTCACAGTTAACATAGTGGGGTGAGGATGAGCAGTTTTCTGATTTGTGGTCGTTTGCGCTGCATTTTGCGCATGTTTCTTTGCCTCTGCAAGAGTGCGACGCGTGTCCGAATCTCTGACATTTGAAACAGCGTCTGGGGTTGGGAATGTAGGGTCTGACATTTATTTTTAAGTACCCAGCCTTAAGAGTGGTGGGCATTTCACATGTTCCAAAGGTTAGTAATACGTGTTTGGTGGGTACTTCCTGATTATTGCGACGGATTACAATTCTTTGGACTTTGATGGCGTTTTGGTCTTGGAAACCTTCGAGGAGCTCTTCGTCACTAAGACCTAAGAAGTCTTCCTCAGAGATTACTCCCCTGCTGGTGTTTAGAGAGCGATGGACCGAAACGGTGACAGCTGTTTCTCCAATGCTGGTTAGTTGGGATAGCTTAGGCACTTGGTCTTTTTCGGTTAACTCTAAAAGGAGGTCACCGCTTGACATTTTAGATGCTTTGTATGTGGGTCCTATTTTTTTCTTTTAGGCACTTGGCCACCATAAATGGGGATAATTTTCTTAGAGGTGTGCTGTCACTGTGGATATTGTGGTACTTCGCGAAAGTAACTTTAGTTTCTTTCGAGACGTGATAACTTGCTTCGGTGCGGCCTCTCTTGCGAGACCGATCAAGGTCGGCGGATGCTTGTAAAGCCATACAAGTATGAATGTGTTCGGTAACAGCGGCGACCACCCACCACGGAGCCCAACAAGGGGACGCGGTTGGACTTGCTGAAACAAGCCCTCCCGACGCCAGCCGTACGCTGTCACTATAACCCAATGTAATTATCCAAGGTGGGATACCTACACAAGGTTAACCCTTGCCGCCATGAATATCGGAAGTAAACGGAAGAGAGTAGAAGACCGGACAGATAAATAGTAAGAGATAAAGACGAAGATGTAGGGAGAGAGAGATAGAAAAAGGCGACTGCCGATTTCCCCTGGGTGGGTCAGCCCAGGGGTGCCGTTTACGTGAAGCCGGGGCCAAAGGGGTGTGTTGCCTCTGCCGGGGGGCCTTAACGGTCCAATCACCCAGCGTCGGCTCAACCCCCAGGATCCCCTTTTCCCCGGACACGGCAAAGCCACGCACGGCTAGGCGTGGGAGGGAGTAGAAACTTCCCCGTTAGCTCGGGTCCGTGGTGTCGCTACACACCAAACGCCTACTTGCGCAGGCGCCCCTGCGGGGGTGATCTCAGTATGATGGATCAGGTCTAATTGTGCGCATTTCAAATATAGCACCTTGCTCTCGGTATTCGGTGATCTCACATGCCAATCATATAGACCCGGGCACTGTCCTAACCACGCGAGATCTCGCTGGCCCGTCCGAGTCACGTGTAAAAATTGGCCTACCAAAGACACAGCGTGCACGAGCCTCGACACACGGACTTGCAGGAGCTGTGAGCTCGTCAGAGTGAGGCAATTCGCCAACTGAGAGGTGAGAACTCCTAAATGCGAACCTGCGAAGTTGAAGCAACGCGACAACAAAGAGTCGGCGTCGCTAACGAGGGCAGATAAAGCCACTAAAAGTAACCCCGTAAATGGGATTATCGTATTTTGACGTACTGACATCTTCATGGTGTGCAACAAGTTTACGGGGCTGCGTATATTTTTTTTTGTTTAGGGTGACACCGGGCCTAACTCGGAACACTGTTTCTAAATAAACGTTTATTTTTCTCTCTCTCTCGGAAGAGGAGCTTATACTTTTAAGAAAGTCGGCAAATGGCAGTAGGCATTTTTAATACAAGAGCTTCACTTGCACTTCTTCATTGCTGGCCTTGAGTTATGAACTTAGGAAATATCCGAATCAGTTGTTCTCTCATTCGGCGCCTCTACTCTAGGCTACAGTAACAGGGATGTTTACTAAGCAATGAAGGAATTTATCAGTCAGAATAAAAAAATATAGACCTAAATTTTTCTTTTTTTAAACGTTTAAATAATATTATTCAGCATTTATGTGTTTTGAAACATATCCCTACCATATACGAGTAGTATTGCGAAAAAACAAAAAAAAAACAAATTCACCTAACACTCGGCCAATCCCCTGCATTGGGTAAATTGGGTAAAAGCCATAAGAAGAAGAAGAAGAAGAAGAAGAAGAAGAAGAAGAAGAAGAAGAAGAAGAAGAAGAAGAAGAAGAAGAAGAAGAAGAAGAAGAAGAAGAAGAAGAAGAAGAAGAAGAAGAAGAAGAAGAAGAAGAAGAACTTAGGATTAGCAGACGTAAACTAAAAACACCTGCCTTGAATTTACAGCGACATTGAAGGATTTGCTGTGGACTCCTAGCCATATGTTATAGAGTTAGTCGATTTGCTTGTAATAAAGAAAGTGGGAACACAGCGGAAGCCTGATTAGCTCATTTGAAAACAAGTAATTCTTACTGCTATTCGGGGTATCATCCAGTGATGCACTGATATACTGAGTTTTAACGAAATACCGTTCAAGAGCTTGATTCTTAGAAATTCCGGTGTAGGCGTCAGCGTCGTTGGTTATGAGCGAAAAATCATCATTCTATGCATGATTGGAAAATGGAGAATGATGCAAATAAAAGGAATGTGGTTGTTCCATCACACGATCCACGCGACTACTTTGGAATACAGTGAATAGAACTTCCTCTGCTTGAAAATGCAATAAAATCAGCTTTCATGCTGTATTAACATATGCATCCTGTATGCATGCTTCACAATGCAACACGAAATATTGCAGTAAAAAAACTTGGTACAAACTTCCAGTGCCAATGGGTGCCACAACATGTGATTATCATGATGGCTTCGTGGTTTAAACCAGCCACCCACTACACAAGACACGCGAGCTACTGCGTCTATTCCCTGAAGGCTACTTAGGGGGTTCACAGCGTTGCAATTTTGAAAAGGTTTCATGCACTAAGTATTTCAAGTATGCACTAGGAACAGAATGTTGCTTCAACGTTCAACTCCTAAAGGCAAAACTTTAGCGTCCCCTAATTTCTTTGGACTCACATTTTTAGTTGTTTTCGGCATTTTGAAACTGCGCAATATGTGCGCATGCAATGTGCTTGCGTGTGCATTTTATGAAATATAATTCATTTACTACTTTTGCCAACTGATTACAACAGAGAAAAAGAACCAGTTCGCACTGAAATTAATGAAAACTTCAGTATAGTGTCCGCACAAATAAAAGAAAAGTGGTGAAATTTTTGTTAGACTGCAATGTTGGTGTAAGAGAAAAGCATACATCGATGGCGAGTTTTTTTAAGTGTCTGCCTTTTTAACGTACTCGGCTTGTTCACAGTCAGACTATCTATGTAAGCCTTTAAGCAGGGCAAAAAACATAGGGCAAGAAACCATGAACGTGGGTGCGGTATAACACTACGAGAAACACCACGCAGAAAAATACAAAAAACAAAGATAAAGGAAGTGCGAAATAGAGAGAAGTGAAATATTAGAAAGAATAGTAGAAACAACAAGAGCGAAACAAATGCATGGAAAGAGAGGAAGAAATAAGTAGAAACAAAGGAAGATTAAAAAGACAACAAAATGAAAAAGAAAAAAAGACACCAAGAGAGTAGGAAGGCAAAAGAAAAGCGAAGAAAACAAAGAACGTGACGCTAAGAGCAACTGTTGAGCTGCTCCACTCTTCCTTCAGGTGTCATGTCTGAAAGAAGGGTGGAGCTTTTCCTGAGTTGCTCCAAGTGTCACGTACTTTTAACTTGGAATCACAACGATGTTGATGAAAGAATAATTTTCCTAGAGAAGTTATTCGCAGCAAGCACCACTGCTGTTTTCATTCACTCATTAGCGCAATGACGATAAGAAACGTCCGCCAGTGGCTATTGCGGTAGGAAAGAGAAATATTTTCACAAAATACACTAGCTGCAAAAGTCTACTTTCGGGTGACGCTTATATGTATCTAATAAAAGTTACCGTTCACTGGAGGCGTTGATGCTTTCAAATCATCGATACTCTGATGACGCCGGCAACCGGAAAGTTCTCGCGCAAATCTGTATTTTACAATTTTTTTAAATAGTGATCTTTTTTGTTCTGGCTTCTCGAAATATATCAATTGAGTGACGTTATAAAGATGAATTTAGTTTTATTTTCTTCGAGTGAATGCCTTGTGTGACGAGCTATACACACGAATCGGCAGGAAAAAAAAGGGGCGTTGCCCTTTTTTGAAATTGAACGCGTTTGTCATATGTATTGGTTCTAAACGTAGAATGTGCCGGGTGCATCAGAAAATGCCTCAAAATGATCAGAATTAAGAAAGAAAAGAGCAATCGCTTGCTGCCTTCGCAATTAGTTTTTCTGTAGCAGCAGACGTCTTGAAAAGAGTGGGGACACCAATTAGCAGGTAACTAGATATTTTTAAGTCAAAAACTTTAATATGTGAAGACCGGTGGCAGTGGAAAGTGAGGGAATAGTAGTCACTTTTGTTAAGAGCCCACTACAGTTATAAGATGTCCAAAAAGTGGCCTTTGGTTACTATTGAGGAGTAATGAAACCTAAACCAAAATGCCGAAGAGCGAAACTGGTTGACGACTAGAGCGATGCCTCAGTTAACGACAATTATTGCAGTTCTGAAATCATACATGTAACATGCTTGCTACATGATCCTGAGCGCAGCCCCGCAGCCTCGTGATGTCGAGCGATGGTTCATATAGACACGCGCTTAATTTAGACGTCTTCGGAATATATTCAGTTGCGCTCTTCCACATTTTAGTTCGGGTTTCACCGGGGAACGTAGTCACATTTCATCATTCTGAATGAAAGTGACTGCATTTGCCTTTTGGAAATGTTAGGGTGGCAGTGGATTCATCAAAGGAAGCTTAAGCTCCAATTTCCAATTAAATCCGACCACATGTCTTCTCTGATTTGAATAACAACTTCACTTTTTAATAACTGCGGAAATAGATGTCTCGAGTCACAATAAGATTGAAGCCACCACAGAAAAAGTATATTAGCGAGGCAGAAAGGAAATATGGCATTTCGATTATCACTGATGTTTTTCGACCACAATTCTCGAAACCCCCAGCAGATCTCTCTGCTTTTGTTATATACACGTTTGATTGTGAAGTGGGGAGTAGTAGAATAAACGCATAAACGTACAACTGCAAGTGTGATAACTTCAAACGCCCATAAAACAAACATGAAGTCATTTCTTTCCAGTCGTGAGTGAAAAAATGGGTTATGGCTGCCAGTGAACACTTTTTATTAATCTCAAGTTTACTTCTCGAAAGAAGGAATAGAGGTGGCTGAATCTTTAGGTGTTTTTCGCTTGTTAAACCTTGATCATTTTCATTATAGATGTCAATTCTTTTTGAATGGTAGAAATAGAAAAACACAGTAACGAATTTTGCATGGGACTAGCGCTTCCATAAATGTGTTATTTCAGCTTTATGGACTTATATCACGTTAGGGAATGCTAGGGAAGCATCGAAGATCCCCATTCCTGAGATTAGGTAAGTTGAGACGTGGCAAACACTAAGTCGGCGAACTTTTACTGGGTAGGACATCCCGATGCAGGAAAGAGAAATACAACTACTGAAAGTTACTGCCAACACACTGCCAGGCATTCATAAATAGCCCAATGGTAACATTGTCAGGCGAGCACGGTGCTATTCAGATCAAGCGTTAAGTCATCATGACGTTCTATTGAATAACTCTGGCTTTATGGTGGCTTATGGTTACTTTACTTGATTGCGTTGATTACGGCAGCACTCATCGACATGCCGATTCCCAGTTCCCTTCAGCGTATACTATAGGAGGCTACAGACACTCTCCACTAAAATATCCCAGCCCCTTTCGCACCAAAGAGCGTTCTGTACTAAGGTTTCCTTCAATAAAGAGCCCTTTCCTAAGCTATATACTCAAATAAAGAGGCTTATCTTCTCTCAGTTTTGTGAATGATATCGTCTATTGAGTCTATTTTCATGCAACGAAGTGGCTAATCCAGCTTCGACTGCTTCCGAGAATAGTTATTGTTTGGCAGCTCTTAGTTATGCAGTCTTCACTTATGATAACTTATAGTTTGGAAATGCTATTACCACCTACACCACAATTGTTCAACACTTGTGCCTTTTCTCATAAATTGGTGGTAAGAAGAAAATTAAGAACGTAATTTACTTATCGCGTCCCCCGTGTAAAATGACGTAGTATGTATTTTCTGAAACCCTCTGTAGAATGTGGCCTTATGAAGGTGAGCACGTCTCCCTAGCAATAGATCGAATGACTGCCTTTTAATCAATTTTGTAATCTAAAAGATTGGCTGGAGGTAGTACTGAAGCCATGTGTAAAGGCATACACCCTTATATTAAATGGATATGGCCGTAAAGAAGGGTATTTTCAATGTCTAGAGAGAGATATATCTACGGCATAAACTAGGTTTCTCCTAGCTTTGAGAGGCTGACCTCGCAGATACCCATCAACGTTTTTATAAGGCTTTTGCGACATCGCCACCCCGTTTATTTGCGCTACGTGATGACGATACTTATCATCATTTCAGAGGTGCAGTTAAAAAGAATTGTACTGGTCACTTGGATAAATATTTGCTTTAGGATTGAGAGAGCTGGCAAGATAGATGTTTTTGTGTAAATGGTGGCATTGTCCGATATGTTATTACGCGCAGCACATCAGTACTGAGAAATAATTACCCGAGCAAATACGTAGTTAGTTCTTGAGTGTGTTTGGGCCCATAAGATCATAACGATTCGTACTGTTTTACAATATCAGTTTGCTTACAAATTTTATGAAAATTTAGAACTCATGGCGTGGCATTTGGAAGTACAGACTATGCTGCAAGTAGGAAAATGGGCACTACAAGTGGCTTTGTTGTGTGATGCGCCTACTCTATAACTGCATTGTATAATAACTGACTGGAAAAGATGCATCTTTATTCAAATGACAAGAACTGGCGTGCTGTAACCCCTTGCTATCGCATAGCTTTGCCCACGTTCTCATTCTTCTTTTGCGAAATCAAGAAAGAGAATACTCAAGCAAAAGAATTTCGCTTGACCGTTTAGAGTTGACGCAATGAAAAAAGAACACGCACATGAATCAACCACGAATGAAATGAAAAGCAGTGCCCGAGTGTGCGTTCAATTGCATTGTCGTCGTGGGCCCGACAGTGGACCACAGAAAGATAATAATATGTTTACGGAAGACTCTAAACCATAAAGTGAAGCTGGAAATTTACCTATTTATAGGAAATACAGCCCACATTGATGACTTAGGCGGAGTCATCCCGATGCACATATAATTGTGGCTACTCGTGGTTCCGCGTAGCTTCTTAGTTAGCACGACCAATTATTTAGGCTCTATACTACCGCGGTATTGCGAAATATTGTGATAAAGTGATGGTTATCAGGAATTCTTCATTGCACATCAACTCGCTTTCTTGAGGAAGCAAGAAAGTAAATCTCCTCTTCGTCTCAGCTCATGTGGCGGGTGAAACGATTTCTTTTGCTTTGCATGTTTTATTCAAGGCTTTATAGATATTTTCATGTGAGCTTATTAAAATAAGTCACAAAAGAAAGACGTCGAAAATTGTAATGAGATGTAACGAGAACATCTTCCATGGCATCGATCGAGAGGAATGAGCTTTGACGCAGACTCCTGTTAACTAGAAATTAACACCTGCTCGATGAATCCCGGCATGAATGGAGGCTCTATTGTGCACTCATAAACAATTTATTAACTCAGTTGTATAAGTAAAATAGCTCCTAATTCCGATTCTGTTATTTCCTTGTTTTCTTTTCGTATTCACAAAATAGCGTAGTGTGTCGGAAACAATCCGAGTGCGCTCCTACGTACTGCTACAGCGGAAAATGATAGCAAAGCACATGCGCACCTAACCTCTCAAAACTAGCAGTGACGTGCGCATCCACAAAAAAATCTAGAATTCGATGTGCACTCTTGAACGTGCGCTCTTCAAAAACCATGTGATTTTAACGCTGCAAAAAATTGTAAAGCACTACGTTTTTATCATCAGCTGCAGTTATTTATGAGCACCGAACTGACTTCTTAAAATGATGTGACCTAAAAACCCTTGACACAAGAGATTAGATGAAGACAAACACTGTCTTGTTGGTGGACCCCAGTGTCATCCTTTTTTCTCTGGCACCGGGGTTGTATTCTCTAACGCCTTTCCCTTTCCCATCAGACTTTACAGCCTTTTGTCTTTGCTTCGTTTTTCCCTATGTACAGGACAATAAATAAATAAACCCCAACCCTTAAAAACTAGTTTTTTGTAACTAGTTGATCTTTATGCCTTTCCAGAGAATCCTCATGACAATTAGAACTCCACGGCTCATTAGAAACGTGAATATCAAGCAAATTCGTGCACAAACTCGATCCAGTGAGATGACTTTAATCGTTCAAATTCACTGAAGTGCACGCTGGTTGAAAGATTTCAGGTCTCTTAAGACGGATTTTTTTTAATGACATGATGACGTTTGCTGAGCTTCCATCTGGACCAAGGTGACCTAGTTGGTGTAAGCGTATTTTACAAATAAGTGCGCCTAATGAACAGCGCGAGGATAGTGTCACGTTAACATGAGCTCAGTTCTAGAATATTTTCTTAATCAAGGTTTTTTGTGTGAATTTTAAGCTGAAAAGGGTACGCGAAACCTCTTGGCTATACCATGGTGGCAATAGTGCACTGTCGAAAAGCTAAGTGAACTGATGCACTAACTAGACTGGCCTTGTTTCCAAATAGACATGGTAGACGCTATTTTATACGTCGTATATAACAGTGGTCCCATAAACACGTTCTGAACAACATGCAACGAAATGCCAAGATAAGATACTATGTGATGTCTGTAGCAGTTTGCTTTGTAGTTTTTATTTTGTATTTGCAAGTATTCAAAGGGCCAGCAAAGAGGATCTGCTGACTTTTTCCTTTATGCCCCCGGAAATCATAAAACTCCACCACATTGCCCAATATGTCTGCCGCCTAAAGCTCAAATATTTCTACAATAGGTCGCGGTGTTCAAATTTTACGAAATTTCAGTGTTGCGCTCCAGACATACCTTCCAATTGTCGAAGTGATTCTCGTGTTTCTTTTCTTCCACTGACCAATTTTCCGTGTGTATATATGCTCAGCGACAAAATTTTAGACATAGTACATCGTACATTATTGAAGTTGTTGACTGGCCCTTTGCCCTATACGAAGTGGTGACATGGCCCTGTGGTGATGCAGTTTTGGCCCCGCAGTCCGCATTTTCATTTCCCTGTGCAACTCCACCTCCACCTCCAGTAGTGGAGCACCTCCACCTCACAAGTGGTGGAGGTGCTTCTCGTTCCCCCAAGTTCCCCCGTTCTCGGTGGAACTCCGCTCCTGTCGTCGCGTGTAGTTCTTTTCGGCAGTGCTAAGAACACGACTTCCGTAAACAACGAAGCGTTCGCGTGAGTTGTTGTCGCGCTGCAAGAGTACCGCACCCAGACCATGACTACTAACGTCGGTGTGAAGGATGGTGGGTGCGCTTGGATCAAAGTGGCACAGTACCGGATCTGACGTGAGGGCTTGCTTAAATGCCGTGAAGGCGCTTTCGCACTCTTCAGAATTAACGAAGGGGACGTTACTAGTGAGGAGTTGATGGAGCGGAGACGCAAGTTCCGCGAAGTCACGTATGAAGCGACGGAAGTAAGAAGCTAACTCCAGAGAGCTCCGCAGGTCCTTTTCACCTAGTGGACAAGGAAAGTCGAAGATGGCGGCAAGCTTATCGAGGTCCGACCGAATCCCTTCTTTGCTGACCAGGTGGCCGAGAACCTTGATTGTCTTGCTAGCATAGGTACATTTCTTGGTATTAAGCTATAGACCGGCGTTTGCAAGGCATGTGAGGACTTCGTCAGAACGTCGTAGTTGCTGCGTGAACGTGAATTAAAACACTACTATGCCATCAATAGAGCAGAGACACGTTTTGTTTTATTTCAAACCATGCAATACGCCGTCTGTCATGCCTTAGAAGGTGGCGGGTGCATTACAGAGTCGAAAAGACTTCACAATATACACGACATCTACAAAATAGCAAGCGTATAATAGCCTAGAACATATTTAAAAACAATTTCAATGCGCATGCGACGCGACTGAGCTAGATGCGACGCCCCTAGGGACGCCGACATCAGTGGGGTGGAAATGCAAACAAACCTACGTCACGAGTTTTTCTTGGCTGGTTCTTTGCGCTTGCGCTGCATGTGATTTGTTCCTCCGTGACGGCGGCCCGGTTGGCTGTCATTGTGGCACCCACTGGTGCGCGGCTACCATGTCCCACTTTTGCGTGGTCACGTAGCTGTGTTTACCTTGCTACCGCAAATGATGCCACCTGGCTCGATGCTCTTTGAAGCCAAAACTCTGGCTAGGTGCCCGGAAAACGTATCCAAATGAACAAAAGTTGCGCATTCACGCCGACTATAGGCTTGCGACCGAGACAAATGGGTCATAGGCTACGTATTGCAAAAACAAAAAAAGAAGCACAAAATGTTTGTGTCAGTGCTCCTATAAAGGTATTTGTTCTGCTTTATTTGAAATGACTATGACATTGAATTTTAGCTATCAAATGTGTATCAACAGGTAATTTATAAAACTTTCTTCTTCCTTTTTATTCGCAAGAATTGACGTTTTAGCTTGACTATTATATAGTATAGATAGAATGAAGTGAAAAATATTTATTCAGGCCCATCGGTGCGTGAACTAGCCCGAAGTGAGCCACTCCCAAATCGGGGCAGATTGGCCTAGCCTTGTCATCTCGTTGTGCACACATTGGACTGCTCATAGTTATGTTATAAATCTAGACCGCATAGCGCAGTAAACAACTTAGACAATGTATCGTCTTCGTCAACCCGTAACGCGGGCCAACGCCAGATAATAAGGTTTAAGCTGGCGAAGTATTGTCACCGAGCGTAACCCCATTCTGTTTAAGCAGTTGCGTAGTGATCCCCTCACGCTGTAATACTCATTACGACCTTACACTCCACGTCTCGTTAAATTGTGATGTTCTTATTTTGCACCTAAACAGGTAAATATTTCCCTGAGATGTCTGTTTCAAATTTGTAACCTGACGAGTCTCATGTCTAACTTTCTATGTTACCACCCCCCCCCTTTTGTAAAACCACAACAGTTACCTTTAAGGGAAAACAAATGATGATAATAATGATGAAGGCCGAAGCCTGAGAAAAGCATGCATGTGTTCGACAACTGCATTTTGAGATAAATCTAGTATAAAAGTGTGGTACTTCAGTATGCCTAGACCGTGAAGAGTCTGAACATCAATGCCTGAGGCCTGTTCAATTTACTGTGCAGTAGTGGATAGCTTCGCCTCCTCTGATAAAACTTCTTACTTAGTCCACTGAACGTGAGGGGTGGGGGGTGGAATTCCCTGTTGTTCACAACCTCATCACCATGCCATTCGGTATGCTACGTGGCCGACGAGCCCTCGCGCGACTCTGTGGGCCGACGCGTCGAGGTAAGACGCCTTCGATCTGTCTCATGTCAGCGGATAGCCAGACGATTGTGTATTGCTGAACTTTCTTATAACGGCGCATTATCGAATGCGCGGTCGCACGAACTCGAGTCGCTATATGTATATTTTATTTATAAAATACTGCAGGCCCAAACAGGGGCCCAAGCAGGAAGGGCAAAAGGATACAGACAAAGCAAGTAAAGGCAGAGAAATCGCATAATCAGCAAAAAAATAACACTGGCATGTGTACAAAAGAAAGTGCAGCATAAAATAAGGCAAAAACTACATAACTTATTAAAAAGTGGTACGTCGAGGAGAAGCAACAAAAGTAGAAACATCAAACAAAAAGTTTTCAGACACTGAAATAAGACCACGTGGTAAGAGCACGTCAGACATATATCCACAAAGAGGTATGAGATAAGGCAAGTGACATTGGCTTTTTAAACTAAGGATCAAGGAAAAGAAGGATATCATATAATGAAGCTATAAAAATTGGTACATCATGGTCAGAAGTTCAAATAGTATCATGCTCTAAGAAATCGTCGTTATGTAAGGGGGGAAATGGTAGGTTGTTCCAGTCGGTGATAGTTCATGGAAAGAATGAATATTTGAAACGATTAGTGCGTGTCCGATAGGGTGTTAGAGAGTCAGAATGACGATGCCGTGTTGCTCGAGCAGTAAGCGACAACAAACAAGGACTTGTGTTTATCGCAAAGAGTTTATTTTTCAGTGAAAACAGGAATTTTAGTCTTTGTATTTTTCTGCTTAGGTGTAGCGTCGTTCTCCCGTCTTCTAACATGGCAAAGCTATAGCAACCTGTTTCGGCAACCTGGCCCGCCATATTCTGAACTTTCAAGGAGCTTGTAACTCCCCCATCCTGGTTAATGCCGGCTGAAACGGGTGTTTTGCCGTATTCGTACCATTTTGCGTTCAGGAAACTGCAACTCGGGACATGTGCGTGGGCATCTTCCAGAAAGGCTTAACCCTACAGTCTGTCGTCTGCCTACAATGTACTCATCGTAGACATTCCGAAAATTCGGGGCTACGGTAATGCGCCCCCCTGTTTTCTTGAAGAACGCTGCCGTATCCGGTGTCGATTTCCATCGGGGGAACTTCAAGCCATTTCAGTATGTATCTCCTGGCACTGGTGGTAGAAAGTCTTGCAAACTGCACCCCCTCTTGTGAGTCGGCTGTTTTTTAGCCTGTAAAGAGCTCAAGCCTTCAAGATCTTAACGTGAATTTTTTTAACTACAACTGGTGCCTTTAGTTGACCATGTGTCTTGTTTGTTCATTCCCTTTTCCTTCACAACGATTCCCTTAAGACTGGTTCCCCGTTCCCTTGCACATGCTATGCTCTTCGACCTAAATTAAGAATAGGACTGCGCATGGGTGCGGCAAGTAAATGAATTAATTTAAAAAAGTAACGAAAAAAACAAAGTGTGAAAACTGAAACATTTGTCCCACAAAAAGCGGTGACGAATAAAAGTCCAATCTTATCGGGGATTTATTACAAAGCGTCGCAGTGCGTTCGCCGTGTGCTCTTCCTTCGCTGGTCCAAATTTAAACCTGTTGACCTTCCAAGTCAGCGCCACCGACTTTATTGAACCCGGGCAGGAAGTAACAGAAGACTTAGAACGGTCACCGGTGCGTCGTAGATTGCGATTCTTCTTGGAAGAGGTGGCTGCTACGTCGACTGTTTACTTCTTGGAGGACGTGTATCTCGATTTATTGCTATACGATCCTTTTGACGGGACTAATCTCATGAATTGGACGAACCAATGGCTTTAATCAAGATCTCTCTATTTTTGACTTCATTTGATTTGCAGGGCTTCCTTAAGCCCGGCATTAGTCGGGCACATAACGAGATGGAAAAAAATTAAATCCCGAACAGCAGACACCTTCGTAGTGTTTTAATCGACCTAACCTTTTTTATGATTCAATTTAAAAACAAATCACAGTGGTACACGCTTCCAAATAAAAGATTGCATACAAGAGACGAACGTTGCGAAATATACTTAGCGTACAATTAGCCCGTAGATACTTCCGATATTGCGGAAATGTAGTTTTGAAGCAAAATTTATCTAGTTACAATACGCAATCCGTGTACGTTGAGGTTTTGGTGGGTTTGATAGGTACGGCCTGCAGTTTATTCCTGAGCCATTATGAACTCAAAAAAGCACCCGTCTGCACACACTCGGAAACTTTCCAAAATCTGTATGTTTCAAAACTATAGCGTTCACAAAAGGCTTCCTTCGTATACATGCTGATTAGTTCAACTATAACCAACCTATATACTTACGACACACTAGCAATATTGTGAACTACTGTGATATTACAAAGGCTGATAGAGTGCAACAGCGTTTCAGGAGAACTGGTTTGTTCTAAGCAAATAGGAGACGACACGATTATCATCCGCACCAACTATTTGCAAAGCAAAAGTGTTTTATGCCGAGGTCAACCAAGATTTTAGTGACGTACTTTCGTCACAGAAACGATGTCTAAAAATAACTTTCAGGAGACAAAGTTCCATCAACAGGAGTCGCACTTATGACCTCTCGGTTGACGACAGCAGCCGCCGGGCATAATATACGCTGCGACATGGCCACCTACTTTGAAGCGTTTAAACACACGCCTTTATTATCTACCACAGCCTTCTCACAGAATTCTTGGTAAAGTGTGATAACGTATCATGACCATCGAATCCACATTACCTCCTTCACCACGCTGTTTCTACGCGTCCGTTCTATTCCGTGCCCTTCCAATAGAAGTGCAATTTCGCCAACGCCTTACCACTCTCCCAGGTGGAAACCCTATGTAAATCGTTGTTGTGGCTCACAGCATCCATCTATACCAACAATAGTTCTGTAACGCATGGAACTACCCGATCGCTATGTGGGGTTCAACGTCTCAAAACCACCACATGATCTTGAGAGACGCCTTAGTGGAGGACTCCAGAAGTTTCTACCACCTGGTGTTCTTTAAGCAGGCAACCTTACCCCAAGTTTGGCGTACAATGAGTCAAGCTCTTCTGGCTATCACACCGTTTTCCTTGCTTCCGCTTTCATCGTTAACTATGACCACAAAAGGTGCTAAATAACTATTAAAATTTATTATGAACTTTGTCATCAGAATGAAGATGCCTCACTAAGCGTCAACATGGATGCAATTACAAAAAATAATGCCTTAATTTACCTCTGGAACACCAACAGGCATTGTATAAGCTCTTTTAAATCAATGTACAATAAGCAGCAGTTAAACTACTTCTGTAAGGAGATGTTTTACTTTCGTGTTATACCGATTCCGAAGAGGAAAGTATCAACCATGTTCTTTTTCTGAAGTCTAGTATACGCACTTTGGACGTTTAGGGTTGCAAAGGATACTTCGTTACCTAACATGACATCCCATATATGCCTCAAAATAAAACTTGCTGCATTGTCTACTATAAGTTTCAAACCATTTCGTATGCCCATATTTTCTCGACTGTTGTTTTTTGCTTATTTGCCTAGGAACTTGTATCTGTGGGTACAGGTGTAGTGCCTGCTTTTTTGTTTTTCTTATCAGCGTGTAGTCCCAGGCATTGAAGCTGGCACAATTTTCAATCAAGAATATGTTCGCATTTTGCTAATTCCGTCCACCTCTGGCCACATCGGCAGCCTTTTCTACCCATCTCTGGTGCAGCCATTAGTGTGTTTTACCTACGAAATATACTTTTTTTGTCGACATCGCCCCGCGCAATGAAAAGAGGGGAAAAATTTGAGGGGCCCACTGCCTAGCGTGTATTCGCAGAGGACTTCTAAGGGATCAAAAAGAACATCTTCCTCTCGTCATTGACATGCAGATGTCTAAGGCCAATTTTCGGTTTTAGAGAAGACTGCTAAAATATCTTTCATAGTCCTGTTGTGAACAACCTTGTTCGAAATAGAAGGTTAAGGTTAAGGTTAAGGTTAACGATGTTGTAGGGAACCGGCGGATCTAGCCATGGATAATTTGCAGGCAATTGCCCACCCGGTTTTCTCTTAAGTAATTGTAGCTAATGTCCTTTCTTTGTTTTTTAACTTTGCAACCCTATCGGAAAAATTGCCATGGTGGATACTGGAAAACATGGTGGGAGTAGTGGAAATAATAGTGGGCATGGTGGAAATAATAGTGGGCATGGTGGAAATTATGATGGCTATGGTGGGACGTAGTGGAAAATATGGTGGTTATGCTGGGACATACTGGGTGATATGGTGTACAGATGATGGGTAAAGTGCAAATGATGGTGGAAAGCAGAGGCTAGATAGTGGGCAATAATGGGACACTCTGCCCACCATTGCGATAATGCTGGGAAGCCCTAAGCATATGGTGGGTGGTGCTTATTATGGTGGGTTACATGGTGTACCAAGTTGAGAAACTCTTCCCACCATTGCGATAATGCTGGGAAGCACTAAGCAGATGATGGGTGCTGCTTGTGATGGTGGGCCACATGGTGTACCAAGCTGAGAAGCTCTGCCCACCATCGTGATAATGCTGGGAAGCAGTAAGCAGATGATGGGTGGGCTTATAATGGCATGCAATTTATATAGTGTACAAAGCTGGGATCTGTACACTACATGTTCTACCACCATGATTTCCACCAAAGGTTAGGCCTACTGACCGAGCCCGTACAATTGTGTTATCCGTGCTTCCGGGTTTCAGAATACATGATTACGACGATTAAGTATGACAATTCAGCGCAGCCATATGGCATCAAATAACCTAAATGAAGCATTTTTCATTGTGTATGGTGTCCGCTCAAGAAGCAACAAACATCAATACGATGCGATTAAAGCACTCCCAGAGAACGTAATTAAGTGTCTTCTCACCGACAGCCGCCAGTCACTATCGCCGGCACTTCTCTAGCTTTTGTACGAGAACTCAGACGTGCAATTCGTGTGCTTGGTGAACCAATATGATAGCGTAATGTTTCCGGCACACTGCATTCGTTTTGGCCAAGCCGTTATGTAGTTGTTGCTTTAGCGAAAGAGCTACAGCATTGCGCTGGCGCGACCGCCCTCTACATTGCGCGAAAAGCATCCAAATACTCAATCAAATAAATTAGGCGGGCGTATCTATGGAATGAGCCTAGAAGCGTCATAAAGCGTGAGCAGATGTCGCCCTTTAGAACGAGCGCGAAACGGATAATAAACTTGGCAGACCCCGCCGGTAAACTGTTGCTGCTCCCCAGTCCACTTGGTTTTTTTTTTCTTGAAGTTGTGAATTGTAAAAGAAAAAATAGCACTAGTGTCATTAACATAGTGGCGATCGTTACAGGCCGCAGTTGCTTGTGTTTAATAAATGTGCAATATTTAGTAGCAGGTGTAGATCTTGTCTATGTTGTGTACACGACAAACATAACTAAGTTGAACCTTAAGTTTGTATGGTAACTAAGTCTTTAACACGCATTCTGCTTCTGGTCACCGACGCGTGCGGACGCAGGATGGCAGGCTCCTCAAGAGCTGTTACAGCGGCCGACGCTAGCCGCGGTTTCTCGTGCACATCGCTTCCCAAGGACTACCGTTTAATTCTGCCACCACTGCCCACAGGAGAAGGACTCAGACGCACGTTGGTTCTGCACTGCGACATCGAAGCGCGTCCGTACGGGATTAACGACTTCCGAAAGCCACTCAAGGAACTAGGCATCATTCAAGAGGTAAGCGGCATAGGAGTGTATCAGATGTCGCACGTCTGGCTTCTTAACATGAAGACAGATGAAGCCAAGAAGATAGTTCTGGACGCTGGCCTACTCTCCGTGAAAGACCGGCCCTGCGTCGTCGTCGACCCAGAAAGGCAAGAGGTGCGTCTCAAGTTGCATTGGGTAGCCTTTGACGTCAACGCAGAGACTGTACGGCGTGCTTTCCGGGAGTACGGTGAAGTGAAAGAAGTTATCAGCGACAAGTGGAGAGACGAAGACTTCGAAGGAGTTGAGTCAACCACAAGATTCGTTCGGCTACTACTCAAAGAAGGCGTTACTACGGATCGCATACCCCACCAGATGCGTCTCGGAAGCGGCATGGCACTGGTGGTCGTGCCAGGAAGAGCACCGCTGTGCCTGCGTTGCCGGAACACGGGACACATTCGTCGCGACTGCAGGGTGCCCAGGTGCGCTGGTTGTCGCGCTTTTGGGCATGAGCAGGCGGACTGTACTCGTTCCTATGCCAGTGCAGCAAGTCGAGCAACAAATGCCGACCACAGTGAATTGCTCATGGATGAAGAGGAAGCAGAGAGGGCCGCGGCGTCGAAGGCAGGAGAGGAGGCGTCTCATGCAGTGGCGACCAGCGAGGAAAAGACGGAGACACCTAAGCAAGACGCAGGCACAGATGAAAATACGGTTGTGGGCACTCCAACGCCACGGCGTTCGACTCAAATGGAAACCCAGCACAAGGCTGAACCAGTCATCGGGTCCGACGCTACTTCGGACATGGATACAGTTGAAGCTGCGCCAGTAAAGCGCCGCCTGAATGAGGGAGACGCGGCGTCCCAGCAGCGTCTGACCCAGGAAGATCAAGGGCAGTGGCGAGTGGCTGGCTCCAAAAAGTCTCGGGGTGCTGGCCGCCTGCGTTCGTCGTCGCTTTCACGCGGTGGCGACGAAACGACGCCGTGAGCGTCGGCCGGACAGTTGTTTAGGTGTTGGTAAGGTAAGCGTCTTTCGCTCGGCTTTCTCTCATCACGATGGCGACGATTAGATTGGCGACGCTAAATGTACGTGGGCTTTCTGCCAAACGGCGGCAAAACCAGCTTTACCGCCTGATTATAGAACAAGATCTGGACATCGTCGCTGTACAGGAAACTAAAGTAGAGAGTGAAGAGCACGCTGAGCGAATGGTGCAGCCTTTCACGAGAGTGTTTGATGTGTGCGTTTGTCACGCGGTAGGTGCGTCTGCAGGTTGCCTCTTGTTAATTCGGCAGAGCCTAAATGCGAAAGTGGAGTCTGTAACTACCTGCGAGGCGGGTCGTTTTATTATATGTGATTTATCCCTACCAAGAGAAAATGGAGAGTAATCTGTGTGTACGCACCCACTGTGATTCAAGATCGAAAGGAGTTTTTTGAAAAACTTGATGTGTATTTAAAATGTGAACGTAAACTAATTTTGGCTGGGGATTTCAACTGCGTTTGTTCGAGTATAGATAAATCAAGTTCCAGGTCATACAGAGATTCAAGCACTGCCGTTCTAATTGATATGGTGGCGAAAGCTCAGCTTGAGGACGTGGGTGAATGTCTTTGCAGTGGAAAAGGGGTTATGTTTACCCACTTTCAGCGTTCAAGCCATGCTAGACTTGACAGAGTATATGTGTCTTCCGAAATCATTCCTTCGTGCCATGATTACAGAGTTACACCTGTTACGTTTAGTGATCATTGTTTGGTTTCATTCTCAATGGGTAAACATAAAAGGAATAACATAAATTTCTCTTGGGACCTCTGGAAATTTAATGTAAAGCTACTAAAGGATGAAGAGTTTAATCGGATTTTTCTAGAGGGCATAGAAGACTTAGCAAATAGAACACTTGAATCCTGGGGACATAAGTGGGAAATATTTAAACAGACCATTAAACTGAAAGCACTTGAGAGAGCCAGTATCCTGAGACATGCTGAAAAAGAACTTGAAGTGCGTTTGCGTGAAAACTTGCAACAGTTAGTAGCGGATGAATGTACTCAGGCCGGAACATTTTCAGAGGAGATAAACATAACTAAACAGAAGCTAGAGTTGATAGACCAAGAACGTTATCGTGGAGCATTGATTCGAGCTCGAGCAGAAAACTTGGTAGCGGGAGAAATGCCAACAAAACGAGCTCTTGGAGCTGAGAAGAGACATGCCTGTAAGAATGAAATAAGAGAAATAGAATATAAAGGAACAAGGTGCCATACGAAAGAAGCAATAGCCGGTGCTTTTTTCGAATATTACAAAGAGTTATTTACACCAACCAGTGTACACGCAGAACGTTTTAATAGAGATTTCATTTCATTAATGCCAAGACTTGATGACAAAAGAAAGAAAATTTTAGAATTGCCTATAACAGAGCGAGAAGTTGAAAAAGCAATTGATAAGTTAAACAATGGTAAGTCTCCAGGACCAGATGGCCTTAGTGCTGCAGTGTACAAGGAATTCAAACACGTAGTTTCACCTATTTTGAGGGAGGTATTTAACGAGGCTTTTAAGTGTAAACAACTTCCACCATCGTTTTTGACAGCCCACACGGTCTTAATACCTAAAACAGAAGATCCCGCGAAGTTAAGAAGTGTTACTGCTTATAGACCAATTAGCCTAACTAATGTTGACTATAAAATATTGATGAAAATATTGGCCAGAAGACTCCAGACAGTTATGACAAAACTGATTGGGCCCCACCAAACTTGTGGCATAAAGGGAAGGAAAATAATGACCAACATAAACATAGCACGATCAATCCTAGAAAGTTGTGATGTTAAGCATCTCAATGTTGCCATGCTTCAAATTGACCTCGAAAAGGCATTTGATCGCGTGCCGCACGACGTGCTCCTTTCATTACTTGAGCACATTAACGTAGGGAGTTTGATTAGCGAAGGAGTGCGCATGGCTTACACTGGATGCACGACGAGATTGGTATTAAATAAAACTGCGGGTGAGCGTATACCTGTGCTGCGGTCAGTAAGACAGGGGTGTCCACTATCGCCCCTGCTTTTTGCTATTTTCATTGAACCTTTCTGCTTAAGTGTAATTAATAACCCTGCAATAAGCGGCTTTAAACTGCATGAAGCTGAGGTTAGCCTCCTCGCATACGCAGACGACATTGCAGTTTTCTGTACAAATTATGAGAGTATAATGCATGCTGTAAATGCCGTGAAAACTTTTTGCCAGGCGAGTGGTAGTGCCGTGAACTGGGATAAGTGCCTTGGCTTCTGGCATGGAGAATGGGACGTCACGCCAAGAGTATTTCTAAACATTAAATGGCAGGAAACACCAGTGAAGTATTTAGGAGTGCCGCTGGAGTTCTATCATGACAGTGAACCGTATTGGAAAAAAGAAACACAGGCATTGCGCAATGATGTAGAAAAATGGAAAGGTTTGGGGTATTTCGATATTCGCACGGGCCACAACATGCAACTTGTTTCTGGTGAGCAGGCTGTGGTACGTAATGCAGGTTTTGCACTGCAGTAGAATAAGTGTACAGAAAATACACAGAGTATTTGCAATTTTCATATGGAGCTCTGTATGGGAAAGATCAAGCCGCACAAACCTTTTCAGAAAAGTTAGAGATGGTGGACTCGGATTAGTTCATTTGTACATAAGACAACTTGTCAATCGTTTCCTTTTTCTGCGTGATGTGGATGACCCCTTTTTGAGAACTGTTATACAACTAAGGTTATCTAGAGTGCTGCCGGGATTTCTCGTATCATCATCAAATATGCAAGGACCAATACAAGGGTATTTAAAAGAAGTTGTTTCGTCTTTCCGCTTTTTGTCAGTAAGATTCTCGTTAGAGTATCTGGCTGAAGTACCACGTAAAAAATTGTATAGAGACCTTGTCGATGTTTTACTGCCTGTTCCATTGTACCGTCAGCTATATTGTGCAGGCCCAGGACAGGATGTTCTGAAACGTGTTAAAAGAATGCTTGTAGCGCCAGGGGTCAAAACTTTTTTCTTTAAATTACATACTGGTACCTTACCAGTTAAAACGTGGTTGCAGGATAAGGGAATATTCGTGCCATGGAGCACAAATTGCCACTTGTGTAATAAACCGGAAACAATTGAACACGTGTTTATAGATTGCTGGAGCGGGGTTTTTTTTCTGGGATATACTGCAAAGAACCTTGAGAAAAGAATTACCGTTAAGTCCACATGGCATCCGTTTTCTTTCGGTTAAAAACGAGGCAGGTGTACCTTATGATCTTATCATGCTTCTGGGCCTGCACAGTATATGGAAAACCCGATGTGCCTTTGAAAACGCGGATGTAGAAGTGCTAGCTGTGCGCCAATATTTTTGCAAATCTGTGTGCCATTTTCTTGAAATGCTGAAAAGCCAAGAGGATGTGCCAGACTGGATTGGGTGCATTGAGCGATTGTTACGAATGCCCAAGTATTGATTAATAGTCAGCCAAGAGCTGACGGTACCTCAATGAACTCTGTGGGTGTATTTTGTGACGCACTTGAATATGGACCCATATGTAAATATGTAAAATGTGAACAGTCATGATTTGCAAGGCAATAAAGAAAAAAAAAAGTCTTTAACACGCAATAAACGTCAAGTTGGTGTGGCGCAGTGGTTAGCGTCTTCGAATGAGAATCCGCAGCTTGCAAGTTCGATCCTCCCTGGCGCCGTGTCTTTTTTTTTTTACGGGACGGGTGTTTTTTATACCGTTTTTATAGAATTCTTTTTTATTTTTTTCTGGCAGCTCGTCACGGTGATTCTGACGTCATTTCGCGCTCAAGTGTTGCCGGCACTGCAGCACCCACCATACCCACCATGCGCCATGGTGGGCATTTCCCACCATTCACCCACTACATTAATCCACTATAATGGTGGGTGGTGGTTTCCACCATGCCCACCATTCGTTTTTTTCCAATAGGGAAGAGCAGGCTTTTAAAATAAAAATCGTCCATAGGGTGACGTACGCCTGCATAAGATGGCGGCCATCGTGCTATCCCACGTGCAGTATTGTGCCGGTACTCTATCTCGCTGCACCATACCCCTAACATAATAGTCACTTATCACCAGTCACATGCGAGGTCTGTAACAATCAAAAATTTCAAGAGAATACGCGACAACCGTTTCCTGAAGATTGAGGAACAACGCGGAAACACAATATCAGTCACGCTGTCACATGGCGAGCCTAACGGTTGTAGTTCATCAAACAAACCTTGCCGTTCCTTCTTAAGCTCACGACATTTAAGCAAATAGTGTTCTATATCACCATTTTCCTTGCACTTCTATATCACCGTTTTCCTTGCAGAGTCTGATCTTGTGGAGCCATGCTGGTGTACGCGCTGATCCCGTTCGGATGCGATGAAGCAAGCAGGCCTCTTCCCTTGATAGCTCTTGTATCACACATGGCTGCATTGTGAGGCATCAGCCATAACGAGTGAAAATGCTTATTGACAGCCTCTCGTAAGATACGCTGATTGTCTTTCGGAGCCTTCTTCGTTAGTGTAAGCTCCACAGCACTCCAGGCAAGTCTGTCAGCCGCCTCATTACCCACTATAACCCCATGTGATGGAATCCATTGAAACCTAATGCTTATAGCAATGCCATACATGTCTTCAAAAATTCGTAGTGATCTTTGAGTGCATCTATCCAAAAGCAATTTATGTTTTAGCCGCTGCAAAGCGGGCTTGCTGTTCGAAAACAGCACGACTTGTTGCTGCCTACAAAGCTTCAGTTTCTTCAGGGCTGCCTGAATTGCCACGCTTCCACATGCTGTCGATGAAAAAAATGCACTCGAGTCATGCTGCCGAGGACGCCTTTAGAGACGAGATCACAAACGCTGCAGCGCTTGCTCCGCGCACTATGTCGACTGATCCATCGGTGAAAACTTTCAAATGATCGTCGTACTTTTCTTCAATTTATTCAAGTACCAAAGAACGTACTTCTGCTGTGGGTGTGGAACGTTTGCTGTGCATCCGTAAAATTGTCACCTGACAGTCGACATCCTCATGTGATCAAGGTGGGTCTTGTTCAAGTTGTCTTTGTTTGGGGAAATCGATGATAAGATGGCGAAGGGTGGTGAGGGCCACAAAAACTTGCGATTTCGTGCGTCGACGAAGGCGACTGAGTAGTCCTCGTCGTGGGCTCGATTGCCAAGGCAGCAAAGCTGTGTCAGCAGTCGTTGAGAGGCGAGAAGATGTAACGGTGGAAGACGAGCTTCATGAAGCACAACTGAATGCAGGAACAGCGCAACCTACAAGTAGTTACTTCGTAACTACGGAAGCGCAAAAAACAAGGACAGAAAAGAGCGCTGACTTTCAACAAAGATTTAATATCGGAGTGGTGTACATATATAGGCGAAAAATGAGAAAAATGGGCATGCGTAGAAGGTTGCGGGAACAACTACTGCGATACAACGTCAGCAAAACTCTTGTCTCTTGTTGAATGGGCTGAGAAAACAAATGCATATGTAACTTAAAAAAGATCGAGATACACAATCTCCTTTTGCAACAACGCAACCGATGGGCAACTTACACAATTACCGCCAAACTTGTTTATTTGATAAGCTTCAATTATCTCACGCGTGGCCTGCGAGTTGTGCTTGCTTAATACCTCGCAACGCTCAAAAACTGGCACGCAGCCGCAGTCTCTGCAGTGGATTCCGAGGTGTCCTTGATTTGATATGTGGGGTTTAACGTCCCAAAACCACTATATGATTATGAGAGACGCCTTAGTGGAGGGCTCCGGAAAATTCGACCACCTGGGGTTCTTTAACGTGCACCCAAAAAGCAACACACCACTCCCGGGAGGGCCCGAGGTGTCCTTGAACTACGTTCTGTACATTGTTATTGTGCTCTCTTAGACGGTCATTAAGGCACCTTCCGGTTTGCCCTATATGTATACCATTCCGCACGAAAGCGGAATGAGATATACGACGCCAATAACACAAGGTACAAAGCGCGTTCTGTGTTTCACAGTGCATCTTCCTTTAATAGCAGCTGGATTATTCACCAGCTTACAAAGCTTTGTAAGCCTATCTGGGGCGTAAAAAATAACAGTGACACCAGCGCATTTACCAATTTTTTTCAGCCGATGCGACACGTTATGCAGATACGGAACTGCAACAAATTTCATGGGAACAGACGCACTTTGAGGCTAAGATCGCCCACCTTGATTTTTAATTTGCTTCAAAAGTTTTTCCCCAACAGCAGAAATCAGGGCGCTCGAGTAGCCGGCGCCTAAGAGGCGCTCTACCTGTGCTTTGAAACTGCAATGCATCGAGTGCGGGCATGACCTCTTGAGAGCGTTTACCAGGCAACCTTTAATGATACCCCTTTTCACCAATTTCGAATGAGCTGAGTGGAAAGGTAAAAGGGGTTTACCACTTCTCGGTGAAAACAGCCAGCACAAATGAGTACTTCTAAGACAGAGTGTTAGGTCTAAGAACCTAATCAAATTTCCAGACGGTAACTCATGCGTGAGTTCAAGAGGATTCAAGTGCTTTTTAAACAAATCTAGAACACTAAGGACAACAACTTCAAAAACAGTACCCAAACAATCAATAAATACAATGGAATCATCAACAAACCTACAGACCTTCACAACGAGAGACAAGCCGAGATATTTTTGAATGTGGCGATCTTTATGCGCAAAAAAGATGTCACTCAGGACTGGTGCCAAACAGGAACCTATGCAAATGCCGCTTTTTTGAATAAAATGCTGCTCATTCCAAGATGCAACCGTTGACTTTAAATAAAATGAAAGCAATTCCAGAAAACCTTGAACTGGCATACCTAATATTATAGGTACTGGCATAATATCGGAGTGGTACACCACTCCGATATTAAATCTTTGTTGAAAGTCAGCGCTCTTTTCTGTCCTTGTTTTTTCGCTTCCGTAGTTACGAAGTAACTACTTGTAGGTTGCGCTGTTCCTGCATTCAGTTTTGTCCTACCAACTTGCCCAAACTTCCACGCTTCATAACTTCATGAAGCACCTTTAAGCTCGCTGCAAACTTTGGCACTGCCAAAGCAACTCTGAGGCCTTTACGATGAAGTCTTTCCAGCCGTTCGTACTGTGACTCACTCGGAGAGATTAGAGGCAATTTGAAAAGCATACGATCGCCAATTACTGCCTCGTGTAACTTTATCATGGATATGTGGTGGCTCCCCCAGCTTCTTCCTGCCATCCTTCGAAAAATGCTTACACGGGGTGACAGCGCTGACATTGCTTGTCTACTGCCCGTCGGAAATTCATCGTGGTGTCTAGTGAGACTCCAAGGAATCTCATACACGTGACTTGTTTAATTGATTCATCAGGAAGTAATAATTTCATCCTGTTTTCTCGTCTTCGCATACCTGGTAATAACATGAATTGAGACTTTTCAGCTGATATTGTTAGTCCAATAGATTCAAGATAGGTTTGTGCGGAGAGTAGAACTCTTTGGCCAATCCTTTCCGATCGCCTATGCTGATATCCAGACAGCCAGATGCATATGTCGTCGGCATAAATTGATATTTGTACAGCTTTGCTCATAGTCTTGAGAGCATTAGGTAAACCAGCTATAGCCACATTGAAGAACATTGGAGACAGGACACTGCCCTGTGGCACTCCTCTGGTGATTTTCCTTGAGCTACTGAGCACTGTCCCTAACTTCACCTGCATCGAGCGATCACTTAGAAACGGCTGAACAAAGCGTAAAAGGTGCCCCGTTATTCCCATAGATGCAAGACCACAAATTATATCACCTTGAAACACGTAGTCGTATGCCTTTGAAACGTCCAGGAATATTGCCAGAGTTGAAAAGCCATATGCTCGTTGGTATTCTATGTGGCTCACCAAGTCCAAGATGTTGTCCTGTGCACTTAACCGTTGCCGAAACCCAGTCATACATGCTGGAAGGGCCTTGTGATTCTCCATCTACCTTGTCAGCCGAACACAAGCCAGCTTCTCCATCAGCTTCGCTACGCACGAAGTTAGTGATACTGGTCTGTATGATGCCAGTTCTGTTGTGTCTTTACCTGGCTTCAACACTGGCACGACCCAGGCCGTTTCCAGGCTTGAGGAATGTTTCCCGACTCCAAAACGTAGTTGAAATGCATCTAAAGCCTCCTCTTCACTTATTCAGGCAGATTTGAGATCGTTTGGTTTGTAATTCCATCAGGACCAGGAACACAACATCGACGGAGACAACTTATGGCTGAGGTAAGTTCCCGCAGCGTCAAAGCGTATTATAGGTTATCAGATGCCACTTTTCGGAGACCCGAGCAAAAAATAGAACTGAGGTCTTCCACTGCAGTCACAAAAAGGTAATCAATAATAAACAAATAAATAAAACAATCATTCGCTCTATCATTGCATCTTTGTTCATCAATGACTCTTTTAAGTTGAAAGCAAGTTCATTGTGGTAATATAGGTGGTTGAATAAAGTGTTGAATCATCGAGGGGAAGTAAAGCACGTAGTCAGAAAGACACAGTGGAAGAAGAAACTAACTGCACTTTATTCATTCACTGTAGCGTGTCGCTCGCACTAGCCACATATACCGATAGGTTTACTTTGGACTACAAGAAACACAAGGCTCTCATGGTTCAGTGAACCTTCAGTACATGGGTGCAGCTCTACACTGCAGAGACATGGTAGAAACGTAATGGTTTCAGTATTGCAGATCGTCGTTTGGGTTGTTTTGCCCATTATACACCCTACAGGAGAAAGCTTGGGCGAGTGAACCTACGGCAACTCTCACATTCGCAATTAAGCCAGCGGAATGAAATAATAAACACACATAGAACAACGAGCAATTACTCATTAGATTTATTTCTTGGTGAACTTCGGAGAATACACACACGCACACGCACATGCACACCCTAGAGAGAGTATTCATATTCTCTGTAGGATACATATAATACATATGTATGTATGATACATACGCTAGGATACATAGGCCCCGTATCCAATAATGTTGTATGAATACATAAGGATCATATGTGTTATGGTATGGTGAGAGAGATTATTGGATATGTCTCATACGTGGTATATGAGAATTTTCGATATGGCACACCCATACACATGCGCACGTACAGCTTATCTATCTCACAGCAAGCCCTCACATGAATATTCACAGAAGTTTATGCAGATGCGCTTAGCTCTGGGAGGTGGTGCCTTTAGATTGAAAAGCGGTCGTTCTCACTCATATTCACAGTTGATATGCTCATGCATCTACAGTGCGACGCATATGCCGCTCCAACGCGCAACTACTATTGAAGAAATTGAGAAGAATTCGAATAGAATAATGTCATTCACTCTCTTGAACTGGGAGAACCTATAAGCGACTTATTAGAGCTGATTTCACTCCGGCTCAGAGAAAAAAAGGAAAATCGCTATTTGCACACATGGGCCATTCAACGAGCCGATATTGACATAACGAGAAGTTGTCGCTTTATTGGCTCGGTGTATGCAGCGACGGACAAGTTGATGGAGTTTTTGCCTATACGGAGAGAACACTAGATTTCCCAGGAGTGGAAGCGCCATGTTATTCTATGCATGGTCTAACAAATGACAACGTGATAACGACTCCTACACAACGGCTGCCGTTTCAGGCTGTCTATGCGTTCTTCTTTCTGCTAGAATCGTATGTTTTTATGAACTGCTTGTCACTAGATATTGGCGCCTCTACTAGCCACTGACTACTCCTTTGATCTTTCGTGCAATACAAGAAAAAAAAAAGGCTGCAAAGGGAACACACTGAAGCATCCAGTGTTTTCTAATGTGTTTATAGGCCGACACACGAGCTAAAAGTGCAACGTCAAACGATTCAAGCAAGGACTCTCTTATCCGAGGCTCAAGCAAAAAAAAAGGCAGATCCCACGTACAGTGGGAATCTATAATACGCGAAGCACAAATGAAAAATGCTGATATGTCACTTTAAAATCAGCACAACGTCACGAGGTGGAGGTAAATGATGCCGCACATGACTTCCGTGTCATGATTATCATGTTTGCATGTGTCGTTTACCTTCGTCATCTATTCACGTAACGTGATATCAAATTTAGTATATGTGGAGCTAGCGAAACGACCGCGAGCACGCTATGAGCGTGGTATGTTGTCACGTTCTTACATGACACGCGTGTCAGGATTATCGTGTTTGCACCAGTCATATATTTTGCCATCTATTGACGTCACGTAACATCCAATTTGGTATATGTGGAGTTTGCCAAACGGCCGTGAGCGCATCATGAAGGGCCCAGTACACTTTAATGTAGCGTTGACGCGTGTGCACGCTGGGCACAGTGGCGCTACGTTAGCAAAATGCGAGCACTCAATAGTCTGACACTCCTTCGTCATCCACGACCTTCTTCGTCAGTTCGCGTCACGCAATACTAAGTTTGGTACATGTGAAGCTAGCGAAATGCACGCGAGCGCATCATTAACTGACATGGCCGCGAGCGATTCAGTAACTTACAATTCATGCAATTTAGAACCACTGCAAATTCGAAGACAAAAATAAAAACTTAAAACGTTATATCGTATAGTGCAAGGGATAATAAAAATACCTGAAGACGAGTACATACGCCTTCCCGGAAAACGTAGCGAGAGATTGAATTATGATGCCCCCATTAACCTTTCAACGCTCGCACTGACATCATTATGCCCCCATTACACCTTTCAACGCTCACACTGACATCTTTCGGTGGTCATTTTTTCCGGATGATATAGAACAATGAAATCGTTTACCCCATCATGTTGTTAATAGTATTGATGTGCAATCTTTCGACAGAGAAATGAATGGTTATTTTGGTCTTGGTTGAATTGAACAACTGCCAATTTTGGTTTCTTGTGCGCATTGCTATTTGTGTGCCAGTTGTTTTGGTTTTCTGCTTGTACTTACTATTGTACTTCCTCCCTGTTATAACCCTCAAACGAGGGTTGACAGTATTATAAATAAATAAATAAATAAGTAAATAAATAAATAAATATATATATATATATATATATATATATATATATATATATATATATATATATATATATATATATATATATATATATATATATATATATATATATATATATATATATATATAAAACAAATGAGCGTGGACAGTAGTCATGTTGTTACATGACATGCATGCCATGTGAATGAAACCCCCGCAAAAGCTGCAGGACCATGAAATGTCAATTATGACATTCATGACCTACATGGCATGCTTTTCATGTTATGACTAGTCAAATAAGTTCTTCATACAGTCATGTTATGTCACAGCAAGTTTGGTACCGATACCATTTTCGAAACGGCCAGGAGAGCTAAAAGTCGTAGGCGGTTAGATAGATAGATAGATAGATAGATAGATAGATAGATAGATAGATAGATAGATAGATAGATAGATAGATAGATAGATATATAGATAGATAGATATATAGATAGATAGATAGATAGATAGATAGATAGATAGATAGATAGATAGATAGATAGATAGATAGATAGATGAGCTAAAAGTCGCCGAAGTTTGCTAATAAATGTTTCGCATTTAAAGTAGACGTAGATATCATAATATGCAATCAACCATAGTAACGGCGTTCCTCCAATAGTCATTCTAACGCAATAAAGTATACCCGTTTGCGAACACATATTAAGATCTTTAGTATATGCCTCATCATGAGCGATGCTGTGCTTGTGATATGACACAAAGTCTATGAGCGACTCTGCATGTGGAGTTTCTCAGAGACCGAGACGTTGGACCATCTTGGGCCACCATTCGTTAACACGCTGTTTTTCAATAAATCGTAGCCTGTACACACTGATATAGTGCGTTGTCTTACCTTTTCGGTAACACCATCCGCTGCAGCGCTTATTAGGGGAATGATTTGTTTAAATCAATTAGCAAAGAAGTCCAACAAACAATTACGCGAGGTTCACGTCCAGGTATGTCTTGGAAAATATTTAACAGTGAAGCTGTCTAAGCTCACCGTTCTGCCATTTCGCGTTAAAAAAAACAAACAAAAAAGCGTCATCATGAAACGGTCTCTACCATTCTGGCGCGTACCACTGCTCCCCTCCCAAGCTCCCCAATCTGCTCGCGATGGGATGCAATAACTCGGATGGACGAGAGAGCGAGTGCATAAAGTAAGAAACAGAAAATGAAACGGAAAGACAGAATGAAAAAGATATTGAGAAAAAACAATACATTGAACGAGAACGAGAGAGTGAAATGCAGATAAAGTATGTGAAAGTAAAAGAAAGGAAACAGATAGACGGAGAAAATGAGGACACATAATAACGACGTGTAGTATAGTATAAGCAAGAAAGAGAAAACGCATATATATATATATATATATATATATATATATATATATATATATATATATATATATATATATATATATATATATATATATATATATCAGCAAAAAGGGATCATCTCCGAGAAAACCCTCGAGCGGTGCGCCACTTATTTTTCATCAAAATCCCGTGCTGAGGAGGCGCGCGCCATCATGTCCTTTTCTTGTTTGGTCATCAAGCCGCTGATCTCTTGGGTGGCGCACGAACTAGCGCGCGTAGTTTGAATACTGCGTTTGCCTTGCGTCATTATCCCTCCTCCAAAAGCGCATCGACCCGATGCGTAAAAGCAGTGTTGCTGAGATGGTCTGAATGCGTGGTTTCCATTGGAGAAATAGGTATTCCTCATAATCGGGTGTGTATAGTTCGATGTTCATTGCCTGGTATAGTATGGCTTCATTCTGACTACATGCACGATTTCTGTGCTCCTTCGGCATCTTGATGAGCTCACTTGTCCTTCCGGTGACACCTCGTACTTCAAGGAGCTGACGCGACGAAGGACTCGGTAAGGGCTGAAATAGCGGCGTATGAGCTTTACGGAAAGGCCAGGCGTCCTCACGGGAGTCCAAATCCAAACTAGTTCGCCTGGTGCGTAGTCAACTCCTTTCAGACGAAGGTTGTAACGGTTTGCATCCACGCGTTGTTGTTGTTTTATATGATGTCGCGCCAACTGCCGTGCTTCTTCGGCTCACTGAATGAATTCGCTGATGTCAGGCTTGTGCTCTGTATTGTCGCCTACAGGCAGCATTGCATCTAATGGTGTGGTAACTACTCGACCATAGACTAGCTGGAATGGCGCCACTTTAGTAGTCTCCTGCACAGCAGTATTGGAAGCGAAAGTGGCGTACAGCAGTATCTTGTCCCACGTACGGTGCTCCAAGTTAACGTAAACGGACAACATATCGGTTAGAGTTGTGTTGAGTCGCTCAGTTAGCCCATTCGTTTGGGGGTGGTAAGCCGTTGTTTTATTATGATTTGTGTGGGTAAGTTTCATAATGGACTGCGTCATATTGGCTGTGAATGCAGTTTCTCGATCCGTGATAACTACCTTTGGGGCACCATGCCGTAGTACAATGTTAGTGACGAAAAATTCAGCTACTTCTATAGCCGTGCCCCTGGTGAGAGAGGCTGTCTCGGCATACCGGGTTAAGTAGTCCGTCGCCCCTACTATCCATCGATTGTCCATTGATGACGTAGGAAATGGACCAAGTAGATCCATTCCTACTTGTTCAAACGGAGACTCAGGTGGTTCGATTGGTTGGAGAAATCCTGCAGGTTTCAATGGAGGCGTTTTGCGTGTCTGGCAATCTCTACATGTCCTTACATAACGCTGTACAGCATCCAGTAACTTTGGCCAGTAGTACTTGGTGCGGATGTGAGCCAATGTTCTACTCACTCCGAGGTGTCCTGCTTCTGGGTCATCGTGGCAGGCTTCCAAGATTTCGGGTCGCAAGGCCGAAGGAACGACGAGTAGGAATTTCTCCTTGCTGTGCTCGAAGTTTCTCTTGTATAAAACGTTGTTTCTCATGAGGTACGAGGACAATCCCCGGATGAAAACCCGAGGCACACGCACGGGTTGCCCTTCCAGATGCTTGATCAGTTTAAGCAACTCCGCGTCAGATCGCTGATATTCAGTCATGTCTGTGCTGCTGACCGCCCCAAGAAACGGAAAGTCGTCTCCATCTTCCACAGGTGCAGATTCTATTGGTGCGCGTGACAGGCAATCAGCATCGCTGTGCTTGCGACTCGACTTGTATACGACCGTTAAGTCGTATTTTTGCAACCTGAGGCTTCATCTAGCAAGTCGCCCAGAAGGGTCCTTTAGGCCTGCGAGCCAGCACAACCAGTGATGGTCGCTCACTGCTCGAAATGGTCTACCATATAAGTACGGTCGGAATTTCTGTATGGCCCATATTACCGCTAGACATACTTTTTCCGTCGCCGAATAATTTATTTCAACTCTCGAAAGAGTGCGACTAGCATATGCGACCACTCTTTCCTCTCCGTTTTGCAGCTGCACAAAGACGGCGCCTAGTCCCAAATTGCCTGCGTCCGTGTGAATCTCTGTTTCGGCTTCTTCGTGGAAATGTGCCAGGACGGGGTGGTGTAGGAGTCGCTGTCGTAGCTCATTGAACGCCTCTTCTTCTTCGTTTGTACAGGTGAAAGGCGTGTCTTCTTTCGTCAGTCAGGTTAGTGGCTCCGCAATCTTCAAAAAATCTTTGATGAATCTTCTGTAATAGGCACAAAGATCTAAGAATTGTCTCACAGCCTTTTTATCTGTAGGTCTAGGAAACTTTTCTACAGCTGCTGTCTTTTCGGGGTCAGGTCGAATGCCTTCAGAGCTAACCACATGACTGAGGAAAAGCAGTTCATGAAGACCAAAATGGCACTTTTGGGGTTTTATCATCAGCCCTGTTGAACTAATCGCTTCGAGCACAGTCCGTAGTCGTTCCACATGCTGATCGAAGGTGGCCGAAAAGATCATGACGTCATCGAGATAAACAAGGCAGGACTGCCATTTTAACCCGGACAGCACAGTATCCATCATCCGCTGAAATGTGGCGGGTGCGGAACACAGGCCAAAGGGAGTACCTTGAACTCGTATAACCCATCTGGGGTCACCAAAGCAGTTTTATCGTGATCTCGTTCGTCCTCCTCTATCTCCCAGTATCCGCTCTTGAGGTCTAGAGAAGAGAAGAATTTCGTGTCTCGTAGTCTGTCAAGGGTGTCATCGATCCTTGGAAGGGGATAGACATCTCGCTTTGTAACGACGTTCAATTTTCGGTAGTCAACGCAGAAGCGCAAGGTCTGGTCCTTTTTCTTTACCAGTACTACAGGTGAGGCCCATGGGCTGGCCGACGGTTGAATTACGTCATCCCTGAGTATTTCTTCAACTTTGCCTCTGATGACTTCTCTCTCTTTTGGTGACACTCGGTACTGGTGCTGGCAAATAGGTCTAACAGATTGATCGATTATGATGCGGTGTTTGTTGATAGATGTTCTTTGCACTTTCGATGACGTGGAAAAACATGAGGTGTACTCCCGTATATGGCTCTTCATTTTTTGTTTCTGGTTCGGTGATAGGGCTGCTTCGATGTGGATAGATGCGAGTATGGAATCTATACCGTCAGGGTGCAGTGGTAATTCGGAAGAATTAAAATCCGTAATCAGGACGCAATCAGGCAAGTGACCAACAACAGTTCTCTTCGCAAGGTGCTGCACCTCATTTCGCAAATTTGTCAGGAAGACACTCGTAGACCCGTCACGCAGTCGTACAATATCTCTTGCTGCACAGATCCCTTTCTCGAGTAATAGCCCAGTATTGCTTTCTGCCATTCCTTCATAGTCGTTGTACACATTGCTTTTTACGGTGACAACGATGATGGATCTTGCAGGTACTGTTACATCATCACCTGCAATCTGGAGCGCATCGAATCGTTTTTCACTCTCGAATGTCGTGAAGGCGTGTTTCGTCGAGAACGAGACGCACGTTTCCTGCAAGTTTATCACTGCGCCATTGGCCTGCAAAAGTTTCATTCCGATAATTACAACTCTTGAACAGTCTGACAGGACAATGAAGCTGGCGACGTAGGTGAAGCCGCGTATCCCGACTCTAGAGGTACACATGCCTGTCGAATCGATAAGGTGTCCCCCGGCGGTTCGGACTTGTGGTCCTATCCAAGGGATCACCACTTTTTTCAGCATTCTGGCAAGTCCCCTGCTCATGACGGAATAGCCTGCACCTGTGTCTACCAAAGCATTCGTTTCGTAGCCGTCTATAATTACCGACAAATCAGAAGCGACGTTACCATTTCCGCACGTAGTCTCGTGTCCATCATCACATTTTGAAATCGGCACTTGTGGTTGTTTTCTTGCGTCGGCAGTGGCCTTACCTCCCCAGGTCGCCGATTCTAGTTTTCCCGAAGTGGGCTTTGAGGAAGTCGCCTCGGAGAGTTTGAAGATGGGCGCGGACTTGGTGACCGATACCTCAATGGCGCTGTCGACCGAGACTGATGCTGCTGCAAGGAGTGAGCACCTTGACGCGTTGACAAGTACTCCTCGATTTCAAAAGGTCGCTCCCCATTCCGTGGACAGGCAGCGTTTACGGGAAAACCCCGAAGTCCATCTCGGCGATATTCACACATCCGGTAAAGATGGCCAGCTTCGCCGCAGTGATAACAAAGCGGAATTCGATCAGAAGTGCGCCATATATCAGCTTTTCGGATCCTATTCTCGGCTGGGGACGGCGTGAATCGAGAATTCGGCAGATGCGTGCTTGCTGTGGCAAAATAAGGTCCAGGAGTGGCGAAAGGAGGTCCAGGGGCGACGAAATGAGGTACAGGGGCGCTTCTCAGTGCCTCGGCGTACGAGACTGCGGGTTGCATCGGAACCGACGCCTGAACAGGTTGGGCTTGTGGCTGCTGCTCACGGACTCTCAACTCCTCCCGAACAACTTCCGCTAAAGACGAGACTGTTGAGGGGTTGCTGTTTAGCTTCTGGAGCTCTTCTCGAACCACCGATCAAATGAGCTCTCATAATACGTTGATGCCATTCCCGAAGACTGCTGACACCGCGTCTACGGATGCAACGTTAACATCCCGATTGTAGTGCCTCGCTCGCTGTTGCAGAGTCTTTTCAACCGCTGTCGCCTCGGTGCGAAATTCAATGACGTTCCGCGGGGGACATCAGAGCAAACCAGCAAAAATCTCCTGCTTCACACCGCGCATCAGGTGCCGAAGTTTCTTGTCCTCGCTCATCATTTGATCAGACCGGCGGAATAACCGGCACATGTCTTCCACATACATTGCGATGCTTTCATTGTTGCGCTGGTTTCTTGCTCGCAAGGCAGCTTCAGCTCTTTCCTTGCGGTCTGTACTCGGGTATGGGGCCAGTAGCTCCCGTCGGAAATCATCCCACGATCGAATGGTACCTTCATGATTTTCAAACCACGTTCGTGCGCTGTCCTGCAATGCGAACTAAACTCGGCAGAGCTTCCGTTCTTCGGTCCATTCGTTGCAGTTGGCGACGCGCTCAAAACCCTCCAGCCAATCCTCGGCGTCTTCATGAGGATCGCCATGAAAAGGGTCCGGCGTCCGTGGCTCACCGACAATGACGTGCGTGGCAGCGACTGGAGACGAAACGGCGTGTGCGGCAGTGGTTGGAGACGCCATTTCGGTACTCTCACCGGAGACAGCTGGAGACACTCTGGGCTCTCGTGGCAGGAATTATTCCGGCGGCTCACCACGTAGACGACGGCTGGAGCGCTGATGAACTGGCGTGAGCTCAGTGGTTCGACTGCTCCTGGTTCCGGGCTGCTTCCTCGAAGTCCAACTGGGTTTGGGATCATTACCCGGCTCCTTCACCAGAATTGTTACGTACAATCCAAATGGTGTACGAATAACTGTTTATTGGGGCGAACTTGTGCCCGAAAAGTAAAAAAAAATGTAGCGGCGTCTCTAACAGGCGATCCGCAAAAAGGTATCACTCTCCGAGAAAACCCTCGAGCGGTGCACCACTTCTTTTTCATCAAACTCCCGGCTGAGGAAGCACGCGCCGTCACGGCCTTTTCTTGTTTGGTCATCAAGCCGCTGATCTCTTGGGGGGCGCATGAACTAGTGCGCGTAGTTTGAATACTGCGATTACCTTGCGTCAATATATATATATATATATATATATATATACATATATATTTATATATAATGCCTTATTCTTTTTTCTTCGCTTCTGAGACCTGCCAGAATCATTCTGGGGGCAAGGCCGCCCTTGTAGCATATGTGTGCACAGCTATTCCCATCTTTTAATTTCATCACACAATATTATCTACCAAGAGCTCATATAACTGATTCATCAGTAATAGTGTATGGACAAGCGTGGCGGCAACCTACTGAAATTCTTCTCTGCCTTATTTGAAACAAGGCTCACTTAAGGCAATCATCAATGGAAACACTGATGCTTTTCTGTTTTAAAAATATATTGATTTGGAAAAAGCTAGAATTTATAGTCAATACCGGCAACAGTGGTGGTGTGTATCCATTGCATATGCTTATTTTTGGTCTTTAAAAGTACTATAAAATAAGTTTGTTATTGGCACGTTAATTCACTTTAGGTAGGAGTCAACATTTGTCATAGTGACCTAGGCTTAGAGATAAATATTAGAGCAGTCAACTTGCCCTAACTTCCGAGCGTCGCTATTAAACATGCGTAAAACGCCTTATATGTAAGGCCTGACCACAAGTTCAAATGGAAGTGTGGTATCACACAGGTAAAGCAAATACTTACTGCGCGGATCCTTCTTAACTTCATACAATAGGATCGTTTCATACCACGCATTTCTTTTTGAACAGGCTGTCTCAGATCCTTCCCTGGTCCTTCTTCTATATTTGATTTATTTTTGTTGAACAACTGGCTAGAAACAAATTACTTGCTCCTAACCGTTTGTTTAAAAAGACATTAAATAACTGGATGTCATAGAGAGTGTCTCATAGAGACGTGACCATTGTATAGCAGGAATGCAAATGAAAATTGCGAAAGAAGTGGATTAATTTCGGGTTTTCACCGCGGTATATATAAGAATTGCACTAGTAAAACTTGTGAAATACGTAGGAATTATTATTCTTTACAAACAACGCAACAATATAGTGAAAAAGCTTTTAAAATGTATTGAATTTTTTCACGACCTACCAGACACATGCATTCAACATCTAGGGCAGATCGTTCAACTTGTCCATCTCACTCTGCCTCGTGTTTTTTCGACCTATCTCGTTTTCTTTCGACCTCTATTAAGAAGCAGGGTAGCAAACCGGATCTGCGTCTGGTTAACCTCCCTGCCTTTCTTTGCATCTTTATCTCTCTCTCTATTAACAAGCCACAGACTGGTTAATAGATCGAAGACTTGTTTCTTCTTGGCTTTCTATTTTTTTCGTCGTTTTCTCATCATATCTCCTATTGTTCAATCTTGGTGATCACGCACGTAGTGCCGTACTAGACGAGTTTATTGAGTCTCGGCGAGCTGGAGCTTTTCCCCGAAAATGGAAAACAAGCCATTTGGTTCCAATTCTCAAACCTGAAAAATCATCTCTAGAGCTCACGTCATACCGACCAATAGTGCTGGCTAGTTGCATAGGCAAGCTGATGGAACGAATGATTCTTGCGAAACTCGAGTGGTTCTTAGAACAATACAGAGTCTGTCCAGACGCCATGGGTGGCTTTTGTCGTCCTCATAGCTCCATTCAGAACGTCATTGATCTCGTGACATACGTACAACACCAGAAAATGAGCCGACGGCTATCTGTAGCATTATTTTTGGATGTCAAAGAAGCTGATGACTGTGTCACTCATGAAGCCATACTTGATGCCCCCGAGTCCATTGGCTTGGGTGGGCGAGTGTACCGCTGAATCTGCTACTACCTTTTTATGAGGTCATTGTTTATGGAAACTGATGATGGGCCGACATCAGAGCATTACATGCACCATGGTGTCCCCCAAGATGGTGTATTGAGCCCCGCACTATTAAGTCTTGTCATGATTGGCCCCTTGGAAGCTATGCAAGAGTCTGTGCAGATATCTATCTATGAAGACGATATTGGTGTTTGGACATCTGGTGTAACACGTCCGCAGATACGTGTGAAACTTCGAAAAGCTGCAAACTTTATTTCTGCGTATTTTAGAGAGCAAGGCCTCGAGATTTCGCCGGGCAAATTGTCATTGGTGGCGTTCACGCGGAATGCAAGGACGTCATATCCCATCTCCGTCAATAGACAAATTGTCTGCTACTCCCGCACACACAGGTTCTTGGGAGTCACCATTGATCGAAATCTCTGCTGAAGTCCCCATGTAGCCACTCTGAAAAAACGTATAAGAGCCATCTACCATCTTTTCAACTTCCTAGGAGGAAAAAATTGGGGCACGTAAGCGGACGCAATGTTGCAGCTATACAGAACCTTGTTCCTGGGGTACCTGCGGTACAGCTTGCCTGTTTTGACGAACACCTGCAAAACTAGCATACGTACAATTGAAAACGCCCACGGTCCAGCACTCAGAGTTTGTTTTGAATTACCACGCTGCGAATCCACAGTGGAGACTATTGCAATCACCAAAGATCATTCGGGCTCTGTGCACATTACTCTTGAGGTGCTTTGAGCACATATTAGGCACCTTGCTCGCGCCCCTGCCCACAACCTCGCTTTGCTAGCAGAAGACTGAACAAGTGCCATCTTTTGAAAGAGAGTATTGAGTTACTGTGAGTGCCTTCCAGCAGGCCACACCCCTCCGAAACGTATCCTGACACCCCCTTGGTGCTTATACCGTCCAAAGTTACGCTTGACAGTGCCAGGAATTTGCAAAAGGGCGGATCTCTCGACACCAGCTTTGAAGCAGCTAACTCTACTTATCCTGCACGAAGAATACAAACACCACGTTAAACTTTATACAGACGGTTACACTAATGTTAGGGGATCTGCAGGAGCTGTGATCTTCCCGAAAAAAACCCAAAACCATCCTATTTCCAACGTCTCACAAAACAACATCGACAGCCACAGAGTTCGCAGCACTCCGCTTTGCACTCCGCAAGATTGATCAAGAAGCACCTCTAAAATGGTGCATTTTTATTGATTCGAAACCAGCTTTGTATTCTGTTCGAACTGCGCTAGGTCTTGGACCTCAAAGCCAATTGGTGCTGGAAACAAGGTAATTGTATAAGCAAGTATTATAGAAAAGGCATGATGTATAGTTTCAATGGTTTCCAGGCCATTGCATCTATAACGAGCATGCCGATGCTTCAGCAAAGAACGCTCACGAAAATGGCATAATGAATCCCGTTTCGCTGTCAAGAAGTGACGCAGCAGCAAGGATTAATACGCCCGTGTACGATGTCACCAGGTCTCTGTGGAACACGCCCGAATTTCTACACACCCCTCTTCACCGTCTGGACCCACACCTACGACTTTCCATTCCATCTGGGTTATTAGGATCTGAGACAACCATTCTCTGTCGCATGTCTCTTCGGGTGTCTCTTACGAACGCCTTCACTTGCCACATCGGATGGGCAGACAGTGCTGCATGTGATCCTTGTGGCACTGACGAAACCATCGAACATAGTTTGTGTCAGTGCCCTCAGTACAACTGTCAGAGACAGTCCGTGTCAGCAGTGCTTGCACGCCTCTACGATCAGCCGCTTTCCGAAAAATTAATTTTGGGATAATGAAAATATCGAGCTTCACGCCAAAAAGCGACGAAGGCCCTCCAGAATTTTCTGCAATCGACCCGCCTCGTAGAACGTTCGGGATGTTTTAGTGTGTTTGTGTGTTCTTGCTTCCATACCGCTCTCTTTCTCTCATTCCCTTTTCCTGTCTTTTCTGTCTCCTATTTCCCCTACCACGATGCAGGGTAGCAAAACAGACACTTGCTTTTTAGTTAACCTCCCTGCCTTTCCTCATATCATAACTTTCTCTCTCGTCCCTGTCGTGTGTCTCTCAGTTTACTAATGAAAATTGAAAAGAGTTCTAGTTACAAAGGTAACCTAGCGGATGGTTTGTATATTTATTATGAAGCACGAACTTTGGAACAGAACTTTTTTCATACTTTGCCGCAGTTTTCCCTCATTAATCATTACGTCAAGGCCACCAGAGTGCGATTTAAAAGAGTCTAATCGAAAAATCCTCTACAACCCTTCAACAGCACTCACACGAAAACACGACAGTATATTAAGGTCATGTGTATATAAAATAAAATATGATCAAACAACGAAGGCATGTAAGAATTTCCACGGCATACGAAAGCGGCACCTTGCACACGCGCCAATTTGTCTTTCTTTTCTTTCACATTTGCTCCACCTACTGTGAAGGTGAACCCCAGTCCATGCAAAAAAAAAAATATATGCCTGTTCTCGCGAGCTCTGCTGGGATTTTCACCCACCTATTTTTTCCCCTTTGCGTAAACTGTATATATGCGAGCGGGCGGCTCACTTCTGTAAACGATTTATCTTCATTAGTTGACGTGTCTGGCGTGAATATTGAGCTTCATGCTTCTGCAAGCATGCACAATGGGTTACGGCGAAAGATATATAACGGGAAGCGTTGTAGTGAACGGCAGTATAAGCAGTGCCAGTTGCACGACGCCAAGAAGTGCAGCCGTTTGGGACTGCGGCAGCGTATGTCTTACGCCCTGCCACGATGGTCTAGTGGCTGAGGTACTCGGCTGTTGACCCGCAAGTCGCGGGTTTGAATCCCGGCTGCAGCGGCTGCATTTCCGATGGAGGCGGAAATGTTGTAGGCCCGCGTGCTCAGATTTGGGTGCACGTTAAAGAACTGCAGGTGGTCAACATTTCCCGAACCCTCCACTACGGCATCTCTCATAATCATACGGTGGGTTTAGGACGTTCAACCCCACAAATCAATCAATCATCAGCGTATATCTTATACCCGTGAATAATTTCTTGCTATTGCACGACACACCTCAGCTATCATATCATTATCTTCTTCTGAACTACATGTTTCTTTTTTGTGGTTGTTGCTGTTGTTCTTCGTATTGCCTCACCGTATATATGGCCACTCTTATGAACGCAAAGGCATAGAACACTACCATTGCCGTGAATCAATCCTGGAATAGAACATGGTTGCTGTATTAAGCCACTGGCGTTGTTAACAAGGATGACGCGAGATTTCACGACTCTGCGCAGCACCGCAAATCTGTGGCGGTTGCGTGATTGGTTCTTTTTTGTTGTGTTTTTCTGCTTACCCATAAGCAGTGGTAGTCCTCAGGAGTGGCTGAAGCACCTTCTTATATGGCTTCCGCTTTATGTTACAACTCGATTTCGTGTATCAAGATTGTCGCGCAACGTTTATCCCACAGAGTTGCTGGTTAATTCTGACATTGAGCCTGCTTGATTTGATATCCTTGCAGAAAGATGTACGGCAGTACAGCTGCTCCATTAAACATACTTGCTTAAACACATCTCTCTCTGACTTGCTCTGACAAATGGTAACATGCTCAATTTCCCTCGAACTTAATAATATTGAATGATATGTGGGGTTTAAAGTCCCAAAACCACCATATGATTACGAGAGAAGCCGTAGTGGAGGGCTCCGGAAATTTCAACCACCTGGGGTTTTTTAACGTGCATCCGAAATCTGAGCACACGGGCCTACAACATTTCCGCCTCCATCAGGTATACCGCCGCCGCATCCGGGGTTTGATCCCACGACCTGTGGGTCAACAGCCGAGTACCTTAGCCACTAGACCACCGTAGCGGGTCGTATTTAGGAGGAATTGAGAAATGTCCGTAGGACCATTGAACTCTGCTAATCCATAAAACGCCACTGCAACGCACGCATAACATAACAGATTAATGCTTGCACTGTTTCTCACGATATGTGCGTATGTCTGAAATCTCAACACAGTTAAAAAAAAAGAAAGTGGCAGTGCAGACTTTTCAAGGAACACCGGCTCAGAAACACGAAAATGTACGCCATTAGCATTTTTTTTTCAATCCGTCGTTACAGGTCGTACATTTTAAATCGATCACAGTGTTTGTACGATCACAGTGTCTGTAAAGTGAGAGGAAGCGAAACTATCTTTCTAGAGCTCTATTGTTCCTAGTTGGCAAAACTATGCTGGCAACAATTGTAACAAAAGAAAATTTGCCACGGGCAAAACGCGGACCAGATTTTCGGAAAACCGGCCACGCCACACGTTACAGTCTTATTTAGGGCAGCCACTCTATGGGTGTTGCTTCGCAATGTGAAAACTATACCGGAATGCCTCTCAAATGCCTATTTTATTGTTAAGAAGCAATGAGTATACTTAGCGGCTCTCTTTGGCAGCAGTGCTTCTTGCAGCTTCGTAGGCAATTGCTGGCTGCAGAGATGGTGCAACTGTCCTGTGCATGCCTCATGATCTCCCATTTAAGCAGCAAACAGATGGCAAATAGGGTGCGTGGTATATGTGTAGAACAATAAGTTGACACTGTTTACATTCAGAACATTTGCCTAAATCAACTATGAAAAAAAAGAACAGTAAGAGAGACGTTATTTTACTTATTTGTAGATATCTTGCCGTCAATAAACATTCGATGAAGAGTTTCTTTGCATTTTGGCAGAAGGTGTGGGACCCAATCGCCTACCTTGCTTGCTCAAGCGAAAAACTTTTCACCTTGAGCATTGTCGAAAAGTTTGTATCTAAGCGTATAAACCAAGTTTTAAAAAAATTAACCACAAATGCAGGGCTCAAAATGATACATTGTAAGCCTGTTCGAGTAAGGACGGAGAACCATGAATTTGCTCAAGGAAAAAAAAAAACTAAATGGCCTGGAACCACTTTCGAAGTATTGGTATCGCGACCGGCACACCTGCTCGTTTTGAAATCTGTGTTGTAGCCGTTGCCATAAAAGCACGCGCTTACTTTCTGTATACATCCAACTCTCAAGGGCACATCCTATTCTTGAACGCTTACGGAGTTTTTAGATTTTTTTTATTTTTTCATAAGTTCCACATTTATTAAAGTTGCGAGTTGGGATAGCAACTCTGAGGCTGAAGACTTTGCGCACCTGACACGGGGCTCAGGTAAACAGGTAACACGCCCACTCAGCTCACTTGTAGCTAACTTTGAACAACTCGGTAACTTGAAAAGTTTGCGCCAAGTGTATCTGTCTGTAACGTATTTCCTCGCCTCCCGTGTCGGATGCACCGCACTTTTGTCCTTCGATGCTTATGTGTGTCTCTGTTAAGCTGCAGTGGCCGAAAACAAGATATTCTACTTGAACATGCCGCTACTTGTAGCATAATGGGAAAAAACCTTGCGCTTTTTTGTGGTACATTGTCTCTTTAATAATATAGTCCTTTAGTATTTCATATATATTTCTAATTATACAGTTAATATTTTGAGTGTCAATATATTTCTTACTTTTGAGTTCGCTATGGTGGACTCTGCAATATTCTTGTTCATGTTTAATTACCTTAATAGCTCGAACGTGCACCCTAGAGATGACCGCAAATGTTGTGCGAAAGACGCGTTTTTCGAGGAGCGTTCAGTACAATACTTGAGCACTAAACCTGTATGATTTCACTTTCCATCACGAAAGAAGCCGCGGCCTAACGCAGCGGTGTTGCAACTTAATTTCCTCAGACAGAAACACATTCCCTTCGAAATTCTGACAACAGCAGTTTCTGCCAAATATAGTTGTTGTACTTATACCAATATTTTATTGTTTTTTACACTGATGTGGCTTATGCAGAAACGTTCAATTTCGGCACTACCCAATAACGCAATTGACACTTTCATGCTAAAAAAAGCCTGTTTTTTCTTCGAGCTGTTAAGCTCATCGGAGACAAAAATGTCTGCCATGCCGGAAGAAAACATAGGTACTTTTCCTCCCACCTGTACGAGGTGAAGTATTCCCTAACAAAGCAGCGTTCGTGCCTCTAGGCAAAACTCCTCTCGCGGGGGTCATCATCACAACGCATCTGTCATTTTTCATGACACCATTATTATTGGAGCAGCGGCCGTACAGGTTCAAACGATCAATATGCGCCGTGCCACTGCTTTAGGTGCTCGCTGCCAGTTGTCGAGAGTGGAGGGAGGCTGCAAATTACGGAGCCGATCGATGGCCCCACTTGCCTCTTTGAGGCTTGACCATGAACGTGACTCGATAATGGAACCCGAAAAAAGAATTCAAGCTGGTTCGCGTGTGTGCACATCTCTATTCGGGCCACAATGTGTACAAGAACGCAAGCCAATTGCACTAGCGATGACACAGGCAATTCGACAATGCCGTGCACATTTCATATTCCCTCTTGATAAAGGGGTTGTATATAAACAAGAAACCAGAAATTAGGCGACAAGGATTTATAATTTACGACTATAGCGGCAACAGACGACGAAGACACCGAGAACACAATGGAAGTGTTTCTCGCGTTTTGTGCCTACTCACATTGTGTTCTATGTAAGCGTCATTCTACAGAAATTTCGTTGTCAAAAGCAACGAAGGTGAAAAATAATGCAAGACGAAACCAGGAGGTTAGCTTATGCATGAATAACTGGATATAATATATTTTTTATTTATTTTTTTTCTTAAAGTAAAATAGAAATATAAACACAAAACAAAAGCTTCACAGTGGCGTCCTGTATATCGTGTGTCGCTTCCTAAAGCTTCTCAAAGCCAAGTTTTATAAATTCATGAGCACGCCTTTGCTTAGCATTACGTTTGTTTAAGAGTGCCTTGGATGTTTTGCAATAGTACGTTTAGTTAACCGTAAGGCCATGCGCCAGTCACTTGTGCTCTGATCATCATCAAATCAACGCAAAGAAACTTTCCGGAATACTATGAGTACACACTCTTTGAAAAATATGGGCTGGACGTCAGACGATTACGTGCCCAAAGCTCTGAGGTACCGTATTCTAAAACTGTATAACAGCCCACTTGCCTTTAAGAAGCGCTACAGAGCGAATATTGCAGTCTGAAGGTGATCCCGACTGTAGCGTCCAAGAATCTTGGTATCTAAAAAGAATATTGATCCAGTTTATTTGATGCAATTGTAGCTTCTTTGCTTGGCGCGCTGAAATGTGAAACATAACAAAGAAAGTTCGCCATAAGAGCCATGGTAGTATCATACGAAGTTGGTGATCTCAGTGCGAAATCAATAAGCGTTTCTGAAACGCTCCCCTAGCCACAGGAAGCACGGAAACATGTATTTAGCTCCACGATAACCCTGTAAAATACGGAGCTGTAGTTTCAAGCTGCGGAAACAAACGTTCGTAAGCTACGTGTAATTTTCTGGTACCACAAAAAGCATCGTGCCGTACTTATACACTCTTGCACGTAACAAAAGTAAAACAATAACAAAAAATGGCTCCGTATCTGCATGTTAATCTGCAAATCTCGTCGAAAGACGACTGTCTTACGTGTGAAGAGAGTGAACAAAACATTTATTTGATGTTCTGCGCAAGAAATTGGTGAACGATATTCTGGAGGCGCTGCGTTCAAGTGCGGTCGAGCGTGCAGCGAAGGCGGACGAGCTCATGAAGTCACGTCACACGTGAGACATGAGCGATATCTGACAGTTCTCTAAAAAAACGAAGCGCGTGGCTCTGAGATGGGCGTGCGCGCACATCTCAGAGATGATAAGGTGTAGAACGCAAGGTGACAGATAGGTGCCACCACCATCTCGTCTTAGCAAAGCGTTGGAAACACTCGCCTTTTCGGGCTAGCGTTGCATGGTCAGTGCAGCGTTATAAGCACTACGGACCTTGAAATTACTTATGTATACCTTTTGTAGTAAAAGACGCACATGCAGAATACATACGTGTTGTTATGGGGCCCCACGAATTCGAAATATTTACTTTTTAATTGAAAATTGCACAAGTATGAACGCTAAATCTTGAGCAACATTCGTGGGCGCTGCGGATGGGGTCGACCGTTTCAATTACCTGGTGCCGTTAAGAGTGGACGAACAGACAATTGTACAGACAGACAGACAGACAGACAGACAGACAGACAGACAGACAGACAGACAGACAGATAGACAGGCAGACCCAAATTTTTGCGTCAAAGGTCCCCAAGAAAGACTATCGTCTTTAAAAAAAACATTACCGACGCAATGGGGCTTGACCTCGGGTGCTCTGCGCGACAGTCCAGTGTTCTTGAATCTGCAGTGCAAAGTGATCTAGGAAGGCTTCATGTCCTGAAATGAATCGTGCTGATGTGAGTATCAAAGCGTTTCCGAAACGCTTTAACCTTCACATCAGCGCGATTCATTGTGACGCATGTTTTTTCCTTTGCTGTTCTGAGAACAGCAAAAAAAATTCAGGCGTCATACAATCCGAATTGCCTAACGAGTTGGTCGTAGAGTGCACCAACAAAAACTTCCGGCATAATTCTTCATTGTTGCCATCCACAGCATAAAACATTGGGTGAAATTCCTTGAAAGTGTGTAGCGGATGCCACGTTTCCCTAAACAATGGCGAGAAATGGCGGAATGAATAAGGTGGCCAGCTTCATTAGAAATTGCTTCTTTCAGGGCCAATCTTCTGAGTGAATGTGTGCCATACATATAGGTCATCATTATCATCATCATCATTTATAGCCTCCCTAGTCACTACTACACAAAACTAGGATGATATATGTATGGTATGTTGGTACCGTGCAAGTGTGCTTGTGGCAGTTAGCCAAAAAGTGTTTAAGAAGGCTCTAGAAAAGCCGCTTTTCTAGCTTTCACTGTGCTTGTAGCAGGGATGGCAAGCGTACTTGTAGCAGTCACCCAGCGAGGGTTTAAAAAGGCTCTATTAAGACCGCTTTTCCAGCTTACATAACCCAGCAGGCCTGGCGGTTATTTATGACGACATTCTCAATGCTTCATTTGCCAGTGAATGTTAAAAAAAGTCATTTTTTGTCATCTTTGCAAAAAGTTTCACATGAACTATTTTTGAACGTTTCTTCACACAAGCTAAAATTATTATATCAGATAAGATGTCGATTGGAGAACTAAAAAATTTGTGGCTAAAACATAGCCAAAGTTTTTAGAAAAAAAAGGTCTGCAAATGCTTGTTTCTTTTTCAAGCATTATTAACCCGTAAAATTACATCTGTTGTTATCTAGGAAACCACGTTTAACAATGATATAAGAATGCTTCAAAACACAATTAAACACCCAGAATCAAGATTGAATACGCATAACTTATTCCCACCTATATTTTCCTTTTCGCTGGAACATTCAGAAGGTGCTCACTTGAATACACAATTTCTACACCAATTACTACACCAAGATCAATCCCACGCAGTTAGCTCTCATCTCTCTCGTTTTTTTTTAATTTTTACTGAAACTACAGGTACTCGAATTTCTTGCTGGGTTCTTTCATTTGGAAGAACTCCTTTTCGAAAGGCTGCTAGGCTACAGCGTAATGACAATGTATAACTTTGTGAAGTTGTTGAAAACACGTTATGTGCTAGTAAAATAAGTTTTGAACAGATGGTTGCTAGGTAGAAAACCCCCACAAATGTAGTAGGGCTCCCGCAGTGAAGCTCTAATGAGAAGAGAAATGTTATATCTCATTATCTTAAGAATAACTAAACTTGATAATTTAGAAATGAAATATGTGCTCCAAACACAATGGGTACTAATGTGGCCTCGTTATAGGTAGAATCTCGTGTGGTGACTGGAATCATGACATTCATCTGTCAATCTAGAGGTTGTGTATGACAGTGGCTGCTGGAAATTATGATCCCCATGGTTGTTCTTTGCGTTTTTTTTTCACACTTAGACACTGATTTCATCGATGAAGATCGTATAGTATTTGTAATAGGTGAATTCATAAAACTAATGGCAGCTCCGTTCTGTAGCACCATTCAGGAGTGTGCTACAGAACAGGAAAATTTTTGGATATTACTCACGCAAACATTTTGACAGTGGAAGTGTGCAGAGCAAATGAAATGCTATGTGGAAAAAAAAGTTCTCGTGTTTTGGTTTCTGCTTCTATCGCACTGTATTACTTCCAAATTAAAAAGTAATTATTTACAGACAAACTTTGGAGGAAAACACCGAAATTGGCAGCTTTGAAAGTGAAAAAAAGGCCGTCTCGTCTTTTTCGTAAACTTGGGACCAATAAAAGCAAATCCCACTCATTTTTGCCAATAGACTAACTTACGCGCACTATAGATCTATCACAGTAGTGTTGGTGTAGAATGTTGAGGTCTTTCACACGTCACGATGTACTTGTTTTTTGTTGTTGTTCCTTTTACCGAAGCTGGCATAGAAGCGACTTTACCTCGTGATGCTCTCGCCTCTAAAAAGTTGCGCGAAGAAGTTTCTTCTTTCGCAAGGAAGCTCAGCTTGCGCGCAAGCCGCGTGAAATTGATTTTGCATGCCCTTCTAAATATGCATTCCTCAGCAGAACTTCAAACTCTCATTCACTTATTTCGTATTCTTTTTTGAGGCAGATTCAAAGATTCAAGTTTTAACTGCGGAGAACGATCGTGTGCGATAAAGATGACGAGAATCTTCTTTCTCTCTCTCTTGCGTGCTGCCCATGCAAACAACTCTGACCGTTTACTTTAGAAAACCAAAACAAAAACAAAAAAGTGAAAAAGTGTTCAATGTGGTGCAGAACTTTTGTTTGGATTTCATAAGCCGCGTGTGCTCATGCTGATTTTCACACACTTTTCTATTTATGCATAGTCCAAATTCACGCATTCAAGTATCTTTATTTTTTAGACAGAAAAACTGAGATTGAAATGGCACCGATTGGCGATTGGCGTTGAAACGGTATTCCTCCATTTTTCATCGACCCACCGATTTTGTAACGGCACCTTGTCTCTTTACTGTTATCAGCGTTCGAATATTTCGGAGTGCTCTGAAAAATGCAAATTATTTTCTCTTCTTTCATAACAATGGTCTTATAAGGATGCACTCATCAAATTGAATGGAAATATATAGCTTTACTCACTCTACATTAGAACGACACATACTTGAGAAGCGTTTGTCAAGTTCAATTATCCTTATGAGCTAAATAACAGTATATTGGTACTCAGCTCGTCGGCTCTTACACGAGCGCTGTGTTTGCTGTCAGACGGGCTAAACTATACGGAGTATACTGCTAGGTATACTCCGTATACCTAGCAGTATACTCAGTATAGTTTAGCCCGTCTAACAGCTGAAGTCGATTCCATTGCGCAAACTGCGAAGTTATTAGATGTCACAATAATCGTAGTGCTCAGCACTGGCTGGTAAAAGTACTCTTACTCAACTAAGGCCTGTCACGATAACCTTTGCGATCGCACCCAACTGTCATAACACGTGGCGGATTACGGCGGTGCATGTTATAGCTGACGCAAAGCTAAGATTCCGGAGAGCATGCCTTAATCAGATACATTCTTCTCGCAAACTTTGTTGTGACGTACGGCGATAATACGGCGAAGATGCGCCGTATTGAGGGAAAGCAACCTGCTAACAAGCTGGCTTCTTTTCACCTTGGTCCTACTTCCCGCAAAGGATGGCACGCCTGCTGTAATGACACTCGCACATGAGGCAATGAGGAGCGCCAGAGAACGCAAACGAAGGGCCCGATACCAAAGACTCAACAAGCAAGGGTGAACGACAAATGAAACAGACAATACGCCATCAAATAGCAGTGATCATTCGGACGACAGCTTTTCTTTCGGGCAGGCACAACAAATCTGGACCATTACGTGCGGGATACCCAGAAAGTAGCGGCGTGGCACAGACGCCAAGGAAAGCATAACCTTGGACAGAGGGCGACAGCGAAACATCAGAGGCGACAATAGGTTCGTTGCAGCCAGACACGCGAAGAAAACTGAAAGAAGTGCAAATAGTGGATTGATTTTTTGTGCCGGAAAGGTGGCTAAGTGGACCGCCTGGGGCGGATATATCAATAGAGCTTCAGTGGAATGAAAGCGATACGTTGCCTCGCCAGCAGACGCGAACTCCGGTGGAGCTGATGCCCAATTCTATGGACGTTAGTAAATTTTTTCGGCCGCAAGCGCCCTTGGCCACCTTAAAAGGATTTTTTTCTTTTCTGTTGGCACTTTCTAGGTGAGGTTTTTCTGGCTCACACAAAAGTGACCAGCTCTGATGTTCCATTTGATTGATTGATTTTTCTTTACCCGGTAAGCCAGCAACAAAAGATGGGGAAACAATCTCCTTCGAGGAAACCTCAGGACAAATTAGTCAATATACTACAAAATGTGCCACCACCCGGTAGAAAATTTAGCGCGATGGCTGCCTTTGTTTTAACTCCGGCTAGATGTAGTAGCTATTTTGCAAGTGTGCTTGCAATAAAGGCATACAGAAGAAGTGACTATGTAGGTACACATTTAATTTCTCTTTTCGAACTCCTGTTCATTCACTTGTGACTCATGGGCTGTTGCACAATCTTAGTACACACATCATGTTTCACCACAACAGTTATGTTTTGCTCTTTCCATTTCAGTCATTTCAGTATCCATAATTTCTTTTGTTACTCAAGAGTAGCCGGGACCACTGTAAATGCTGCATCCTCTCCTCTTTATCATACAAAGGAAAGCCTTTAGGTTAGTTTGTGAAATGCCCTCGTTGGTGGAAGCGATAGGCCTGAGTGTGTAACGAACTTTCAAAATTCAAAGCGAAAAACAAATAAACGCGGTACGCTTTTTTCAACTATATTCCTCTGCAGTGTAAACGTTCACGAGACTGAGGAAATTATGAAAAGAAGCATCTGATCATTAATCTTACTTTGTATTGCCCCTTACAAGGGGACACATGTTTCATTAACGTAAACTAAAGCGACTAGGTTTGTTTTTTGTACTCTAACTACATGCACAGCGAGAACATAGAAATAATGTACAAATTCATTTTTACATCTATTTATGAAACAGCAGTGTTTGTTGATTGCATCTGCGAACAACTGCTTTGCATATCCCACACACGAAAAAAAGAAGGAGGAGCAAATCACGTATCAGAAGTGGTCTGTCCTCTTGCTATAATTATCGTCAAGTCATACCAACTAGCCCAAACTGCCACACTTCTAAATGTCCTCTAGCTGTTGCACAAGACGGCGCCTAAAGCTTCTTTTAACGCGATAGCATTAGAAATCTCGCGCCGCAGAAATTCCACCGTTGGCGTCAGCACCGTTGGTTGTGAGCCAAAAATCGTCCGTGAGCAAAAAATTGAAAACGAAGCAAATGAAATAAAGAATAAAATTTTCGGCCCCATTGAGGATCAAACCCAGGTCATTCGCGTGGCAATCGGATGTCCTTCCACAAAGCCACGAGGTTTTTTTTTTCTCTTTATTTTCAGTTAAACTTCACACACAGGGGGTAAAGATAGAGATATTGTTGCACATGCCTGGGAAGAAAACGAAGATGGGTGAACAGGCTTGCTGCCCGAAGCTGGAGAAAGAAGGAAGACGACGACACTGCGATCGTCAACCTGTTGGCCGTTCCGGCGCTTCTCTTCGCGACCAAAATAAATGGCCCCCTTCAGCCGTATACGTCCTGGTCCTCATTGTGCGTAACAGATTGGTGGAGGTGCTGGGTAAGACGAATCCAACGATGGGAGCTTCACTTCCAGGACTTCGCTGCAGCCGCCGCCTTGCCGGACTCCCACCTGCGCCGGTCGTAATGGCCCAAGATCAGTCATCTAACGCTTCAAGGCCAACTACTGTGGGTTCCGTGCCCTACTACCGAGCCCCACCAACCTTCGGAGGAAAATCGTGAGAAGATGTCGACACGAGGCTCGTCCAGTACAAGCGAGTCAGCCAGTCCAACGGCTGGGATGCCGCCGCTCAGCTCAGTAATGTGGTCTTCTGCCTTACGCATACGGCGCTTGTGTGGTACGACAACCACGAGAACACACTGATGACGTGGGACGTTTTTGTTGTGGAGCTGAAAGCGTGTTTCGCCGACTCGAGCATCAAAAGGAAGCGGGCTGAGCAGACATTGTCTCAACGCGCGCAGCTTTCAGGCGGGACATGTACCACGTATATAGAGGATGTGCTGAAGCTCTGCAAGGTGGTCAATGATCAGATGACAGAAGAAGACAAAGTAGGGCATTTGCTGAAAGGCATAGTCGAAGATGTCTATAATTTTCTCAACAGAAAAGATCACCTCAGCTCTGTGTCCGACGTGATTCGGCACCGCCGAACTTTCGAACAGCTGAAAATGCACAGGATTGCTACAAAGTTCGGCCGTCTCACAGATGTTACAACGGTTGTCAGCATCGACACGAGCTCCTGCCCAGACCTGTCCTCGACGATTCGACAGATCGTTCACGAAGGACGTTTTCGCTATAGAGAACAGACACATTCGGCAGTTGATAACCATTCTATAAACGACCAACAATCGGTATATGTGCCACGTGAGGCTGTGCCTGCGCCGCCGCCTTCTACGACCCCTTGGCAATCGATGGTCAGTGCAGCACCTGTTGAGTATAGCGCACCCCCACAACCAAGGAGAGCACCACGCTTGCTAGCTCCTCGCCATGACCGGCGCCCTCAGCGTCCACCTTCTTCGCGACGCCCGGTCTATCCTTATGATATACGGTATGAAACAAACCACTACGCCAGGGAAGACGATGTTCGATTTATTGACGAACAAACAGAGTTTCGACCTCTCATGGTTTGCTACTCCTGTGGTGTCCCGGGACATATTTCGCGATTTCGCAACCGTCGACGTGTAACCCCATGGCATGGCCACCCACCACACCTTGCACGGCCTTCCGAACGACTTCCCGACGACCCGCGAACAACGTACTATGGCCCACCCCAACGCTCCACACGATCGTCTGATCGACCACACGATGACCCTAGGGCAACACACCTGCTGCCTCGCGAAGACTACTGGACACGCAGCTTCCGGAACCACCCCCCTACATCTGAAAGGAGCTTGACGCCTCCACCGCCTCGTGTTCCCCGTTCTCCTTCACCACGGCGTCGCAACACGTCTCCTTTGCCACAGGAAAACTAGCAAGCAAGGCCGATAGAGGTGAGGTCGCCGGAGACGTGCTAATATCAGAAATACCTCCCGTGTTGATAGCTCAAGAACAAAGTACGTATTTTTGTTGATGATGTGCCTGTGATGGCTTTGGCGGATACGGGGGCAACTATTTCGGTCATGAGTGCGTGTTTTAAGATAACTTGGGGCGGAAGGTTTTATTTAAGTGGAATCAAGCTTCGTAGTTTTGCGGAGTGAGTGGTGAGGCACTGCATCCTGTTGGTGTGTGTCAAGCTGACGTGTTTCTCGGAGGCCGCGTTATCCTAACGGAGTTCGTGATTATTCCGCAGGCGACACATGATCTTATTTTGGGTATGGACTTTTTGAGGGAGTGTGGTGCGACTGTCAACTGCCCCACAGGGACAATAGTCTTGAGTGATCACGTTCCGCCAGCGCTCTTGGAAAACCCTGTGGATGATGAGACGACATTGTGTGTCTGTGGCGACACTATCATACCACCGTTGTCAACCGTTCGTGCACCTGTTGGTTGCAGCGACAGCTATCTCACCAACTTTGATGCCAACGAAGAAGCAGTGTACACCAACTGCATGAAAAAGAATATGTTGATCCCACATTGTGTGGTGTTGATCAGACGTGGACGCGCTGGTATATGTACTGTCAATTGCTCCACAGAACCCGTGATGTTACCAGATGGTCTAACGTTAGCCGTCGTCAGTGGACAACATGAGGCCCTACTTGTGACCGAGCTTAGAGATTCGCCGGAAGAGCATCGTAGTCACAGTTTTGAAACGGCTCTTCTGTCAATGGTGAATAAGTCGCTGAGCACAAGTTAACGCCGAACAGGGGTGAATGTAATTTCGAAGCACGTCTCTGCATTCGGCTTTGCGCAGAAAGATTAAGCGCCCTTAATCTCTGCTTCTCGGACATGTCCCACTATCAACGCGGGTTTGGCCAATCCGATTAGACAAAAGCCATACCGTGTTTCGCCATCCGAGCAGCGGATTATTAATGAGCAGGTGAACGAAATGATTGAAAACGGAATCATTGAAGAGTCGGTAAGTTTATGGGCAGCTCAAGTAATTCTCGTTAAAAAGAAAGACAGATCCTGGAGATTTCGCGTCGATTATCGCGGATTGAATGCTGTAACAAAAAAAGACGTGTACCCATTTCCACGTATTGATGATGCGATAGACTGTCTGCATTTGGCCTCTTACTTTTCCTCTGTAGACTTAAGATCGGGCTACTGGCAAATTCCCATGCATCCTGAAGATAAAGAAAAGACAGCCTTTCTAACCCCTGACGGCCTTTTCGAATTCAACGTGATGCCGTTTGGACTGTGCAACGCGTTGGCGACGTTCGAGCGATTTATGGACACTGTTCTTCGTGGCTTGAAGTGGAGCATTTGCATGTGCTATCTCGACGACGTCGTCATCTTTGGCCGCACCTTCAGCGAACACAATTCACGTCTGAATACTGTACTGACTTGCATAAGAAACGCCGGCCTTGTTTTTAACTCAAATAAATGCCACTTCGGAGACCGAAAAACCCTTGTTCTCGGACACCTAGTCGATCAGGATGGCATCCGTCCAGATCCCCAGAAGACAGCAGCCGTTGAAACGTTCAATGCGTCACGCTCTGTTAAGGAGCTCCGCAGTTTTTTTGAGCTTTGCTCCTATTTTCGCCGCTTTATACCTAACTTTGCCAATGTCGCGTATCCACTGACATGTTTGCTACGGAAGAATATTCCCTTCGAGTGAACTCCGGAGTTCGACTCCTCTTTTCGTCAACTGAAGTTCCTCCTGACGTCGCGGCCTGTTCTTCGACACTTCAACCCATCAGCTCCTACAGAACTGCACACGGATGCCAGCGGCATAGGAATTGCTGCGTCCTAGTTCAACTTTATCGTAACCGCGAGCACGTGATTGCATACGCAAGTCGCTCCTTGAGTAGACTCGAGCAGAATTACACTGTCACCCAACAAGAATGCCTCGCGGTAGTATTTGCGATTCAGCGGTTTTGGTCTTACCTATATGAACGCCCCTTTACAGTCGTCACCCACCACCACTTATTGTATTGGCTCGTCAACCTTTGGGACCCTTGTGGCTGTCTAGCGCACTGGGCACTTCGGCTCTAAGAGTACAATTTCATAGTCTCGTACAAAAGTGGTCGACGACACACCGACGCGGATTGCCTTTCGCGCATGCCACTGAGCACTACAGAGTGTGACGCCGATGACCTCGACCACCTTGTAGCTTGTGTGTCACCAAAGTCTCCCGACCTCAGTACTTTCAAAGATGAACAGCGAAAGGACACTAGGCTATCATCGCTCTGCACAGCTCATACGGCATGCCATTTCTGTGTACGCAACGGACTCCTGTATAAGAAGAACTTTTCCAGCACTGGCGCACGTTTCCACCTGGTAGTGCCGGAAAGCCTTCGGACAGCGATTTTAGGTGCTATGCACGACGATCCTACGTGCAGACATTTAGGTTCTGCGCGGACGCTTTATCGTGCTAAGGAACGTTTTTATTAGCCAGAAATGCGACAGTCAGTCGAGGCGTATGTGGCCAGCTGCACGCAGTGTCAACGCCACAAACGTCCATCTACTGCTCCGGCGGGTCTTCTACAGCCCTTGCCACCTCCAAGCACACCTTTCCAACAGGTGGGCATTGACCTCGTGGGCCCTTTTCCAAAGTCGGCTAAGGGCAATCGCAGCATAATTGTATGTGTTGATTACCTCACGTGCTACTGCGAGACGGCGGCCATACCAACTGCAACTGCCTGCGACGTTTCTGTGTTCCTGCTGCAGCACGATATCCTCCGACATGGTCCACCTCACGTGATCATCAGTGATCGTGGGCGACAGTTTACGGCAGATATAGTAGAAGAGCTGCTTCGATTGAGTGAGTCCAGCCTTCGTTACTCGTAGCGATACCATCCGCAAACGAATGGGCTCACGGAGCGCACCAACTGAACAATTGTGGATATGCTCTCTGTGTATGTGGCATCCGACCACAAGAACTGGGATGACGAGCTACAATTTATAACGTACGCGTTCAACACCACTAAGCACGAGACAACAGGCTATAACCCCTTCTTCTTGGTGTACGCACGACCGCCACGGCACACACTCGACACAGTTTTGCCATTCTCGGTGCACGAGAACCCCTCAGTCACCGAAATCTTCTGCCTTGCAAAAGAGGCGCGTCGTATTGCTCGTCTACGCACTTTGGCATCACAGGAAACATCGAAGGCACGCTATGACGTCTGCCAATAGCCTGTAACTTACCACCCAGGCGACTTAGTGTGGCTGTGGACTCCGGTACGAAGACGCGGGTTATGCCAAAAGTTCTTGGCCACATATGACGGACCGTTTGTTGTTCTCGACAAAATCACAGAAGTCACATACACAATAGCTCGCGTCACGAGAAGTGGAAGAAGAGCTGCTAAAACCCAAGCAGTCCATGTCGCTTGAATGAAGTTGTACACACCAAGGCGAATCAATTACCTCGCCCCGGCGGGCTTTGTCTGCGAGGGGAAGAATGTTGCACATGCCTGGGAAGAAAACGAAGATGGGTGAACAGGCTGGCTGCCCGAAGCTGGAGAAAGAAGGAAGACGACGACACTGCGATCATCAACCTGTTGACCGTTCCGGTGCTTCTCTTCGCGAACAAGATAAACGGCCCCCTTCAGCCGTGTAGGTCCTGGTTCTCCTTGTGCGTAACAATATTACAGTACACAACAATCATAACCAAAAATAACTACGGCCGTCAAGCCTTACTATGACACATCACGTCCTAAAATTCCTTCATGATCAGTAGGGCTTCTACCCGTTCTAACCATAATGGTGCACATTCGTCTGTTCTTACTACCTCGAGAAAACCTTGAAATACTTTGTTCCAAATACTCTCTTGCTGGTCTGCTGTCATGGTCACAGTGAAATCCAGCCAATCTAGAGCGTGACATACTGTGCAAGGCAGACATCATGATAAAATCGAAAGGTAATCTGTCATCATTCTCTATTGCCAGATACCTGATTCCATGAGGGTTCAACGGAAACTCTTTTTTATTTGTCCTTTGTAATACGTCCCAAAACTATACTCCTTCCCAACAGTGCAGGAAAACGTGGTCAATAGTGTCCGGTTTCTTACAGATTAGGCAGTGAGATCCCTTTGGCATATAGAAACCACGTCCCTCTAGAAACGTAGAAACGTCCTTACAGGAAGTGTTCCGGTGTGTAATTGAAAAAGTTTTTGCAGTTGGATTTGCTGGCATTTTTTAACTCGTTTAGGCACATTACGACTCTTGCATGCTGTATATAGCGCTTCGTGCAGTGAAATGAGAAGCATTTTGTAACATAAATCTTTGTACATTTTTTTCTTTCCAATAGAACACTGGTAGTCAGTCGAAAAACAAACGCACAAAAACCACTTGCTGGCCACAACTTCCTTCATGTATCCTTTCACAGCCCTTGTGGTAACATGACTGCTCACAAGAAACTCGGGCAACAGTCTACTTAGTCTTGTTTCATACACTGTTAGTAGGAAATGATCTCTTGTCTCGCGGAAAAAGAAAAACCTATTTACTAACTGCTTGATAAACAAATGTCCTAGCCCAAGGCCTCCACACTTCACCCGTCTAAGCAAATTCGTGCAACTGCACCTTTCCCAGTTAGACCCCCACAAGAACATTGCAAACACCCGATGTAATTTTTGCAGATTGACCCGGGAACAGTACAGCACTTGCATCCCTTACCATAGCTTAGACACAAAAAACCAGTGACATGCAGTAGCCCTAGAAAACATGGACAGATAAGTTGCATTCCACCTATTTGGTTTCTCTTTGCATCTTTTGTTTGCTTTGTCCAATATTCATCAGTACATTTGTAAGACTCAAGCGGATTCCTAGATATTTAGGTGGTGTTTTTGTCCATTTAATGGCTGCGAGAAATTCTGAGGTTGAATTCCAATAACCATGCCAAAAGTCGAGGCATTTACTGCAGTTTATGTGGCTTCCTGTAACTTTGGCGAAAATTTTAGAAACTGTGATTGATTCTGCAATACCTTCAACCACGATGGCTGTGACTGTCCGGAAATTCTACCTACGATGGACAACGCTCGTTTTTTTATGCGCCGACACCTCCTAAAGCAGTACCCAGACCAGTGTGGGGCGAATGAATCATTCCCTCCCCGTGTTCGTGGCCGTGGCTTGCCTCGTTGTTCCCGAGTGCTGTTGTACAAACTAAGAGTGAGCTTTGTGCTGGTGTGTGTACAATTACACAATCAAGGGCGTGTGGGAAGTCCGTTGTACGTACTTGTGGCTCCTGAGAAATACTTGAGCATCTCGTAGTGTACTGTCCAACATTTACTGCGCAACGGTCTTTGCTGATTGAGGAATATAAATTTCTAGGACTTAAGTGCACGACCCTAGACGACTACCTCTCTCCGAGCGGTTGTGCTTCCCGACGCGACCAGGCCCGCTGAGCTCTCCTTATATAAATGAACCAAACAAACTTGGCCACCCGTTTAGAGACAATTTTTTATTATTTTTGTTCTTTACTTATACTTGTCGAAGTCTTCTTCATTTTTTTCTCTTCCTCATCATTTTTTCTCTTTCTTCCCTCTGATCTTTGTTTCTTCTGTTTCTTCCCTCCTCCCGAAAGAGTGAGCAGGCGTTGTGCTCCTCCAGGTGGCAGCTTCCAGCTTGCTCTCTCTCTTTCTTCTGTGTCTTTGTCAATCTGTGTATACAAATCAAGTAAATAAATAAATAAATAAATAGCAAAGCTACAAATCACAACAGCATCAGCGTATGCGAGTAGTTTGAGCTCTGAGGATTGTAATCTAAATCCACTAATGATGTCGTTCTGCAGTATCGACCTACATAATGTTTCAATCTAGATGCAAAACAACAGTGGACCATCAAGGCAGCCTTGACGCAGTGCTGACGGACGTCAACGCTATGAAAAGCTGTTGATCTATAGAATGCGCCAGAATGGAGTAGTAAATTCCAGCAAAAAATAACGGTGTACTCTTAACGAACAATAAGTGCTTGGGGAAAATTGGTTCTTGAAGAATGGACTCGGCGAAGCGAGGTCATAGTAAATTATAACTGGATGCGACTTCACGCATGGAGACGCTTTTAACAAGCTTTGGCATTGTTACCAAAAATTTTATATACCAAGAACATTTTCAATGTGAAATTATTAGAAAATATATATATATAGATCTGCCGTCATCACATAGCCAATGCTATATGATGAAGGTAACACACAATTTCAAAAATACTTATCTTGCATAAAAAAAAACAAAAACTTCATAAAAATTTCTCAGTGAGTAGCCAATGAAGGTTTCTGTGAAATCTGCTATTGAGCATTATTTTATTAGGGCCACCTCAATGTTGAATTCACAGCGGAACACGTGCAAAATTGAACATTTTCGCGAATTTGTCACCTGTCAACTTTATTTGTCGCCACCTGTCAACAACATGGGACAGATTCTCTATATTCAAAGCCACATAAAAAATTTACAGAAGTGCAAAAGTTCGTAAAACTTATGTGAAGTAGCACACCTACCATTCTTCTAAAGGGTAAAATTTTTCTTAGCCTATTTTAAAAAAATGTATTTTTCGACAACGTGTATTACAAACTATGGCTGTGAGGTTTCCGAAAAAAATTCAGATGAGTTTAGCGGTACTGGAAAATGCTTTTCGCAAAAAAAATGTTTTGGGGGAGCATTTTCGGCTTTGGGTAGATAGTTCTGAAATTTTTTAAAATATACCACACATAGTCGACTACCAAGATTTGATCAGTTGACGGGAATGACCGTAATATTTCTTTTATGTAACACTGATTTTAATAGTCATTATTTTTGTAAATAGTTTATAGAGAACAGATGGTAAGCTGATTGGCCTGCAATTTTTTTAAGTCCTTGACGTCGCATGCCATATAGATTACGATGATGGCGTTATTCCTAGATTCTGTTACCCTTTTCTTTCGATTTATTGATTGATATGTGGGGTTCAACGTCCCAAAACCACCATATGACTATGAGAGACGCCGTAGTGGAGGGCTCCGGAAATTTCTACCACCTGGGGTTCTTTAACGTGCACCCAAATCTGAGCACACGGGCCTACAACAATTCCGCCTCCATCAGAAATGCAGCCGCCGCCACCGGGATTTGATCCCGCGACCTGCGGGTCAGCAGCCGAGAACCTTAGCCACTAGACCAACACAGCGTGGCACCCTTTTCTTGCGAAGAGACTTTTGGTATATAATGAAATAGAGTTGCTTCTCTTTTTCTCTTCGTATATAATGTGGCCAGTCTTTCTTACTCGATTTCTCCGCCATCTGCGTAAGGACTCCAAGTGTGCGCGAGCACTTCAGCAGCTTTCAAGTGTCCTTCTCAAAAGAAGGTGACTGTGTTTTATCTGTATTTTTAAAATTTCTCTAAATTCTTGTCGCCACTGTTTACCACTTCTGCAATACGGCTAGCGATATCTGCTTTTACAGAGCTATATCGCAGTCGGCGACTCAGTGAAGACGTAACAGCGAGAAATTCTTCCATAAAAGTTGTTCCGACACGGGGAATCGAACCCGGGCCTCGTGGCTGAGAGCCAGGTATCCTTCCTAACCACAAGACTATGCCGGAGAATACTCGTTCACTGCCTTTTCTGCCGATGGCTGGCGTGTGAAACACTATACGGAGTTCGGATAAGACGCGGAAAGCATTGTGATGAAGACCATGAATGCGCGCGAGCGCTTCAGCAAATATCAATTGTTTTTGTTGAGAGGAGCTGACTCTATGTATTTCTTTAAAATTCTTAACACTGTTATTGTCATTGTCCTACGAGCACTGCAATTCTGCTAGCGATATGTTCTTCTACAGAGCTATATTGCACTCGCCGGCTTAGTCTAGACTTGTTTTCAAAACACGGAAGCGAAAAAAAGCGGACTTTCATTAGTATATGAAATATTTTAGTCATACTGAAGAAAAACAGAGAGAGAGAGAGAAAGGCAAGTGGAAAGCAAGCAGTTTAACCAGGTTTGACGCGTCTTGCTACTTTACTCGAGAGAGGTTGAGGAGGAGAAAGAGAGGGAAAACAAATAGATGAGGAACAAGGGAAAGCGATGACAAGTAATACACTCGCATGCAAACAAGTGTGCGCCACCCAAAAGCAGAAGGTTCCAAATTGAGAACAGTCAGAGAGGGTGGTTTGATTTCGACTGTCTTAGACGAAGTGTATCGCTGTACAGGCGGTTAATGAAGGATCGCAAGGACTATCTCCGAGGGACCCTGACCTTGATGTGCGTTCCGATGTGATGGACTTGTGTGATTAGCGTGCACAATGTGCTTATCGGTGACCTCAACACAACGATTACACGTATGTATTCATCGCGTAAATCATCGATGGAGTGTTGCGCGGGCTCTTCGTGAATTCGCAATGGCGATGATGACATCCACGCGACATCTGCCGATGCTTTAGTCGCCGCTGCGTATTTTCGGTTTTCCGAATGTAGCACGTTGGCTCTGGGTGTCGGTGGCGGCAATAGTGGGGGGAGGGGTAGCTCTCGGTGATGAGGAGATCGGTGAAACTCTGGAAATTGAAAGTGAGGTGGTGGTTCACATTGGGTGTCAGCACTGGTAGTATTCCTAGACGTCTTTGTCGCTTTCTGCAGCATGTGTGAAGCATCAAGGAGGCGGCAAAACTGACGAATGAGATGTAAGTTTACTCAGCAGCATGAACGCTGCAGAGGATCATGTATTTTACTGTCATATACTTTATCGATGCGCACATGAACTTAGTTTTTCACACGGATTATTTCTTCTATCGTTGTGCGGGTGTTCAGTGTCGGTTTCTATGTTGTGGAGCATGACAAACGCAAACAAGAGTCAGCCCTAAGGAGCTTTGCCCCTAAGCGTCATTTATAAGCAGCAGTGAATCTCTCCGAATTCACACTAGACCAAATAGACTAAGGGCGAATGCCGAAACTCTTGATCCTTGCAAAGCGAGTAAAGTTTGCTCAACTCCCCAGTTATGAAACTGTGAGAAGATGCATTCTAGGGTACACTCTGAAGACGCTGTGTTTCGAAGCAACGGCGAAAGGCGGGACTAATATAAGCTAAAATTGTTTTGAGGAAACTATTATGTCTGCTGGTAACGACAAGCATAACACCCCTTAAGCTTGTGGACTGCTCATCATAAGGCAAAAACAGCGCACGCTCGATGAAGATGTATTCTTTATGTCTTGTGTAAATGGCAGACAGAGCAATGTCACTGGTGACTTCAGTGGTAATCCACGTCGTTACAAAATTCAATAAAGCACCCCGCAGTACCACCGACAGGTCATACTCTCACAATTAAACACCATTTCAAGAAATGCGCGCAAGTATAAAAGTCCCGTACGTGTCTTGGGGAAAATGAGGTGGTTATTCAACGTCATGTTCTGAGGGAAACGGCAAGGGCACGTAAATAAGAGTGGCGATTCATGGCATCGCAAAATAAAATACACTGTGCGGTGTCGTTTTCCTGGCATATTATCGTTCCGTTATCATAAATGTAAAAGACTTTTTCAGGCAGAACTTTCATCTGAACTTTTGAATCTGGTCTTCGTTACCAAGACTTGACTCGCGAGACCCTATGCGTACGTTACACCGACTTTCATTGCCTCTTTTTTTTTATTTTCGCGTGGTGGTCCCTGTGGTCCCTGTATAAGTACAGGTCAAGTTCGAGACTTATATCGATCCTGGCGTGGCCTGGGAGCATGTACTTCGTATTAAAAGGATAACGGCGAGCAAAAAGGCGTCGACGTCAGATGGAGTTACTGCTATTAACGGCGGTGCGACCATGAATTGACTATAATACACTGACTTATTAATTTCTACCAAACATTTTTTCTCCTTTCTCCCTTCTCAACGCTAATGTCCATGGCTTTGCTGGGCGTGTATTTTGTACGTAATAATATAGAGAGGGAGGAATGCATTTACTATTAAAATTATTCATTCACCTTTCAAGGAGAAACAAGTAACCGAATAGTAATGCTTAAAACTATGGTTTAAAATTTGACAGAAGAGTTGCGCCAAGCTTTGCTTTGAAATTTTCGACACTGCTTTTTTTTTTCACGGCATGCCTCCCCTCGTTCCTTGAATGAATCCGCTTTAATGAATCTGCATTGAGCAAATATAGGAAAAGGCTGCTCCGGATATGCTGTTCAAGATGTCATGAATGCAGCCAATACCTGTGCATGTCAGTTTACGTCGAACACTTTAAAGCGGCCAGTTGAGCATTATCCAACTCCTTGTCGACGAGCTTACGAAAGAGCGCTTCCTTGTGCCCGTATAGACATTGCAGCCATGTTTCAGGGATTGTTGCAATGCATCCACACTAGCGCACGGGCGCATTATATGGACAGCTTCTTTCTTTCGATGCCATGTCATTTGTATAGACGGCCCAGACGCAATTTCGCCATAGTTTTCGGCGTCGCCGTCATATTGCTTATAAAGGACGAGTCGGCACCCTATGAAGTTAGGTACCCTAGTGCGCTGCTAAAACAATTCCTTATTTTTAGGAATGACTTGAAATACGTAGAGAAGTTTGGCATTTCAAAAAATATTGTGGAAAAAGTTGGATGGCTGACCTTTGCGGAACAGAGAACTCTAGGCTATCGGTATAACACAAGGTCGCCGGAGAAGGCCTCGCAAGCAGTAAGCTATCCTTCTTGCGACCGGCGGGCTTTTCTGAACAACTGTAATCAGGACGCCTTCGTTCAGTATGATCTTTCATCTCGGCCTAATGTGCGTGCGTGTCTAAATGCGCAGCATTTCTTAGTGAATTTCAGCGACTTTGAGCGTATCTATCTATCTATCTATCTATCTATCTATCTATCTATCTATCTATCTATCTATCTATCTATCTATCTATATTCGACTTCAGCTCTCCTTGCCGTTTCGATAATGGTGTCAATACCAAAATTGTTGTGGCATAACATGATGGTATGAGGAGCAGAAATGACTAGTAATCATATGAAAATGATGACACATATGTCATAAATGCCATGATTTACATTCCATGGTCTTGCTGCTCCCGCGGTGGTTTCGTTCACATGACATATTGCAAAACTGGTATGGTATAGCAGGACTGCATGGTGAAGATAAGTGGCAGACCCTGACGTGGAAATCATCACATGCATGTTATGTAAGTCGCGACTACACGCCACGCTTATGGTGCGCTCGCGGTCGCTTTGGTAGCTTCACATATACAATGTTTGGTATTACAGGACGTGAATAAATCGCGAAGCTATGACTAGTTCAAGCATGATAATCATTAGATGAGCGCAATATAAGAACATGACTACATGTCACGCTCATGATTGGCTTGTGGTCATTTCGCTAGCTTCACATATACATAATTTGGTGTTACGTGACGTCAATAGATGACCAAGGTGCAAACATGATATTCATGACATGTGTGTCATGTAAGAACATGACAACACACCACGTTCATGATGCGCTCGCGGCCGTTTCGCAAGCTTCGCATATACCAAATTTGCTATTACGTGACCATGACGTGAATGGACGACGAAGGTAAATGACACGTACAAACATGATAATCACGACATGCGTGTTATGTAAAACATGACTACGTGCTGCGCTCATATCATGCTCGCGGCAATTTTACTAGTTACAAATATACCAAACTTGGTATCATGTGACGTGAATAGACAATGAAGGTAATGACACGTCCAAACATAATAATCATGGTATGCATGTCATGTAAAACATGACTGCGTGGTACGCTCATAGCGCGCTCGCGGCCGTTTCGCTAGCTCCACACACACCACGTTTGGCATCACGTGACGTGAACAGACGAAAAAGGTAAATGAAAAGTCCAAACATGATAATCATGATATGAATGTTACGTAAAGCATAACATGCTACGCTCATAGCGTGCTCGCGGCCGTTTCGCTAGCTCCGCATATACCAAACTTGGTATCGCGTGACGTGAATAGACGACGAAAAATTATGACACGTCCAAACACGATAATAATGACATGGAAGTCATGTACGGTATATTTACGTCTGCCTCGTAACGTTGCGCTGAATTTAAAGTGACATATCAACCTTCCTCATTCGTGCTTTGCATATCGATTCTCACTGTGTGTGGAATCTGCCAACTTTTTCACATTTACACAATGGCCCTTGCATTATCGCGGTCTTGGAGGAGAGTAACTAGCAGTTAAATGCGTTTTACAATGCGGTAGTCACAGTGATTGTTCTCGAACCACAGGCCGTCACAGATATCGCAGCTTAAGCCCAAGGGCTGCTATTCGCGGCGAGATCAGGCTATAGGCGGCAGCACCGTTCCCGCTAAAGTGTGAAAAGGTGGTAGGCGGCGTGTTTACAAATAGACGCAGCGGCGCTTCGTTGCGTGCTGTCTGAGCCGATTGTCGGCCGATAAAATGCGTCGACTATACTGTTTACTGTTAATATCTACGCTCTTCTCTACTGATTCGGTGCACGACGCCTATGAAACGTTAACATTGCCCGCGATAAACGCAATCTGCCTTTCATAGGGATGCTCACCCTGGGTGACTCTCTTCAGGCGTCACACCCCGACAGGACATGTGTCAGGGTTGCCAGTTCTCGCGCACAGATACTGCACTTCGCACTTTCGTGGACTCCTGGGTACGCGTGTCGGGCCAGGGCGGGCGTGAGCACCATGCCGGTCTGTAGTTGTCTCAGGAGGAGCCCCTCGCGCCGCCTCGGGTGGCTGTGTGACGCGTGTGCGGGGGGAGCGATCACCGACGCACTGCCACCGGACATTGCGAACCACATAGGCTCGCCCGATCACGAGGCGCAGCTCAACGCCATCCAGCGGCTTGACGCGGCCCTGGCTCTGCAAAAGCGAACGAAACAAACTCCTAGTAGCTCGCGCTGGGCCTGCCGTCGTTGAGGTCTAGATAGGCAGAAGGGTCCGGAACCCTGCACGGTGCTTCCACCTTCCCTACGCAGGACTGCTCAATAAAGTCTATTTCTCTCTCTCTCTCTCTCTCTTCACGCTTTCGCACTAAACTACGCCTTTTCTGTGTTGTTTGTACGTGGTTAGCTTGTGTTCCGCATGCTACGCACTGTTGTACCGTGACTGAACTGCTTATTTACATCTTTGTCATCTGCTTACTACAAAAAAAAAGGGAAAAAGAAAGATCTTAGAAAGCCTGCATATGTGTTCGATTAGTTCAGTACCACCGTTCGCACCTTATACGCATATGATTTTTTCCCCCTCTGATTCTGTTCACCATGAAATGTCGGACAGTTGTTAAGTATAGTCAGGAAAGCTTAGTGGCTGATGGCTCTTTGCGCTACACTGCGTTTACCACGCGAGCGCACATGTTCTTGCACTACTAAGAATATAAAACAATATATAAAAGTTAAGCTGAAAGCTTTTATAGGTAAATTACGTGCATGACAGTGCTACAACAGAGACTTGGTTATTGGGACAGGCATGTTTTGTTTTCTCAAACAAAAAATTAACGCTGCCTTCTGTCGGTCACTAACAATGGCACACAAACACTGAAGACAGTGTAAAAAAGATGAAACTTCGAGTGAAATCATATGACATCATATATAAGGCATGCCGTCTGAAATAATTGTCAACGTCTGGGCTCTTTAGAGCGTTCATATATCTAAGCACATGGTTGCGCATGGTAAGTCTCTTTGAAGTACAGTTTAAGTACTGATGCGTCACAGTTTATGCCATAGTAATATTTTTATGTAGTGATATCACGGCCAGATAAACACAACTAAGGCTCCTCGCATGATTAATAAACTACAGTGCCGCATAGTTACACCTACCAAAACGCGCAAATGCATAACCTTAAGCCCCCCCCCCCCCCTTTTTTTTTTTGAAAGCCGAGTTGCTGTGAAATGCTGCATTCACACACCATTTATTAGTACTCATGTTTGAGAGGATGCCAAGAGCATTTTGTGATGTGCTTCAAACAGAAAGTGGCATTGAATATTAAATATTCATGGTGAATGGAAGGTACGACGACAACAAACAGCACTCTGGAAAGTTGCACTGGCCGATCCTATTACGATGCATTAGCAGCGGAGCAAGACCACATGCTTTTGTACCTCGTTTCAGGCATACGAAGAAACAGTTACACTCGTGCTGACATGACCGGATAAATCACACTTTAAAAACGTTCATGACGTGCGCGCACATAGAAAAGCGACGTCGCTGGCAGACGACGCTGGAAGTGATCTACACTTCACCACTTCAGCCAGTTGCCGCCAGGTGGCGACTCGGCTTAATCTCGTGGCCAATAGAAACTCCCGCCGAAAGTAGTTCGTTCGCCCCGACGAACGCACTCCCGCAAATCATCCCATGGGCGTTGTTGTGGCCGAAACGTCGCTTGTTCGGCGCGCGTTATTGCAGGCGTTTCACATCGCGAGTTTACTCGGAAGCGTGTTTTGTAGGAGCCGGCTGCTACCGGTGATTGCATTCCCGTTCGCGGTCCATCGTTACTTGCGAGGCTACCGGATCATGAGCATAAGCTGTTCCGGCCGGCACTCGGCCTCCCGGGCCTGTTTTTCTGCCCGGACTGCACCATCGACCCGGCGAATGCGAGCTCTCACGTTTCTGCTGTTGGTGCTCTTCTAAAGTTGTCCGTAGCTTACCAATGTGGATGTTCTCAGTAGAAACTGATGCTCGCGTGCTCGGTGTCACGGCTGTGACGGAATGAATGACGTCACTCACAGAGCAGCCAATGGCGCCCATGCTTAGGTAGAATGCTCTGAATGACGTAAATGATAGAGCAGCCAATGGAGACTGCTCGTCACACCAATGCGGAGTGGTTTTTCGTTTCTCCTAGCCATCTATCGCTGTAAAGAAAAAAAAAAGGTGGGGGGCACTACGTGTACTTGACAAACAGTAAAGGCAGCCTTGGGTATAGTTTCAGAATTGCATTCTCCCGGAAGCGGCAGTGTTTATATACGCCTCTTCGCGGGATCAAATCCTCTTTCCTTACCCAATATAATCGTGTCGCGTTAACAGAGCCCGGGCCGACGTATAGCGTAAAAAAACAGGCGCAGGTTATGTGTACGAGCAGACTTGCATCTTTTTCGGCTGATGCATTTGACCGGGCCTGGACAAGCAGTGCAAAACAATTGATGTCCCGGGCCTGTGAAAAGGCAGTGGGATTATCTGGGTGGTTTGCGTTTTGCCGCCATGACTGGACCGATGATGAGAAAACCCAGGAAATCAATGACCACTAGAAAACACACTTTTTTGTGCAAACTGTTGTGCAGTAAGAATAACAAAAGCCCGGATATACGTGTTTGCGACTCGCAAAATCAATATCGAGGAGAGCCACACTTTTCTAGGATTCAGATCGACGAAATAAAACGCTTCCGTTTGTTGAGTGTTCGCCGTGCCCTGCACGAGCTTGAGTCTTAAGTCATTTATTCTTTTTTTTGTTTAGTATAAGGAAAACTCTAAAAAGAAGGTAGAAAGCAGTCTAATTCTGAGAGCCAATTTTTTTTAAACCTACCAAGAAATTACCGACATTCATTCCGCTCCAGAAACATGCAAAGCTTTCGCGGCTGTTGACAATATGATCGAGGCGTAAGTTAAGGCCGAGCCGACCGGTTCTCAGAAAGGCAAGCTAGTACACTCAAGCCTGCAGAAAACAGTGGGATCAAAGGCGTAAAAAGACGAAATAGGTATAAATCTTGAACTTTTTTATTATTTATTGTTTTTCATTTCTGCGAACAAAAAAAATCATTAATGCTGTCCCGTTCTTCCAAGCGACAAAGCCATATATAGAGACTTCTTCAAACGACTCTAAACATTCTCACTTCTCGAGCTAAAATTTCATTTCGGTTAAAGGAAAAGCAATGCGTTTGATTTTACTTTTTCAAGGCCACTCCATTTGACCCCTCTTAGCTAAATGAGATTGGAAGTGAGCTGAACCAAAGCGTTTTCACAGCGCTATATCCGGAAGTTTGCGTTGTATTTCGCAGCGGGATTGCATCGCACTAGGTCAAGAGAAATAAGGGAGAATAAAGTGAGTCCTGTGTGGCTTTTTTTCATAGCTTCCTACCTTGCCATTGAATAGTGACTAAAGTTACAAAAAGCCAGCAAAGTACCCTACCCGGCACTCGAATCAGGGGAATCCAATATCTTTTCTCGCATTGGCAAGGTTCGAAGACAGCATGTACAAAAGGTGGATCTGCCTGTCCGTCTATCTATCTATCTATCTATCTATCTATCTATCTATCTATCTATCTATCTATCTATCTATCTATCTATCTATCTATCTATCTGTCTATCTGTCTGTCTGTCTGTCTGTCTGTCTGTCTGTCTGTCTGTCTGTCTGTCTGTCTGTCTGTCTGTCTGTCTGTCTGTCTGTCTGTCTGTCTGTCTGTCTGTCTGTCTGTCTGTCTGTCTGTCTGTCTGTCTGTCTGTCTGTCTGTCTGTCCGTCCGTCCGTCCGTCCGTCCGTCCGTCCGTCCGTCCGTCTATCTATCTATCTATCTATCTATCTATCTATCTATCTATCTATCTATCTATCTATCTATCTATCTATCTATCTATCTATCTATCTATCTATCTATCTATCTTTCTATTTATCTATTTATCTATCTATTTATCTATCTATCTATCTGTCTGTCTACCTATCTATCTATCTATCTATCTATCTATCTATCTATCTATCTATCTATCTATCTAGCTGCTAGCTAGCTAGCTAGATAGATAGATAGATAGATAGATAGATAGATAGATAGATAGATAGATAGATAGATAGATAGATAGATAGATAGATAGATAGATAGATAGATAGATAGATAGGTTACTATGCTTCGGAGGAAACCAACGTTTGGTAACATCATAACTATCCCACGAATAGCGTATTTGAAAACACCTTCGATAACTATGTAGATTGAAGGTTAGCATTTCATTTTTGATTTTGGGAGAGGATAGATAGATAGATAGATAGATAGATAGATAGATAGATAGATAGATAGATAGATAGATAGATAGATAGATAGATAGATAGATAGATAGATAGATAGATAGGTTACTATGCTTCGGAGGAAACCAACGTTTGGTAACATCATAACTATCCCACGAATAGCGTATTTGAAAACACCTTCGATAACTATGTAGATTGAAGGTTAGCATTTCATTTTTGATTTTGGGAGAGGATAGATAGATAGATAGATAGATAGATAGATAGATAGATAGATAGATAGATAGATAGATAGATAGATAGATAGATAGATAGATAGATAGATAGATAGATAGATAGATAGATTTGCACAACTCAAGGACATTATGACGGCGGCAGTTTTAAAAGAACCTAACGCTATACACAGTATGTATAGGAACGAATTAGAGGAAGCCAAGAATGCGTAATCTCTTAACTTCGTGCTCCGATAGTATTTATTCCCGACTTACTATTATACATCTCATCCAAACCTCTACATCAGCTACGGAACTACGGTGGCTATGCTTCGGAGGAAACCAACGTTTGGTAACATCATAACTATCCCACGAATAGCGTATTTGAAAACACCTTCGATAACTATGTAGATTGAAGGTTAGCATTTCATTTTTGATCTTGGGAGGGGAGAGGGGAAAAAAGAGGGGCGGAAATTGACCACGGAAGCAACCTCCGCAGATAATTGGTAATCTCTGGCGTAAACATCTGCGTGGGCCGGGTATTGTTCGTGGGCAGATAATTGTGTTACGAAACCCACCTCTGCTACCGCAAGAAATGAGAGCACCCGCATTCAGCTACGAGGTAAGTAGCAAAAACATAAAAAATTTTCTTTTGAGAGGCCTGTGTAGAAACCCGCATTCACCTTTGCTTTTCATATACCGCCTGCTAACGAGCCCTGTTTGTATATTTCGGCGATAAAAATTTCCTTACTTCAGGAGATGCGGGAAGCCATTCTTTATCTAAGCAAATGTTTGCGACAGAGGGTAGTTGTGTGTTGTAAAAAGCAGAAATTAAAGATGACTAATACGTCACGAAAATGCACTTATATGGGACACTCATGATGAGGAATGTTATGAAAGAAATCATTATGGTTCTGTTTTTATTTGAAAGACTGCCCTTATAGGTGAAGTGATGAAGACACTGCGCTTTTTATAATGAGCAGCGTCACAGCATGGGACGATCATTATAGTAACTTCCTCGCTCGAAATACTGAAATTGGTTGGGAAGATTTTCACACATGCAAGTCAGCATTTGCACGTGGGCAAACTTATTACCACGAAGTTAAGCTAATACACAAAATATACTTAACTAATAGCGTCGCAATTTCGATTGAAATATTAAACTTTCTTTCATTATCAGGTATATGCGATGGAGGGTTTCACGCACCATTTGCGAGCCAGGTTTCTTTGAACAATCGACCACGTAGTTGGTTCAAGAAACTTCCCTCGTTGTCCGCCGCAAGATACTCTAGAAATAAAGCATTATATTTGAGCTTCTTGTACGGCGCGATTCACTCAGACAATTTCCGCTATCACATCGGGAATCGGGATCCACCAACAAACTATGTCATGACATGGAGGTATATTTCACCATATTCACAAATCTTGCCGTTTTTGTGTGTGTTTTTTCTGTTTGTGACTAGCTGTGCTTAAAGTGCGGGCTGCTGTGTGACTAATTACCTTGATGAGCTGTTTTGTACTGCTGACCCGAAAGTCTCCGGATCGAATCCCTGCGGCAGCGGCTGCATTTTCGGGAGGCGAAAATGCTGTAGGCCCGTGTTCCCAGATTCGAGAGCACGTTAAAGAACCGCAGGTGGTCGAAATTGCCTCAGTCCTCCACTACGGCGTCTCATAATCATATGGTGATTTTGGGACGTTAAACCCAACATATCAATCGATCAAATCAGCTTTCGTACAGCTTAGACGTTTCTTGTGTGGGAACCTCGTTTCTTACGTGTGAGCTCTGTTGACGTGTGAACGTTTATGTTGTTTGTAACTTTCCAGCGTAAGCTTTTTATTGCTTATCGTTTATTGATAACATCAAGATGCAAACTATTAAGTAAGCAAAGAGTAATAACTGGAGATATACCTAAAGCCAGCTAGTCTCTAAACGCAGCTAATTAAAATAGAGTGAGATCGTGTGAGGCAATTAGCTTTAATTTGTATGCAGAATAAATCGAACTTCCCACAATTAATTTGCACTAGAAGATGAACTTTGGCTTCTTGATCACTAATACTTGTAAATATAAAACAGCGCTGAAGAACAGATGAAGACTAAGGAAAACCGTAGTTTCTTAGTCCTCGTCTGTTTTTAGCGATGTTTTTGTTCATTAAAACCACCTATTGTTGCTCTTGCGTCCTGGTAAGTGTTTTCTCCCATTTTGTCGGTTGTAAGGATCCCTTTTGCCTTTGAAATCAGAGGTGTGCGGCTACTTGCCCGTAATATTTGTGAAGCGGGGAGTGTATACAGGGACGAAAATTGATAAAGGCAAAGAAACACTGTAAATTCAAGTGTATTGATTTCTAGAAGTGCCAACAGAGGGATTCGCGTCTGAGTCCTGTCACCGCGACTTTTTTTTCGTCTTATATTTTGATCACTAATGCGTGTAAGATCGAAGGGAGGCGGTTATGTCAATATATACCTGTGATTACCGCGACGCAATCGTGCAAAGTATGGCGCTTCCATGCCTACACTACCCCGATAATGTGGTGCAATATAGCCTATAGGGGAAAAAAAAACAAGCGACGCACCGCAGCTAGTTCAACAACGGGCCGCACATGAAGGGAACGCAGCGCAAAGGGAGTGGCTCAAGAATACCAATGCGTCGCCCTTCAGCAGCCCCGAAAAGGTTGATGTCGGTTGAACAGCGCCCACTAACCTGCTGTCGGACCACCGTTAGTTTGGCACCAACTATTCTAAGGGGTGGTAAGGGAATAAGTATTACACGTTTTCGTTGTATACAAAGGACTCATGCATCAAAGATACATGAATACTTCCATCTTCAAGAGGCAACGCAAGCTTCCTAACAGGTTTCGCGCACTAAAATTATAAAATTGCTCAGCGTTTTAGCAACAAACCTGAAAAATAGTTAACTAAATATATAGTTTCTTTTACTTAACGTTTTCTGATACACAATTAAGAATTTATTGACAGTATAAATGGTAACAGCTAAATAAATTTCAAGGAGTATTTAAACATGTAGTGCCAAAGCAGAAAACGAAGAGGACGAACAGTAGATAATGAAGAGCTTGTTGTGGAGACGATTCAACAGACGAAATATTGTGAATGGTATACCGCAATAAGTGACAACAAAGGCTACAGAGAGATTTCCCGCATATAGCTTTATGATAGCTTGAACTTGTAATAATCCTGAGTGCATCTTGAGCGCATCTATCCTGAGCGCAGCTATTTTTCTAATGCATAATAACTAGCTCGGTACTGCCGTCGTTTGATAGCGATTAAATTCTCTCTCAAGCGTAGAAAGCCGCGTCCTTACAGCAGACACGACATCAACGGCGCATTCACACAAGCTGCAGCCTACAAAGACTTTCCATGCACGGTGGTCACCTCAGGTGACCACCAATTTCCTGGCCTTTGCAGCTGCAAAGGGTAGACGAGCTTAACCCACATGCACCTATGAATTTTATGTCATGGTATTACCGACACCTTATTCAACGGAGAACAGATGCACATTCAGGTTTCCCGCCAATCTGACATCACCCCCGTTGCTAGGACACGAGTGATGAGGTGCGATGTCCTGATGGAGGTGTTTGAACCTCGTTTTATTGAATTCCCTATAGCGGCGACAGGCGACAACTAAGGCTATTCCCAAGGATTTCAACGTTCTGGATTGCCACTGTTAAACGTTTGACGCAAAAGTATGATATTAAAACGCGTGCAGGAACCATAAGCAGACTAAAGGCGTCGAGAAAGCGCTTATATGTTGGTCTTGCAATGGCACCCATCTACTCAACTTAGATATTCTTGTAGAAAAAACACGTCTAAAATATACCGCACGTATACAAAGAAGGCAGACGAGTGCGGATTTTATCCTGGTCGTCCGATTTCAACGTCGCTTGTTGTGAGCAAAACGCCGATTGGCTGTGTACACATGCGCAAATCCTCCATCGCGAAGAGCCGTAAGAAACACACAAAACTTTGGTATACATGGATCACCAATAAAAAAATCACTAGTGTGTAAGGTGGAAAAAATAGATTATATTTGAAGTTTGTTCCCGTATTATGGATATGAAATAGGATGCTCAAGGTGCGTGCAAATCCAATTTCGTCCTGTTTGTGCGGGAGGCATCCATCGTCGGTAGCAAGGTATTATACAACAGCCTTATGTTTAAGTGCACCCCACTCCATGGTATTGCTTTCAACTTTGTAGATGAAGCAATCGTAAGAACACAACTTGTGCTAGCTTCGAACCTTATGGCGACAAGCTATATGAGACCATGAACAAGACAAAGTAGCTTCCTATTCTCTCTTGGGCAGCAGTGCACGCAAACAGCGTGGACTGTCCCAAGAGTGCAACAAAACAAATATTTTTAAGTGGGATTGATGCGCCCAACTCGCAAGTGGCAAACAGGTCACTAAAAATTATTGTGCACTACTCAAATCAGGGAGCGAAATATCATGTCTTCACTGAATAGAAAAGTGATTCCAACAATTCACCTTGTTCAACTCGCCCAATTCTTAAACTATGATTTTGTTTTAGCTCGCAAGAGTCGTAAATAATGACGATATCTTAAATATATTTCCAATTAATTGCTTCTAAACACTTTTGCGCACGTATCAATGACAGCTATTGGCCTGTAGAGCACTCAAGTACTTCTTAATTTAGTAAAAGTTTTTATTGTTTCTTGAGGTAACTTAAAGTGTTACGCTAAAACAGGTTGAAACGGCAAAACAAGGCTTTAAGGTTTGCTTAAGGTTGCTCGTAAGCCCGGTAATACCGCGCTTACAAGCAGCAATGACATTCCCAGATCTATTATACTAGTAGCTTTAGCAAGCGTGTCGCCAACTAACCGTATAAGAGACTTCAATACCAACTGTTATGTGAGTTATATAATCGCAGGGATACGGAAGAGTAATCCGTGACCTGGAGTATGAAGTCTTAGTAACCTGTCTTTACGCATATTCCACCACATATATATGGCACACCTATAAGCATTCACCTTGTATTCGCAAATAGTCGAAGAACTGTAAATAAGCAACGGTTCCTAGAAATGCCACCTTTTCCTTCTACGTCGAGTTTCGAAAAGGGAAGCAGATAGACGTACGTGTATTTTCAGCCGACATATCTCCTCACTCTCGTCGGTTCCCTGCTGTAAGCACGACTCCATAAAAGCGATATACGAAAGCAATACAGCAAAAGCAAGGTATTCGCACCGCCTGTCTAGAGTCACAACTTTGGCGAGTCGCACTGCTGCAGGATATTGGTTTGAGCGTGGGGTTATTGAAGCCCGCACGTGTTGCCTATTCAAAACAGCACGGGCATGTTGGCAGGACATTGCAGAAGCATTGAAAACCAGCGTGAAGATCCAGAAAATGTTGCCAGGCGAAGAACGTGCTGTGCGCGTGAGCAGGAGCGCAGGGCAGGTTCCAGCGAGTATTAACAACGACCCCTTCCGAAATCTGCCTCTCGAAGGAGGAAACTGAGAACCGTCATATTGGCTTGGCTTCAAGGCAGCTGCAACTTATTCACGAGATGCAGTAAGGGACGTGTCGTCGCTTTTCCGCAATATGATCACTCCATCTCTTGAATGCCCTTTGCGGTTGTCTTATATAAAGCTTGGCTTTTGGCAGTGCCGGCACTGTTGTACCGTTAAAGATAAGTTATTTCAGTTCGATCAAGATGTTATTTCTGGCGCTAAGCTTGGAACACGGAGACGAAAAAAGAAGAAAAACAGATGAGCGTAAACTGCTACCAACTGTTTTGGACAGCAAAGGCGGCAAGCAATGAATACTTTTGAGCATGCGCAGATGCGTGATGAAGTGACGTCATACATGTCACCAAGAAAGCACAATTGATGTGTCACTGACACAGGCTCCCCTCATCCTTCTAATTTTAAACGCTTCTAATAGATCCTTTGCCACTTGATATGTACTCTTGCCAATAATATTAACTTGCACGAAACGTGGAACACATGAGAATGAAGCAAAATAGCGTGTAGATCGAGTTGGTGGATGTTCATCTTAGAATATTTTACAGTGCAACGGGTTAGATGCGGACAGAGAAGGGACACAGCGCTGAACTCTCAACTGAAATTTATTTGGAAAAAGAAAGAGCATATTTAGGAGACAATGAGTCATCAAAACTGCGCGCATGGGCAAATTTGTGACAGTACAACGCACTTCATGTCTTGTCTAACAGGAAGTTATATTCTTCATCTTGAAGAGTGATAGATAGATTACTTATGCACTTGTTATTGAATTTGATGAAAAAAAAAAAGCGTTGGCGCTGTGTCCCTTCTATGTCCGTATCTAGCCCGTTGTGCTGTAAAATATTTCACGATGAAGATGACAATGACTTGGTAACACGCGTCGGAAGACATGCACTATAAGTTCTTTCTACGCTATTGGCATGCTCCCTCAGGTGATCGTGGTGCGCCTCTTCTGGCTCTTCTGCCATCGTCGGACTGCTCTATTACTTCTTAGAGATATAAAACGGCAAGGCTAACAGCCCTAAATGGTGGCAACCTAAACACATCCGTGTTTAGGAGCCAGCATGTAAGGCTCTGAAAAAGAAAATAGTAAAAAAACATAAAAAGAAAAAAATAGGGGCCTGCCGTGGCAGGTGAACCACGCTGGTCAATTTAACTCTGCCAAGCAGTCGTGGAAGCACTCACTCACACGTTTATTCTGCCAGGCAATCACGGTTGTCACAGTTTCACATTCCAAAAGCCTGAAATAATTATAAACCACGCTGTAGCGGGGCACTGCAGGTGACTTTCACAACCTGGTATTCTTAAACATGAAACAAGATTTGTGTATAATTCTGTTATTCGATATCTCCTTGAATCTAACCGGCTTTCTCGAGCTTTGCTGTACAGCTTCTCTCTAAACCAGGTCAAGGTACAGCTCTGCAAGCAAACATTAAAGGTTTTTCATCACCAACAGCAAGAAATATGAAGGCCGTTTTCTGTGTGGCTTCCAAGATCTTAATGTTTTGGGCTGATAAGAAACAAAGCAAGAAAAGATTCGACTTCATTTTTAAACAGATGTTTTCAATTTTATTGAGCCTTGTTTTTCTTGCAGATGGCTTTCAGCTTTTACTTACTATAACTAACCTTCTTGTCTTTCCTCATATAAATCTTTCAGATTTTATTTATTAATACGATGTATTACGTTTCCTTACGCAAACTAAACGATGACTGCTAGGAAAACTAATCTAGAAGTAAATAATTGCTTATTTGCTTAATTGCTAAGGAGGGGGGGGGGATGGAATGAAGGAGCCTTGCTGAGAAACAGTTAAATACGTGAAGGCTGTCCAGTACATAGAACTGGTCATTCTTTGTTGAGATACAGTACACAAGAATTGAAATGAAATGAAAGGAGATTTGCGCAAGAAAAGATAGTTGGAAAAGAGAAGAAGAAAGGCAGATTGTACTTCACTCCTGTGTAGTACTCTAAAATGCCCAGCACTCTAAAAACTAAGGGAGTGCGGGGCATTCTTTTTGGGAGAGTACTTTTTTTGTCCCATATTTAACTCTCTTTACCAGAGTAAATCACCTCTTGTGGAGGCAGAGTACAGTGATTCCCCTGAACTGGTCAACGCACTCCCCCGCAACAGAGTAACATCACGCTGCCCGAAGCAGAGTAGTATGACCCCACCGAAAAGAGTAACAATACATCTCGCAAAACAAATAGCAGAACTGGAGCCAAAATTTGTCTTTTAAATTGTTTTTGATAGATCTCCGCGCGCGCTGATTGTAATAATAGCTAAGTACGAACAGTTCAACACACACAAAAAAAGAAAGGGCATGTAAAAAAAAACGTCACGCCTGCGCGGTATAAGCAGCACAGTCACAGCAAAAGCTAGAAGAGCGGCCTTTCAGAGCCTTTTCAAAACACTTATCGGGTAACTACTGCAATCACACTTGCTTGGTACCCACTAGGTCAATAATAATAAATTTTTGCGTAGTAGGCCACCATCGGCTGTTATATTTTTCGTCATTCCTCTGAGAAGCGTGGTATCCGCTGAACACTTGCTAGGAATTTTGTGCCAATTGTCCATGCAGTGGCTGACGACGATGAGCAATTATGGCTGAAGTGGGTATGCGCCACAGTTATTAGCAAACCAAGTACAAGTTTTGTAATGGGTTGGGGCATTGGACGGCCCCCTCGTTGCGCTAATCGCATTGTGCGACGACTGGTTGTTCTTTCGCTGTTGTAAAACGCTTTATAAGCCGTATTAACGTGATTGCTTTTCCGACATCAAGCCTGCCTAAGGAAAGTTTGACAAGAGTTTGACAAGAACAATGCAAGAGCATTGTTGAAGTGAAATTGAATAAGAACAAAGTTAATCGTTCAACAATAGACACCGAGCTTTGCCGAAGTTAGTTAGGGATTCACCACCAACCGTAGGAAACGTTGGTCATGGTAAGGTAAGACTGTGATGCTGGCTTACTATCATGTGAGTGAACGGTAACGTAAACAACGACTCCGTGTAACAATCACTTTACCAGGTCTATATTTCAAACTTTATTGATTGATTTGTGGGGTTTAACGTCCCAAAACCACCATATGATTATGAGAGACGCCGTAGTGGAGGGCTCCGGAAATTTTGACCACCTGGGGTTCTTTAACGTGCACCCAAATCTGAGTACACGGGCCTACAACATTTCCGCCTCCATCGGAAATGCAGCCGCTGCAGCCGAGAATCGAACCCGCGACCTGCGGTATTTCTAACTTTATATATCGAATGCTAATCAGTGTTTATAGTAAGCAAATAAACACATACGACAGGAACGAGGCCAGCACTCTTTACGAATGATTGCATGAGTCGGGGGAAGGGACGAGTAAAAGGGAGGACAGACGACAACCTATTTGCTCCCATATATATAACAGCAAGGGCTATTTCAATGCAAAATTATGAAGCATTCATGTAGCCCATTTCAATTTACAGCCGCCAACGAATAATTTTTGGAGCTCCTACTATTGGTAGTGGAAAAAGGGACTGTACAAATAGAATCTTAGCTATTCAGCGTGAAGCGTCCATAGATATTATCGACTCCCACTGTGTGACGTTAAGCTCGCGTGCTAGGAAGCAAAGCTGGCTATCGGCATCGGTTCTCGATAACTCCAGCACATACCGCTTTGATAGGCGCGTCTGTGGTACTATTATGGTACCCATATAGTGCAATATTGTCGACTCTGTGACGAAGCAATCGATCGGGCGTCTTCATCTGCATGGTCAGGCTGTTTCGAATAGGCAAAGGAATGAAGGGGTCGTATTGAATAGAGATTGCCGCTTGCTTGAAGCATCTTGCAATTTTTTTGTTTGTGAGCACGCAGATATACCTATATTATGCGTGGGTATTAATAGCGAAAAATGAATAAAGCGCTTTCACTGAAGTGTCCCCTTAGAGCACAAATGATGTGATCGCTGCGTAGTAAATCCGGTTAATACTCGACTGAATGCATGACCAGTTCTGTCTACACCTAATCTGATTACGAACTTTCTACATGTAATTTTTCAGTATTTAAAAAGCTGCTCAAAGGCAAGCCGGGATCTCAACGGATGCGCATGGGGATGTATACACCCAGATTATTTGCGTTTCTTAATACTCTTATATTCGCATTACCTACACTGTAAGCAAAAATTAGCCGAGATGAGAGTTTCTCCAGCATACGAGCCCCCAAAACTCCCCTGCCCCAATTTTTTACTCCATAGTACTGAGAGAACTCTGCACATGTCGTCGTAAAACACCCCCCTGCTTAATGACAAAGTTTATGAATGACATGACCTTGTTAAACTCTCCAGAGAGTTTCGGGCCACGTGGTTACAAACGCATTATGGAAGCTTTTGAAACCATTTTTTTCGTCGGGACGTGCGTGTGTGTGTGCGTGTGCTTATGAGTATGTATGGGCATCTGTTTGCTCGTCGGTGTGACAAGCAAGTGCTTTTTATGGCTGACCGTGTGAGCATCTGTCGACAAGCAACGAAATTATCAGTGCAGCGATGACTTCAACAACCGGTTGGTGTTTAGTGTGAACATTTCAAGATATTTCGAACCCTTGAATCACGCTGGATATCGGTCCGATTCCTCAACGAAACGCCGCCAATGCCCCGCTTGAAAGAGCCGAGTTACAAAAAAATTCGAAGAATAATTTGCAGGTAACAAAAGTAAGCTGTTACGATCGTCAGCGATTGCTCCCGGTGTTTTACCATCTAAATCTTCGTAGCGATGTGAAGTAGGCTTCGCTCGACCACTGCAGGCTCGCTGGCAACAACTGTGACAGTTGCGCCGGTGACGCACTCACCCCACCTCCTCCGATGGCAGCTTCTCGGACTGTCACCAGCATTTCACCGGCTGCAACATCTAAGCGGTAGGAAGGCCTCGCTATGCCGTCGGTATCAAGCCTGCGTCGTAGCGAGCTCGCACTGCGCGCCGGCCACCGACGAGCTAGCACTGACCGCCGGCGAAGCAAAGAATGTGTTTCACAAGAGATAATGGCTTCTGGGATGAATAACAGTATTCTGCGCCTTGCGACCACAGCTTTGAAATGACAAACACGAAGGCGAGCGCCGAACGAGGTGGAGACGCACAGAAACGGCGTACGGCATGCATGTCCATGAAAGGCATCCGAGCAACAGGAACTGCGACTGCGAATCGTCTCGTTCGTTCATGGTCATCGCTCCGTTGCTCAAACTGCGTGGACAGCGGACACCTATTTCTGTGAAAGATAAAAATCGCGAGATGAAGGCTGCACATCAGCAACCATTTTGTGATCGCCAGCTGTCATTCATCGAATCACCGTGCCGTACTCGGGCTTTGTGTACCATTCAGTGCATTTTACGGATTCACACACAGTACTGTTAATGCGAATTCAGCCCATGAAACAGAGCACCAACTGATAAAACTATATCGCTATAGTTAAAAAAATATTGAATATTGGGCAGGCTTAGAATGACCGGCATGTGTGTTGAAGTGCTTGCGTTAGGCCACAGAGACTACATGTATACCTACGCCGTGCATGTTTATTGCTTCATTATTAGCAAAACGTTCGCCCCGTATCTGCATGTTACATTGCAAATGTCGTCGAAAAACGATAGTCTTCTGTCTTGAGAGAGTGAACAAAACGTTTATTTGATGTTCTGCGCAAAACAATTGGTGAATGGTATTCTGGAGGCGCTGCGTTAGAGTGCCTCGAGCGTACAGCGGAGGCGAACGAGCACATCGAGTCAGGTCACATGTGAGACAGCAGCGCTATCTGGCAGTTATCTTGGAAAACGAAGCGCGTGTCATGTGCGCCTGTCTTGGAGGCGATAAGGTGTAAAACGCAAGGCGATGGGTAGGTGCTGCCAGCGTGTCGTCTTAGCAAAGCGTTGGAAACACTTGCCTTTTCGTGCAAACGTTGCATTATCAGTGCAGCGTGATAAACGCTATGGTCCTTAGAATTACTTATGTATGCTTTTTCCAGTATAAAGGCACATATTCTGAATATATATGTGTTATTATGGGACCTCATATATGCGCCATAATCGCTTTTAATTGACAATCGCACAAATAAGAACGCTAAATCTTGAGCAATATTAATGGCACTGAGGATGGGGTCCGCCGTTTGGAGTATTTTTTGGTGTCATTTGGCATACCGTTAAGAACAGACAAACAGACAAGTGTACAGACAGACAGACAGACAGACAGACAGACAGACAGACAGATAGATAGACAGACAGACAGACCAAAATTTTTGCGTCGGAGGTCTCCAAGGAAGACAATTGTCTTTAAACAGGGTCTCTCGAGAGCTACATGGGAGATTATAATATGGTGCCTATATATACCGGGTGACTAAAGGGTAGATGTGCAGCGCGAGTGGGAAGCTGTGGTGAGTGTGAGTGTTGTAACATTACGTGAATGTTGTGTGCATGCGTGTGTACTGTGATCAATACTGTGTGCTTCGAAGGTAATGAAATTAAAGTTGCGCTTGCGCATGGTACGGCTGCTGACGTCACTTTTTTTTTCTCAGTTGTTGTAAAAATTTACTCCCTCAGTGACCTGAAAAAGTTCACCGATGGATGTAAATAAAACTCCTCTAAATCCATTAAAACAAATTTCTCTCAGGGAGTAAATTTTTCTCTCCCTCTGGACAGTGTTCATAAAACCACCTTCGGGGCATGCGCTAGAGGACAAGTCCTTTACTCGGCTTATTTCTGCTTACAGTGTATTTCACTAAGAAGTCATAGTTACTGAATTATTCGATGAAGTACGCAATCGCGGCTTAAACGTGACGCATGGGAAAAACCTAGTTAAGTAGTACGGTTTCCGCTAGCCATGAAGTCACGCTCACGTGACCTTGAGAGGTTCTCAATCAAGAATAATTCAACTCATAAATGAGCGAAACTTGAGAAGCTCATGCCTCCGCCACTTGGCTATGGTCGCGGAGTGATGTTTTTTTTTTTACGTGAGTATATATCCTGGTTATATATACCATGTCTTGTATGCACGTCTTGAAACTTCTTGGATACCAAAAGGATATCTACTCGCTTTACATATCCCCAAATGTTTATTTGCTTTATTTGAATAAGGTTGGGCTTCACTCACCAAACGCCTATGTTACGCACCCACACGTGTTACCAACGTTCACCCCAGCGCATGCCAAATGATCGGGAAACTTCGCAATTAATTTAGACTGTTGTGCTACGGCTCACGCAGGACGAGAGTGCAGTCGAATTTTTCTGGAGGTAATTCGAGCATTAGCAATAACGCTAGAATATTCGACCATGCTCGTATACAAGACAACACTTCTCGCCGATCTTGTGTCACAAAGACCACTCTTTTTGAGAGTTACTTGTATTTTGAGCCAAATTATTACCAAAGAAAAAGATTCGTCATTACCAAATTCGTTGCCACCTTTTCTTGCCGCCATTACCACGTGACCATGTGTAACCTAAAATGCTACCGGTATTCCACTAAATACATGAATTTGAGTACACTGAGATAAAATAATAGCAGTAGTTGACAATTTATATATTCAGACAGGCAAGGGTCTTCATTAGTCAAGTTTGCGTAAGTGCATTATAGAGTTGTGCGAATTTGCTAGGAGACCCTGTAATTGCACTGGATTAACTGGTACGTGTACAAGTTAAACTGCATTGGTACAGTGCTGCAATGATTGTGTCTTGATGGCATCACTCATATTCTTGTTTATAGCAGCGCTTTACAAAACTTAGAACTATAGGTTTTGTTGCATACAAAGCTCGCCTCATTTCCTTGTCCAGAAAAAAAAAAGTTGCGACACGCCTTTAAATGAACGCATGAAGTAGCGCATGTTTGGCACAAATTCTACTTCCCTCTTTTGGATGCTTCACCCAAGAAACCACGAAAAAAGGGTCAGAAAGATGAAGGCTTCCATACTGAGCTTACGAATAAAATCGCTTTTTGGGTGTAGCGTTGCTAGTGTCCGATGTCCTAGCTTCAGGCATACCAACGTAGTATCTGCCCCTCATAGAACTGTGTATGAGCCGATTCTACATCACTCATTATTTCTTCTCCGCCTTTGCGATTGTAAAATTTGAACGTAAATCTAAGTAGTTTATATTGTGGTCTTTTGAGCGTATTGCTCCATTTCAGCTTGTTATAGGAATTACAAATAACTGTTTCATGGGCCTGAAATTGTTGCACTTTAACTCAATAGTGAACTGGTGTGTGAGTGTTCCATGATAATAACTCGCTAATAATTATTCATTGACCGCATAACTTCATCTTGTAGAAAGTTCACAAAACAAACGGTTGACGACGTCGCGTCGCGTCATATGACTTGGAACGTTATACAAACGGACACAGCACAGTGTCATGAGAGTCACCTTTAGAATACATTTCACTTCTTCTGTGTTAATGCGTAGGTGCGTGCGGACTTCTCTCTCGGTGCGATTCTTTGGGAGAATGCAAGCACAGCGATTGAAACAGCCTGCCGCTCATAACGGTGTATTCTCCCGTCGGGGGAGGGGGGGTGTTGAATACTCTGGAGTTCTGTCAACGAATCTTTCATTCTTACCATTGACAGATAACGATGCTTCGACACAACCAAAAGTTTGCAGAAATAAAGCCGATGTAGATTTCCCGCTTTCCTTTTCACACAATCTCTCAACGTCTTGAAAACATGAAGTCTTTTTTTATTGCTCAGGATTGCCTCAATTGATCCCTCTCTCGATGTCTCAATCATTATTTGCAAACAAGAAGTTCAGACTTTTGCTTCAGTTGTATGCGTTTGTTTGTGTGTTGTAATAAATTGATGCACATGTGTTTATACGTGTGACAGTGTAAACCTCTATGTCGTTGTTTGTGTGCTGATGTGTAGTGAACTGATTTAATTTGCCTTCTTACTTGAAATAACTTTCAATCGAACAAGCCTTACAAGAAGGGCTGGCGAAAAAAAATGTGATTTGAGGTTTTGTTGACATTATTAGCTGCAAGATAAAAGCGTTCACTTTGGAAGGCAGCCGCCATCACTCTCTTTTTTATGTGTAAAAGACTGCCCTCTTGGTTTAAAAACCACTCGCGTATCTTTTATTAAGTTTGGGGGTAACAACCGCTAACCCCCGTATTCTAGAACGTCCCTTCACTCAACGCTTCATCGCCCCGCCGCGGTGGTCTAGTGGCTAAGGCACTAGGCTGCTGACCCGCAGGCCGCGGGGTCGAATCTCAGCTGCGGCGGCTGCATTTCCAATGGAGGTGGAAATGTTCTAAGCCCGTGTGCTCAGATTGGGGTGCACGTTAAAGAACCCCAGGTGGTCGAAATTTTCAAAGCCCTCCACTACGGCGTCTCTCATAATCATACAGTGGTTTTGGGACGTTAAACCCCACATATCAATCAAATAAATCAATACCTCAACACTTCACCTTCACTTGAGAGAGCCGATGAGAGTGACGTCTCTAGGCACGGCAAGTCACTGCATATTGGCGATAATCTGCTGCGATTCTTGAGTAGCGCAGCGTCATTTTCAGGCAAACGTTGTCGCAGTGCTCAACTCTCTCAAGTGAACGGTAGAAGTCGAGTCGAGGAGCGTTTGTGAATAGGGGGGTAAGTCTTTAGCCTTATTAAATACGATATCAACACCTATATGCATTGTTTTTTTCTAAAGGGCAGCTAGGACGTATGAAATCGTTGTGTGCTTCAATAAATCGCAGATGTCTTATTGCAAAGACATGTTGATGCTATATGCACCTTCGTGAACGTCTGGCATAGTTCAGTCAATACAGTGTTTGAAGGAACCGAAAATTGTAATTTTATGGCTGGCTAGTACATAATACGTTGCTGAAATGTGCTCACAACATGTGCGTCACAGTGCTGCATACACAAAATCACTGCGCTCACCTGCTAAAGGACTTTTGGAAAAAGCTACTACATCACTATCTGACCGATGCTGCTCATCATTTTTAAGTATTTTTATTATTGGGAGTTCCACAATAGTTCCACCAACACCATGCAGCGAATCGAAAGATTGGTACCTGCGACAAAATCTTGTTATATTGAGATAAACGCCACACGTCACGTTGGTGGTGTTATGAGCCCTGTTGTCACGCAGTGCAATACCTACGGTACCGATAACACGCGAAAAAACTTCGTGAGAGACCGGATTATAGGTAAATTCTTATTTTGTTCCTTGCATTCCTATTGTGCCACTTTTATATTTATATATGAGCATGAATTAGAGATTAGAGAGGGTAGCGAACAGCATCCAACCATTATGATTTACCTGCCTGCCTCTCTCATATGATATTATTTTTGCCTCTTCACATGACGCCGAGAAGTATAATTTCAAACTATTGGGCTAGTTTTTAGCAGGTTTTTCAAGGAATACTGCTACTTGCGTCATCGGCATATTCTTTTGATTTCTTCAGTTTGTTTTTTTTTATATAACGTATATTGCGTATACAAGCCAGGCTAACGGTCTAAACTGCATGTGACTTCCTGGAACATGAACACCAAGTCAACATTCCATATTTTGGCGGCCTCAAAGCGTTCCGGTTTCTGAGGGAAGTTCGGTACGCGTCATATCTACAAACCAGGGAATGTATTCTAGCCACGGCCCTCGGAAAGTGAGAGCCATAGACAAATCATACAGTCCAGGCTCGGACGCAGAGTAATTGAATGATTCAGATAGCTTGACTGTGCTTTTAAGGAAGACAGAGCAGCTCTTCTCAAATGTAGAAGCCAATTAGCCACATACAACTAGCTATTTTTGTCCTATATGTGACGTAGAGCGTAAATTAAGAAATCGGCTCACAAACACACTCGCCGGTGATTAGCGATCTGTTCTCTTGAATTCCTGTGCCACGGACGTTTCTTTGATAGATCGATCTTTCTAGAGTTTTAGGTCGTTTATTGTGAATTTTCTTGTAGAAAAAACATGTCTAAATGGGTCAAATACCATAAATGTAGAAATAAGTGGTAGAACTACCGACCTCTACAAAATGTCATATATTAAGTGAAAAGGGGTTTTGGTAAAATGTTCGTGAAGAATGCTCTTGAGAGTTCATGTGTGCATGCAGTTCATTGATGATTCACGCAGCAGGTTGTCCGCATGGAAAAAGCCAGTTATTTATGACCATTGGTGTTAACAACGGCTGAGGCTATACTGAAAAGTAATAAGCCTCACTGTAGCCTTATTGAGCACGTAGGTGACACTTCTGAATGCAGGACAATGGAGATGGTCGTGGTGCCCTATATCGATGGTGTTTCCCACGGATTGAAAAGGGCGGTACAACACTTCAATGTTCCCGTGTCATTCACTGCTTCTCAGAAGTTGTCCCGGATTGCCATAAAAACTACATCGCTTGAACAGAAGGAGCCGCATTGCCAGGTGAAGCACCTAAATCGCGACTCAGAATGTGTAGAGGGTGTCTGCGGCATCCCGCTGACACGCCTCAAGCAGTATATCGGGCAGACTGGCCGGTGCGTGAATGACCTGTTGCGCAAACAGAGTCACAATATTCGACAAATAAACAGTTGGCACTTAGCTCTTCAGTGCAGCACCTGTGGCACTCCTGGATGCGAACCCCTATTCGAAAGGTGGAACCATGTAGTTCCCAACTAACGCGCGAGATAATTGAGGCAGCGGGAATCGGTAGAGTCGGCAATAGCTGCGTGAGCATTCCATCTATCGCTTTGACGGAAAAAGGAGTGCACTGTTTATCTCGCGCGCATGACTGCCGTAAGTGACGTATAAGGTGATTCCGCTTTTTGATTTTTGGCAAATATTCTTTTGCAATCTTTTGTTCGCATCTTTTTTATATTCTGCTCTGTTTCCAAAACAAATTTCACTTGTAAGTTCAGCACCCGCCTGTGTCCTTCCTATTTCTTGTCATTTGTTTTGCTGTTGTTAGTATAATGGACCACCAAATTGTCCAACGTTTTGCTCTCTTCAGTTTTTAAAGTTTTGTGGCAGGTCGTGTTTGAGCTTGACCAGTACACTGAGCGTCGTGCTCCTCTTCAAGTGTACGAGATGGTTGCGTACGTGCCAAAAGCGTGCAAGAGGGCAGGAAAATAAAATAATGCAAGAGCGTGTTTGCATAACAAAACAATGTGGCTCTCTTACGTCGATTTGGGACAAGCAGAGAATGCCAATGAACCTGACGCGCACAGCATGAAAGAAACCATTGAACAAATACATAGAGTGTTTCTTGGAACATGAACCTCCTTTGCAGTGTCGCTTTCACGTTTTGCCGAAAACAATTTGAAGAAAGATGGGACACCATAGCGTTTTGTGGGGCAATGAGAATGGCATCCTATGGCGTTTATTGATTAGAAAAGGCGAATGTATTTCGAAGCCTATAGAACTTAAAAAGCGCCCATTTGATCAATCGTAACTAGATAGCTGGGATATGTTCTTCAATGTTTTGTTAATATGCCTGTTTGTTATATGTAAACAAAAAAAAACATCTGACGCTGAGAGTGCTTCAGTGAGCGCCCTAATTCAGAAACACGTTTCATTTCTTCAGCTTTTCCAAGAGCACAAAGGAAAATAATTTTGTAGTTATATTTTTTACATAGAATTATTAATATCTTAACAATGACCGATGTCACAACATCCCATTGCAAGAAACACTAACGCCGTGAGCATAATTGGGAACGTCATGTCAATTTGGGATGTTCATGAAAACTTATTCTTTTAGGGTATTGTTCGAGGGGCTCATTCTACTTTACTTCACAACTGTGTAACAGTATAAACTATGTAACAGTATAAACTATGTAACAGTGTAAGCTATGTAACAGTATAAACTATGTAACAGTATAACAGTATATGCCTGTTTGTTATATGTAAACAAAAAAAGCATTATCTGACGCTGAGAGTGCTTCAGTGAGCGCCCTAATTCAGAAACACGTTTCATTTCTTCAGCTTTTAAAAGAGCACAAAGCACAATAATTTTGTAGATATATTTTTTACATAGAATTATTATTATCTTAACAATGACCAATGTCACAACATCCAATTGCAATAAAATTAACGCCGTGAGTTTACTTGGCAACGTCAAGTGAATTTGGGATGTTCATGAAAACTTATTCTTTTAGGGTATTGTTCGAGGAGCTCACTTTACTTTACAACACAACTATGTAACAGTATAAATAAAATAAAATATAAGCTCCTACAAAAAGACAATCAGGACGAACGCGTAAGATTAAGACAACAATCGTTCGCATACGTTGCCATGCATGGTATACCCAAACAGTAAAATCACTGACACGATCAAAAATATTAATAAGTTGATAACATCAGCACACTGAATTAAAGCTTTCAGAATAAGTTGCTCGTCTTTTCATACATTGTCTCAAAAAGAATTTTGATGTGCCGAAATGATCACGATAGGTCTCTACTGGAGCCTATAGAGCCTTTGTGAAAATGGTCTTGGCGTTGTCTATCCATCGCAAATGAAGGAGGGATAGTCTCGTTAATGCGCTTCCATCGAAAACGAGACGAGAAGGAGCTACCACTGAAGGCGATCCTTATCACACGAAATGTATGTGCTCAAGTTTCCCTCAATACAGCTCTTTTCGTTTTGTTGCAACAACGTACCGCTGCGGTTGCATTCGTGATGTATAGATAAATCACTTTCCTCTTCAAAACAGTATCGTGGTCTTCCTCTTCATCGAAAAGTACTGAGACAAAACACATAGTGGTGTTAATGCATGCATTCGCGTATTGCATTGATGGGAGTGATATTTACAATGTGTGATCGTATTATTTCTTTGGTTGACGCTGAACTTCTACACAACCTTCAATGAAGGGAAAATCAATTAACAACTGTATCCGTGGCCATGAGAAAGTTGGATTTGCAAGAACGCATAGTATTTTCAGGAGCAGAAATGTAACGAAACACAAACGTTCATAACATCAGACGTCTTGGACATGACAATGACATTTTTGTACAGCTGTGACGAGAACAATCGAGCCTTAACAGTAAAAAAATTTTTGCGACATGGGAAGTGCAGCAGTAGCCTGGGATGCACACAGGATAATTGAAATGCATCGTTCAGGTTGCTATGAAGATTGACACATTCCAGCCATCACAGGAGGTATCGATAGGTTCCCCTTAAGCAAGTAATAAAACGTCTGGAGGGGCTTCCCGCGTGCCATTTTTCCTACATTCCTACATCAGACACGATGTCACGCGACAGAGAACACTTTTTTTTTTCGCGCTCCATAGGGTGTCGAGCGGCAACACGCAAAACCACTTAACCCCGCCAGCGTCTTTCAGCCGCTTCACACGAGGCACGCAAGCAAAAGGGCATGACTCATCGCACACGCGCACTAGCAAACGCACAGACGTGGAGCTATTCTCGGTAATGGAGCTTCCGGCGTGAAGGTTATATTAGGGGCTGTTGTAACAAAGACGTTGCAGGAAATTATGTAACGGGAATTCAGTCAGAGTATGTCCTCCTATAATCAGTAATGGATGTGGCTCATCAAACGTGATCATGGTGAAGAAAACTTGTTTGGTTCTCTTTCGAGGTGATTGCTGTTATTGTGAATGCGCATTACAATGTAACAAATTGAACTGACCATGAAGCTGGTTCGAATGCAAGTCTGCTGAGGGACTAGTAGATGACAAATGTCAACCAGAGGCAAATGTCGACAAAGAGGCAAATGTCAAGAAATGTGGCCCAGCACTTTGCCGACCTTTTATGTTAAGCATATATTTAAATGATTATTGAATTACAGAAACTCACTTTTAGTTCAATGCAATGTTGCTTCCTCTGAAGACACAAAGATTGAATCCTTTGCATATTCTTGCTACAGCAATGTAAATTTAATTTCTATTATCTGGGAACGCCCACTGAGCTCTTGCAAAAAATATTTGCGTGACAATAATCAGCGGTGCTTGTTTTGATGCACGGTTTGCTTATTCTTTACTTCAGCATATGATATCTTGTAGGATAGTTTGTAACAGAATCCTTAACTATATGTCTGCCTAACCATATGCCTAGCGATATGATGTCCGCTGACCATTTGTTCAGGCCAGGAGAAAAAGTAATACGCGTGTGCTTATGAAGGTGAGGGCTTGGTAAAGCCCTTACTTTGACCTTGCTTCTCCACCACTGATCAAAACCGACAGAAGATAAAACTAACGTTTACTCCCTGCATAACTTCTTTACGGAAATCACAGAAATTGAACTATGCTTACTAGCGTAAAATATGAAACAAAAAAAAAACGCGGAGAGTTTGATGCAGCAGGAAAAATAAATTTATAAACAGCTGTGATATCTTAGCGAAGTTCTAATGTGTATGGGCATTTAGTTTGTGTGAATACATGTAGTTGTGTTTCGTGAACGTTTCTTTTGAGTAGACTGAACTCGCTCGCTGGATTCCGTGCCGACCAGTTGTGCCCTCGTGATCTCCGATGACAGCGCAGCTCTGGCCTACTGGGCTGGCCCTACGCCATCTCCTGACGCCGATCCCCGACGACAGCGTAGCTCTGGCCGACTGGACTCGCCCTACGCCATGTTCTATCGCCGACAAGAGGTCTCGCCAGTGGTGGCCCGTCCTCGGACTCCTGCGACCATCTCCATCTTTCCTATCTTTTCCTCACTTCCGTCATTTGCTGTCCCTGCGCCTCGCTCTCTCTTTCCTCTCTCTCTACTCTTTACATTTTACTACTATCTCTTTAATCCTTTCGTTAGCCCCACCCCTCGTAAGCTACTGTTGAGGTATCCTCCCCCTGAGAGACAGTAACGAGGCTCACTTTTTTTCATTTATTATCACCCTCTCCCCCTTGAGTAGACCATTCTTTGTTGTATCAAGAAACTGGGTCCATGTGCGGGAGTGTTCTTCTGTAGGCTTTCTGTAATTTTGTTCTTGTTTCTGACTACCCGATGGTTACTATAATGCGAGAAAAAAATCATTGCCGGCGCAACGTTTTTCAATAACTTCTCATATCTTTTATAAAAGGTGAAGCATTTTTTTGCGTACTGCACGCACTTTTTGCGGCTGTCTGCGCATGTGCCACTGCTTTCGTCTAGGTGCTCTGGTGATCACCCCCTTAGCGTGAAACAAAATTATTATGGGAGGGTAAAATGGTTTGATGAATATGACGTGCTGGTCAATACACGAATAATGTCACAATCTCGTCGCGGACGTCATAAAAAACTTCCCGCTGGACATTGGCACATCACAGGCGGGTATGTGCCACAGGTCATTGAAACTTAGTGTCTAACCAGAAACGACGACAACACACTCGGACATTTTTAATGCGTTAGCGTTTAGAAAAACCTGACATTGGCAGCGTTCACCCGACGATTGCAAAGAATAAATTTCAGGGTCCCAGCAGAAATACAACCCTATCGTTCTGCGTGGCAATCAAGGATTCTACGACTGAGCCACGCCAGGTCCTTGAACAACTTTTCAAATAGACCCTAATGTTTCTGAAACGTCAATTGGGGTTGCAGTGCTGGGTATCTGATTTTACAAAGCTTACACACGTATTCTTTTGATAGAGCCGTCACATCGGGTTAATGTAATTCGAAGTTAGGTGCCATGCGCTTAAGTTGATTTATGAATTGGTGTCTATGGCTACCATCCTCGCGAACAACAGCGCTTCATATCTATTTCTCGCTTCTGGTGGGGTAATACTCATTGTCCTGTTGGCATTGTTACGCGAGTCCGAAGAACTGGTAATATAAACACCTGTAAAGTCTTGCACTTATGTCTGCGCGTGCAAAGTTTATACATATATTTAGTGTCCTTTTATGACGTGTCGTTCACTTTATCTCCCGCATTCTTCGCATATAGCGTCCATTCCGAAGGTACGTGGGATCTGCCATTTTTTTAATAAAAAAATAGTTTGCGAAGCTTACCATGTGCTTCCTCCTAAAAAATATCTCTTAAACCTAGAATCACCTAACTTTTCCACATGTAGCCCTAGAATGTTCCTGCACTGAACACTTTGCTTAGTCAACGGTTCCTGACAGTTTAGCACTCCCCTGCAACTTGCTTAAGGTGTGCGACACTGCTTCTGTGTTCTACTACGACATTTCCAAAGCAAGGGCATGCGGGTTTGTAACAGCAACAACATAAAAAGCATTCGCTCGTTTTAATTAAAATAACAAAAAAACCTCTTCGCTGTTGTCCAGGCGCTCTTACTGCTGCGTTGAGCGCGCAGTGAAAACCAATACGCCATATCCAAAGAGAGAGAGAGAGAGAGAGCTACGAGGTGATACCTAGACCAACTTATGGTTACTTGTCCTCGGGGAGCGGATATCTTTCGCACCAGCACGGCTTCGAACTTTGAACAACATTGTTTTTTTTGTGTGTGTGTCTCGGCACGATCTTGGAAAACACCCGCGCGGGATTCTTTTCTTCGTATACTGCTGCTTTCACTTTGCGAAAGGAATTCGCGTTGTACCATATGGCATGTGCCGTTTTCTACTTCCAAAGAAAGTCCGTTTAGATTTTTTTGTTTTTGTACCACTTTGAGTTTTCTTTCTGTGCAGATGGCCTTGATTGTTTATTCTCAAAATACTCTTTTGTTAGTCTGATTTTGATAGTCTGAAATACTGATAGTCTTAGTAATAGACTGCGGAGGGTAATAGTAGACGCTTTGCGTAAACACTGAATTTGCTCTCGGGCAAGCGTTTGGTTTTTTTAATACGCTATAAGCTTGTTTTGAAGTACACGACACTTTAGGCAGCCATACTGTTGTATGTTATCGTGCGCTGTAGTATGCTGTCGCTGTTACTCGGCGTAGTGCACCATGTGAAGCATATAGAATGCGCGCTAGCGTCTGGAAGTCCCTTCTTCGAGCGCCTTGACGATAAGTGAGCGCGCGCTTACGCCAAGACATAGTCCGGAAATTGTATTGCCAGTGACTTGATGACGATCACTTACCAAAGTCAGCAAGTCACTTGGCGTAGTGTAATCAAGCGCGTATAAAATAGAAATAAGGAAAACAAGCATGAATTATATAAGTGGAGAAAAAACGATAAAAGAGAAAAAAATAAAAAAACCAAAAAAGATCAACACATAAATTGAAATAGAAAGAGAAAAAAACACAGAAAAAGAGAAAAAAAAAGAGTGGACAAAAAACAAAGAGAAACGAAGAAGGTTGGCCTGCTCCAAACTCCTTTCAGGCTATAGGCGTTCGTGGTGTGAAGCCACCTTAATTTTTTTTTTGGCAGCTAATGTTATGTGTTCTCAAATGAAGGGCTTCAACCTTAGTGAATGTTTGGCCCAGTTGGTGATTCATGATCGCTGTACACCGCGAGGTGGAGAACACTGACGACATGCGGGCATGCATCTTCGTCTGCTTGTCGTCCGTCTTTTCTACCCCACAGTATTCATCCTCAGGCACGGCCCCGTGTCGTGGACGTTCGTTTTATGTTTATTGTTTATTTTTATTCGTAATTATGATCGTTTCTTTATTTACTCATTATTTCTTTCCTTTTTTATTCTTCCCGTCTCGTCCTCCCTCCTTCCGAGAGAGTAGATAGGCGTTGTGCACATCCGAATGCCATCTGTCAGCACTCTGCCTCCCCATTTTTCTTATGTTCGGCATATCTGTGTGCGTTTTCATATAACATAGCGGAAATCATAGACAAGCTTTCATATGTTTTCAAGTTGTCATGACAATTCAAGCTATGTCTAAGCTCCACACAAAGCACGCTATCACCTTTCGTGGCTGATCATGTGTCGTACTAGAATAATATGCTGCAGCTTAAAATGTCGAGAGAGAAGCTTTGACCTTATGAAGCTTATATGGCATTCCTGCGACACGCTTAGATGGAACATAGATGTTAACCCTGCGCGCGTACTTTGAGCGAAGGGTGCAACAGGCGAACAGCCAAATTTATACAATGTTTAGCTGTATCTTTGAGGCCTTTACGTTGAGGGGATCAAACACAAGCTGTCGGCTGCAGTTTGGATGATCTATTGCAATTCTTGTGTTGTCCTTCTTTGAATAACTTTTGAAATATTTTTCTTTGTTTTTTAAAGAACGATAACCTCAGGAAGAACTATATAGAAACGTTAAAACAGTTCGTTATTTTTTGAGTTTCACTCCTATTGTGAGGTTCGACTGGTTTTATGATTGATTTACTGAAATAGTATATAAGAAATGGCAATGACTGAATAAACGACATAAAAAACCACAAAAGTCTTGTGATTAGCTCGCCCTAATTTTATGTTGCGAGTATGTTAAACTAGTCACTGTTGCGGATATTTTAAGGCTTCCATCTCTAATCAGAAAAGAACTATGCTCTCGGCAGTGTAGACAAAGTAACACATTATATAGAAAGAAGCGATGTCTTGCTAATGCAAGAATGTGGCAACTAGGACCAAGCAAGGCCAACTAACAATGGAATACGATTAGGTACACTGATGAAATGCGAATATGTCCAAATAGCGGATATAGTATTCTCGGCTGAGCTTAAGCAAAGCAGCTGTGACTGGAGGTCGCCGACTAAAAGCTTTATACAGCCCCAGACACAATGAGCTTCCTTTTAGAGTCAATTTTGTCATGCTTCCAGCTGCGAAAGACGTTTCACTCACGCCTATGAAAGTGAGCATGTTGCACCCCTTAGGCAGAGGCCTAATTAGTTTGTTAATTAGGCAGATGCTTATTCAGATGAAACATGACAATTAATTATGCCTCCCACTTTTTTAGTAGGTGCAATATTGTGTTCTGTTCCGCTTCAAAAAAAAGAAAAGGAACACAGTAGGGTAAATTGTTCTAGTAACCAATGCCACCATTCCACTGTCTTCAATATTTCATGAGTAAAATAGCAAAATTGATGACTACAGACTTGTTGACCCTTTCGTGTTTTTCGCAAGCATTTCTAACTTTTTAAGCCCTTATGAAAGATGAGAAGGTGCAGTTTCTGGGCTCACACGTGAAATAGTGCAGTGTATGGTTTGTGTAAACGTTGGGGAATGTCGATAGTGTAACAGGCAAGCCTTTCACGCTTCTGCGAATAGAGTAAGTCATTTTTTACGTGTTTTCATGTTTTCTTCCGATATGCTTAACCACGTTTTTTTTCCTCTTTTAGTCTGCTTCGGGCGTAAACGGCCCGATCTCCTGTCTCCCTGCTTTTATAATGATTATTTATCTTCCGTAACACATTTTTTACCGAAAAGTAGCGAGAGAGAGAGAGAGAGAGAGAGAGAGAGATAAAGTAGGACAGGTGGGTTAACCAGTGTAATTATACAGTTTGCCTTCCTGTACTGAGGAATTAAAAGAAAGGTGTAAAAGAATAGACGGGAAGAGGCGCATCCTGGGATGACATGCAGGTGACAAAACTAGCAAGATAGTTGTGAGTGTACCACCGTTAAAGTACTCTACAGCAACATTGTCTGCAATCAGTCACAGTTTGTCCATCAGTAAGACTTTTTGAAGCAATCGAGTTGAATTGAATGGACTTTATTTCTTCCGTTTATAACAGAAAGGAAGCAGAAGCTAAAGGCTATGTGGCCTGACAAAGGCTTCTGCTCGCAACAAAACCCTCAGAGTGGTTAGTGTTGAGGACCGGCTGGGCTAAGAGGCTCTAGGATCTTGATTTCTGGGGGAAGGCGATTTTCCAGCTGGCCTTGTGTGGTGGAGAGGACCGCTCTCTTGACATAGAGGCGTGAGCACTTACAGAAATCATTCCGCACTTTTCGTTTTTGTTTGTTTACTCATCTCACTCCTTACCTTGTTATAAGGAAGGAAAGTTGGCGGACGACTGTCCGTAGCGCCTTTTTTTATTTGGCATTAGCGCATAGAGCCGTTACGTTGGTGCTCGAATGCTCTGGCATCGCATGAACTGCGTTGATTGGTGGATGTTCACTTTCGTTACTTGGAATGGGCGTTTAAGCCCAGCTTTTATAAGACTACGGTTATGATAATTACCATGCTTTATTTAAATTGCATGCTCTTATCCCTATGGAATAATGTGGCATGTCACAAGGGAAGGCTCCGGAAAATTTTGACCACCGTAGTTTTTTTAGTGTACACCTAACTCCTTTATCAAAAGTGACCACCACAGTCCGAATGGCACCCAATTTTTTAATGACAGCCAAGCACCTTAACAAGTATACAGCCGGGACAGCTAATATTCTTGGTTGAAGAACTACATATTTTGTCGTTGAGTGAAGACTTAATGTATAAAGTCATAAACAAGTAAACGTGTGGTGTTCATTAGCCCTCGCGTGTGCCAGTGGTGACAAACACTGCGGCTGCCCACTTGGCAAATCTGAGAGCAACCTTGCACGTCGTCGCAATCGTTGCAATGCAAAAACATCCACTTGAGAGTGACCGGCGTCGATCGCGTGCAGAGAAACATCCGAGGAGCCACTGGCAACAGCTTCAAGGGTAAATGTTCAGGTGCCAGTAAGTCTCCTAATGCATGCGCGGTGAACTGTACGGCTTGGTACTGCTGTGTTAACTTCGTGGCCGAACATCATCGTGTATCGCGAGATGGTACAGATTGAGCCAAATCACGCAAGACCTTGGCCGAGAGCGCGCTGATGCTTCTCAGGCAAACCACGCCAGAAAACGGTAGTCCATGGTGACCTGAGTGAGGCCTAAGCGACATGAGCTGAGGGGTTCGGGCAGCATTATGGATCGTGAATTAGTCGCCCGGCGCTTTGCGGGGGCATATTCACCAATACGAGACAAAGAAGGCAGATGATTTCTTTGCGTCATGCAAACCCTCAGAAAAGCCCACTAATTACATTCCGTTCATAGACTTTCTCAGTATTTTTTTAGACAAGGAGAAAAAACTTAGTAAAGAGACAAATCGACAATGTACAAGTTTTGTATATATAGTAAGTTCATGTGGTGACGTTTCCCCTTACAAACATATGTTCCATGCGAAAACACCATTTCAAGTCAAAAATGCCATGCCAGGCTTCGGATAAGTGACAACGGTAAAGTTGGGGGGGGAAGGTTTCTCATATCGTTCTGGCGGTCGCAGGTTGCAAACCCCTGGTCTCAACAATTTAATTCGTATGGTACACCGTGCTGGCGCACAACGAAACATGTTCATGGAATGTAAACTAATATTTTTTTCAAAGAGTATATTCTAACAAGAGACACGCATGGCAAGGCACGAGGTTGTCCTCATCAAATATATATCCGTTTTTATAAAGGAAGCAACGCCAGTTCGGTTCTTAGCAGTTATTTTCACCAGAACACTTTTCACTAGGAACACTAGGAAGAGTTCGGCTATGATTTAACCCCTGATTACTGTTTAAACTGAACGCTGATCAGTGAAAAGAAAGAATTTCACAAATCGTATAGGGTTTATACGCGTACATCTATCTGTGTGCTAACAATTAATACAAATGCACCGGATTTTGCCATATTTTACCAACTTTTGCTTGCATTCACTGGATTCTCAATTCATAGACATATCTGGCCATTCTAATTTTGTTGTCACTAAGTGCCTTTAGCGCTTCGCCAGGGATTGGTTATTGCGTCCCCGAGCGGCTATTCATAATGGTTATTTCCTGATCTGTAGCGCCGCACACCAAACTTAAGGATTTCGTAAAACTGCGAAGAATCCCCCCCCCCCCTCTCCTCCTCAATGCGTACTCCGAATTCGACTGTCAGTGATACGCTTTGCACGGCACTTTCTGCTCTGATGACAGACCTTGTTTGAGAGCTAGAATTTTCGGGCAATCAGTGAGTGCACCAAGGATTTCCAACCATTCAGAATGGTATGCTGAGAAAGAGCTAGGAGGAGGCCGAAAAGAACAAAAGATAGGGAGCCCAGACAGCCTCTCGTCCTGTTTGCTGCCATTCAGCATTCGAATCGAGTATAGGAAATGACAGAAAGGAAGACAATGGAAGAACTTATTACAGGCTTATCAAGGTGAAGGAGCTATGGAGGCGATATGTGCCCATAGTTAGTTCAATAATGAACAACACGGTTTTCATCAATACGTTTGGTATTTCAACAGGTGCTTTTCTAGAAATTATTTACTTGTACTTAGAGTCTATATTGGTAGGTTGGAAAGAGGACGCTTATGCGTGACAAGTATTGGTTTTATTGCTGCTCTGGTTCTTAGTGATTTTTACCTTAGCGAACTTGAAAAATGCTTGAAAGGCGCTTTTGATGATTCTATTATTAAAGTCTTTTGATATGTGATCTGTGTCCTTTGCAGTGTTGAGGACATCAAAATCATGATAACCTCTATGAGCGAGAAAAATGAATTCAATTGAGGAGGGCTGAATTTTGATGAGTATTTCCTTCAGAATAATGGAATGCAATTTTTCAGACATCTTCTTTAAGTTCCAGAAGAAGCACGCAGGCTGGCAGTATCCTCCTAGATTGTCAAAATCACTTTTACATTTTCCGTCGAAGCCCTCAAAGGTAGTAAAAAAGGGCATCACTATTTATTGTCTTAAGTCTGCCGTCACCAAGTAGTGTGAGGACGAAAATAGTGACAGTTTTAACGCACAGTTCATGCTTCTATTAGGTGTTGGTTATGTTCTTGGGGAAGTGGACTTTGTTATTGAACGTTCAAAAAAGCAAGTTGTGTAAAGTCTGGGCATGCTTGCCGAACGTTATAAGAGGAACATTGTTGGTATACCATACACCCGTGTTGTATATAACAGACTAAATAAAGTAGCAATGGTTTTATACCGCAGCCACAACAAAAGACAAGGACCTTCCCCCCTAAAAATAAGAACAATGTTCTCATGTACATCACACCTTTTTTTCTTTTCTTCTTTATTATTTCATTGCACTGCTTTTCGTGGGTTCGCATTCACCAAGTACTCTCTCCATGTCAGCAAGTGATATAGGCTGGCTGATGCGTCCGACTTTATATTGCGGCTTGGGGTGGTTTTCCGGCCGTTATCCGAACCCCATAAAATTTCCAAGAGTCAATGTTGCTCGGTAACATGAAAAACAGTTAGAAACTACGTCTGAAGGCGCAATTTGAGGCCAATATGTATTCTTATGGTAGCCAATTTGGTTAATAGGCATTTATTGATAGTTGTATGCATTTATATCCGAATACGAAAGCTTGCATTGATGGGTGCTCGAAAAACCAAAAGAACTCATTCTTAACCTAAAATTGAATGTCACATATAAAAGTCGGGTAATAGGAGTGCAAGAAACGAAATTGGTGCACGCTTAAATTATAGTCTCCCATTATTAGCATTACGGGGTGAATGATGTGTAGGTTTTCACTGCACAAAATTTTCGTCTAGTGTGCGCTTCTGATTAATGGGCGCCCACATTGTTCCACATCGAAGCCATGACGATGTGACAATGCCTTGAAAGTTAATCCTGCACTTGAGCGCCCTTCTGAAATGTTACGTCATTATTTTTTCAATATATAATAGCTAGTTACAAGCACTGTGCCGTTTAGTATGACACAAATATTGATAGGTCATGTAGCCTCTTAATGACATAGCTCGTTTGAATGGGATGAGTGAATAACGTGGCTTCTTGTGAGAAGCAACTATTTTTATTGATATCAGCTACCCCAATGTATTCTTCCATATTAACAAGGGCGAGTGCAAGTACGGGTTGGGGAGTGGAGAAGTCAAAGGCTTCTAAGTAATATGTGCGTTGCGACATGCGCAGCAAAGTTTTACCAGTGAAGTGTGAAAAATAATGTGTATAAAGTTGAGAAATTGAAAAATATCGCAAATATAATACTGTTAAGGCACGTTAGCGCGTAAACTAAGGGCGGCTAGGACCGAATAAGTAAAGAAGCTTGAAAAACAAACATTTGGTGTGGTTGTGTAGCGAAGTTACATGAAAGGGGATGACAAGGTGCACATGCGTATTCATTCGAGAATGCACAGCGGTCACTTTGTCATCCGTGCAGTCTAAATCAGGGTTCGTCGCCAAAATATTGAAGAGAATCAAACATAATGCTGTATACATTTCAAATATGGTAAGCATTTTCACATAGGGCAAAGTGGCAACTTCTAACCAATAACCATTTTGGGAATAAGTCAGCAAACAGAAAAAAAGCGGTTTGCGCCAGTGTATAGTGGTTATGGAATTGTGACTGGCATGCAGCACTTAAAACTGAGCTCACTTGTGAACGAGCAATTGGGACACGTCTTGGTCGACAACAGCCATTTTAACATTGCTTGATTTGTTTGTATAAACAAGCCAAAAACCTTTTATAAGCTTCTATAAAATGCTGGATGCTAAATAATGAAAACACTGTAACATTTAGGCGTCGTGTTTAAAAAATGCTATTTTGCATTGACTAAAAATCAAACGCTGCAGTTTTACGGCTGGGGCAGAGCTTAGTTGGTTCTTTCCTAATACAAATAGTCCTCTTTTAACACGAAGTTAGTTAGCAAGCTTGTGAGGGTTACAAACACTATTTGCGTCGGCATCGTTAAACGCAATGATTATATACTTTGCGCTGGTGTCTGAGATTTACAATTCGCACAGTCTACTGATCTCATAGGAGCCGCTGATAAAAAATTAAGCGAAAAACCTTGCTGCAAGTTGGTAATATCGTCAGAGTACGTGCTCGTAATAATCCCACTCCCCTGCAGAAATACTTTTCTGTTTGTTGGAGGTACAACATGAATAACAAGTACTATGTTTTGGAAATACTAGGGACGTCAGTCTGACGTTGATAGTGCCGATGCAGCAGCCACAACTGACGCTATTTGTTTGGCACCAACACGCAGAGATATATGGGGTAATAACGGTGGTGGTCTCGTCCAGCACGTTCAGTGCTAATGAAGTCACGAAGAGATTTCGGCACATTTCTTGCTCAATAGTTTACGAGCGTATGTATCCGCATCCAGCGTAGCTTTTTCTGTGTATCAGCGACCCCTGATAGCAATGCCTTTCACGAGTAAATATTCGACTACGTGAACGTTGGAACAACAATCGGTAGTTTTCTTACCAGTGCCAGAACTTTTACTCTGAGTGTCCTTTGTCACTGACTTGTAGGCTTCGCTAATAAGAAGGCACGGGTCTTAGTGTAGATGTGATTTTGATATAAATTTTATCTATCTCGTGACCTTTTTTTTTTATTGCAGGCCAAGCAATTCCACAGCTTATCGGGAAAGAGCCGCCGTTTTCGACGGGCTGCGGCTCAGGTGTCGCGTACAACAAAAGCCTTCGACCTGACATTATTTGAGAAGTGGTCGAAAGTATTCACTCACCACCAGTTGTGGCGTAATCAGGACCGCAAAACCTGGTCTGGCCTTGCTCATAGACAGGTGAGAACTGCGATGAATATTTTGTACGCTTCCTTTAAACGGGTATGTAAGAGTATAATTTCACTCATGTGGCTTCCTGAGAGCCACTTTAATTTAGGTTACATGTCGCTCCTCCATATGCGCACGTTATCGGATCTCTCCCTATCAATCTTGGATTCTATCTCTCTTCTATTCGCCTCTTCGCTTCTTTTTTTTTCTCCACCGATGAAGGGTAGCAAACCGAACATGCGTCCGGTTTGCTACGCTGTCCGGTTGTTAACCTCACCCCTTATTGTTTTCTCTTTTTGTAATCTTCTAATATTAGCGGAGTAATCGAGTCAATTGTCATCAGCTAACTATAAAAATAATGTGTCTATATATTTCGCTTTGTCTGTCAGTCTGTTTAGCGTAAGCAGAAAAAAAAACAGTATACTCCCTTTTGTAACGCAGATGTAGTTCCGATGTAGTTCCGATGTAATGCAGATAAAGTTCCGGGTAATTCGTCAGCTTTTTCAGTAGATGTCTTTGTATCTTCATGGATGGTTGGTGATTCGTGTGTTGTAAGAAACAAAAAAAATTACTTGAAATTGTCCAGTTTCTAGAGAACGAGCAAATTTAGATTGATGTAAACTCTAAAATGATCAAAATAATAAAACGCAAGAACGTTTGTAGTATTTTAGGCAAAAAGGAGGAATACCTCTAACATTATCAAATCGTTTTCCCGGAAGTAATTTTAAAATAGCAGTGTAGCGATTGCCCCAGATTCTGCGAGTTTCCATGCCTTTAGATGCCGTTTCATAGGTAACAGCAGTCTACTAAACAACCTTACTGTTCATTTTCAATGTCACTGTAGCCTGCCACTCCCACACAGATAAAATATATCTACAGACGGCAAAGTCTGTGTGTGTGCGGGAGGTGGGAGTACTGTGTTGCAGTCTCTGCTCTTTGCTGTGCCACTTGAAAAAAGTTTAAAAATCAGTAATAACGTGACAGCCTCGAAGAAAATTATTCTTGGCCCAAGAGCAGATGTCAAGAATGCGTATGTCAATATATCGATTGTCGGGCCCCAACGTTCTTTCCATGGAGCCGCCATATGTGAGGGCCCCGCCAACTTTCTTGCCTATTACTTTTTTTCCTTCCTTGTTCCCTGGACCAACCAGCACCGCCTTCTCTCCGACGCGCTGTTGAACTGTTCTAACAAAGAACGAGCTAGCTGGCATTGTATACAAGCGACGAGAATCGCCAGACGAGGCGGCAAAACAAAACGATACCTTCATCAATCACTCACTGCAGGGCACCTGCATGCGCCGGCTGGGTTCGTCTGCGGACCTGTGCAATGCGGAAAGACGGAAGAGACGCTCACAAAAATTGTCAACGAAGTCTGTGTCATCATCCCGCATGGCGTTGAGAGGTGCCGTTGCCATGACGACGTTGCGATTCGTCCCGTCGCCCCCTATCTAATGCTCCTTCGGGAAAAGCACGCATGACGTGTTCGCTGAACAATAAACTACTGTCTCGCTGCTCACTTTACATCTCGCACTATCGAGGAGCCACGTAGAACTGAATAAGCTTGGCGTAATATGAGTACGGGGTGTTTCAATAATATCGATCATGGTAGTACTATTGGTTAGCTTACTCTCGCATTATCCCTTCCTGTGTATACGTACGTTAGATCTCAGTTTTATTCATTGACATTTTTATCATTTTTATGTTACGTCCGCCATTTTGAATGCCTAAGCGTGAACAAGTAATGTGCGCTATAGCAGTGAGCTGAAAAACCACTTGTGAGAACATTTCTCTTTAGTTCTTAGATGAACCTATTATTCAGTGGTAATAGGCGCATGTTTTAGCAAGCCAGCTGATAGGAAATAAAGAGCATTCAGAGAAAACCTTTTGTCAGTAATGAAACAAAACACCCGTTGAATACAGGAAATGAGCACTTCTAGGGTTGTTGTTGTTGTTTCCCTGTGCAAATGGCTCGCACCCGAAGAAGGGGATTGGCCGATTATAAGGTGAATTTGCCCTAAACTTTCAGCATTGCGTCATTCCTACCAATTTTTTTTGTAACTTAATTTTGATTTGAAAAGGGTTACTCACAACTCATTCACGCGAATTCCAAGCAAAGAGGCACTTGTGTGTTGAAGCACGTGGCACGCGGTTATTAACGCGCCATATTTGAGTACATGATTTCGGCGTGCTTGTTTGTATGATTCTTCGAGAACCACTCTTTCAGGCATCGCAGCTGTCTTTCTTAAAGAATTTTTTATTAGAATGGTTATTCAAGAGTATAGAAAGAACTTCTTTCTTGTCTTAACGACCACATTTGCTGAGCGCTCAACACCAGAGTTCCGTGGCTATGCACGAAAACGTTTTCAAAATTGTTATGTGCAGAAAACACGCACGTCGTATTTTTATTTTGTTCCACGTTAAAGCCACATAAAGTATCGGGTGTACCGCTGGCTCCAGCAGGTGATGTCTGTGTACAGCCTTCTAATACTCGTGCTGTCAGAAGCAGGCGGTCGAGCGACGTTCAAATTATCTGTTTTGTTACAGTTTTTTTAATTAAAATGAGTACCTGGGAATTTCTTTTGGACGGTCGTGTTTAGTACTTGTTTATTCCGCAACATGTTAAGCCCATATGCAGATAATGCATAAAAACTGGCACTTTATATTGTAGGCTCGTTCTTGCCTTTGGGCACTGGTTTCTTGAGCGACCTGGGAAAAAAGGCATCTATGTTTATTACTTTCATTTTTTTTAAACAAGGCTTCACACATTGAGCAGTGTAATACAATTCAGTATATTTCTTTTGCTTGAATGCCGGCCTTTTCAACAGAGAGAAGTAAAGGTTAAAAGGGAAACGAGTGTCTTAACTTCAGAAACCCTACGGCGGTAAGATGAAACATGCCCAAGATGTGATTTCGTGTATTTTCACCTGTATACAAGAAATTGAAAGAATATAAGGAATAAGCACACGTGCCGATACGAGCACGCACACACGCACATTCAGGCAGCACGCATACACACGCGTGCATGCGTGCACGCACGCACAGAAAAATGGCAGCTTGAACATTATAGTACACATTTATGTCGTATGAATGTAGCACTTATCTTCTGATCGTCTTACTGCCAAGACGCGATCAATTTGGCTAGTACGGATATTGTAGCACCCTGTCGAACACTGTGTGGTGGTTATGCAACTTCGAGAATCTATCGCAGTAGTTACGCTTGAGATTACTCACGCCGCTGTCCATCTGGTTCAGCACCTTTCTTAACGAAGGAACTGTCTCGTGCGAAAACAGTAACATGGTGTCAGTGTTAGCTTTTCTATTGATCCTATAGAGAAAAAGTGAAATAGGGCGTACCTATAGGTTGTCAGCCACGTTTTAGCACGTGCTTTAGAATCTAAGTAGAATGCAACCAGTGGACGGTCCCACAGTATAATCAGCTAAATACTGCATGCTATGTAGTGCATACACACACCAGTAGCGAGGTATGTTGCACTACCGTATAGACTTGAAAGGTGCAGATCAGGCCTGTGTTGGAACTGTCGTTGCGTGTTACATTAGGAAACAGCCTGCTTCAACCTTTAAAAGAAAATCGATTAGCGTGTTTCATGGATTACAGGCAGCTGCTGGCGATGGATTGAGACTAGACACGATTAACAACACGACCCACTTATTAGGCACTCATGCCACTCTAACAATATGTGCAAAAATCGTACGAAACAAATAGTAATAACTCCCAAAGTAAACCTCCCAACGAATTTCTTTACAGACTAAACTATAAGTATTGTGAGACATCTCTACAGCCTTACTGCTTCTCATGGTGCTTACGGTAACTTTACTTGTCGCACTGAGACGCCACTAGTCAATGTCCTGATCGGTCGTGTCAGATCTCTGTCTCGACGTTCTCTGCGAACGTCGCCGTCCGTGCCACTGCCGACGTAATCACCAATCGTCGTCATAGCCTGCTGTCGGTGCTGACATGGCGGAGGCTACCGAGCTTAGGCCTAGTGGTGGCAGGCAACACCCGGTGCTCCAGGCTGACGTGGCCACCAGGGGACTGTCTTTGTCGGCTTGCTTCAAAGAGGCTTTGCGCCACGAACGTCAGCGCTTGCTGTACGCGGTTGCTGTGCACTGAGCCCCGCTCAAACCCACTCGATTTCGGCGGCCACCATTCGGGACGCCGGCGTCACTGGCTGCCGAATCATAGTCCTGACGCTCCCGTCACCAATGATCTTGCTGGCGAGACGACCTTGTTCTTGTAAGCCCACGTGGACAACGCTGGTGTGTCGTTGCTGGCGCACCGATCGTAGCTCGGCTCTCACTGCCTCGGGCGTCGTGGTATAGTGCGCTGCACGAGCTGTTTCCAATCTTCTCTGAACTTCGTCGTCGAGTTGATGTCTTCGTGGAGCTCCTACTTTTGACAGCGTGCTAACGGAAGAGCAACAAAATACAATCAAACAGCTATGCTGTTTCCTGCAACGGGCAAAACCAGGCTGCTCTCGTTCGCCATCAGACAATTTTTTCTACCTCCACCCGTCGCGTAGATGGCAGAATTTTTCAAGCCATTGCGTGTTCGTGCCCTGCCATTTTGTCGCATCCTGAGGTCCCAAACATGGAGGCAGATTGGCCTATTCAAAGACGCCTTGTTCCTGGCTTGCTCGAGGCGCTGTTGTCTGGAGCGTGTGCACCGCAGCTTTCACCAAGAAACTCGCTCAGCATCTCAGGTGAGCGAGTTCAAGTGGCAGAATATTCTGTGCTGACTTCTCAGGAAGAAGGCGCCGTCAGTTTAATTGAAAAGCGTTGAGACGATTAGTATATCCAGTGTTCTGTCCTCTTGTGTTCTTTCGTATGCCGGCACTGTGTTTTTACTATTAATATACGAACTAGTCAGATGGCCGGTTTTTCGTGATTCGATGAGAATGAACATCAGCATAGCAATAAAGTTCATAATAAAGTACTCAAATCTATGTATTCCTGCGAGAAGCAAGGCTGCACTTGCCGTCTTCTTTGCGACATATCGGTGGTTGGCCGGCTTTTCTGTTATCTCAAAAGCGTTAGGAATGCTGGCAGTTTTTTTTTTAAGGACACTGCTCCGATTCTCACTGCACAGATTTTTGTAAATACGGGCACAGGGGCCAAATTGATTGATTGATAGGTGGAGTGTAAAGTCTCAAAACCACCATATGATTATGAGAGACGCCGTAGTGGAGGGCTCCGAAAATTTTGACCACCTGGGATTTTTTAACATGCCCCCAAATCTGAACACACGGGCCTACAATATTTTCGCCTCCATCGAAAATGCAGCTGCTGCAACCGGGATTTGATCCCACGACCTGCGGGTCAGCAGCCGAGTACATTAGCCACTAGACCACTGCGACGGGGCTCGGGCCGATTTCCGAAAGCTGTTTTTTGTCAGTGTTATACATAGTAATGAAGTACATACAACTAAAATTTTGAAGGTAGACGATGTTCACATTTGATATGTCTAACTTCGCCAATGAATCGCGTCATTCCTCAGGACTGCATTAGCGGAAGTATGTTTTTGTGAGTGCGGGGCTATAGGGGCCCTTTTCACATAGCTTCTCCTTTGTAAGCGCTTTTTCCCTTTGGTCGGCTGGCTTCGCTAATGAGGTGCCTCGCTTTGGAATAGGTTGAAATATGCTCACTGAAATATTGATAGTAAGACGTTTTGGTGAATACGAGCCCAGTTAGGCATCGGCGAAATTTTAGGTAGGTACAACAGTAGCTTCTTTTTTTAATTGCTACACATTTTCTTTTTTGTGTGTGCGAGAACGTCGTTTTGTGGTGCTGTTGTGGCGTTCGTGGCCGTCCACCAATTACCGAGCTAATTGCAACCACTTTATCAAGCAATAATTAATTGCTCTTCTGCAGTGGTATTTTATTCTTCCCGAGTTGCCGCATGAAGAGAAAACAGAACAGCGTGTCCACTGAAGCTAAATAGTATGAAAGCTGACGTTTCTAGTGAGCTTGTTAGGTGCTGCACGGCTTTCATGTGCAGCCTTTTTTGAATGTCCTTCTAGTGGACAGTCTTTCAATTGAGAAATTCGCGGAAGCACTCACGTGTTTTAAATATGGTGTTACTAAGCACAAAGCGAATTGAAGCTCAGAGAAAACGTTTTTATGTTTATATATTGGTACTGAAACTCATTTTACCACCAATAAATATACCAATTTTCCTCATCAAGTTTTCACTTTGCTCTGAATAATTTAGGGCTGTTCCACTCTCTTTTATTTTAAAGGTCCACATCTCTTACCAGCCCATATGTAAAAAACATTATGTACGCTTTAGGTCTTCTTTAACTAAAATAGGGTTACAGCGCAGCCCTGAAAGCACCTGTTTATAGCTTCGCAGTTTTAAACAGGCACATTGCACAACAGGGAACTTTGTCCAGAGCGATACGACATGATATTATAGAGAAAACTTCACAATCGAGGCAATTCTGTGGCTTGTTTGCGATATGCTGGTAACTTTTGTAGTTTTGTTTCTCTCGGTAGCGTACGCTGTCAGCATTGGGTACGCTTCTGCACATCAAAATCAGGGCTTATCTGTTTTCCTCGCATGATACGCAAGCATTGCTCAGCTAATGAAGTAATTACGTTCTTTTTTGCAGAAGCCTGCACATGTTTACACCTGCTTAGGCCATTGTTACGGTTACGTAGATTAATATTTCCCTCCTAAGTGCCAATGTGTTCAGTACGTAGCCGTGGAATAGTTTTATTGCTCTACTATGTGACAATAGAAGGAAGCATATATTGTTACTGAACTTGAGCCAGAAAGAAAACCTTGGTCGAATTTTTAAACTGTTGAATGAAGTAATTTTTCTGCATCAACTCGCCAAAGAGGGTATTAAGGTTCAGTTTCAGTAGAACTACACTTGTTTCTCGGGAATGTGTCGTTATAGGTTTGTTCACTAGGAGATGATTCTCTGTGATTCATTTACCATGTCATTGGAACACAATGATGAAGAAGAGTATCCTTGAAATATTGAGTTTTAACTGGTTTGCACTTTCCTCTCGCTTAAGCTTTCCCGAGGGTCATATCCAGTAAGAATGATTGCATCACTCGTACAGTGGTTGTGTGAATGCTATGCAGTGCCAAAGTAGCCTGACGTAGTACATGTCTACGGCATGTACTACGTCACGACATGTACACACTACACGATATGTACTACGACAAAATATAAACAAAATATTCGTAACAAAATAATACCCGTTTTCCATCAATTACGTAACAATAACCTGTATTATATACATAAATAAATTGTTGTGTCCACTACAGATGTCCTTACGTTGAAAAGAAACGCTATAATTTTTTATCAAAACCTTCAATACAAGGCATAGCATTTGTTGACGGGACATTTGGTTCCTATAATACAACAACTGTATCGGGGGTTATCCAAAACCGGTGAAATGCTATTACATAAAGTGTTCTTTCTGCTCATTTTTTGCGCATTCTTCTTTTGCACCACCCCTGGCATGGTATTTAAAAAAGTTGCGCAACAACTGTCACTGCAGTAGGTAAGAAGAGCCCGTCTTTCCTATATCATACTTCACTTACGACTTTTCTTACCCAATCACGCTGGTAAACTTCACGGGATGTGCTATCTACAATAATGACTTATGTTAGACAGAGCAAGACAGATCTCATCTCTGTAACGCAAGCCTTAAACTGGGCAGATCTTCAACACAAGCCGGCTGACACCGAGTATAAGACTCCTGGAGATCCCGAGTAACAAGAAAGTTTATTATCTTGTTCTCGATATAGTCCTGCCTCAATTTGGTTGCAACATTGACTTAGTCTTTCATTGTGCGTCTTATAGGGTCTAATCTTCCCTTACGCAACTTTCATGACGCAGGCCCCTAGTATATAATAAAGGCAAAGTAGAACGACGTTGTACAAAAAAAAATAGAGACAAGTCCGCTTTCAGAGAGGATATGGTATAGGATTAACAATGAGTCTCTGTAACTCCTCTGCACTTGGTGATCTTGGTAGATATGTCAAAGGAGAGGACACTTTAGTGTCATCTGTTGATAATGCGCCTTCGAGGGCGCCGTATAGACGGTCATCCTGGCATTATTCCAAGAACGTTGCCGTTGGTGTTAATGTCGATATGTTGGGTGCAAGACCCGCAACCCGCTGAACCCGCCTTTTAATGATGAATGATCGTTTGTATATGGGCAGATGTCACATTTGTCTTTTAAAAATTGGCCACGTATCTGCTCGTTACACTGCAAATGTCGTCGAAAGACGATAGTCTTGCGTCTTGAGAGAGTGAACAAAACGTTTGTTTGATGTTTTGCGCAAGAAAATCGGTGAATGGTATTCTGGAGGCGCTGCTTCAGAGTGCCTGGATTGTGCAGCTAAGGTGAACGAGCACATCAAGTCACGTCACAAGTGAGACACGAGCGCTATCTGGCAGTTATCTTATAAAACAAAGCTAGCGACGTGCGCGCCCGTCTTGGAAATGATAAGGTTTAGAACGCAAGGCGACGGGTAGGTGCCGCCACTGTATCGTCTTAGCAAAGCGTTAGAAACACTTGCCTTTTCGTGCAAGCGTTTCATTATCAGCGCAGCGGCATAAACGCTAGGGTTCTTAGAATTACTTGTGTATGTCTTGTCTTGTATAAAGGCACACATGCAGAATATTGACGTGTTGTTATGGTACCTCAGATATGCACAACAATCGCTTTTCAATTGACAATCGCACAAGTATGAACGCTAAAACTTGAGCAATATTGGTGGGCGCTGCGGATGGGGTCCGCCGTTTGAGGTAGCGTTTGGTGTCGTTTGGGGTACCATTAAGATCGGACAAACAGACAAATGTACAGACAGACAGACACATGGACAGACAGACTAAAATGTTTGCGTCAGAGGTCCCCAAGAAAGACTATCGTCTTTAAAATATTTCCCTATCTTTGTTCATTACAACGAAACTTTCTCAGCTCAATAAGATCTTCCAGCTCTTGCCTCATGTACGTATATTGCTCGTCTGTGTTCACTATATTAAAAAAAACGTATGAGAAGGAAACATTACTCACAAAGTCCCTTATACGCATTCGCCTATAAGCTCATAGGGAACTTGCCCGCTTATTTTTGTTTCTCACAAGGGGTAATTGTCCTCGACGACGCCCTCCAACACTAAACATAGAGCCCGACTAGTCGGTTTTCCATAGCAACGTGAAAATTGCGTGATACACACAAGTGCAAGGAAGCGAGAGGGACAGTTTGATTTGAATGTTAGCAACTGATCGTCGTTGGTTTCTTGTCCTTCTGTGACTCACTCGCTGTTCAATTCACCCCTCCGAAAGCTTCCTGTACCTAAGGTGGTTTAGCTCTGCGTGCAGGATTGAAGAAATTGCAGGCTTTCTACATTATTAATGGAGACCCACCTAAAAGCTATCTATATCCAGGATATCATAGGAAAAAAGCTCTAGTGTCCCGGAAATAAGTACCAAATTACGTGAATCATGATTAAGCGTGTAAGCCGCACATGAGTGTTACACTGCATCCGCTGTCTGGCCACTTTTCATCTCGAGACGACGTCTTGTGATTAATTCACAGGAACGGCGCAGATTTTGGCGACTCATAACGTAAAGTTGAAGTCGTCAGGTAATAAAGGCACTTAGTGGGGAGACCCTGTTTCGAGTGCTTTTTTATTTATTTTGGAGAAGTGATATAACCGAGTCACCGCTTGAACAACAGGAATCAGCAGCCTTTATTCAGTGCTGAGCAACCAATATATATAAGACTGGTGTGACGTCACGAGCCGCAATAGATACTATGTACAAGCAGCAGACAGATAACGCAAACAGCATGGCAGCCTTATCGCTGTTCTAAGGTTAACGTTTCGTTACCACATCTCGTCCCTCCCAGAAAGAATGTATCACTTCACGACTGAAAGTCTGCATGTTGGAGACGGTCTGGTGGCTTCCGCACCCTCGTGCCTGGGTGTCACTGCTCTTAGGCGCATTGATCGTTATAGGGGGAGGTGAAGTCGGTGTAGTCACTTCGGGTTGTGTCGGAGCTTCCGGTGGCATGGGGCGTTCGGCTGCGGCGTGACCACCTGGTTCACTTGCTGTTTGCTCAGGAATCGGTTGCGCGAGTTCCGTGGGCTCGAAGTTCGTGGCTGAGGGCACTGTAAGTGTGGAAGGAGCTGTCTCCGCTGGAGGGATTTGGGTTTGCTGTCTCTCCACGTCGTCCACCTTCGTAGACGTGCCGGCATTTAGCGACCGCATGTGATCGGCGTGGACGAAACGAAACTGGTTCTGCACTTTCACCACATACGTCACCGCACTAACCACTTGAGTCACCACTGCTTCCTGCCATGACACAAGCTGTCTGCGCACTGTTTTCACATAAACGTTCTCACCCACAAGAAACACACGCGCAGCACCCTGCCTCTCGTCACCGTGTTCTTTCACGCCCTCTTGCTTATCCCGCATTGCCTTCCTAAAATCAGGTTTCAATAAAGAAAGTTTCGTGCGCGTTTGCCTTCTTAGAAACAACTGGGCCGGTGACTGCCCTGTCACACTGCTGGGAGTGTTTCGATACGCACACATAAATTTGTCGATTGGTTCTTGGAATGAACAGTGACTACCCGAAGCGTTCTCTTCCAATACTTGTTTAAGAAGGCTCGCTTGACAAACTGCACCATGCGTTCTGCCACCCCATTCGATGTGGCGTGATAGGGAGGAATGGAAACGTGTTTCACACCATTAGCCGCCAAGAAGTCTGCTAACTCGGCGGACGTGAACTGTGGCCCATTATCGCTTACCAGCGTTTCCGGAAGTCCGTATGCGGCAAATGTGCCTCGCAGTTTTTCGATTGTCTTAGTTGCAGACGTGGAAGCCATTGGCCACACTTCCACCCATTTCGAGTAAGCGTCGACTAACACCAAAAACACACCCGCATCCTTGACCGCAAAATCCACGTGTACTCGCGATCAACACTTTGCCGGGTACATCCACGGGTGCCGTGGTACCGGTTCAGCGGCGGGTTGGGCGGCCTGACAGATCGAACATCGTTGAACGCATTGCTCAATCGCTAGGTCCATGCCTGGCCACCATTCATAACTTCTGGCAAGCATTTTCATCCGGCTAGCCCCGGGGTGCTCTTCGTGTAACAAGTTTAGCACTTCATCCCGCAAGGAGTCTGGAATGACAAGCCTAAAGCCCCACGTGACGCAGCCTTGTTCAAGCGACAGTTCATACCGCCTGGCATAGTAAGGCTTCAGTACCTCTGCGCAGTTGCTGGGCCAGCCATTCATTGTGAATTCGGCAACGCGGGCCAAGATTATGTTGCTTTTTGACGCTCTTTGCGATCATTGTAGCTCCTAAAGAAAGACACTCAAAGACTGCCAAACACTCGGCTGGCTCTTCTATGCTGCAATCTGCGCATGGAAGTCTCGACAGCGCGTCCGCTACTTTTATATTTTTCCCGCGTCGATACTTCAACTGACATTTATAAGCTACCAGCGTTATCGCCCATCGTTGCATGCAGGCCGTGGCTATGCTAGGCACTGGTTTCTTTTGCCCCAGAATACCGACGAGTGGCTGGTGGTCTGTGTACAGGGTGAACGTCCTTCTGTACAGGTAGCGGTGGAATTTTTTTAACCCGAAAACCAAGGCAAGGACCTTGCGTTCACCCTGAGCGTAGTTCTTTTCCACCGGTGTCATCGTTCGTGAAGCAAATGTGATCGGCCGCTCGCCATCCACTGGCTCTTGGAAGATCACTGCCCCGAGCCCGTACGCTCATGCCTCACACAACAACCCGATCGGCTTTCCTACACCATAGAATGTTAAGACGCGGCTGCTTGTGAGTAGCCTCTTTGTCGCGGCGAAAGCGCCTCTTTGTTCCTTCGTCCGAGACCACTTTTGCTCTTTTCGCAGGAACCTGTAAAGTGGCTCTACGATCGTTGAGACATTATTCAAAAATTTTGCATAAAAATTTAGCGTTCCCAAATACGCCTTTAGGTCTGTCCTGGTTGTAGGCTGTGGTGCCTGCAAGATTGCATTTTTCTTTGTTTCGGTCGGGTAGATTGCCTCTGCATCTACCTTGTGACCCAAGTACGTCACAAAATTCTTAAAAAACAGCATTTGGCTTCATTTAACGTGATTTTGTAATCGCAGAACCGTCCCAAGACCTGCTGAAGAGTCTTTTGGCAATCCGCTGCGTCTGAACCTGGCACAATGACGTCGTCAATATAACGCCCGACGTTCGGTATGCCCCTTTATACTGTATCCATTAGGGACTGAAAAATTGCGGGCGCACTGGCCAGCCCGTATGGCAATCGTTGAAACTCAAAAAGACCCATGCTCGTGTTATTGGTCAACAGTGGTCTGGATTCTGGACTGAGAGGCACTTGTTGATACGCCGATGATAAATAAAGAACGCAAAAAACTTTGCCGCTTGCAATGCTCGAGTACAAGTCTTCTGGCCTTGGCAAGGGATAATGATCAGTTTTTAAAACCGAGTTGATCGTTATCTTGTAGTCTCCACAAAATCGGTGAGTGCCATCGCTTTTCTTAATAGTCACGATGTGAGTAGCCCAATCACTGCCAGTGACTTGTTTTAATGTACCCTTCTGTACCATACTCATGATCTGTCTTTCTAGGGGCTCTCGAACTGCGAGAGGGACCAGTCTAGCGCGGCAAAACATTCGCGTGCAGCCTTTCCGGAGAAGAAACTTCGCCTCAAAACCCCGTATTTCGCGCAGTTCACTCGAACACACGGTGTGATATTTCTCTTTCAGTGCCTGCACCCTCTTCTCACAACACACGTTTCCTATTCCGTGCCAGTCTAACTTGAGACGTTCGAGCCAGTCACGACCCACCAGCACCGGAAGTCGCCTGCCTTCATCTTTCACTACCACTACTGGCAAGGTCATTCGCGGGGTATTGTGGTTGACCACCACCTCGCACGGTCCCTTAAGCTAGCTGCAGCTGTTCTCCCGTGTATTCGCTTAACGACACTCGGGACGGGGTGCACCTTACGTGTGCGAAAGTAGCCCTATACACGCTTTCTGGAACTATCGTTACGGCTGCGCCTGTGTCAATATGCATGTGCACTGGTCGGCCTTCTACCTCTATGCTAACCTCGTAACAAGACCGTGCCATATTTACGAAGTCGAATCCTATGAAGCTATTGAAGCTTATGTGTTGTTATGTCTTGATTTGAAATTCAATTACTTTTCTACTACAAATTGCTGTTTCTATAATATCTAATACTTCAGTTTTCTTTTTATTGGTAGCAAGATGTACTTATAAATTGTAAAAGTTATAAAGCAAATTAAAAGGTCACGATGACGTGGAACGAACACTGTATGCCGTAAAACAAGAAACGATCTTTTAGACTCATTTCAAAAAAGGTTATGATTTATTGAACATTCTTAGCTTTATTCCAGTTTTACCCAGCTTGGCATTGCTCACTCTTGTCAATGTTCAATGTGCCATATCTTTTGTTGAAATAGGCATAGAACCTTCATTCTTGTTTTATTGCACACAGTATTACATTTCAAGGTATTGTGACATGCTGACTGGCTTTCTCATACTGAAAGTATAGAAATAAATTATGCTTCAAATTATGCAGAAACTGTTGAATAGTTTCAAAGCTGGATATTATAATAAAATTTATATATTTAAAATTAGCACATAAGAATACATACCATGTAAAAATTTTGTAACTGTATGCTAAAAAAAACGTGTTTGTGAAGCAGTGTCTTCCCTTAAGTTAATTGTGTTGAGACAGATGCCGTTTGAAGGCGCGTTGACAACGACGGTAAATCTTTGCGTTAGATTAGGCGTCTTACTTTCGACTCAATAACGCCTAAGGGCTTATGGGACACTTACTGATATCGACATGCATGCTCGTTAATTTTGTGTTGTATTTTGTGTTTCAATATTTCCTAATTATGGTGATAATGTATATCTTTGTACAGGATGATTCAAATGCGCCCTCTCTCCCCCGTAGTCACATTTCCTACGCATCCTATAAGGCAACACGTGAATCTACTCAGCTGCTTAATTTTTATTGTGTTTTAACAGATGAATATTATGCTGTATATGTCCGAGGGCTTTTTAACAGGTAGGCCTTTAAGGCCTTCACTTGTTGCGCAATTCACATGTCTTGATCACTGGTGCTGTGTTATTCCCCCCCCCCTCCCACGTCATATTGCATGCGCTAAGGAGACTTTTCGTGTAAGATGTGTGTGCGTGCGTTTGTGTGTTTTCAGAAGTAGCTACAAGCAATGGTGGCTCATTAGTAGAACATCTGATTGCCAAGCAGAATTCATGCGTTTATTTTTCTCTTGATAGTAAGTTATTTATCAAGTATTTGTTTACATGTATCGCGAATTTGCACTCACAGACAACGCTAGTATTTCACTTCAAAAAAAGACGCGGACGCCGCCGCCGAGGCCAACACTGCTCTATCTGGAAAACGAGATTACAACAGTGGATCGACGAATATCTGGATACAAGCCACGGTGATGAAAACAGAAACTAACACCTGGCATTTAGTTGACTTTCATGTATTCATAAAACATACGGTCAACTTCTGAACACCACATAAATTCGCGTTTCATGTCACACAAGCTTTCATTGCGCTCTACCAGGTATTCTCGCATAAGCCGTAGCCACAGTTTCTGTCTTTTTGATACAAAAAAGATCAATTGTTTAAATGTTTAGCTAAGAGCAGTAAGTACAACGAGCTAAGTTGCTTGATATAAGATAATTTTAACCAATATTGACATTTTCCATACGTCAAACTGTGTTACACGTCGAATTCTACCACTCTTGGATACGTAGGTTCTCATTGCGCCATACGAAATATTCTCGTTGATGTTTGAAGGATCGCCACTGATATAAGCATAGTAAGCAACGTTAGTATAGAGTGTAGTTGCATAATGTGAGACTAACGTCGTATAGTGAAGCTTTTCTTGGCACACCTTTAGATTATTGCGAAAACACATCCAATCGCAGACGGGTACCGTCTATTTGGTTTTCGCTCTTCCATCAATGCTACCAACAATCCTTACGGGAACGCATCTGTAATCTACGTCCGAAAGGGTTATCGAGGTCGTAAAAGCGTATCAAGAGCCAATTCTGTGCTTTCTGTGAAAAGGACGTCATGTGCGCCATTTGCGTCAGAACCGCTGTCACCGCTGGCGTGGCGCGCTTTTTCTTTCTGTAGTACTCCTTGGGGAAAAGCTCCGCTGTCCATTCCTGTTTGCTTTATGTTTGCCGTGAGAACGTTATACGTCATATCTCTATAGTTGATTCCTTATGAGCCATCGTATAATTTAGCGTCGCCGCTGTCACCCAGGCTGCTGTATGAAAAAGAGACTTCCTGCACTGGTTTGGGATGTAGTTCAGAGAATGTCCGCTAAATCCATAGGAGAAAAAGCCTCGCAGTTCTGCATGACTTCTGCATACTATGTGCTGGCAATATAGATTTGTGGCTTTCCCATCAGAACGCTATAAAAAATCGCATAAATATGTTGTCCAAACGCCAAAAGCTCTTACGCACGTCCTTGAGGTAGAAGCTAAAAAGCGCAAACGTACGAGACACACACTAAAGAGAGACACACGACACACAAATACGCTGCACAACGGAAGGAATAGTTACATGTGTAATGAGTCACCAAGAATTTAATAACCTAATGATAATAAGTAAATGATAAGTGTGAAAACGTTTCTGCTTAGTAGGTACGTAATCACCAATTTCTTTATGGTTTAGTGGCGTACGACTCCCTTACCAATCGCAACTGCTTTTGTTATACATATTAAAACAACGTAACGGAGCCCAGCAGTGCCATGACCAATACAATTTAGGTGTTGTGACATTAAAACCTAAATTTTTGGTGCTATATTCCCAGTGTGAGCCTATATAATTGATTGATATGTAGGGTTTAACGTCCCAAAACCACCATATAATTATGAGAGACGCCGTAGTGGAGAGCTTCGGAAATTTCGACCACCTGGAGTTCTTCAACGTGCATCCAAATCCGAGCACACGGGTCTACAACATTTCCGCCTCCATTGAAAATGCAGCCTCCGCAGCTGGGATTCGATCCCGCCATCGGAGGGTCAGCAGCCGAGTACCTTAGCCACTGGACCACCGCAGAGGGGCATGTGAGCTTACATAGATTTAATAAATTTAACTTAATCTAAACACAAAAAAACGTGGCTGATTCCTCCATCATAGGAAGTACTATAACACGAAAGTGAAACGTGTCTTCACAGAAATGTCTCTTATTGTATAGTGATATATGAGAGATTGTACAATGTCTACTGGCGTTTCACAGCTATAGCACCGTTTAACGAGGACACACACACGTTGATGCTTTGTGGCACGTCTCCAAGGTAACGACTACCACCCTTTATCGTGATTTAACCATGGTGCTAACTGAGGTTTCTAACAGTTACCTGAAGACAGTGTATCATTAATCGCGCACAAAGATAACATCAGCAAGCACACACTAAACACCGCTACTTGATATGGGCGTCTTAAAGGATCGTAAAGTATCATCCTAAAGCATCGTAAGAACTTTTTTCTGAACGCTTTAAGCCTATTAGGTAGCGTCAATTTTACAAAGTCATATCCATGACGGAAGTACGTCACTGAAGCCTTGATGGAACCTGGCATAAACCGATTTCGTGTGAAAGAAACTGAGTTGTTTGCGTTGAGTTTTTTCTGTGGAGAGAAAAGAGAATGACTGACATTCTACAAACTAAAAAAGCAGTGTACACTAACATAAAGGGAAACTTTTCATGTTTGTGTATAAGTGGAGCCTAGTTGAATAATCCTATACGGTGTATACGGTATATGTAGGAAGCCACACGTCTTCCTACATGTGGTGAACCGGACTTTGAGCGGCAACGCGCACCTACTCGTCATTTCGTCAACGCATTGAACGTCCCGGTCAACTCCGCTTCTTCAGCCCTAATAATTTCGGCTGACCATGGACACCAAGCCCAACAGCGACGCCACGCTGAATCCCACAGTATCTGACCCTGTCTTCGCTACTTTCAGGCTGCCGGAGTTTCGGCAGGCGGACTGTGAACTCTGGTTTCTGAGCGTCGAGCTACTTTTCCGAAGACACCGCGGGTAAAGTCGCAAACAGCGAGGTAAGATTACGTCATCGACGCTTTACCACCTGCTGTTATCGCCATCGTAAGAGACATTCTGCGTTCTCCACCTCCTGACAACCCCTACGACACCCTTAAGAGGAGCTCATACGTCGGACAACTGAGTCGGAACAGCGTAGGCTGCAGCAGATACTCACCTCGGAAGATTTCCATGACCAAACGCCTACGGAGCTTCTGCGTCGCATGCGACACCTGATAGGGAACCACTCTGCTGCATTGAACACATACATCCTACGCGAACTCTTTTTATAGTGACTGCTACAGCAGGTGCGTATGATTTTGATTGTACCGTTTACAGAAACCCTCGACTCACTAGCGTAGATGGCCGACAAGATTATGGATATCAGTGCGCCGTCCCTATCTGCGATTGAGAGCACACGTGAATCTACCTTCTCTGCACCGGTCCGCTACGAACGCTTGGACCACCTTCTTCAAGCTAACGAGTATCTCAACCGCAAGGTGGATCAGTTGGCCACTGAACTGAGCGCGCTCAAGGTAGACCACCACCACGACGCGTCACGATAACGGCGCCAAAGCCACGAAAGATCGCTAAGTCTATTTTCGTCGTTTGCTGGTACCCCCACCGATATAGAGATCGTGCTCGTCAGTGTAACATCCATGCCAGTTTTCGGGAAACACACGGGACACGCACTGACGGTGGCCAGTGTTTCAGGCCCGACATGCAGCTGCCTATTCCATGTCACGGACCGCGTCACCAAAGTCCACTGCCTCATCGACACAGGTGCTGAAGTGTGTGTTGTTCCTCCTACGTTGGAGTACCGCCGACGACGCCAGACCTCGCCGCCTGTCACCGCGGTCAATGGTTCGACCATACAAACCTACGGACAGAGGTCTGTTACGCTTCGCATCGGCCTGAGACACACGTTTCGGTGGACCTTCTTAATCGCCGACGTGCGCGTACCCATCATCGGAGCGGATTTTCTTTGTCACTTTAAGCTTCTAGTAGACCTGGTACATAGCCGTCTCGTGGATTTTGAGACCCTCTTCACAGTTCAGGGCGTGACATCAAATTTGCCACCATTGCGTCTTGCGCAGCTCATGCCAAAGTCTCCCCGCCGTGTTCTACGCTTCTGCAAGAATTTTCCGACCTCTTTAGTGCTCCATCTCTTGAAGATCCGATACGCTAAAATGTCACTCATAACATAGTGACAGTAGAAGCGGCGCTGTTTGCACGTGCTCGTCGTCTCGCTCCTGACCACTACAAGATTGAACGCGAAGAATTCGAGTACATGCTTGAATTCGGATACGCCCGCCCCTCTTCCGGTGCCTGGTCGTCACCGCTACACACGGTTCCCAAGCCCTCAAGTGACTGGAGGCCATGCCGTGACTACGCGCCCTCAACGAACTGATGGTACCGGACCGCTATCCGATACCGCTCATCCAGGACTTCACGACATTGCTGCATGGTTCCACCGTATTTAGCAAAATTGACTTAGTAAAGGCATACTACAAAATACCTGTCGAGCCTTCCGACGTACTGAAGACTGCCATAATAACATTATTTGGCATGTTTGAATACATGCGTATGCCCTTCGGTCTACGAAACGCCGCACAAACCTTTCATCGGTTCGTGGACCAGGTACTTTGTGTTTTGACCTTGTGCTTCGCGTACATCGATGGCATCTTTGTCTTCAGCACCATTGCAGAACATCACGAACTTTACCTGCGTCAAGTTTTCAAGCGACTCCACAATTATGGACTAATCGTCAACAGACCGAAAAGCGAGTTCGGCGTTTCCTCAGTGGACTTTCTTGGCCATCACGTGGATATGCATGGGATCTCTGCACCCGCCGCGCGTGTTGAAGCTATATTGCAGTTTCCACAACCAACAACTACGAAGAAACTACGTGAATTCCTCGTGCTTGCCAACTATTACTGGCGGTTTATTCCTCAATGCACTGCCATCTTGCAGGCACTCCACGCACTTCTAACCGGTCAAACGAAGCCCAAAGCTTCCATCTTCTGGACGGGCGATGCAGAGACAGCTTTCATTTCCGCCAAAAAAGCTTTGGCTAACGCAACGCTCCTCGCGCATCCAAAGAGCGACGCCATTACGTCACTCACAGTGGACGCCTCGGACATCGCCATAGGAGCAGTCTTGTAGCAGTTCATCGACGGAGTTTGGCAGCTGGTCGCTTTCTTCTCACAGAAGCTCTCACTGACTGAGCGTCGTTATAGTACATTTGGTCGTGAACTGCTCGCGGCCTATTTAGCTGTCAAGCACTGTCGACACTTCTTAGAAGGTCGGTAGTTCCATATGCTCACCGACCACAAGCCGCTTACGTGTCAATCAACTGCTACCCACACCCCATGTGAGATCCACCAGCTTGATTACATATCAGAGTTCACGAGTGATATCCGGCACATCAGTGGCAAAGACTACCCCGTTGCTGACGCGCTTTCCCAAATCAACGCAATTATGGATGAGCAGCTACCAGTCGATTTTGCAACCATGGCTACTGCACTACAGGACGACAATGAGATTCAGGTGTTGGGACTTCAAGAGAACTTCCTCAAGCTTGAAGATGTCTAACTTCCAGGCTGCGCGATTCCCCTCGTTTGCGACACAACTACCGGTTGTCCTCGCCCTTACGTTCCAGCACCATTTTGCCGCAGGGTCTTCTACGCCTTGCATTCCTTGTCGCACCCAGGTATACATGTGACTCAGCGCCTCGTCACAGGGCGATATCTATGGCCTGGAATGAACATCGATGTCCGCCACTGGACATGTGCTTGCCTCAACTGCCAGCTAACCCAAGTCCAGCGCAACACGATCAGCCCACTAGGTACCTTCACGCCTCCTGACTCACGGTTCAGTCACTTGCACCTGGACCTCGTAGGCCCTTTGCCCCCATCACAAAACAGCCAGCATAAGCTAACATGCGTAGACTGGTTAACACAGTAGCATGAAGCACTACCGCTCATCGACATTACGGCAGAGTCAGTCACCCGCGGACTCATCACCATGTGGATAAACCGCTACGGAGTTCCCAAGACCATCACAACGAATCGTGGTCGCCAATTTGACACTGCGCTCTTCCGCACCTTGTCCTGAATGCTTGGTGTGGACCACATCAAGACGATGGCCTACCACACGATGTCGAATGGCTTGGTTGAGCGATTTCACCACCAACTGAAAGTTTTGCTAATGACCTCTCAATCATTGGTGCCCTGGAGCGTGGGACTACCACTCATCCTCCTCGTTCAGCGCAGCACGATACGTAGATGCGTCCTGCTCTTCAGCTGTGCTCGTATTCGCCACTACCCTAAGGCTTCCTGGACAGTTTTTCGACACGTCACCGGTATCACCATTGGACGTTGCTGATTATGCCAGTCACCTCATGAATGCCATGAGAGATCTGTCACTTATTCCTCCACGTCAACACTCACGCCCAAGTTTCGTCAGTGGTGCTCTCTGCGACTTGCACCCGCGTCTTCGTACGACATGACGCAATCAGACCACCACAGCAACCTCCTTACGGCAAACCCTTTTATGTCGTAAAGCGTTGCCCGAAACACTTCGTTCTGTCGCTTAATGAACGCGAAGACAGTGTCTTCATTGACCGCATAACAGCCGGCTTTTCTCGACACTGACCCCGTCCTCGAAGATTACAAGCCATCCGCGAAAACCAGACGAACACGCTTCGCAACAGCAGAACCTACAACCTGCTCATAGGCGTCGCTCCTTCGCGCACGGGCTACCTTGCTAGAGGAGGGGGGGGGGCTATGGCAAGCCGTCGGCGTCTCGGAGAAGACGAAGAAGTTGTGCCGCAGCTGCTCCGCGTGTTCGAACCAGCACGAGAGAAGAAGAAGCCAGCAAGAACGACAGCGTCTGTGGACGTCCACGTCATGTCTGAGCAGGCATAAATGAAATATGTGGGAAACCAAACGCCACACATTTTCCTAGATCTTTGTTTTTAGTGAACGATGCCCTTCTGCTTATACGCGAGTACCTCCTAAAGCAACACATAGACCAGCACGCCGTACATGGCTCATTCTATCCTCATGTTCGTGGTCGCAGCTTGCTTTTTCGTTCTAGAACACTGTTATAGAAACTAACGTTCGGCAAGTGCTGGTGCATGAACGTCTACGCCATCAAGGGCGTGTTGACAATCAATTGTGTGCGGCTTGCCGCTGTTTAGAAACACTTGAACATGTCATGTCACACCATCCCGCATTTATTGTGGCGCAGCTTTTACTGATTGAGAAATATACATTCCTTGGAATTAAAAGCGTGACCATTGACGATGGGATTTCTACAAGAGGTTGTGCTTTTCGACGTGACCATGCCCATCAAGCTATGGTGCCTTTCATAAACCAAAACGAACTGACCGCACGTTTATAGACGTTTCTTTTTCGTGTTTTCGCGTTTTCATTTCTTGCGCCAGAGTCCTCGCCATTCTTTTTTTTTTCTTTCTATATTCCTTGCTCTTAATGTTTTATCATCCTTTTCTCTATTCTTTTTTTTCCTCCAAAAATAGTAGTAATGTGCCCCACAAGCTGGTGGTTGTGCGCTTGCACTCTCCCTCTTTTCTCTGTCTGCTTGTTACTCTGTCTTTTCTTTCCTCCAAAAAGAGTAGCAATGTGCCCCACAAGGTGGCGGATGTCCGCTTGCACTCTCCCTCTTTTCTCTGTGTACTTGGTATTCTGCGTTGGAAAAATACATATATGATAGAGTGTTTCAATATGGAGTTTCTTATGCTACGCTCAGCACGTAAGCAAAGTTTTAGAGTGAGTGCGCATAAGCTTTCGGGTTAGCCGTAAGCAGGCTAGCCGTAAGCAAGCTAGGCTAGTAAGCAGGCCCACGCTCTGCTTACAGGCAGCCTAAGCAGATCGTTGAGCGTGGTCGCTTCTCCCGCTAATGAGTGGTGTTGAGTACACGCCCTTCCTCTCTCGTGCGTCGACTGCCCGCGTGTTCTAAGATGGCTGCTTCCAGTGTTCAACGCACTTCCCACGTGCACAGTGGCTTCACAATCGTCTGCGCTGTCGCATGGGCAGACAATTGTGTTTCCTTCAAGTCGCCGAATGAAGGCAAGTCACACCAAGTAAGGAAGACGGCACAGCTGAAGAAAACGTTGCTGATGCGTTGGCGTCCAAGCGGGTTGAACTGGCTCGGGAACGTGACCTCGCTGACTATCATCGGGCTATCTTCAAGTTCCCGCTTTATTTTCTTTCGACGAAATGGACTGGTAACTCATTGTAAGCGCAAGTCTCAATAATTCGTAGACAATTGAGTTATGTATATTTCTTTTTTACCTTTTAAATGGCATTTCTCGTTTCATTTTATAAGGCTGAACTTGCCAGAGGGTGCTGAAACTGCGAAATGTCCTCTCCTGAACGAAAAATAAACAACTAAAACGACAATATCGTCCGCCGCTCCACTGCTGCTTCGCGGGCCCACTTGGAACGGAGCAGGCCGTAAAAACGTGTAACTAAATCATTCTTAATAATAATAATAATAATAATAATAATAATAATAATAATAATACACTGCACAATTTTCGCTCCCTATTTCTCCACACCTGTTAACAATAGAAAACTGGTTACGAGTAACATCTTCACCTTTTTTTCTTTTTGTCTCTCTCAAGTCGAGCAGAGCATCGGGTTATTGCGGTATTATATGGTATTATGCTATGGTATTGTGTCCTCTGTTCTGCTATTTTTAATAGGATTTTCGACAGGCATGCGCTTACAATAGCTTGATAAATAATCTGCGCCGAGCCTTTTACCAAGCTTTATACAGTATATTCCAAAATCATTTATAGAGACGGACCGGCTATTCTGGGCTAGACTTCGATATAGTGCTAGATTGATTCAGCTGACTTTTAAGAAATGATGCAGATATATTGCAAAAAAGACGTATCCCATATAGATGGTTTTAAGTATTATCTATTAGTCATATTTTGTTGCCTTTCTTGCAGCTGTACGCGTAGTGTGTGAAGCATTTTGGGATGAAATGTTATCAAGGTGCCGCCTACGCGTACGTTGGCAGTGCACTTACTTCAATAGATTCGGGTGCGCAGTACGACACTTCCATGAAACTGTCGGCACACGATAAATGTTCCTCCCTACTGCGCCTTAAGTTTCAATGCATAGCCACTGCTACCACTTCTTGAAATGGTGCGCTTTCTGAATGGTTTCTTGTGGATATATCTTCACCTGTACTTCAGTACACACGACGAAGCCCGTCAATCGGTTTGCGATGGCGTTGCATTAAAAAATCACTGGCCCTCTGCGGGTGACAGAGAAGGATCACGACCTGTCCAGATGGCCACGAAGATGGATACGCTGTCACGAGCGGTGCACCTGACTGCAAAGAAGCCCAGTTTCCTAGTTTCACCAGCAGCCTAATGGAAAGCGCAGGCAAGTGGAACTCCATTTCGCATTGGAGAGTATGCCTGCAAGAGCTTGAAGTTGAGTTTGATTGGGCTTACATCGTAGTGGCCAAACTGCGTGGCTACGAAAGTTTTTTTCAAATGTGATTTCTATGGCAGGGTATCGGTCCTGTCATGGTGCACTGTGATACTCAAAGCAACGCGAGCACCTCAGCAGGTAATTATAGAATGGTCTTGTTTTGTTTTTACAGCAGGAACCCTTACATTAGGAATGGAAATCCCCCTCTTTGTGTCCGCACAACTATAAGCCAGTGCGTATTCTTTCAGGGTATGGTGTTTCACTACTAAATGCGAAGCATTTTTTGGCCAACTTTGGCGACATTGAGCGTATCTATCTATCTATCTATCTATCTATCTATCTATCTATCTATCTATCTATCTATCTATCTATCTATCTATCTATCTATCTATCTATCTATCTATCTATCTATCTAGCCGCTTATGACTTTTAGCTCTCTTGGCCGTTTCGATAATGGTATCAATACCAAACTTGGTATGGTATAACATGACTGTACGAAGAACGTATTTGGCTAGGCTTTACATGAAACTCATGACCAGTATGCCATTAATATCATGATTTACCTTTCATAGCCCTGCAGCTCTTGCGGTGGCTTCGGTCACAAGGCGTGTTGCAAAACTGTTATGGTATGGCTTTATTGCATGGCGAACACAAGCGACAAACCCTAACATGAAAAGCATAACATGCGTGTCATGTAACAACATGACTACATGCCACGCTAATGATGCGCTCGCGGCCGTTTCGCTAGCGTCCCATATACCAAATTCGGTAGTACATGACGATGCACTTTTTGGTCATACAGTACGTGAATAGATTACGATGGCATCTGACTGGTGCAAACATGATAATCATGAGATGCGTGTCATGTAACAACTTGACTTCATGCTACGCTCATTATGCGCTGGCGGCCATTTCGCAAGCTCCATTTACACCAAATTTGGTATAACGGGACGTGAATAGATGAACAAGGTATGATACTGGCCCAAACATGATAAACATGAGATGCGTGTCATGTAACAACATGACTACATGCTACCCTCATGACGTGCTCACGGCCGTTTCGCTAGCTTCACATGTACCATACTCGGTAATACGCGACGTGAACGGACGATATAAAGTAAATGACACATCCAAAATTGATAATTCCGACATGCGTGTCATGTAACAACATTACTACATGCCACAGTGGTTTGCACTCGCGGCCGTTTTGCTAGCTTCACATATGCCAAATTTGGTATTACGTGACGCGAATGGATAGTGAAGGTATGTGACTGGTGCAAACACGATAATAATTAGATGCGTGTCATGTGAGAACATGACTACATGCCACAGTTAAGGCGCCAACATATTTCGACGTGACGCGGTGTGCGTGCTTGCCGGTGTTCTTTTCGTCGCGTCAGGCCGGCGTTGCCACGCCAGACGCGGGTCCTGCCATATATTCGCAGGCGTGTGACCCGCTGCGTTGCTTTGACGCATGCGCGTTTCAGTGCGTCCAGCATCCCTCCATCACGAAAATAGGGAGATGCAGTACTGTCTTGGTAATGCATCGGCGTCAAACGCAGCATGTCGCATTTCGCGCCGGTTGCCTTCAGGCCGTGCCAACGGGCACTGGTCGCGCCTGGCGTGAGACTATAAAGTGCTTTCGTTTTGCTGACGTAGCGTCGCTGTGCCAAACGTGCGCGCGCGTTGACGCTACATTGGAGTGTATTGGGCTCTCTATGATAAGCTCGTGGCCGTTTCGCTAGATCTACATATACCATATTTTGTGTTACGTGACGTCAATAGATGAAAAATATATGACTGGTGCCAACATGATAATCCTAACACGCGTGTCATGTAGAAACATGGCAACATACCTCGCTCATAGCGTGCTCGCGGCTGTTTTGCTAGCTTCAGATATACTAAATTTAGTTTCACGGGACGTGAATTGATGGGCGAAGGTAAACGACACATCAAAACATGATAATCTTGACAACGAAGTCATGCACGGCATCATTTATCTCCACCTTGGAACGTTGTGCTGATTTTAAAGGGATATATTAACATTTCTCATTCGTGCTTCGCATATCATCGATTCCCACTGTACGCGGTATTTTCGAATTTTTTATCTTTAATCATTATTTCACATACAACTCTGCTCCTCTGCCGCAGAGCTTTAATCATTATTTCACATACAACTCTGCTCCTCTGCCGCAGGCGTGCAGACTCAACCTTTGTTTCAAAACTTCCTTAGCTAGCCGCTAGACAACGAGTGGCGAAATAATTGACCTAGGCAGAAAAGTTGTGATCTATCGTACTCAGTAATATAATAACGTTCATAACGTTCGCATGCTCATGACAATGATGAAACTCAGATCAGGGGTCTGGTGATATGGATAACGTCTTGTAGTGCGTTATCTTGTCTATTTCAGCCATACCGTCATCTGCGCTGTTTCATTGCGAACCGACTGTACTATTTCACGGGCCTTATGCAATTACAACGCTAATTTTTCTCTTCCAGATGTATATCGGTGGCGGTGAAATGATCGAGGCCCTTGCACTGTGTGATGTCTGCGCAGGATAAATAACAGAAGATAGCCGAAATCTCTGGTGATTTCCACTACAGCATTCACATATTAATATGGTGTCTTTGACACGTAAGACCGTAGATAGCACCCTTATTTGCAGTGCTCTTTTCTTTACATATTGTATGCCGTCTCACCTACATTTAAGTATGGCTAATCCAGGCGCGTTCGTATAAAAAAGATATAGAATTTAACAGATATAAGCTGGCATTATGGCATACACTCACTATTCTCGTTAGGGAGCTTTCTTCAGCCGTGTATAACTACAATGTTACAACACGCATGAAACTTTCAGAGTTCTGTTAGCCTCTTATGGTCATATTCTTGTCTGAAAAGATGTTCTCACAATATAAAAAACCTTTTTATTACATTTATTATTGTTCTTCAGTATGTAAGGGTCAAAATAAGATATTACTTTTTCATCTGAGAATTTGCGACATGGCGGTTTTTCACGGTGTCAATGAAGCTATTTAGTAGGAAGTCATTTGCCGTTATGCTTTCCAGTTGCAATAAATCAGCACGTAAGCGAGACTGAATGAGTAAGTTAGGTGGTTATAGCTTCCCACTTTGACAGAGCAATCGAAAAAAACACTTTTTGTTGTTGCCGTGTAAAATTTGTGTAAATCGCTGGAGCAAATCATAGCTCTCTCAAAGAGCCTTACTTTATATCCATTAACGACATGTTATGCAGTGTACAGGCGGTTACCTTGAGCCTGGTACAAAGAAACTCATACACCTCATCTCATACAAGCTCATACCTGTCAGCTAACTCTTACACGTGAGCGGATGTCGGAGCACCGGTATTGTCTATTTCGTTCTTGTGAATGACTTGTCTTGCACTCAAGAGTTTCCTAATCGTATTCGTAGCTTTCTCAATGTCAGAGTATTTACACCATCATATACACTTCAACAGTTTTGAGACATCTTTGCAGAGATGCTGTGGCAATGTCAGGTTCAATAGAAGCTTGTCAATACCGAGAAACTATCTTTGATATGGCGCCCCACCGGGCGCAGGCTCTCACCTTGTGATGCGATGGTGATGCGACTGGTGCGCGTAATTGTGAATGATTGAAAAGTGCGCGAAATTAAAGGATGACCGAGTGCACGTGCTGGGTCGCCTGAACAACGACGACGCCGAGGACTGGTACACGTGAGAGCGTGGAGCGCAAGCATCCAAGACCATAAAGCAAACAAGGGCCAATGGCTGATCACCACGGAGTTTTGAAAGGCCAATCGGGACGAGACAAGTGTGCCCCAGAGGAAGCCAATCCTGAAGGGAAAAAGAGCTAGTAGTTCGAGGTGAACGAGGCAAGAGGAAGGACACAGCTGGGAGCTGAAGACAGGCAGTCGGGTGGCAGACCTGAGCCTTCTGGACTTCACCCGGTCTGGACCTCCGGACAACGCCTTCCAAGGACGGCGAGCTGCCTCAACGGTCGAGACCAAGGACTGCAGATTCCGGTGCGGGTGCAGCAACGGCAGTTCGGGTCACGGGCCTGAGCCTTGCAACCAGCCACCTCATCGGGAGAATCTGGGCCGCCACAGGCATCACCGAGCGAGTCCCGTTCCATCGTCGCCGCCAGCGAGCATCGGTACACGCCGTCGCCACCATTACAGCAGCAACGTTTTGGTGAGATCGAACTTGCTCTCTTCCCTGCACCGCCGAATCCCCGCGTCAGAACTGCATCATGTAGCTGTGACTTTCCGTCGGCAGTTTCGGGACTTTAGATGTTTGTTTTCCTTCTAAATCCCGCTTTTAGCCAGCTACTCATTTCTTGTAGTTTGTGTTTGAGTTTTGCTTCAGTTCTGCAGTAAATGTTTAGGTGTTGTTTGTTAAGCAAACGGCTTTGTCCTTATTAGAAAAACTCTCCGGGGCTCAACCAGGAGAAACAAATTAGCAACAAGAACCCGCATCACAAACTGGCGTCCGCAGCGACAGGACAAAGCCGTTGGTTTGACACCTTCATTTATTGACGCGGTTGACATCATGTCGAATATGCGAGAGCTAATGGCCTTGGCGGATCGCATGGGAATTGATGGGGCGGATTTTAAAGCATGGTACGAGGAGAAGGAGGCACGAGCACGAGAGGAACGGGCTGCGGAACGAGAAGCTCGAAAGGAACAGTTGGAACGGGAGACGCAGGCCAAGAAGGAGCAGCTTGAGCTCGAGACGCGCGAAAAAGAAAAACAGCTCGAACTGGAGACACGCGCAAAGAAGGAGCAGCTGGAATTAGAGAACCAAAACCTGCAACTGCGTCTTAGACTTGCCGAAGCTGAGAGTAGCCGTGTGGAGACAAGAACTGTTGACTCAGCACCAGGCTCAGCACAAGAAAGGAGTGTTTCATGCAGCGTGAACCCTCATAAGTTGATACCGGGATTTAATGAAAGCCGGGACGACTTGGACGCCTATTTAAAAAGGTTCGAGAGAGTCGCCATCGGTCAAGAATGGCCTAGGGACAAATGGGCCACAGCTTTAAGTTTATGTTTGAGCGGAGAAGCCTTAAAGGTGTTTGGAAGACTTTCGCCGGAGGATTCACTCGATTATGATAAAGCCAAGTTGGCGTTGCTCCAGCGTTTCCGTTTTACGGCCGAAGGGTATCGGGAAAAGTTCCGACAAAGCAAGCCACAGGACGGCGAAACAGGCAAGCAGTACGCAACTAGGCTACTGAGTTTTTTCGATCGTTGGGTCGAAATGTCGAGGACCGGAAAAGAATATTCGGCTCTTCGTAACTTGATAGTTACAGAACAGTTCTTAAGAAACTGTCATCACCGTTTGGCACTTTTCCTGCGAGAAAAGAACTTCAACAAGCTAGAGGACATGGCCGAGGCCTCAGATAACTTTTTAGAAGCTCAGAGGCAAGTCAACCTGTTAGTTTTCCGAGAAAAAGTGGAATCTAAAAGCAATACGGAAAAAAGTGGTAGTTACTCGGAGAGAGGAGCAGTACGTTGTTTTGTATGTGGCAAAATGGGTCACAGGGCATCGGAGTGCCGATCAAGGTCAAAACAACCTTTCTGTGGATATTGTCAGAAGGCGGGGCATGATTCCAAAACTTGCTCAAAGAAGAACGGTTCAGCCAACAAGACGTCATGTCTTTTGTCGCCAGAGGAGCACTCAACGGAAGTGAAGCTTTCACCGGACAAAGAAGAGGACATGGCGGGCGCCGTGAATACTCACCCGAAGTTTGCCACACACAAAATGCCCGTGTTACAGGGCCGAATCTTTGGCCGAACCGTCTCAGTGTTGCGGGATACGGGTAGCAATACACTGGTGGTGCGTCGTTCTCTGGTACCCGATGAAGCCCTCATAGGTACTACCGCTACGCTATTCTTAGCCGATGGCAGTAGCATCATCGTTCCTGAGGCGGAGGTGGAAATTCATTCACCTTATTTTTCTGGTACATCTATTGTCAAATGCATGACAAACCCACTCTACGACCTTATTGTCGGAAATGTACCAGGTTCACGTGAAGTCCATGACCCCGATACCAAGTGGGAGGAAAGGATTCCGGTAAAAACCTACCCCAACTATATAGCGAGTGGAAAAGGAGCAGATAGAGAGGATGGTACCCTGAAGTCTTCAGTGGTTGGTATCAAAATCCGAGAGCAACGGTCAATCTCATCTGAAATCGATGTACCCACCTTGAAGACGACCCGAAAGGATCTTAGTGCCGCTCAAAAACAGGACAAGACCCTAGATTCTTGCAGGAGTAAAGTAGGTCAAGGGCTACAGGGAGGATCAAAGTCCTATTCGTTCGAGATAGAAAAGGGGCTGCTATACCGCTATTATCACCTACCATCTGGTAAGGTGATTCAACAAGTAGTAGTGCCCCAAAGATTGCGCAGCCAAGTGCTTACTTTGGCGCACGAAACCCTGATGTCGGGGCATCAAGGAATAAAAAGAACGATTGATCGTGTTCTACAATCATTTTACTGGCCAGGAGTTCAAGAGGCAGTGAGGAGATACGTGCGCTCTTGTGACGCATGCCAACGAACCTACCCCAAGAGCAGAGTTGGTAAGGCACCACTAGGTCGAATGCCTTTGATAGACACCCCATTCGAAAGAGTGGCAGTGGACATTATCGGGCCTTTAAAGCCAATATCACACATGGGTAATCGATATATACTAACACTAGTGGACTTCGCTACTAGATACCCAGATGCAATAGCCCTGCCATCCATCGATTCGGCCACAGTAGCCGAGGCACTGGTAGAGATGTTTTCTCGAATCGGGTTCCCGCGTGAGGTACTTTGTGATCAGGCATCATGCTTTACATCGGAGCTAATGAGAGAGGTCAATGACTTGTTGGCGATCAAGCATCTCAGCTCCACACCCTATCATCCCATGTGTAATGGCTTAGTGGAGAGATTTAATGGCACACTAAAGCAAATGTTGCGTAAATTGTGCCAAGAGGAACCCAAGACATGGGACCGACTATTAGCCCCACTCCTGTTTGCGTACCGGGAAGTCCCGCAAGCCAGCTTGGGATTTTCGCCTTTTGAGCTGATCTACGGTAGAAATGTTCGAGGACCTCTCAGTCTACTTAAAGAATTATGGACCGGAGACAATCAAAGCGAGGAAGTGAAGACAACATATGGGTATGTCCTGGATCTCAGAGATCGCCTAGAAAAAACATTGCAGTTGGCACAAGAAAACCTGTCACGAGCTAAAACAACGCAGAAGAAATACTATGACCGGGGAAGTCGGATGCGTCGGCTAAAGGTTGGAGACCGCGCCCTCGTACTACTTCCCACGACGGAAAACAAGCTTATGATGCATTGGAAAGGACCTTTCAGGGTCACAGGAAAGAAGGGTGACTCTGACTACTGGCTGGATATGGGACATACTACCAAGCTGTTCCATATAAACATGTTAAAACGCTACGAAGAGCGTCCTCCAGAAATATCACCCCAGTCCGCATCTTTCATTGTAGTGGAAGAGGAAGAGACAGCTTTCGAAACACTAAAGCAAGCTCTGGCGTCTGGACCTATTTTAAAGGCTCCGGATCTCAAACGTGGATTTGTACTCCGCAGTGACGCCTCCGATTCTTGCATCGGTGCAGTCCTTATGCAAGAGCACGACGGTGTTTTATACCCGGTAAAATACGCCAGTCGTCAGCTACTGCCTCGAGAACAGAACTACTCAACAATCGAGCGGGAGTGTCTCGCGTTGGTGTGGGCAGTGGAAAAGTTCCACATATTTTTATATGGGACATATTTCACGGTTCAAACAGATCACCAACCGTTGCAGTACTTATCTCGAGCAAAACACCTCAACAGCAGAGTTCTGCGGTGGAGTTTAGTACTGCAAGAGTACAACTTTCACGTAGAACATATAAAGGGATCCGAGAATGTTGGAGCCGACTACATGAGTAGGTTGCAGTGAATATGTTCTGTGTGTTATTATTACAAGGTTATGCTTGTGTGGTGGACTGTTACTGGAGTTAATGACTGTATTTGTACTGTTCTTAGTTGCTGCCAAAAACTTTTCTTATTGTTGTTGGTTGAATGTTACGTTCTGTGGACTCGGTGTTTCGACGTGAGACATGTCAACGAAGAAGCAGTGTGGTGCCATCGGTGTGTTGTGATAGCTTGTGTGGTGCGCATCGAACGGCAGTTTTTCAACGGGAAAAACTTCTTCGAAAGGGGGCCATTGTGATGCGATGGTGATGCGACTGGTGCGCGTAATTGTGAATGATTGAAAAGTGCGCGAAATTAAAGGATGACCGAGTGCACGTGCTGGGTCGCCTGAACAACGACGACGCCGAGGACCGGTACACGTGAGAGCGTGGAGCGCAAGCATCCAAGACCATAAAGCAAACAAGGGCCAATGGCTGATCACCACGGAGTTTTGAAAGGCCAATCGGGACGAGACAAGTGTGCCCCAGAGGAAGCCAATCCTGAAGGGAAAAAGAGCTAGTAGTTCGAGGTGAACGAGGCAAGAGGAAGGACACAGCTGGGAGCTGAAGACAGGCAGTCGGGTGGCAGACCTGAGCCTTCTGGACTTCACCCGGTCTGGACCTCCGGACAACGCCTTCCAAGGACGGCGAGCTGCCTCAACGGTCGAGACCAAGGACTGCAGATTCCGGTGCGGGTGCAGCAACGGCAGTTCGGGTCACGGGCCTGAGCCTTGCAACCAGCCACCTCATCGGGAGAATCTGGGCCGCCACAGGCATCACCGAGCGAGTCCCGTTCCATCGTCGCCGCCAGCGAGCATCGGTACACGCCGTCGCCACCATTACAGCAGCAACGTTTTGGTGAGATCGAACTTGCTCTCTTCCCTGCACCGCCGAATCACCGCGTCAGAACTGCATCATGTAGCTGTGACTTTCCGTCGGCAGTTTCGGGACTTTAGATGTTTGTTTTCCTTCTAAATCCCGCTTTTAGCCAGCTACTCATTTCTTGTAGTTTGTGTTTGAGTTTTGCTTCAGTTCTGCAGTAAATGTTTAGGTGTTGTTTGTTAAGCAAACGGCTTTGTCCTTATTAGAAAAACTCTCCGGGGCTCAACCAGGAGAAACAAATTAGCAACAAGAACCCGCATCACACACCTCAACGATCAGCAACGGGCCATACAGCAAGCCCGCGAGGTGCTGGAGACACAAGACCTCGACGTTCCCAGATACGAGACCCAGGCCGGGCCACTCGAATTGCTGGTTTTCAAAAAAAAAGTTTTTTTCATTATTTCTCTCCCTGGCCAGGAGCCTGCAGCTATGCCCAACACAGGTTTTAATATTAGTGCTGAATATATAGAGATGCAGTTCTTTCTGACCCATATATTGGCCCCTGCACATTCAGATAACTTTCTGTAGAACCCCTCTCCCTTCCTAGTTTACTCCTGATCTCACTACCTTGGGTACTGGCATAAGCTAATGATCCACTTGACATACTCTCCAGACTACCATCACATTGCCAAAATGGTCAAACTCTACTATAGATAATGGGTACACAAGCAAAACAATGCAATTGAGGTACGAAAGGCTAAACACCGCACACTGGTAGGCTACCATGCTCAGCCCCAACTCAAACTGTGAACCTATCAGAAGTGTTCATATACAGTGGCTGAGTGAGTAAAATCTTGAGATGCGTGTATACAACTCCTTGTTTAGTTGTTATAAGGTATAATGACTAAAAAAAAAGTCAACATGAACTAGTCTGCCAAGATCATCAATGTGGCATATGTATGCAGGTGGTAGTGCTACTCCAAGTTTTCAGTTTAATGACACACACGAAAAAAATGTGGTCTGTGTGTTCCGTCATGACGCGTCAAGACTCTCGTTCAAAAGTCATCAGACACAACTGGCTTGAGATTGATCTTCTAAAGAAAGTATAGTTCGCTTTATGTCATAACGAAACCTAACCCTTTACTAGAACCACTCGTTCTCCATTTCCGAAAACAAATAAGTGATCATATGTGCAAAATACCACTGATATTTTTCTGGATGATATATTTTTACGCAGGAATACTTTTTATTGGCCGCTGACATACACATACATGAAGAAAAGAGCGACAACACTAAAGGAGGTGGAAAGAGTGGCAGAAAGAGCGATTCCAACAATCGAAATTTTTTCCGACTATATCGGTTTGGAATAAGATTGGTTCGCTCGGAATATTCAAATATTCACTTCGAGGTATGACCAAACGCCCAAGACGGGCGGCCTTTGCAAAGGCTTGCGAATTGCCGCAGAACCACTTTTTAAACCTCCGTCGTTTCAAAGCGCTACTCGAGACGAATCGCCGATGAAGTTTGTGACTTTTTTTTTTTTTTACTCTTGAAAGTGCTCATAATTTGAGGTTCTGTGAGCTACAGACGACGTACCTACGCGCACGTTTTTTTTCTAAGAGTGTGTGCTCCTAAACAAACAAATCCCGCAATTTGAATAATGTGTTGTGGTGTAAGCCTCCGAACAATTACAGCATGCATTTTCGAAACCTTTATCCTGTTGTCGGCATCACAACGAACTCCACACATATTATAAGTTCGTAATACCCTTTGATGCAAATCACTAATGTGTTGACGAAAAAACAAATTTTACGCGCGAACAAACAGAGTAAGGCTGTGTGTGTAATATATACATCTTCCTGCCTCCATTTTTTCTCTTCCTATACGGTCGACATTAAGAGCTAATTTAGTTACTTGCCATAACATTGTATATTTTAACACATTTTGAATAGATATATTGAGGCATTTTAGCGTGGTATACGTGTCGTTCAAGGGCTGTCATTGCTTATCTCGAAGAGGCTTTTTTTTTTTTGCTTGGTGAACTATAAAACCGCAAGGCCTGCGCAGAACACGCAGCATAGTCACAGCAAAAGTGGCTTTCAGAGGCTTTCCTAAACACACCTTGGGTAACTTCTACAAGCACACTTGCTGGGTAGCCACTACTCCATAAATGATCATAATTTTTGTGTAGTAGGTCAGCATTTACCATGCTATCATTCGTCACTTTTCGCAGAAGCGTTGTACTCTCTACACACATGCAACTATTTTTTAATGCAGTGGCTGATGACGATGAATAATTGTGCCTGAAGTTAATACGTGCCACTATTATTAGAGGATTAAGAACAAGCTTGTGTAATAAATTGGAGCATTACACGACTCTCGTTACGCAATTCGCATTTTTACACGCCTGGTTGTTCATTTGCTGTTATAAAAATTATTATTACTCATATTACCGAGTTTCCTTTCCCGACACCAAGCTAACCTAAGGCCAGTTTGCAAACGGGTTCTGAGCAGCACCGTGGCTTTGTGGTAAAAAATTGGGCTGGTACGGAGGAGACCCGGCTTCAAATATAATTGTGTCCTTGGTGTTTTGAGGGCGAAGCTTCTTAAGCCGTGGGTCGTGCGTCCGCGATGTATGTAGTAGTAGCAGTCGTCGTAGTAGTAGTAGTAGGTAGTCACCACCTGCACGGCCAGACCGAAAGAGTGGCACACACGGATTCTTTTGAATTGAGGAGGAAAACCGTGCACGTTAATCATAAATAAAAACATCGTTGTTTTTGATAAAACAACCTACAGAGACGAGTATCGGTGACTTGATCTGCAATAAAATTTTCCTCGAATTTGATGCATTTCTTTTCTTAGCTCTGTCGATTCATATTTCCGTTTCACAAAATGCCTTCTTGGCATGTTCGGAACGACCCATGGATTACAACATCTCAGTGAAATACAGTTTTGTTTGCGTTATCTCAAGAAGAACGTAAAAAAAATTGTAATTAAAAGACAACTGCACGTTCACTGGACTCTTCAAAAGCTAGAGCAGGTACATTTACACGTTACTCAGCAAACGTTATTTTATGTTTTTTTAGTATTGCAGTTGGCCGTTGTCTTCATGTTCGTCTCAGAAAATTACGGACATTCAACAACCTTGTACATGCGCCCTTAGCGAGCTCGCAGCGTTATTTACCCACAGTAGAGCTCCTCCCTTCTGCCGAGTGACTTCCGACGCACCTCTCCATCTCCACCATGCGGCGATGGCAACAGCGAATATTTAGAGGGATGCTTACAGCAAGCATAGATAGATAGATAGATAGATAGATAGATAGATAGATAGATAGATAGATAGATAGATAGATAGATAGATAGATAGATAGATAGATAGATAGATAGATAGATAGATAGATAGATAGATAGATAGATAGATAGATAGATAGATAGATGTCTCATTACGATAGTGGCCTCAACTAAAAATGCACACAGATGGCTACAGATGCAGGCTTAAGCTTTAGAAATAATAACGAGAGCAAGACGAGATAGTGCTACAGAAAGAGAGAGAGAGATAAAGATGCAAGGAAAGGCAGGGAGGTTAACCAGACGCACATCCGGTTTGCTACCCTGCACTGGGGAAGGGATAAAGGGGAGAAAAGAGGTTGCAGAAAGATGAGAAGGTACACACAATCACGAGCACACTCGGGGAGCACACACAGTCTACAGGCGGTCGCTCAGGTTTGTTGACCTAAGGTAAAGTAGCAGTGCTTTAGTTGCTTTCTGCGCAACTGAGGCAGATGCCCAAGGTCCTAGTATCTTCTGCACACAAAATGGTCCGGGGTCAAGTCGATTCAAAACCATCCAGAGCTGGCATCGCTGTGTGTCGTAGCAAGCGCAGCTGCACAGGACGTGTTCGATGGTCTCTTCCGCTCCGCAGTAGTCGCATGTAGGAGTGTCTGCCATACCAATGCGAAAGGAGTACACCTTTGTAAATGCAACACCCAACCAAAGGCGGCATAACAGTGTCGCATCGGAGCGGGAAAGTTGTGATGGTAGCTTTAGCTTGAGCGAAGGATCCAGTTCATAAAATTGACACCTTTGGAAGCTGGTAGACGACCAGAACGTGCGTGTGAGATCTCGAGCCAGCGGGTAAAGTTGTCTTGCTGCATCATTCCTTGATAGAGGAATCGGGACCACACGGGTTTCTTCATGGGCTGAGCGGGCTGCATCATCGGCTAATTGATTTCCGGTAATACCGATATGTCCAGGCAGCCATTGATATATAATATCATGCCTTCGTGCTAGAGCTTCATGATGGCAATCATGCTACAGATTGCTACAGAGTGCACAAAAATGCACTTCTATGCCATAAGTATATATGTTGAAGTGAAAATTAATGACTAGATTAAAGCACTTCTGTTGTGGCTGCTGTTTGATTTCTTGTCGTGAGTAATTGAACTGTGGTTTGGCCTTATTCCGGCCGCCGTACTTCATTCTGACCATGTAGAACTCAATGCGCAAAGTGAGCACATCAAGGAAGGCATTGCTACTGCACCTTACCGGGAAGTCACAGTGACTTTCGTACCCACAAAGATGATGATAGAGAGTAAGGCGTCTTTTGACAAACGATGGCTGACAATGAGTCGGGATTCGATGACACTGTCGTTACCGAGGCAAACCGAGTGAATGGTGGCACGAGGGCGGGAAGGAAAAAAGAATGTTTCGCCACATCAAAATACCGAGTGATGTGGCTGCTTTGACTTCATTCGCACGGTAAAAAATGAAAGAGTGAGCCGAGCCGGGGGCCATTGAAGGAAGTGAACGTTTCCATTCTAGGTGGCTTTCGCATGACTGAAAAACTGTCTAGGAGAGTGCAATCTAGTGAGCCCATTAATAGCGGCCCGCTATATATATAAGGGTGTCAAAAACGAGGATGCATTAAGGGAGAAGTAAGTCAGAGTTGTGGTGTGAGTATCACTCGTCGGAGCAGACGGAAAGGCTTATTTCATTAATAGGCTTCCTGCGTGTAGTGGCTCGAGCAACGAGCGACACGCTTGTGCCTATTTTAAGCACATCCAATCAAGCACTCCTTTCTGGTTTTCTGAATATCAAGTAAAAATCTTTTAATTAGTAAAACCACCAGAAAGTTTATAGTTCTGGTCAGAATTAGGAGAGATATTGGAAATGTGCGACTATTGTAACACGTTTACGTAAGGCAAAGGCCAATCAACGCTATGGGGAAATAGTGAGAAATAATTGAATGGGTTCCCTGTAAAAGCTGACAGTATTCTTGCGAGCAGCTGAAAATTTCGCGGCACCTGGTGGAGCTGGTCTAACCACGTCAACGCTTCTTTGGGCGTGGTCTCTGAGACTTGCATCGATAGTACAAAAAAAACAATCACAGCATATACACAGAGTGAATGATGATGAGTAGGGCGAAGCATCCTTGCGTCCGTCCTTCTTTGCGGTCGTCAGTCCGTCTGTCTGTCTGTCTGTCTGTCTGTCTGTCTGTCTGTCTGTCTGTCTGTCTGTCTGTCTGTCTGTCTGTCTGTCTGTCTGTCTGTCTGTCTGTCTGTCTGTCTGTCTGTCTGTCCATCCGTCAGTCTGTACATCCGTCCGTCCTTCTAGTGAACACTCGAAGTATCAGCATCTAGCATCTTTTCATCAGTACGAAATCATATAAAAGTACCACCATCCAGCGGACATTTAAAGGACTGAACGAGAGGTGGGTACGACGACACATGACGTACAAATCACAGCGTAAGAGGCTTCACCCATAAAAAAAACGTCGTTGATCTCTTCTTCATAGGAATACGCATAGCACGAAAGTAGAATGTCTCCTGATGTGTTACATTGATATACAAAAGCTTATTCTATATTTGCTGGTGTTTGACAAATGAATCCCCGTTTTTTTTTTTTGTAAATGCATCCACGTTGACGCTGAGTACAGATCTGCATCTGAAGACTAACGTCCATGAATGATTGAATAATGACCAAATATGTGTTTGTGGTCGTGGATGCCCGTGGTAGCTGTAGTAGCCAACGGTAACAGAAGCATCAGAGAAAGCCATGTGGCAGATAAAAAAACGTGATTGATTGTGCGCCAAACTTAGGCTAATGGTGCCTATACTCATGGCATGTTAGAGTTATTGAACGCCACTTCTCGATTAGAGGGAAATGCAACACAAGTTGTGTCTTCGATGTTGGCCATTCACAATTTTTTCGCGTGGTTAGCGTAAGGGTGAACGCGGAGTTACAACCAGGCGAGCAGATGCGTTGTTCTATGCGTTTTAGAAATATTTTACATGCAAAGCAGCTCTTTTACTCACGTGTGTAACGCCGTACGTATGTGCATCCGAACAAAAGCGCCGCTAGCGTTCTTCTCACCGCAGGCGTTGGAGCAGTGCCAAGTAGGTCATGCCGCCACTACGCATTGACGTCATGCTCCCGTTGCAGGTTTTCCACGCAGATGCGCACTGACGTCACTTTCTTCTTCACCCATGACACACGCGTTGCAGCGCCTACAGCTGGCGATACATCTGCCCTCTCTAAACATAGTTCTCTCGCTTCATTATCTCGACCACCCGCAATGCTTGACTGCACGTCGAGTGCTAATACCCTTTTGGCTCCTTTTTTTGCGATGCAAATTAAACGAAACCCAACCCGCCTTTCTGTCTTTGCGCTTCAAACGAACGTTTGCTCGAGTAAATGCTACACCGAGTTTCACTTGAAACCGTTCTGCCAGCACCCACGTCGACGCCTGTTTCGAATAGGTAAACGCTGTGCGAATTGCCGCTGCTTCGCATTCCATCAGGGTACTCATTGGACGGGATAATCAATATTTTTTTTTACATGGATCGATGCGATGAGCCACGCCGACGGTTTAAGTAAAGTCACCACCTGGCAGTGTGTCAAGGCGTTCACAAAATTGCACTTATCCTATTCGAAATGCGTCGAATAGCATGGACGCGCAGAAACGTCCCGTTAAAGGTACAAATCGTGGATCGCGTGGCCATGACACAATATAGCACTCTACAAGAGTACTGTGAGAGGGTGGCGCTAGATATAAAAGGCGTGTTTCTAAAACCTACAAAAAATGTGACGGTGGAGCATCCTGGCTGCTGTTTAGATCTACCGAGAGGTTCAACTTCCATTGAAGAACATTTTTCTTCGTTATCCGATTTTATTTCTAGGCGCCATTTCCGTGGCTAAAGTACGTCACTGAAATCTTAGTGGATCTCGACATAAAAGTTTCGTGTTAACAAACTCCATGTAATACTTTGATGTCTTAATTATGTAACTGCTGAAGAAAATAAAAAAGTGTTTTTTCCAAGCCTTGAATAGCAACCTTTATATGATTCCGCACTTGAATTATCAAAAATTCACTTTTAAGGCGTACAAGTTTGTATGTCGTGAATTTTTCTTAAGTGACAGAAGCGAGAATCTTGCAATGAAAACCGTGCATCGGGACTTCGCAATATATCGTGCGCCACGTCTTGAGTGCACGCACAACAAATGAACAAAACTATTGAAGATAAAACTTGCCTCAATAAGGTGATAAAAAACGAAGTGAGCGCATTTGCACATGCTTCGGGTGCTCCGCCATCAGCTACAAAACAATTTGTTCTAGTATACGATACGTCACACCACATAGCACAATATTTATCACTCTGAAAGCTACATTCCCCGTGAGTACTTGACAGCTGGCGTTAAAGGTGGCACGCATTCCGTGACTTGCTTGCTCGAATTTTTTCGGTATATCGCGAATTCTCGACATTATAGGCAGTAAATGCTTAAACTATACATGTGAGTACACGTGTGATGAGGACCAAGTTGAAGCCCCTATACTTCGTAAAAGTATCACCATCTGATCTTCCTTCGCTGCCACCTCTCCAGAGTTGCTTTTTTTCTCTAGCTTGCGACAGTGGCGCCCCCTGTAACGTGTCACGAGCTTGCTCCAGCAGGGAGAGGAGGAAGTGGCGCAGATCTAAAGAACGTTGTATTTTTTCCGAGGATATAGGGGCTTTAGACCAATTTAGGGGCTTTAGACAATTAGACCAACCACGATATTGAAGTAACTAGAAGAATAAGAATGGGGTGGAGCACATTTGGCAAGCACTCTCAAATTATGACAGGTAGATTACCACTATCCCTCAAGAGGAAGGTATATAACAGCTGTATCTCGCCGGTACTTAGCTACAGAGCAGAAACCTGGAGACTTACAAAGAGGGTTCAGCTTAAGTTGAGGACGACGCAGCGACCAATGGAACGAAAAATGGTAGGTGTAACCTTAAGAGACAAGAAGAGAGCAGATTAGATTAGGAAACAAACGGGGGTGAAGAATATCATAGTTGAAATCAAGAAAAGGAAATGGACATGGGCCGAGCATGTAGCGCGTAGACAGGATAACCGCTGGTCATTAAGGGTAACTAACTGGACTTCCAGAGAAGGCAAGCGCGTTAGTGGGAGACAGAAGGTTAGGTGGGCAGATGAGATTAAGAAGTTTGCCAGTATAAATTGGCAGCAGCAAGCACAGGACCGGATTAACTGGAGCAACATGGGAGAGGCCTTTGTCCTGCAGTGAACGTTACCAGGCTGATGATGATGATGATAGGTATCGTGCAAGTGTGCTTGTAGTAGTTACCTCAAGAGCATTTAAAGAAGGCTCTTCAAAGGCCGCTCTTGTAGCTTTCGCTGTAACTGTGCGGCGCGTTATGAGCAGTCCTATAATTTTTATGCGCAGTCCTATATAGTTTCTATATTTTATTGGTTATTCATCAGTAGGTGCTAATCTATTTTTATTGGTTATTAATAGGCTATCACTAGGCCTTCATGGCTATGTTTGTAGCTGCTTGGCACATATCCGCTTTCAGTGATACTTATGCATACCTGACAAAGCCATCCCAAGTTTTTGCGGACAAAAGATAGACTAATGGTCATGATTGATTGATTGATTGATTGATTGATTGAATTATATGTGTGGCTTAACGTCCCGAAACCCCCATATGATTATGAGAGACGCCGTATTGAATGGCTCCGGAAATTTCGACCACCTGGGGTTCTTTAACGTGCACTTAAATCTCAGCCCACGGGCCTACAGCATTTCTGTCTCCATCGGAAAGGCAGCCACTGCAGCCGGGATTCAATCCCGCGACCTTCGGGTCTGTAGCCGAGTACCTTAGCCACTAGACCACCGCGGCGGGGCACTAATAGCCTGTATCAAAAGCTCCAAATATTGTTTTAATGTACCTAAATATAGGTTCGAGGGTTCCATGCAACAGCACAAAGAGAGTTAGGGTCTTTTAATATAAGAGCAGCTAGGTACGGCAGATGAAGTCAAATTCTTTGTTTAGAAAATTAAGGTAAAAAATGCACCCCGCCCATGAAAGGACCCCGTCCCCACCACGAAAGAACCCCGTCCATACTTAGTGTAATAAAGAATCAAGTACCTTAAGGAACTGATTTAGAGCCCTGGTGTTGCAGATAGCAATCATAGTCTTACTGTTGACGTGTCGACATCAGCATCCGCTAACTTCCCACAAGTAATCACGATCCTCAAAGTAACTCTCTGTACGCTGCAATGCTCTTTTCTCGTCATTTGTGAGCTCTTATTTCACCGTTCCCACTGAGGTCGATCCTCATTAACCGGAAATCTCTCCTTCAGCAGAAATGGCTTTGCTTTTACGCCATGTCGGCTCCTTTGCTTGACTTGCCGAGGCCCGGAAGTCTCCCTCTGGAGCCTTCCTAGCATACATGCCGAAAATCTTCGAGAACGAACTGATGTAACGACTACCGATCATTTCATTCGGTCTGGCATGCCCTGTCCCAAAGGCCGCACTAGGGAAACGAAATAAGGTGTGGTACCGGGTGAGTGTGCAAGCCATAATTACGTGCACTGCGTCGACGTACTGTTTCCTTGATCTCGATATTTTCTTTTTGGTTGTTCTTCAAGGTAATGAACCTGACATTACGTACAAGTGCGTGTGGTGTCATCACACGTGTGATGTCTAGTTTTCGTTTTCGTATTTATTAGTATTTGTCAGAGTTTTAGACTCCGAATCCACAACGTGATTTGGGAAAAACCGGTAATGGAGGTATCCGGAACTTTTGACCATCGCGCACCTAGATCTAAGTGCATGGCCCTTTTGCATTTCGCATGCATCAAAATGCAGCTACCACAGCCAGAATTCGATCATCCAACGTACAGCTCAGCAGCCTAGCACCATAGCCACTAGTCTTTCTTTCTTTTTCTCATGTATACTTTTAATAGCAGTTCGATGTCAGTGCCAGAGCTCTTTGGTCTTCTAGTTCTCTGTCCTTTTCTGCACTGTTCGCGAAGATGCACTAGCAAGTATACACTCAGGAATAAGAAAAGTACAGATGAACCTGCCAGCGACTAGTGACGGCTGATACAGGATGCGTTTCAAGGTTTTTGGTTAACTAACTGTGTGGCACTCAAGAGCCCCACGCTCAAACACCAACTAAAGGCATTCTGCAGAGGGCCCGGGAATCGGCGGAACGCCACCATTTTCCCGCCATGACTCGGGCGTCACCTACAATGGCAGCTGCTAGGATGTCCCTCGTGGAAACCGTAGTGGCTTAAACACCGCAGGACCTTTGAATATTGTTCTTGACTGATTGAATATCTGTGTTATAAGCCTTTTCATCTTTATGCACCACATTTTACATTATGCATCGTGGAAGTATGAGGTGAAAAGAAATAAATATTGAAAATGTGGTTTATGTAAAGTTGGTGGCATCAAATTAAATACAACGCTTATTTATTTGTAAACGTATTCTTCTTCATTGCACAGTTCGAGTGAACTTTCTTTTTGTGTGCGACTGTTTCGAGTCTAATTTAGTTTTCAGGTGTTTATATTTTGTTTTTACTAGTGACTGTACATACTTCAAATGGAGCTTTGTTGTAAATGGCGAGTCAACACATGAATATGTTGCATTGCTTGAGACTTCTTTACAATAAAAGCTTTCAAAGACAACGTAGTTAGAATCATTCTCGAGATCCAAAACGACAAGCTGGGGAAAAAAGTAGAAGGAGGCCAGTGCCCAGAATTGTCGCATAATAATTTTCTTATCAAAACAATAAAAAATCACACCTCCGCCTCAAGGGTGAAGTAGCCAGCGTATAACTAAAATTGAAATTTCATACGAATGGCGACCACTTCGGCATGCAACATCTGCGCCTGCGAGGAAACGCTTGAGCACATTCTATGTCATTGCCCGGCATACCAGACCGAACGACGTATTATGGAAGCCAAGCTCTGTCAGCTGGATTCACGGCCGCTTACAGAAGAGAAGATCCTGGGACCTTGGCCAACGGCTTCCCATACGCGCAAAGCCACGAAAGCCCTCTTGTACTTTTTAAGGAACACCAAACTTCACGACCGCTTGTGAAAGAACTGTGCGAGGCCGTGCTGTGTAGTTTCGAGCTGACTATTTATGCTTCTCTTTCTTACTCCTCTTCTTTTCTGTCTCTTTTCGTTCTATTATTCCCCTTTTCCCCCACCCCAAGTGTAGGGTAGCCAACCGAGCCAAGCTTGGTTAACCTCCCTGCCTTTCCTCTCTATTTATCTCTCTCTCTCTCTCATACGAAGTAAAGCTGGCAGATAACTCTCGTGAATCTGATAACGCATACTTCACAGTCGTCGACTTGATTTCCTAAATTGTCGCCTTTAGTGGGCTGTGATTGGCTAGTCACTTAACCGTGGGAGTAATGACCATCTAGCATTTTCAATGATGTTACTGTGCTCTATGGCTCTGCGGACGTGCCTAAAAAAAGGTAAAAAACGTCATTGCCATCGGTTGGTGGTTCAATGTAAAACAGTTCAGTGACGTAGACGCCAGCTTTTAGTATTTCATTTTGAGTTGATGTGCGCAGCACTATTGCACTCTAGATTGTTTCTTACCGAATCTCTGTGCTGTGACTGCGTATGTTTTGTTGATTTTACGTTTCAGCAGAACAAAGCATGCGTTCATTGCGTGGTTTATCGTGCGCTGGCATCATGCTAAAACTCAAAGACGATGTGAATGAGGCAGTACGCCACAGCTGAAGTCCTCGAGTGCGTCGTGTCGAACTCCCTACAAAAATACATTTCAAATAACTTTGCGGTCTTTCAATATCATACTGCAAATAAAAAATTTGCCAAAACAAGCATTAGACGGACTTTCAAGGCTACAGATATTTCAAGTAACCGCAGACAAGGCAGCCGCCTTGTAGGTACATACACACTTGAAAACGTGGCACTCTGGTCGCTATATACGCTAGTACAGTGACCTCGTTCTTTTGTGCGAGATTTTCAATGTAATCAATTGTCAGGGCTATGGTAAATTCCTCAAAAATCTATTGATTCATTTATGAGGGTCAGGCCACACGTTCTTCAACGTGACACTCACGATCATTTGAGAATATATGGTTTCACCTGGCGTATTACCTTTTTATTTTGTGTGTGTCAATGCCACAGTCCTGGTTTTCTGTGGTGTATGGAACACACACCAAAGCGGTGAGGCCACCCCATGAGTCTGTAAAAATTGCACTCATACTTTTCAAAAAACATAATTTACAAGGTAACAGCTGCAAGTTCGCGTCGATCGCTAGTTTCTATTTTAACAATCCGGTATTTTGCCGCATTTTGAAACTATTGTTAAATATCTGAAAAACGCTGCGATCGATTCAAAACCGAGGAACGAAAAGTGGGAGCAAGGCAAGTAGGAGAATGAAATCAAAGAACGCGCTATCAAGCCTTCGCGCTCTTTGTAATGTGTGCTACTGAATGAAATAAGTGGATGACTCGTTATTATTTTATGCAACAGTAACATGTTCATACTATGTGGAATTTATAGAACAAACGTAACGTCGGCAAACTAGAAAACCTAATGTTCGTAAGGCGATATAGTTTTGAAAATACCACATCCTTTCTTCGCATTTGTTTGCATTATAAAAAGAGAAATAAAATTGAGGTGTTTTGGAGTAAAGAAGCTGCTTGAATGGCATCGTTCGTCCGACGTTCGTTGAACGGCTCAGCTTGCAACGTCAATGAACCGATGAAGCTCTTTCACTCGCAAAGTGTGCAATGCTTGTGAGCTAAACGAAACCTCATACGAGCAGCTTAGGGTGCAATGAACCGTGTGGCATTACATTTACTCTATATTATTTTTCTTTCTATGCGAAAAGGCAGTTCTTTTGAGTTTTACCTTTTGCTACGGCTGGAAGTGAACGCACAGCGTTGAGCTCTCTATAATTAACCTTGCGAATTTGTCTACCATCATTTGGAGATCAGGAACTTGCAATAATTATTATTTTATTTATTTGAAAGCCGACCATAACAGCACTTTTAATGTTTCCTTCTCGAACAGCGACCTACGTGAATCTCTATTGAGGATGCCTTTTCTTAGAAGAAAAAGTTAAACCATCAATTGGCAGCAAGACACCGAGTTTGATGTCGGCCGTGTAATGTGAAAGATCGAAGTTATTTCCTACCGAGCACTCATCTGTCATGTAGTGCGGACATGTACTCTATGATCAGTGTTTGCGACACAGCAACTTAATCACAATTTTCTTTCGGTCCATCTCCATTCACTTAAATCGCGTTACCAGTGACGACTATCATCACATAGAATTCGTAATAGTAGCAGAGAAAACTACATGGGACGTGATATCTTTCTTTCTTTCTTTCTTTATTCCTTTCTTTCTTTCTTTTTTTCTATCTATCTATCTGTTTGTATCTCTGTCTGTCTGTCCGTCCGTCCGTCTGTCTGTCTGTCTATCTATCTATCTATCTATCTATCTATCTATCTATCTATCTATCTATCTATCTATCTATCTGTTTGTGATATATAGATTGGGTGAAGTTGCAACGGCCTAGCACTTCTCAGTGCATACATACATACATACATACATACATACATACATACATACATACATACATACATTGATTGATTGATATGTCGGGTTTAACGTCCCAAAACCACTATATGATTATGAGAGACGCCGTAGTGGAGGGCTCCGGAAATTTAGACCACCTGGGGTTCTTTAACGTGCACCCAAATCTGAGTACACGGGCCTACAACATTTCCGCCTCCATCGGAAATGCAGCCGCCGCAGCCGGGATTCGAACCCGCGCCCTGCGGGTCAGCAGCCGAGTACCTTAGCCACTAGACCACCGCGGCGGGGCATACATACATACATACATACATACATACATACATACATACATACATACATACATACATACATACATACATACATACATACATACATACATACATACATACATGCATATACCGCAATGGTTGTGTAGCGGTTACCTTGCTCGACTGATGTCCCGAATGCCGCGTTTCGATGCCGGCCGCGGTGGCCGTATTACTGTGGAGGCGTAATGGTAAAGGCCCATGTACTGTGCAATGCCAGTGCGCGTTAAAATTCACCATGTCATCTAAATTCTCGGAGCCCAGTACTACGGCGTGTCTCATGATTGTATGACGATTTGGCGCGTAAAATCCAAGGTACAAAATAATATTACTAAATAGGCATATACGTACATAGAGTACACCTTTTTGCCACGTACTGCGCATACAAAGAATGCGTCCGAGTCCCTCCAAGTCTCTATTCAACGACGCGTGCGCACAGAGTGATCCCTAAACATCTGCCATTTTCGCACGGCTTGCGTGCTTTTGACAAAAGGAGCTGGCCACGTCTGTTTTCGAAATTTCCCGACACGTGCACGAAGAAAATAAAACTCCTCACGGTGTTTGTGCTGGTACGACGAGCTGCCTTACGCTTTCTGTGTGGTCTGACGTTCTTTTTTTAACACCGAGGAGCTTTTTCGCGGCATAAATTTACGTCAGCGCTCGTCCGACGGTCCCGATCTCACAAGGTTCCGTCGCGATAGGCGTTCGTGTAGCGCTCTGGGGAGTATTTCATTAATTATAAGTGTTGCTGCAGTGAGCACGCGTCCGTAAAACCTCTCTCGTACACCACAATAGACTTTATCATACAGAGCCCAGTGTTGCTTCCGTATTGCTGCTTTTCCATAATTGTTTGGGGTTTCTTTTGAGGGGCACCTGTTACCTTTGTATGTACGTAACGCTCATTGTGTTACCGCGAATCACCGTCATTGAGGTATTCATGAAAAGTGTAATTGTTTTCATTATCTTTCACCTCCTATTTTGCGTCCTATATCCAATGAATGCCTCTGTCACTGATATCCAGTTTTTATTGATTTGCACGTGCTGATTACATATAATACTTCTGGATCTCTTTATAGACACCTTCCGACCCCTTACTGCTCCCGGCTCACTTTTTCATCCCGTTGTAAGGCCATTAGCTGCTTTGACTAAGCAATGGTTATCAGTTCTACGCATTACTCGACCCAGCCAAGTCCACTTTTATCGCCATATCGGCAACGAGATTATGAACCATGACCGTTTGTTTTGCTATCCGCAATGCTTCTTTATCTCCTAGCATCACACCTGTCACTTTTTATTCAAGTGTAGGGTGCGTGGTATTCAACTTCTGAATTTTTCGTTATGCATTTCTCAACCGCGTGTAAGTAGTGGTACAGTTCAGTGGCTAAGCCCTTTGTGCTTTAGAAAGAGCGGTTTGGTTTAAAAATTACGTGACACTGTATGCGCTTCTAACCCCCTTTTATCATGTCGATCATCATCAGTAGTGTATGTTATATGAACTGATGGACCAACTGCCTATCCCAACGATCTCAAATTCACCCTGTTTTGTTCGAGCTGATTTCATCTTCACCTACGTATTCACCTTAATTTCGCTTCTCGATGACAACACTCAGATCCGCGCATCCTGGCGGCGATGAGCACCCAGGCCACGATGAGCATGAAGGCGCCGATGAGCACGAGCTGCCTGCGTTTTCCGCGCACCCAGGTGGCGATGAGCACCTTTGCGCCCACCACTCCACTTCGTCTGTGCCCCACTAGTGATTCGACACGTACGGTGACGAACCCTGAAAAAGGCACTCGTTCCCCACACACCCAAGCACAGCCCGTGCAGCAGCCACTCGGAGAGTAGCGGTACAGTGCCATCTAGAATATCCTGATTCGACCATATTTTGTGAGTACTTCTATGAGACAGCGCCATCTAATATACTGTTCGGGAGATACGGCTGGTTATGCCTGACGAGGGAAAAGGTTAGACTATGAAGAGCTTCGCTACTGAAAAAGCACTGCGTTCCTTCATGTCGTTCTTCCCGGTAGGTTTCGCGTCATTTTGTCACACTGCTTCAAACAAGAAACCATTTTCCATGTGTGAAGGCTTGTACAACTGCCGCGTGGTATAGAGATGCAGACGCTATGAATAATTACACCAGTGGCGCTCCTGTAAGTAATTTATCATAACGTTATGCAGTAGAAAGAGTTTGCGCAATTATTCTCGCTAGTAACAATTAGCTTTATATATATAGGTATGTGCAATATTTCTTAAACTTCTCCAAGAAATGCCAGGGTGCGCGAAAGGCGCAGCACCGTCACAGCGAAAGTTAGAAGAGCGGCCTGTCAGAGTCTTTTCTAAACACTCATTGAGTAACTACTGCAAGCACACTTGCTTGATACCCACAACGGCATAATAATAAAATTTTGTTGGTAGTAGGCCGGCATTCGCTAGGCCATTTTTTCGTTATTATTCTAAGAAACGTGGTATCCGCTAAACACTTGTAAGGAATTTTGTGCCAATTGTTCATGAAGTGGCTGATGACGATGAAGAATTATGCCTGAAGTGGGTATGCCCCACAGCTTGTAGGTGAACAAGAACAAGCTTTTGTAATGGGTTGGAGCATTGGACGACTCACTCGTAACGCTATTTGCAGTAGTGTTGCCGACGTGGCTTCTAGATGTCGGGTGACTGAGATTTATTTATTCTTCTTTTTTTTTTACTGTAGACAATCAGATATATTTTTGCTCGCATATATTGTAATAGGCAGTATACGTTGCTGGTACTATTTGCAGTATGTTGATAGTGAACTGTACACACAACACAACGTTTTCCCAGAGCAAGTGGCCCCGCCGCGGTGGTCTAGTGGCTAAGGTACTCGGCTGCTGACCCGCAGGTCGCAGGTTCAATTCTCGGCTGCGGCGGCTGCATTTCCGATGGAGGCGGAAACGTTGTAGGTCCGTGTGCTCAGATTTCGGCGCACGTTAAACAACCCCAGGTGGTCGAAATTTCCGGAGCCCTCTACTACGGCGTCTCATAATCATATGGTGGTTTTGGGACGTTAAACCCCACAAATCAATCAATCCCAGAGCAAGTGGACGCTACACACATTCGGGAAATGCCTCCAGGTGTGGTAAAGAAAAACGGTTAAAATATGCGAAGGGTCCGCGAAGATGGAGCTGTCGTTAGGGTGCTCGGCAGCTGATCCCAGTCGCGGTGGTCGCGTTTTGTAAGGGGCGAAACGGTAGAGACCCATTTACCGTACGTTGTCGGCTCACGCTTAACACCAGACCGCTTAGCTTTCATGAGCCTTGCACTGCAGCATCTCTTATAATCAAGTGGCGGTTTTGCAAAGTAAAAATTCAGAAATGATTATTAGGGTTTGAAAAGGACGGACTGCTGGGCGAGTTGGTAACTCAACTTGCATGAACATTGTGCAAAAAGAATGATAACACTAGAGCTTGCACCGTGTCCGTGTTGCCCCGCCACGGTGGTCTAGTGGCTAAGGTACTCGGCTGCTGACCTGCAGGTCGCGGGATCAAATCCCGGCTGCGGCAGCTGCATTTCCGATGGAGGCGGAAATGTTGTAGGCCCGTGTGCTCAGATTTGGGCGCACGTAAAGAACCCCAGGTGGTCAAAATTTCCGGAGCCTTCCACTACGGCATCTCTCATAATCATATGGTGGTTTTGGGACGTTAAACCCCACAAATCAATCAAACGTGTCCGTGTTCATTCCTCTTGTGGTAACACTTTTGGGGCAAACCCATCGAAGAAAATGTTACAGAGAAATGTCTGTGTGCTTAGAGCCAACAGCAGGTGGATCGAGTCCTCGTGTTGAATCGATCCTCGCCGAAGAAAAATGAAGGGGGGGGGGGGGTGACTCGAGATGATTGAGCCCTCATCTCAACGAAGTACTCTAGAAGCAAACAAGGTCCTGCACAGAACGAAGGCAGTTCGCAACGGACAGGCTTTTGTGTAGCTGAATAGAGGAAAGACTTGAGGTGCAGTTTATATACTACCCAAAGCTTTCGAATCTTTTCGTGCAGAACAAACATCAGCTGACAATGTTTATCCTATAGTTATGTTGATAATAAAAAAATAAAAAGAATCATTTCCTAGATATTGTTTCAAATTAGGGTCTCTAATTTTTATATTTAAAGTCATTCATTATTAGGTACCAGCTAGTCTGCAACATTGCTGTTCCTAAGAGCAAGGTCTAACGGGGTCTTAGTTGCTGATAAAGGCCCAGTGGGGTAAATAAGACAGCAGAAGAAACTTCCCTCATTTGTTTCATATTGTATTTAATGGTCAATAATAGGAATAATAATAAGTTTGGCAGCTAAGTGGGCTAGTTTATATCGCATTTTGAAGACTTTTAATGCAAATATATGGCGAAGGACGAAGAAAGTAAACAGACACCACAAGTGCTCACTGACAACTGAATTTTTCTTAGACGACAGAGAACCGACATATATGCAAACATCGCATCGCGCATGTTAAAAAGTGTTACAAAGCATATATCCACGGCACGTGTTCAGTCTTTTTTAGTATCTTTGTCTTTCAGTGATAAAGACGGTTGGCTGACAGATAACATTTCATTTTTTTGTGATTTGATATGCCTCCGAGATTTCTTAAGGGATTTGACGGAGGTGAAAAAGCAACTTTAGTGTGCTTACAAACAGAGACTTGATCTTACGTGCCTGACAATGGGAGGCATGGGTAGGATGAATGAGTGCCATTCACCGAATTTTTGTGTTTTTCGTGGCGTGTGTTGATACAATGAGGGTTTGGCCGATGTACACATGATCACATGAAACAGGAATTTGGTACAATGCATTTAAAAAAAAAGCACTTGCACGCTTTGACCACAAACTTCACTTCTCCCTGCAGAACCTTCTGTACACGACAGAGCTGATAACGCCAGAAGTACTAAGGTAAAGCTATATTACTCCACATCTCTCCCCTAAGCTTTGTCAACCGGCCACCTCTAGACCACGTTGACTTGAAACTGGCGGCGAGAAAATTCATGTGTGTGTGTGTGTGTGTGTGTGTGTGTGTGTTGATTGATTGATTTGTGGGGTTTAACGTCCCAAAACCACTATATGATTATGAGAGATGCCGTAGTGGAGGGCTCCGGAAATTTCGACCACCTGGGGTTTTTTAACGTGCAACCAAATCTGAGTACACGGGCCTACAACATTTCTGCCTCCATCGGAAATGCAGCCGCCACCACCGGGATTTGATCCCGCGACCTGCGGTTCAGCAGCCGAGTACCTTAGCCACTAGACCACTGTGGCGGGGCATGTGTGTGTGTGTGTGTGTGTGTGTGTGTGTGTGTGTGTGTGTGTGTGTGTGTGTGTGTGTGTGTGTGTGTGTGTGTGTGTGCGTAACAGGGGACTGGTGCATAACAGAGGGCTGGTGCGTGTGTGCTACCAGTCCTCTGTTATACTATCCCGCCTTCTCAATTGCAATGCCTCTCACTCCCTTCTAAATCTTCTCCTACCCTTTTCCCCTTCCTCCCTTCAGGGTTGTGGTAGTGGTGTCCTCGCCTTGAGGCAGTTACTGCATCACTTACCCCTCTCTTCACCCTCTTTTACATCAAGCATCTCTCCCCCCTCACCCCTCATGTGATATCTTGTGAATATATGGCGCCATATTCCTGTTCTTTTCAATACTGATAGCAGGCTGGAGACCATGTCACTCTTTAACAATGCACACGAGCTTTCCGCCTTCTTTCAATCAATGTGATAAGTTGCACAGGTAACGTTTGTATTTGAGCGTAGAGAACGTTATCCGAACTGTGAATAAAAGCTTGAAACATTAACTTTGAAGACGCTTGAGCTTTGCCTTCAATAGTAGAACGCGATAAAATAATCGGGCCCAATACGCATCGCCCTCTCAACAGCTAGCCAGGCTTTGGTTCTCGGTGCATTCATAAACCAGGGCGCGACAATACCAAAATATGTGTTGTATCATTGAAGGTTTCAAACTATTCTAAAATGCTTACTGCAAGTGCAGCTGCGCATTGCCCTCTACGCCGTAGCTCCCCTTTCGTGAAGGGAGCCCAATAGACATCCGCAAGAGAGCACTCAAACCTGCGGAGCTGCACACTCTGTAGACGCTTTTTATGATAATCATGAATGTATATCAGTGCTTCGTAAATGGTGAGCGTTTTAAGCAGAATATCATTGCGTATTTTGCTTGTTTCGACACCCGGCGCAATACTCCACTTCTGTCACGCATTACACGTGCTACGGGGAGTCCTCCCACTACAAGATTTTTATGTAATATATTAAAGGCAATAGTCTTTCTTGGGGACCTTCGAGGCCGAAATTTCAGTGTGTCTGTCTTTCTGTCTGTCTGCACAATTTCTGTTTGTCTGCGCTAACGATACCGCAAACGGCACCAAACAATACTTCGAATGGTTAACCCCATCCGCAGCGCCCACCAATATTGCTCAAGTTTCAGCGTTCATACTTATGCGATTGTCAAATAAAAAGCAATTATTCCGCATATCTGAGACCAGATGACAACACGTTGATATTTTGTTTGAGTGTTTTTATCCCAGAGAAAGCACCCATAAGTAATTCTAAAGACGGCGGTGTTTACGACGCTGCGCTGACAGTGCAGAGCGATGTTCAAAAAAAAAAAAAGGCAGGATACCCACGGAGTGAATGATGGGTAGTGGGGCGAAGCATCCGTCCGTCAATTCGTTCTTGCTTCCGTTCATCTATGCGTGCGTCTGTGTGGCTGCCCGTGCGTCCATCCGCCCATCCGTGCGTGCGTCTGTTCGTGCGTTCGCACGTTCATCTGTGCGTCTGTCCCTGCGTTCGTCCGTGCATCTGCTCCTGCGTCCGTCCATGCGTCCATCCGTCCGTGCAGCTATTCGTGCGTCCGTCCATGTATCTGTCTGTGTGTCCGTTCATACACCTATTCAACACTCCAAGTACCACCATCTCGCATCTTTTCATCATATATCCCTCATATAGAAGCACCGCCATCCAGCGGACATTCCAAGAACTGAACGAGAGGAGGCACACGCACACTTTCTTACGGCTTGCGCTTCGTGTCTACTTCCCACCTTTAACCACCTCTAGTTCATGGTATATACTAGTTCACTGTATTCATGGCCCTGCGGCCCAACGCTCGCTAAACCTTTCTAAAACCATGGAGGTTACGCCCAGCGAGTATAACGTAGCAAACTTTCTTGTCAGATAGTGCTCAATGTACATGCCAATGGCTACTTAGGGAGGATGAGAGACAGAAGAATTCGGCTTTTTGTTAACGCACACGCTGCGAAATTTTTAGTGTTCAACAACGCACAGAAGAAATCTCCCGCCGGCACCACCTTGGAGGTCAAAATGTAAGACTGGTTACACACTACTACTACGACTACGAGGGACGAACGGGTGCCGCTATAAGAGGCTTCGCCCCTAAAACGAATGCCCGAAAATTTTAACGCGCGAGTTTAAGAAATCCCCACCGCGGTGGTCTAGTGGGCAAGGTACTCGGATGCTGGCCCGCAGGTCGCGGGATCGATTCCCGGCTGCGGTGGTTGCATTTTCGATGGAGGCGGAAATACTGTAAGCCCGTGTGCTCATATTTGGGTGCAAGTTAAAGAACCACATGTTGTCGAAATTTCCGGAGCCTTCCACTATGGCGTCTCTCATAATCATAAGGTGATTTTGGGACGTTAAAGCTTAGATATCAATCATATCTATCAGCGTAACTAAATAGCTGACATCGGTAGCGTCAACCTGACGAATGCAAAGGTTAAATGTCAGAGTCCCAGCAGGAATCGTACCTAAGCATTTTGCGTGGCAATGAAGCATTTTACCACAGAGCTACGCCAGGTCTCATAATTACTTTTTAAATGACGCTAACTTTTGTGAAACGTCAATAGTGGTTGCAGTGCTGCCTATCCGATTTTATAAACACTAAATATGTACTCCTTTGATACAGCTGTCACGTCGGGTTAACGTCTATTGTGGTTAGTTGTCATGCTCTGGAGTCGATTTATGCAGCAGTGTCCAGGGCCAGTATTCTCGCGAGAGACGGCGCTTCATATCAGCTTCAGGTGTTGCCAATACGAACGTTCCAGTTGGCATCGTTGCGCAAGAGCAAACAACTGGTTATATAAATATGAACTCTTCAACTTATGTACCTATATTTAGCGTCATTTCATGACCTGTCGCTCAATAAAAAAATTGCAACGCGGTCACCTTCCCTCCACATGCTTCGCATAATGTCGATTCCCAGGCACGTGGGATGTGCCGAATTTTTTGCTGTTCAGCTGCTTAAACTTACACCGACCGTTTATTAGGGCCTAACCACATAAGCGCGAAAATGCACGCGACAGCGACGAGCGACGCGACGTAGATCGGCTTCGCACGATCAGTCGCTAGCGCAGGCAAACTTTATTCACGCGACGGCTTCGGCGAGCGAATTCCACTGTTGCTGGCATGAGGCCGTCTACTCGCACCAAGAAAACCGCGTAGCGAGTGGTATACAATTTAAAAATAAGATATATTGTTGTGTAATGAAACGGAAAGTGTTTATTATTGCCTTGCAGCACTTTTTATATGCACATGCGTAATAAACATTGCGTTATTTCTTGTTGCGCATACGTGACTCGGGCAGGGTCGCGTGCACCTATGTAGTCTTTGTCTTTTCCGGTATTTCGCTATTGGCTTCTTGAAACCAGCACTTTCGGGCGATGAGCGACGGTTTCCAAATCTGGAGAACCGAGCGATCGCGCGAAAACGAGCACGCGACACGTTGCGCGAACGCCCTGTTTCGTCGCTCATAGCATCGCTCGTCGCTGTCGCGTGCATTTTCGCACTTATGAGGTTTGGCCCTTATTCTCATGAAAATCATTTCCGGCCCGTAGGGCTCTCATGGTGTCCTGTATGGAGGAATTTACCTAGTGTCGACAATTTCCAGTGGGAAGAGGCTTGCTGCCCAAATAATTTCTATTCCTCCTATATTAGCCACTTTTCCTGCTGAGCTGGTGCAATGTCTGACCACTAACGCTATTCGTGAGTGCAACTCGTGCTTAAGTTATTAGCGACAAAAACAGTGCCTATATGAAAACCTTCAGTGAACTGTCGGAAAATAAGCCACATGTTTTCTTTTTTTTTTGTCGCACTAGCGACGATACGATAGAGAATTAAGCGCTTATTCTGATTGCCTGAAGAGGCAGATGTTACGCGGGAGTCTGTAATGGTCGCGTAGCTAACGTAAGTTATGACTTCCCTATTTAACTGCGCACTGATTTACGCCAACACATGTTGGCATACCAGTAAGTAAAACAGAAAATGCACACGGATGTAAAGAAATAAACATAGCTGTATTTACATTAGGAGAAATATTCAAGTGTTCAATTGAAATGAGACAGAAGACTTGCAGTGCGATGAACTGCTATCTCGTCCTGAAGTATGCCGTCGTTAAGGAACTCAGTAAAAGTTTCAGCCAGACGGTCGTCTTCATCATCGGTGCAGTTGTAGTACACAAACATGCACAAATATTCATAGATGACTTCAAATGGTGGGGAGCGGTCCGAAAACGCCGTGATCGTGCCATGCACGTCAAGAATCATCTGAACTTGGGAAATACCGAAGGCTTTCCGCGGGTCATGCTCTTCAGAGGGACCATTCTCCCGCAAAAAAATCTCGTAGCTGTGTCATGATGTCTACGGCACCTTGCTTGGTGAGCTTTGGCCTTCGAGTCCCGTGATCGAAGACTTCGTCGGCTTTGAACTCATCTTCTTCTTCGGGTGACTTCGATGAGCTGATAATGGATTTACCTGCACCCGGTCGCTTGCACTTGCTGTTTGACATCATCCGCGAAGTTGTGGTCTTCTTATCTTTTGAGTGGCACTCTGAATCAAGTCCTTGACTTGCGTTACGAACCTCGGTAGATTGTCGCTTACCGTGGTGAGATTCCGGTTGCATCCGGAAATGAACAAGAAGCTCTAGCACGTCGGTTCCCATGTTGGAAGGCTTGATGTCTGGGCCTCTGCTGGTCGATTCAAAGCCGAAAGAGTGCTTCGGCTTCTGTGTCGTCCCCATCTTGCGCTTGCGAACAATAACGGTTGAAATGACCTGAATGTGATCTGGTTCCGACGAACTAGGTGAGCTTTCTGGAACGCTGGTTCTAACAGCTGGCTTCCGATCGTAGACGAAGAAGATACCACGAGCGTCGCGAGCAGTTCGAGGGCAGATTTGATTTCTTTATCAAATGGTTCATACCCACTGTGGCGTATTTGCCAAGAAAGTGTAGCGTATTTTTTTTCTATGAGCACTAAAACAATGGTAATGAATCATATAAGATGCAAATATTGTAAGAAAAATTATAAAGAAAGAGAGAAAGAGACAAGAAACAAGAAAGTGAAACTCTGAGATTTTGAGATGACCAGACGGTGGCACTTTCTTCATTCAACAATTCAGAATCTATGTGTTAAAACACGTATCCATGTTAAGCAACAGTATTTACTAGAGTGGAGCTTTACAGTGGGATACGTGTTAATGCCCGAAAAAAATCGCAAACCGAATCGATTACGTCCCAGAAGCAATGAACCAAAATCAAAGGCACCAAAGCTTAGCACAGTTACTACCGTCAACCTAATACTTATCTCCAAAAATGCAATAGCTGGGATTTTTTTCTAATTTCAGAGTACCGGTGACGTGATAAAAACTAATTTTCAGTGGTTTCTATTTCTTCGCAGAATGCATAGAGGGGTGACACCATCTGACGAGCTCTGTGTAGATATAGATACCGAGGGAGGACACGATATCGAATTCTAGTAATCAATACTTCGAATGTTCTGGTCTTACTTTAATGAGGTCACAATGGAGACTTGAGGTGGTTACAATGTAGCGAGAAAGAGACCGACTCGGAAGAGTAGGCGCAGACAACACTGGCACGTAGTAATGTTATGTCCATGTAGGTATATTTTCTGTTATATGTGTGCGAATCTGATTTTCTATATCTGATCGCAGTTATCTATTCTACTTCTGGAAGTACAGATATTATTGAGCTCTAAAGCGTTGCTCGTGCTATACAATCGGCCAGCTCATTCAATCATAATCCGTAGTGACCTGGGACCCTCAGTAACTTTAGGTGTTTCAGCTGTGGTGGTACTAATGCTCGGAATGTTCCTAAAGTTCGGGAGTTTTCAGAAGCTGTAAGTGCTGCGCACACTGAAAAGGATCTGTCCTTATGATGCACTGTTTCAATTTGACGAAACTTTTCGAAGTTCCAATATAACCGCCATGAGCTCAGTTTGAAAAACTGGAGTAAAAATTGGGGTACCCTTAAGCTTCGCCTTTAAGAGTTGAATGCGATAGCCAAATCCGGCCCCTAGTTCGCCTTACAACCGCTAAGTGCATAATTATAAATATGTTTTGTTACACACACACACACACACACACACACACACACGCGCGCGCGCGCGCGCACACACACGCTCGCGCACGCACGCCCAGAGTACATTGTACCAGTGCTCTCTCGCGAATGGCACATTCTAGTTTTTATACTAAAGCAACAGTCGCATGGCCTCCAAGACTCACGCCGCACGCTTGCCATCTTGGAGGCCATAAAGAGTCTCACAATGCCTCGCAGATGGCAGCACATTATCTAGCGTTTGCTGTTTGCTTGAACAACGCCTCTGAAAAGGTATGATACGTTTTCTGCTAGATGGACTTTGTTGTCCATTTTTAGAGCTTTTTGAAAGTTCCTGTGTCTTTTTAGCGGTGATGGCTGCACTATCCCGGTGTTTTTCGACGTAGCTTGAGGCCTCCCAAATGCGCCTACATATCTTCGAATGGGCTTGTTTTCGTCGTGGCACCTTCCGAACAATATGCGTTAAAGGGACACCCGAAACACTATTTCAAGTAGCCATGGAATAAATTAAGTTGAAGCACTTATTAACGCACGAATTCAACGCCGCCACAATTTTAAGAACCCGTCCAGTGCGCGTGGAGTTACAGAGGTGTGTCACATGCTGCGATTGCATTCTCTCTGCTATCATCCCGACAAAAACGCTGGACGCTAAGCAGGGAGGGGTGGCAGGGGCAAAGAAACTACATTACCCGCGCCTCATGACTTTGAGCACTATTTTCTTCTTTTTTTTCCCCTTCGAATGCGCAGCTTTGTCAGTGTGATAGCAAGCGCATTCGTGAACAAGTAGTGGCCTCCCACGGCGATCTCTGTAACGAGCTTTTTTGCTCACAAACAATTTTTTGTTCAGAAACAATGGGGCCGACGGGAATGACAGAATTTCCGCAACACGAGCTCTTAAAGTTTATCGCGTTACAATCAGGAAGCCCTTTGAGAAGAACCAGTAAAGCAAATCAGATACAGTTTCCGTGCCTGCCTTGTCATTGTTTAGAAAAGCCTGTGTGGTTATTATAGTATTTGTTCCTGCATGTACCAAATAATAAATTATTTTTATTTTAGGAGCGGACCTCTTTATAGCGGCACATGTTCGTGTCTCGAAGCCGTTGAAGGATGTATCAAGTAAAACAGTTTGACCTCCAAAGTGGTGCCGGTGTGACCTTTCTTCTGTGGGTTGTTGAACAATAAAAAATAGTGCTCAATGTACATTCCTATGGCTGGTAATGGGGAATGAAGGACAGGAGCATTCGGCTTTTAGTAACGCGCACGCTGCAATCGCCATCAACAGCCACTGGCATGTACATTGAGCACTATCTGAGAAGAAAGGGTTGCTACGTTATACTCGCTGGGTGTAACCTCCTTAGTTTTAGAAAGGTTTAGCGAGCGTTGAGCCGCAGTGCCATGGATACAATGAACTAGTATATACCATAAACTCGAGGTGGTTAAAGGTGGGAAGTAGATACGAAGCGCAAGCCGTAAGAAAGTGTGCGTGTGCCACCTTTCATTTAGTCCTTGGAATGTCCGCTGGATGGCGGTGCTTCTATATGGGGAATATGTGATGAAAAGATGCGAGATGGTGGTACTTGGAGTGTTGAATGAATAAACAAATGGACACACAGACAACTGCATGGATGGACGCATGAACGGACGCAGGGGCGGATGCATGGATGAACGCAGGGACGGACGCACGAACACACGCACGCACAGACGGGTGGATTGACGCATGGACGGTCACACAGACAGACGCATGGGCGGACGGAAGCAAGAATGAATGGAGGGAGGAATGCTTGGCCCCATTCTCCATCATTCACTCCGTGGATATGCTGCCAATTTTTTGAATATTTGATCAACTAGAGCTTAGCTTTCGGAAATTAATTACATCGTATTCTATTCCAATACTACAGTTCAAGCCATTGGCTTCAATTCATTTCTTATGTCCACATATATGCTTTCTAGTTTAATTAAAAAACATTATCTGGGGTGTAGGACACCATGGTCAATTGACAAGATAGAAAGTGTCTCGATCAGAGATAAAGGAATATTAAGATCTTCTTAGCGGTAAACCATAAAATTTCAAAAATAATTTTACTGTTAGTATGTGGAATGCACAAAGTAGTGTAGGAAGGCGCGGTTCCTGATACAGTACTATCAACAGCAAAAATTTGCGGGATGTGAGATATGTGATCCTGCGAAGTTAGGAAGTGTTACTGCATATAGACCAATTAACCCTAACTAATGTTGACTATAAAATATTCATGAAAATAATGGCCAAAAAACTCCAGACGGTTAGGACAACACTTCTTGTGTCACGCCAAACTTGTGGCATAAAGGGAAGACACATAATGACCAACATAAACATAGCACGATGAATCGCAGGAAGTTGTGACGCTATGAATTTCAGTCTTTCCATGCTTCAAATTGACCTCGAAAAGGCATTTCGTCGTGTGCCGCACGACTTGCTCCTTTCATTATTTGAGCACATGAACGTACAGAGTTTGTTTAGTGACGGAGTGTGCACATCTTACACAGAATGCATGACGAGATTGGTAATAAATAAAACTGCTGGTATGCGTATACCTGTGCTGCGGTCAGTGAGACAAGGGTGCAATAACAAGAGTGCAATAAGTGGCTTTAAATTGCACGAAGCTGAGGTTAGTCTCCTTGAATACGCAGACGACATTGTAGTTTTCTGTACAATATATCAGAGTATAATGCATGCTGTAAATGCCATGAAAACGTTTTGTGAGGTGAGTGGTAGTGCCGTAAACTGGGATAAGTTCCTTGGCTTCGTCACGGGGAATGGGATGTCACACCAAGAATATTTCTAAACATTAAATGGCAGGAAACACCAGTGAAGCATTTAGGAGTGCCGCTAGAGTTTTATCACGACTGTGAACCGTATTGGGAAAAAGAAACACAGGCATTGCGCAATAATGTAGAAAAATGGAAAGGTTGGGTATTTCGATATTCGCACGGGCCACAACGTGCAAATTGTTTTTAGTGAGCATGCGATGGTACGTAATCCAGGTTTTGCACTGCAGTAGAATAGGTGTACACAAAATACACAGCGTATTTGCAGTTTTCATTCGGAGCGTTGTCTGGGAAAGCTCAAGCCGCGCAAACCTTTCAGAAAAGTTAGAGATGGCGGGCTCGGAGTAGTTCATCTGTACACAAGACAACTTGTCAATCGTTCCCTTTTTCTGCGTAATGTAGATGATCCTTTTTTGAGAACTATTATATAACTAAGGTTATCTAGAGTGCTGCCGGGATTTCTCGTATCATCATCAAATGTGCAAAAACCAATATAGGGGTATTTAAAGGAAGTTGTTTCGTCTTTCCTTTTATCGGCCAGATTTTTGTTAGAGTATCAGGCAGAAGTATCACGTAAAAAATTGTATACAGACCTTGTCGATATTTTGCTGCCTGTACCATTGTACCGTCAGCTATATTGTGCAGGCCCAGGACAGGATATTCTGGAACATGTTAAAAGAATGCTTGTAGCTCCAGGGGTCAAAACTTTTCCTTTAAATTACATACTGGTACCTTACCAGTTAAAACGTGGTTGCAGGAAAGGGGAATGTTCATTCCATGGAGCACGCATTGCCACTTGTGTGGTGAACCGGAAACAATTGAACACGTGTTCATAGATTGCGGGAGCGGGGTCTTTTTCTGGAACATATTGCAGAGAACCTTGAAAAAAGAATTACCGTTAAGTCCACACGGCATGCGTTTTCTTTCGGTTAACAACGAGGCAGGCGTAGCTTAAGATTTGCTTCTGACTATGCTTCTGAGCCTGCACAGAATATGGGAAAATCGATGTGTCTTTGACAACGCGGATGTGGAAGTGCTATCTGTGAGCCAATATTTTTGCGAATCTCTGTGCCGTTTTCTTGAAGTGGTGAAGGACCAAGATGATGTACCAGACTGGATTGTGCGCATTGAGTCATCATTACGATTGCCCAAGTATGGATCAATAGTCAGCTGAGAGCTTGCGGTACCTCAATAAATTTTGTGGGTGTATATTATGACACACTTGTATTTTGACCAATATGTAAATATGTGAACTGTGAACAGTCCTGATATGCCAGGCGACAAAAAAATAAGCGTAGCTTAGTGGTAGAATTCTGGAATGGCACCGAGCGGACGCGGGTTTGAGCCCCACTGTGACTTTGGTGCGAAGTTTTTTTTTTCTAATTTTGCTCGATGTGGTTACGGAGACCGGCAGAAGCGGCAGCGGTGACGTACAACTGCGCGTGAACCGAGTCGTGATCTCATAACAGCTTTCGCTGTAAAACGAAATGTCTCCAAGAGAAGGTGATGTGGAGTTTGTGAAAACCAAGAAACTAGTGCTAGGCTGGTTTGATAGGGCAGCTTTCATTGGTAAGTTTAGTTTTAAAAGTGTGATTAATAGCTGCCCAGCGCTCTTTATTGGAAATAAAGCGAAAAAAGCTTCGCTTACTTTTAGCATAATCTTTCTTAGTTAAACTTGTACAGACCAAATTGAAACCATGTAAAAATTTACCGATAACAATGTTGCAATTTGTGATATCTCTTCAGTTTTACTGAAAAATCAGTAGCTGCAAATGTAATATTGCAGTCACACCTGCGCCATTTATAAACGTGTGTACTCTCCCCTTCTCTCTTTATTTACACTACTGATTTGCCCCTTACTGTAATCCATGTAGGGTAAGTGACGTGCTGTTTCAAACTGGTGAACATCGTCGCCTTTCTTCTGTCTCTTGCTGTTATGCTTCTCACACAATATATTGCTTTAAACAGCTTTATCAGTTTGACATTGATCCTGTGCTCCTAAACTTAACCCAATTCATTTGTTGCTATCCGTAACAGAGGAAACTTCAGCATACGTGATTGAAAGGATCCTGTCCAGGTTTTGAGTACTACATCGCTTTCGTACAGCTTCTACAATTTTACTCCACTTTTCTAAACACGCAGGTTCTTTGCATGAGTAATAACTAAGAGTATTTAGGAATCACGGAATAATGTTCCCTCACGTCCTGCGGGTTTCAAAGAACCGCAAAAAAACGGCTTCCGCTTCCGTACGTCCAACTCGCTTTACAGGGTTTTGCGAACGCGGCTATCGTAATTGGGTGGCTTCATCCGGACTGCTCATAGGTATACGTTTCACCACTGGTCATTTCCGATTGCTTCATTGTACACTTCCTGAACAAACAGGAAGCCTGATGTTTGACAGCCGTGTTCAGGCGATACATTCTCGAGGCTAGTACAAAGTGAATCGTCGAAATTTCACCGCTCACGGCTGACCCTAATGAGTGATTACGTCACTGAAGATAAAGGTCCACACTCCCGGCATCGCTAGTATGGCTGGAGTAGTTACGAGTGAGACACAAATTTCAACAGGGGCGGAAAAGATACGGTTTGTGTGACTTTACAAGAGGCAAGTCTTCCTGCACCTACTCAAGTAGATATGGAAAAGTCATAATTATTCTCAAACATTCTGTTAAATAGAGTAGAGGAAAGAAAAGATCAGTATAAACGCAAGAGAGAGAGAGAGTGGTAAAAAGCAATGAATGGATAAAAAAAGGAAGGCTAAGCGGTTCAAATAACCTCGTCGCCCCGCGAAGCACGTCCAAAACCACCTTCACATCCTCCACTCTGACCAAGCGCTATCTATCGGTTCCAAGAACAAAGGCGCTTCTGCAAGGAGTGGAGTGGCATTTCATCCTTATTACTCAGTCATTACGCAGCCATTTCAAAGGAAAATGATGCCTCTACCAGCAATACAGGTGACGCTTGGGCCGAACTCCCAAAGATACATGCGCCTGATGAGAGGAATCAGACTTCGACAGTGAGGGACACTTCATCGGCACCTCATAACGTGATGAACGAAGGACAACTTCTCGGCATGGTTAACACCCTGGTCAGTGCTATTGTTGCGACGCTTACCTCCGACGACGTTACGAAGGGCGCCTCGAAATCTCACCGCTGCAACCACTGTTTCGAAAGACGGCGATGCCAACACGGTCCTGAAGGCGCCACTGCTTCGAATTCCACCGGGAAGGTCACCAGCCGTTTGGTAGCGTAGGTTTCTCAGCTCGCGACTGCTTCTGCGCCAGATAGACGAGCGGACGAGACGACGGTGAGTTAAACAAGGTTTATGTACAGCATATATACAGAGGCGTTACAAATTCGGCACTGGGGCCGACAGAGACGCGAAGAGCCGAGCTCTTCTCTCTAACACATAGCTCTACTCTCAAATGGGTCTGCTGTCAAAGGGGTCTGCTGTCAAAGGGGTTTTTCGACGCACCACAGGGCTTCTTTTATATGCACCGGGTCCAACCCAAATGTCCAACCAGAAGCGCCGCTGGTCGGGAGGTCAGAATCTTCCAATGCGGTTGCCGCTGGGCCGGGTCATTCTTTCTCATCGAATCTGGAGAGGCTGCGCTGCAGGTGGCTGCACCCAAGGACGCGTGACGTCGCGAGGCATTGCGTCAGCCGCCAGACAGGAAGACGCCGGTTGTTTACTCAACGGGCTCGCTTGCTGAGGTGACTCACTGCACGTGCACACCAGAAAGGCGCCGTCGCCTGTTGACGCCGTTGAGTTGTTCGCGTCATGCGGACTCGCGGGCTGGCCTTGACACAGATTGCCTTTTTCAGAGGCACGGACGTTCGCTGTGGACTCGCAGGCACAACAGCACCCCCGCCGCCAGACAATGCACCGGAAAGACGAGCTGCTTCCACTTGGCTCGGATGTCAGGCGCGCTCGTTCGCCAGGTCCCTCCAGGTTCGCCTCCAGGGCCATGGGGAGAATGCAGCTCCAGACTCTGTTCAGGGAACACATCCCATTCTTGAGGACGGATCCCAGCTCTACTGGCTTGTCGCCACAACTTGCCGACCCGCTTCGCTCGTCTCTTCTGACAATCTTTGGTTTCAGCACTTGTCGATGGTTCTGCAACTTGTCAAGAACGGATCGACAACAGACAACACACGACACAAGCAAGTGCCCTCGGTCACCCGACAGAACACCAGACAAAGTATAGTACAACATATACCTAGCTACGTGTCTATCGGAATTTCGTTCCCTCTACATCAAGAGGCACATGCGGGACACAAGACTCTTAAATGAGAACTTATTTTTTTTACACGTACAACATCGTAACGAATTAGAATACAACATAAAGTTGGCTCCTTGAGCTCACTCTGGACGAGAGCGCTGAGCTAAGGTCGTGATGAGGTCAAAATTTTGCCCCGAATCGCCAGCGAGAAACCGAAAGGTTGAGAAGGTACTAGCTAGAACGCACTGCTCAATGCTTCTGCATAAGCGTTGAGCTTTCCTTTTTTTTAGCGAACGAAGTTGCGCTGTCGGAGTATCATGCTCCACCTCAGTAACCAGCCACTTTTAGGCGACGATACCTGTGCGGTACCAAGAGCTGCTCGTATTTGCGACGTTGCACATCTGTGCAACTACAATAGGAGAGTCCAGATTTCTCATAAAAACGAACATTCCCTCTCAGGTCCTCCTTCTGGACTTCACCTAACCTAGGCTCTAGGTTTAACTGCTCCAAGATTACCTCCGATCCCTTTTCGATTACCTCACTAGAACTAAATATTTCTGCTCCCTCTTCCTCTGAAGCATTCAAAAGCAGATTTATGACTGCTTTCAAGTTACTGTGGTAAATTTTGTTCGGCCACCTTCCTGATTTCACCTCATAATTGGTATTGGAAAGGTTAGATATTACATTGGCGGGCCCTTCCCAATGAATCTCAAGCGTGTGCTTTTTGAACGGCCGCAGCAGCACTACCTGATTTCCTACTTCAAAAGCGCGCTTTTTCGCCGATTTGTCGTTATACTCCTTCGACAACACTTGTGCAGCTTTCATGTGGCTTTCCCCTAGCGCTTTAATCGAGAAGTCCTCACGCTTCTCTCGAATGAGCGTCTCTCGATCAACCCTCGACAGCTCACTCCAACTCTCCGCTACAGGCGAGAGCGTTGCATCCCTCTCGCTTCGACTCAATGGCGCCATGTCGTCTCCCCTTGCTACGGAAACCACGCTGGTCGCTTCGGCGACGGGCCGCTCGAGTGACTGCTCAACTGACTCACACAGAGAATCTTGTGTCTGAGGTTCCGCCGACTCGCCGCCAAGGTCACACAGATCTGCTACTTTTGAACTTGTTTTACCACACAGAACAAGATCAAGCTCCCGCGAAAGCTTCCGCGCTTGCGATCGTGTGAGGGCCATGTCCTCGCCTACTACGAACGGTGGCAGTTGGTCGGGAATTCTCTGACCGCTGACCTGAATCGTCGGAGAAGCAACGCTAGGCGCCTGCGAACACTGTAGGATTGCCAGTTCTATTCGTTTTAACTCCTGCCTCTCGGCCTCCTCACGGCGTTCTCGCCTTTCAGCTTCTTCACGTTCGCGAGCTTCTACTTCTCGCCTTTAGGCCTCTTCGCGGCGTGCTTTGATATCCTCCCAGGTCTCATCGACTTCCTCAGCCGAAACTCCCTCATCGTTCATGATCTCAAGGATCGCCTGCTTTCGTTTCGCACGGTCCAAAGTAATGCCGAGTTCCTCACAAATTTCGATGAGTTCCTTCACTTTAAGGTTCTCCATCGTTCACACTAGCCTCTTGCTGTTTGCCCCTGTTAAGAATCTACTTGCCGTACCCACTATAAGCCTACTAGCAAGACGCGCAAGCAATTTTTAACACACCCTCCGCATTAACTTTGGTTTCAAAGCGCTTCGACTTGGTTTGAAACGATCAAAGCTCAGTCTAATGCTTCACACAGCCCTTCTCTAAACTACTACAACCTGAGCTAGAGTAATCTGGTGAACTAAGGGGAAAACATCAGGCACTCACCGCATCGATGTCGCTGACGCCGGCCGATCCCGCAGCTGCCAACCACTGTTGCGACGCTGCCACCCCCGACGACGTTACGAAGGGCGCCTCGAAATCTCACCGCTGCAACCACTGTTTCGAAAGACGGCGACGCCAACACGGTCCCGAAGGCGCCACTGCTTCGAATTCCACCCGGAAGGTCACCAGCCGTTTGGTAGCGTAGGTTTCTCAGCTCGCGACTGCTTCTGCGCAGAGCTGTTCGACGAGCGGACGAGACGACGGTGAGTTAAACAAGGTTTATGTACAGCATATATACAGAGGCGTTACAAATTCGGCACTGAGGCCGACAGAGGCGCGAAGAGCCGAGCTCTTCTCTCTAACACATAGCTCTACTCTCAAATGCATCTGCTGCCAAAGGGGTCTTTCGACGCGCCGCAGGGCTTCTTTTATATGCACCGGGTCCAACCCAAATGTCCAACCAGAAGCGCCGCTGGTCGGGAGGTCAGAATCCTCCAACGGGGTTGCCGCTGGGCCGGGTCAATCTTTCTCATCGAATCTGGCGAGGCTGCGCTGCAGGTGGCTGCACCCAAGGACGCGTGACGTCGCGAGGCATTGCGTCAGCCGCCAGACAGGAAGACGCTGGTTGTTTACTCAACGGGCTCGCTTGCTGAGGTGACTCACTGCACGTGCACGCCATAAAGGCGCCGTCGCCTGTTGACGCCGTTGAGTTGTTCGCGTCAGGCGGACTCGCGGGCTGGCCTTG